>NC_092172.1:18519220-19261720 GCF_045791955.1 Oncorhynchus clarkii lewisi | reverse complement strand
GCTGTTCTGTTACTGGTTATACTTTATATTCTGTATTCTCAGGCTCAGTGTTCTAAATTAAATGTTCATAAACTCCATTCAAATCCATTCCAAGATAATCCCAGGCAGATTATAGCCAGGGCTCATAAAATAAAACGTAATAGGACAGTATGGGGAATTTGTCTCATTGCTTGTTACGCAAATACTTAAAATATACCACTAGGTGGCACTTAAGTACCAAATGTGCGCCTCATATGTGCAATAGACTGGCCCATTCTTACAGAAAATAAAACATAAAAAACAAAAACAAGTTTAGAAAATAGAATAATGATGATGATGATCATGCAGAAATGTGAACCTAACGAACAGTTATTTTGTCAAAGTCTTTGCAAGTTTTAGTAGTAGTATTATTACAGACCTGCTAATTTAAAAACACATAAAAACATTTTTGGGGATTTTTTTGAAAAACACATAGAATCTCTTCATCATTTAATATACCCTGGACTGGGGGTGAGATTTCAGGGCCAAGTGCTCAGGTCGAATACTGGTCACAGGGAGACTAGAGAATAGATTTTTAGTAGATTGGGTCTTTAAATAAAGGTACCAAAAAGAGGATTAACAAAAAATATATCCACCTGTCTCTTCATCTCTCTTGTCATAGCCACACGCATGCACAAATGGGATTGTCTACTGTTCTCTAAATATTTGTTTCTGTTCATGACCATGTTCACATCATAATTCACCATCTCTTCATGTTTCCTCCTCCCTATACCCCTCCTCCCTCCCCTACTCTGACACATGGGCTGTCAGGGTGCATCGAGGGATGCTGGGCAGGAACAAAGACAGATTAGATTGATCTGCTCATGACCTTCTGTTATGAAAGGATTTAAGAGCAAAGATTACAAACACACACACATACAGGATACACACACATTGCACGTTACATGCTACACCATACATATTCTTGTTAATATATTTTATTTCAAATGAATGCATGAATTATTATTCAATCTAATTGTTTGGATCAATCAGATGTGTATCTGATTTCACATCTTACAATTGAATAAAACAAAGCATGCACCCCTTAAAGCAACTGCTCTGAGCAACCTCACATGAAACTATGAAAACAAACATGTAAGTGAAGTGCAGCTTCTGATATCATTTTTACATTATGATGAATAATATAAATAAGTCCACAGGCACAATGTGTGTGGTGGCTATTCCGTGCCCAGTGCCCACACAGGCAATGCAAGAATCAATGATTGGGGAATATAGGGATTTAGTCAGCTGGTGGCTGAGTAAAATACATTTTGTACAGGTGAACTCTTATAGCTCATATAAAAACACGAAAGTGGCTGGCCCGCCCCCAAAGTGACTTATCAACTGTATGCAAGGATTCCTCTGTGTTGTCTAAGGAATTCAGAATTATCTGACCAACCCCCATCTGACCAACCCCCATTGTCACACCTCTGGGTAGCAGAGGTTCTGTTGTCTTTACAGGTCTGATATCTGATTGGAAGTTAATTTTACAGTAATGCTACTGATCAACAACTCAGATTCTGAATCCGAACAACTAAAATGTTATAAAAGGTCTTAAATTCATTCTTTCTATTTTTTGTTCCTGAACTGCTGTGGTGAGATACTTCGTCTTTCTTTCTTATTTTCTCCCTCTCCCATGAGCTATGTGCCATGGCTCAAGCTATGGTTTCTTTGTCTCTCTCTCTGACCATGCCTAGAATGCTTGCTAATGCTTTGTAACTTAAGCTTTATGTCTTGTATGTGAATCCATTCATTGCATAAAGTGATTAAGTAATACTTGCTTTGATATTCACTTCTCGTGACAGTTCCTTGATATTAGTCACTTGATTGCACATGGTTTAACTATAGTCTTTTGCATATTGTTATTTATCTTCTGAAGTCAGATAATTCCGTTAATGGGCTTATTGCTTAGTCTTATTTACAAGTTGCATGTGAGGTATATATAATATATGCATACATACGTGTATCAAATATTGCCCCACTACACGTCACATATAAAAACAGAGTTCACCCAACATGTAGATTATAGAGCAACTCTGTATCAGTAATGTCAGTACTTCCCTCTTATAAATGATAGGTGGTATACAGACAATTGCACAGAGAGGTTGACATAGAAACTCTATTTTACATAATATGCATAATAATGATGTCCATAACACTTGGGAGTGTTTTCTTGCGTTTCTGATGCGTGTTGGAGGAGGTATGCATTTTGGAGTGTGCTTGTGTGTGTGTTGGAGTGAGGGTTTTTTACAAGTGTGTGTTGGTTAATTAGATGCTCAGTCCATTTAAACACAAGGCTCACAGAGAACCTATAGCAGTCTGAGGGAGGCCAGGGCTACATCCTGAGAAGGAGCAGTAGAGAGATGCATGCTGAGAGCAGAAGCGTGGTGTAGGCGGGTCCAAGGTGATGCGTGTACCCTTTTAGAGTTTCTTGATTGGTCTGGTCTGATGTTGGTGGGCTCAGGGAGGGTGGCACGGGCACTGTATTGGGTGCCAGTGTGGTGCGGCTGGCACACATGTCATAGAGGTTTCCAGAAAACTGGGTCTTCCTGGACTCTTGCCTCAGAGACTCCCACACAGCCGCTGCGTCTCCAGGACAACTGGCAAGTGCCGCATTCGCACACACATGGAACGCATCCCATGATCTGTAAGGGGGCAAGGAACTCTAAACTCTAAGGAATTCTGAAGGTTGTGAATGAGGGACATGTAAGGGAGTGAGACGTATGTGTGTTTACAGGTATTGGAGCACATGTTGGGCTACAGTCTGATTCTGTATGAGTGACTGAAAATGTGATTTAGTCAGATGAACATTTACAACAGTTATTTTCGAGAGGAGATGGGAGAATATGCGAGGATAGAAAGAGAGCTGGAGTGATTCAGAGTAGGTGTCAATTTGGAGTGGGAGAGAGAGACTCACCTGCAGATTGTGTCAATGTCCTGTGTGCTCTGCTCTTTCTGTGTGTCACCCAGACTGTCCCCCAGAGTGAGGAGACACTGAGCAAAGCTCTTGTAGATGACGCCACAGGAGCTAGGGAGCGCAGCAGCCCAACACACAGGGGCCAGACCTGAGGGAGGGGAGGGAGTGAAGAGTATCAATGTGAATTACAGTAGATAGATAAGCTCCGTTGTCCACTGCTGTTAATAGATTACTTTTCATTTGTTTATTTATGTCTGGGGTTTTAGCATCGGAGTAAGGTCATTCATCAGCCTGCATTATATATTACAGTTACACTGTATGTTACAGTTACATCACGTGTGTGTGTCTGTGTCTTTGTGTGTGTATGTGTGTGTGTGTAAACCACATGTACACACACATTAGCAAACATACAAACAAACAACCACATAATCACACACAAACACACACACATTAGCTCTGAGAGAGGGTGGAGAAGGAACATGAAGATGAGCATCACCACAGGGGGAAGGTTGGGGTGAATGCAACACACTCTACAAATGAATCTCTTGCTCTGGTGTCCTAGCACAACATGCATGATGTCTCTCTCTCAACATAACATTCTTATGGCCTTTAGTAACTCTGTAAACTACAGGAGGTACCGCCCCCATCCTCAGCACTCAGTGGGATAGTATTCTACAGCTGTCCCACAACTCCCTGAGAGACGACAGTGGGAGGCACACACACAAATAAACACACACACACTGCGCTGTTCGGAACAAGCTAGAACAGCATGTATTTCATTAGGATAAGTACTTCGTAAAACCTCTCTCCTTCATTTCCGAATGGATTCAGAAAGAAACACTTTTTCACCCATACCATTGCACTCCTCTCCTGACCAACTTACCATCACTTCATACCAAACCATCACTCCTGCCCTGCTACTTATTCCATCGCTTCAGTTTAAAATATTCTAACAAACAAAAACAATTGAACAGAAAAAATACAGGAAACTAGTAAGAGCAGAGTGAGATAAAGGCTGCCTATGAAGTGTCACACTGCACTCACCACACTAAAGTAACATCACTACAACACACACAGACAGAGACACATAGATATACAATACATAAATAGATAAGGGAAAGGCGTCCTTACAGAGGTAAAGAGCAACAGGCAGGAGGAAAGTCACGGTGCAGGCATGGGACCTCATACTCAACTGGCCCAACTGAGTCCAGTGGAGCCCCAGCACACAATTAATGGGCTCTGATCTGATGACGTTCACAGCAGTGTTATAATCCCGGACAGAATTTTGGTGTCTTCTCAGAGTGAGGTGTCCTGTCATTCATTTGTTGGATCATCAGAGCTCAAGAGTAGAGCAGAGCATACAGGCAGATCGTAGTGAGTGTTCACAGGATTAACAGAGCAAAGGGCCGACGTGCTGCATCCAGGGGATGTGTGTGTAGGGGAGGGGTGGAGGGCAAGCTGTGGAAAGCTTGGGGGCAACGGACCAGGGACGTCACATCATAGCACACTGGATTAGAGCATTCTCATTTCAAATCTCAGTATTAAGGGCATTTAGTGAAGGTAAAAAAAACACATAGCACAATTTGGTAGAGAGATAGAAGAGGGAGCAGAGCTCCTGAGAAATATGGGCTTCATATAGTTTGCAAAACAGTTTCTTACAAAAGAGGGGAAATACTCCTAACACAGACCTGCAGATTCCAGATGTTTGGAGTTACTATTTCTCAATGAACATAATTTATTCTGGGTTTATTGAGAATTACTCAGTAAATCTGTCCTGTATATTTTGACAGTTTCTGCCTGAGTGGGGCTATGTCTTGTTTTCTAGGGCGG
Source organism: Oncorhynchus clarkii lewisi (assembly GCF_045791955.1). NCBI lineage: Eukaryota > Metazoa > Chordata > Actinopteri > Salmoniformes > Salmonidae > Oncorhynchus > Oncorhynchus clarkii. The sequence continues at coordinate 19,256,955 of NC_092172.1, read as the reverse complement.
TGAGGTGGGCTGTGCTGGGTTAAATAATCCGATGTTTGGGAAGAAGCGGGCAGATGGCCCGCTTCTGAGGATTAGAGAATCCGGCCCACCTGGGAGAGACAAGCTCGGAATCACAGGATCCTCTGGGAAACTCAGCCCCCAGAGGACAGGGAGGGGGGACCGGGTTCAGGCAACATTAGTTACCCACACACAGATCATATGTGGAGTTTCCATCTGCCCCACATCCAATGCCAGCCCTTCCTGGTTGAGCCTTTGCAATATATTTTACAGACAGTTTAAACAACCCTCTTCCTACCGTATGCCCCCTGCTCCACCCTCCATGCCCCCCAGATGGCTGGCGCTGAGTACATTAATAGATAAGTTCTGTTTCACATCTGTAGACAGTCACACATGGGAGGAACGATATCTCAACAGTAATCTGCGGTTTAATACAACCATTAAGGGTCTCAGCATGGCAGGAAGCTGAGAGCCGCAATCGTCACACTTGTGTTTAATCTCCCACAGTTCAATGGATGGCATCTTTATATAGATTTGAGGGTCGGTTTATGCAGATTAAGAAGCAGGGACACTATGGTCAGATAAAGTGTATGTGCATTATCTCTATGGTTGTTCAGAGAATAGAGAAGAACAATATCTAACAATGAAAAGCAAGGACAGTATAGGTTATAGAACCAGAGTACACAGGGGCTAACGAAATCCACAGGGGCAAACAAGGCTAAACAGGTTTAACATAACCAAAGGAAGAAATGTGCCACAAAAGCGAATGTAATATCCTTACAAATAGAGGCAAATCCACTTGGAACGATGCATGGCAGTGTGGTCACTTACACAAGTCACACGATGACCACTGAGAGCTTTGGCATGGGATTGTTTGATAGAGGATTTCATGAATTGTTTGTTTTGTAAAAAATATGAAGGGAGAGTTGTGTAAATTTGATTGACAGGCCTAGATTAAGCCATTACATAACTCTACTGGGACCTGGGGTAGAGAATAAATCCAGATTAGGATCAGGAACCTCCCTCTCTCCATTCATCTCTCTCTCTCGCTCTGTCACACACATAATTCCTGTACCCATGTCAGTTGAACAAATATACACATATTCAAACACTGCATAGTCAGTCATCCAGTTTACACACATCATTGGTCTTTAAACTCCAAAATAACTAGCAATGCAATGAACACAGAATATTCAAACACACCCATTATACACAGTCTCTAACAAACATACACACATACAGGTTACCAACCCTGGGAAACAGCTCTTAGCTTTCATGTGAGGCGTCAACCCTCAGACAAACCCTTTGCAAACCAGCAGTGGAGCCTCTTGAGTGGTCTGGTCAGAAGACTGAGGGTGCATATCAATACTCTTACCTGGCCTCCTCGTCTCCTTTCCTTAATCTACACTGTATAATTTGACATCCCTCAAAGTGTTTTTTGACTGTCCAGTGCTTTTAAATCCATACAAATTAAGGAGGTTTCCATTAAACCTTTTTATACTGGTAAAGTACATGTCGGATATAAACATTTCATGACCAGCCTGATGGAAACAGAACATTTTTCGGGAAACATTCCAAATGTTGATGAAACTCAATCCGCTAGGTATAGTGGGATCTTTTTGTGTCAGTAAAATTAATTATGCGAGATATGTCGATTGAAACGCTTTTATGCGCGAATATTGATACAATAACCATCATATGGGAAAAACTTAGGAGTCACGCTATGACATGTGTGGTCCTCCCACTACGATTTGGGAAACCATACAGTTTATTAGGCTACAGATTAAATAAATTATGATGAATTTCACAGGGTGGTGAAAGTGCAAGGTGATGAGCTTGATGCTCCTTTCCAATAAATATCGAGGGTCTTGTTATGGTGACATGATGGTCGATGTTTGGCTGCCATTTGACAAATAAATAATAATCTCACTATGTAGGCTATACATGAGCTCTAGTCAACACCGCTAGAGCGCACGTCTCAAGTGGGCACACTCGCTATATAACGCATCATAGTTTGTGAGAAAACCATCAGTAGAGTTGAAAATTCAGTGGAAACCCACTTCTGTTTTTTATACGGCACATGGGAATTGAACCACAAAATGTATTTTTATGTGTACTACGTCATCACGCACAGCATTTTTATCAGCAATAAGTCAATTTGATGGAAACATCTCTGGTGGGAAAATGCGCGTATTGTTTTTATGCGGATTTTAGAATATTCGCATGAAAAACTGTCGCCACGCCTCCTACGTTGCAATGCTAACCACATCTCTCTTTTTTAAAATTGTTTTTATTTAACCTTTATTTAACTATGATAAACGGATTTGAATTAGTCTTTGCTAAAGATAAGTCACTAATACATATAATCTACATCAAAATAATACAATAGAAAATAATACAATAGTTTTCTGATGCTAAGTGACACAGGGCAGGGGTGAGAATGCACAAGGTCCCATATAACAAAGGAAGGTAAGATAGTGGACCATGATCCGCCAAAGGAGATAGAGAAAAGATGACAATAGGGGTGGACACTAGACAGACAGAATAGGGAGGGGAAAGTCCAGTGACATTGATGTCCAAGCTGTAGTGTAATGCCATCTACAGTTTCTCTATAGTGCTGCAGGTCTGGTGAGAGGATTCAAACTTTATTTTAAAAAATGAACTCCCCATACCAGATATTCCTTAATGTGAGCTAATCATTTAATTTGATTTATTAGGATCCCCATTAGCAGATGACAATGGCTACAGCTAGTCTTACTGGGGTCCGATGCATAATGAAAAAGACATTACAGGCAAAAGACCTTACCATTTACATTTAAAAACATTACCATGTAGTGTGTGTGTGTATCTATCAGTTACACATACATGTCAGTAGAAACACAGAATAAGTAGTTCACATGGGGGACAGGCAGTGTCGTAAGCAGGTAGCCCCAAAAATATGACATTTTGTTTAGTGTTGCGCACAATTAATATGTTTTTAGACGTATTTGTATATAATGTCGCAGACTTTTATTATGTTGATAGATGTTTAACTATTGTATCCATTATTACTGCTTTCCAATCAGATGTTGCTTTATTTGTTTTTTGAAAACAGGTTTGCTGTTCACTTGCGCTATATAAGATGGAAGGGAGTTCCGTGCACTCATGGCTCTGTATAATGCTGTACATTTACTGGAATTTGTTCTGGACCTGGGGACTGTGACAAGACCCCTAGCGGCATGTCTGGTGGGGTAAGTGTGTGTGTCAGTGCTGTGTGTAAGTTGACTAAGTAAACAATTAGAAATGTTCAACACATTTCTTATAAAAACAAGAAGTGAAGCAGTCAAGTCTTTCTTCAACTCTTAGCCAAGAGAAACTGGCATTCATAGTATTAATATTAGCCCTCTGATTATAATGAAGAGCAAGACGTGCAGCTCTGTTCTGGGCCAGCTGCAGCTCTGTTCTGGGCCAGCTGCAGCTTAACTAGGTATTTTTTGCAGAACTTGACCATACATACATACGTCAGGCCAATAATCAAGATAAGATTAAGTCATGATTCTAGATCCCTATGGTGTTCACTTTAGTGGATTTCTCTAAGAGAATGTCTGTTTCAATTGAAAAGGGGAATAGAAATTATAGACATCAACTGCATGATATGATCCAGGTCACTGCACCAATGTCACTATCCAGCCTACTGAGCTATATCCAAGAAATTAGTAACACTCATAATAACACTCATGCAACAATTTAAACAGATAAAAAAACAACGCAGGATATATTATTTCAAAATGAAATTTACTTCAAATGGATATGGTTTAAGTTTCAGAACAGTCATTGCTGTCAGGTCAAAGTTCAACAGTCAGAGGTTAACATAATATCCATATGTGAGTGCCAACTGCAGATACTGTATCAAACCATTTGGGAGGAGAAGGTTGAGACACCAGTCACAGTGAACCTCTAGGTGGTGTTAAAGTCTTACAACCAGATGGAGCCATGGATCAAGCCAGGTCTCTGGTGGAAATAGGCACCTGATAAACACACATACTTTCATGATGCACAACACATCTTCCCACAGTTACGAGTCACAAAGCAACCTTGTTTAGGAGGATGGCCTCTGAGCTGAAAAGCTGGTGTTTAATATACTGCAAGGAGAATTCAACTGCAGACACTGACATACAAACAGCTTAACAACAAAACAATGGCCTAATAATTTCCCCATCTCCCTTTAAATGTTCTGTCGAAAGTAGGCTATAGAGTTGCAGCCAGGCGATCCACAATAACTCATTCGTCAATGATTTGACACTCTCCTAAAAGGCTGCTTGCACTTAGCAAACACATGGGTGGACTAAACTGGGCAATGTTTTATAGGCAACTATGGGATTATTACTATCAACTAGCTAGCCAAAAATAGCATTAGTAGACCAACAAGTTGCTATCCCTCAATTGAAAATAAATTCTCATCGCTTTCGTAAAAAGAGGGTTTGCTCTGTTCTCCACGGACCCCTTCATCTCACGTTAGAGTCTTAGGTCGCGACGGTCTTTAGTTATCCATCATTTGGGTGGGAATGATGGTCACATTTTCTTTACCGCTGCTCCTGCCGACAGCAAACGGTCCCGCTCGCGCACCTCCTCCTGTAGCTTGGCCTCGGTAACGCGCAGCTGGCGGATGGTTGCCTTCATCTCCTTCATTTTCACTTCCATGAGTGCGATGATGTCCCGCTGCTCGTTCAGCTTCCGAAGCAGTTCGGCCGAGGTGGTCCCGGTGGTCAGCGAGTACGCGTGGTCAAGCGGGTTGCTGACAACGCTGTAGTAATGCACAGTCTGCTGCTGGGCAGTGACCGCGGCGTCTGCAGGGGGATCGTCGCCCCTGGCCAGGTCAGTGGAGCTGGAGACGACTGCAGTAAAACAGGACCCGTCACCCTGCGCGGCTGGATTTACTGGTCCGAGGTATTCGCCGTCCGGACCGATCTGCACCACGATAGGGCCATCAGTAGCAGCTATGTCGGTGACTGCATCGCTCTGAGCGGTCTCAACGGCATCTGGGGCTGTCGAAACAACGTTGGTGATGACAATGCTGCCTGGACTGGGGACTGGAACAGGAGCCGCCGCAGACGCTTTCCTGTTCCTGCCCCTTCGATTCTTGCGTTCATTCACTCCTCTCAGCGGGAAGAGCGTCGGTACTCGAACGGTATAGGTCTTTCTGCCACCGGGAAAGTGTACGCTACAGACGCGGTGTCCCGTAGTGGGTTGGAAGGTACTAAAACAGCCGCTCACCCCGGCCCGGGAGATGTTCTTGAGCCAAATCTCCCTTTGCGTGGTATCCTTTGGAAATGTGTAGAACCGCAGCTCTCTGTCCCGATGAGAGTTGTTGTAGCAGCCAGGGACACAGCAGGTGAATCCAGGCATGTTTATTCCAACGAAAATCTGATAAATTTGTTATTCTATTGAAGTTTTGTCTAATTTATTTTTGTTTCGTTCTTCCTCGCGTTGTTATCAAGCCGATCGGCCTCGAAGCGGAACTACACGTCCCACAATGCTTACAACTTCCTGTTTTGTGTCGTAAGCAGGTAGCCCCAAAAATATGACATTTTGTTTAATGTTGCGCACAATTAATGTTTTTAGACGTATTTGTATATAATGTCGCAGACTTTTATTATGTTGATAGATGTTTAACTATTGTATCCATTATTACTGCTTCCCAAGCAAGCGTGAATCAAAACTAAGAACTTAAATAAACTACAAGTCCCCTAATGCATTCCATAAACTCTCATCTCGCGAGTTTTCACTTGAATTTTAAACGCGGGAGCTACCCGCTGAAAGGTAAACACTAGCTAGCAAGCTTTTTATTGTATTTATTTGGTTGTATCCTAGCAAGCTTAGAATACTTTCATAAAATAGCACATCAAAACGGTGATTTTCCACATAAAGAGGCGACACGAATCTAACGTATCGTGAACACGACTCGGTAGAATTCCTTGATTGTGTAAGTCAGTGTATGATATATCTAACTTTAGCCTAGCATGGATAGCTAACATAGCATGGATAGCTAACTTAGCTAAGTTTTATTTATTTAATTATTTTATTTAACACGTTAGCGAAGTTAACTTTAACGCGTTAGTCGCCCCACTTACTTTCAGAAGTAGTAAGCTATGTGTTTATTTGCAGGGTAGCCTAGTGGTTAGAGCGTTGGACTAGTAACCGAAAGGTTGCAAGTTCAAATCCCCGAGCTAACTCGGTACAAATCTGTCGTTCTGCCCCTGAACAGGCAGTTAACCCACTGTTCCTAGGCCTTCATTGAAAATAAGAATTTGTTCTTAACTGACTTGCCTAGTTAAATAAAGGTAAAATAAAATAAAAAATGCACGTTAGCTAGCAAATACTAAACCAGTAGTTAGCTAGCTAATTAAAGATGACAACATGTCAATTATTTCCAGAATATTGATAAAACGTTGACTTCTTCTGTTTCGACAGACTGAAGGTTATGCCATGGATTCTGTAGACGAGGACGTGTCTGCTCGAGTTCTCCTGCAAAGTGTAATTCATACGGAGTCCTCCAGGTCCCCAATTACCCACAGGTAAATCAACACTGTCGAAAAGTGTCACCCACAGTACCTACTACTATCTATCAACTAAACTTGCTTTGGCAAGCGGTTGTCGAGTGTTAGTTTGAAAGGCTCTCTCTTGTCAACTGTGATATCTCGAGATAAAATGTGTAATTTTAATGGAATAAACCATGTGTGTTATGTCCTCTCTAGTGCCTCCCAGGCTCAGTTCCAGTCCCCGGGGTCCAGAGCCAGATGTAGTATCAGACTAAGGAGGAGTGATGTTGGGGCCCTTACACCACAGGAGGCCCTCAAACAGAGCATCAAAAAGAAGCTTCATAAGGTCCGGTTAAGCCGGGTCTACACTATGTGATTTTTGGCCCCAATTTTAGCTGTCTCAGACAAGTTTTTGAGATCGGAGACAAAATCCTCTTGCCTACTCTGGGTGCGCAGCCATCAGCTACGCTTGTTTAATGTAGGCGGGTCAGAGACGCAATCAGAGGGCTCCGATCCTGTCTTTGACGTCCTAATATTTTCAAACATGTTTGATTTTATCTGCACAAAATCTGCAATGTTCTTGTAGTGTGACATATGCAATGACAATATTTGAGAATGGTGATCAGCAATAGCCAATGAGAGCTCTCCTGAGAACGAGCCAGTGAGATGATGACATCGCATCACCCAGAATGTGTACTCTCGAGCAGGAGCGACGAATACTACTAGTATGTGTTTGTCCTTGCCAAAGTGTCAAATCGTTACAGCTCTTTACACACAATGTTATTCAATAAAAAATGTATTGGTTAGATATTTCAACTCTGTAGGGCAAGCATGAATGTCTGACTGAAAACGTTTGAGGCTGCTTTGAGCCACAGCTCATTCTAGTTATGGAATCACATCCTTGTCAAGACAGCATGTCTTAGAGAATCCTGTAGTGTCTGCTCTGTGTTACTTTGGAGATCTGTCTTTCTGTTCGTTTGTCTGTGTTGGGCAGAGAAACTGTTTTAAACAAGGCTTGTGTTGAGTTCATCTGCATTTGTCTTTTTCTTACAGAGCACTTCCAGGTTTACCCTGCCAGTGCCACCCAGTAAGAGGCGGACTATATCAGAGGGAGTCAGGAAGATAAACACGCCTGCACCAGCCACAGCCTCACTTCTCTATGATGATGACATCACACCTAGATACCTACTCAGGGGGATCCTGCAGACAGGTGAGTGTTGTCGTCACAGTGTGTGGGTCAGTGCCTTTATTATTGACTAGCGGTAAGATGGATGTGTTATTATATGCTCATCATGGGCACATTAGGGCCCGTTGTTCAGTGATCTTTGTTGCTCTTCTGTCTCCTCTCTGATTGGTCAGAGCCGGAGACATCCCTTCTGGTTCAGGACCGGCCAGTCAAGAAGGAGCCAGAGCTGCCCTCCACAAACTCCAGTCTTCACAGCAACCGCCCAAGGTATGCTGACAGACAAGGACGATATCCTCAGAGGTGCACTCAGGACACACAGCCCTCTGCATTATTGGTGTGGTGATGTTTGTGCGTTCACACCTTGTTTTTGTTTGTGCCTCCTAGTACAGGACTGTCTGACTTGGATTTCCCTGACATGACCACCACAGTAAACCTGTCAAATACGGTGAAGGGACTAAGCAGGAAGCGACCACGTCGGAGTCTCAACATAACAGCATTCAACAGGCAGCTTGAACATGAAGGTAAGGTCATGGTCGGCACTGTACAGTGTGTGCGCATGGTTAAGTTTGTGTGACATCTGTAACTGGAGCATGTTCTGAACGTGTTAGAAGGTGTGATTAAACATACTGGTTAACTGCTCTATATGAGAAGAAATGTTCTGTTCCACTCATTTTGACCCACTGACAATTCCACTTTTCATGGGTTCATGTTTAAATTAAATTGTATTTATTACATTCTGCAAATACAACAGGTGTAGACTTTACCATTAAATGCTTGCTTATGAGCTGTATATTAGTATTGTACGTGCATATACACTACCATTCAAAAGTTTGGGGTCACTTAGAAATTTCCTTGTTTTTGAAAGAAAAGCAAAAAAATTTGCCCATTAAAATAACATCAAATTGATCAGAAATACAGTGTAGACCTAGTTAATGTTGTAAATGACTATTGTAGCTGGAAACGGCAGATTTCTTTATGGAATATCTACATAGGCATACAGAGGCCCATTATCAGCAACCATCACTCCTGTGTTCCAATGCCACGTGTTAGCTAATCGAAGTTGATCATTTTAAAAGACTAATTGATCATTACAAAACCCTTTTGCAATTATGTTAGCACAGCTGAAAACTGATGTCCTGATTTAAAGAAGCAATAAAACGGGCCTTCTTTAGACTAGTTGAGTATCAGGAGCATCAGCATTTGTGGGTTCGATGACAGGCTTAAAATGGCCAGAAACAAATAACTTTCTTCTGAAACTCATCAGTCTACTCTTGTTCTGAGAAATTCCATGTGCGAAATTGCCAAGAAACTGAAGGTCTTGTACAACGCTGTGGATTTATCCCTTCACAGAACATGGCCGATTTTATTTTTTACACCTTTATTTAATCTTTATTTAACTAGGCAAGTCAGTTAAGAACACATTCTTATTTTCAATGACGGCCTAGGAACGGTGGGTTAACTGCCTCGTTCAGGGGCAGAACGACAGATTTTTTGACCTGCAACCTTACAGTTAACTAGTCCAATGCTCTAACTACCTGCCTCTCATTGCACCCCACGAGGAGACTGCCTGTTACACGAATGCAGTAAGCCAAGGTAAGTTGCTAGCTAGCAATAAACTAATCTTCAAAAATCTATCAATCATAATCACTAGTTAACTACACACGGTTGATAATATTACTTGTTTATCTAGCGTGTCCTGCGTTGCATATAATTAACGTGGTGGGTATCGTTGCTCCAATGTGTACCTAACCATAAACATCAATGCCTTTCTTAAAATCAATACACAGAAGTATATATTTTTAAACCTGCATTTTTAGCTAAAAGAAATCCAGGTTAGCAGGCAATATTAACCAGGTGAAATTGTGTCACTTCTCTTGCGTTCATTGCACGCAGAGTCAGTGTATATGCAACAGTTTGTGCCGCCTAATTTGCCAGAATTTTATGTAATTATGACATAACATTGAAGGTTGTGCAATGTAACAGGAATATTTAGACTGATGGATACCACCCGTTAGATAAAATACGGAACGGTTCCGTATTTCACTGAAAGAATAAACATCTTGTTTTTGAGATGATAGTTTCCGGATCCGACCATATTAATGACCTAAGGCTCGTATTTCTGTGTGTTATCATGTTATAACTATAACTACTAAGTCTATGATTTGATAGATTTGATTTGACAGTCTGACTGAGCGATGGTAGGCACCAGCAGGTTCGTAAGCATTAATTCAAACAGCACTTTCGTGCGTTTGCCAGCAGCTGTTTATGACTTCAAGCCTACCAACTCCCGAGATGAGGCTAGTGTAACTGATGTGAAATGGTTAGCGGGGTGCGCGCTAATAGCGTTTCAAACGTCACTCGCTCTGAGACTTGGAGTTGTTGTTCCCCTTGCTCTGCATGGGTAACGCTGCTTCGAGGGTGGCTGTTGTCGTTGTGTTCCTGGTTCGAGCCCAGGTAGGAGCGAGGAGAGGGACGGAAGCTATACTGTTACACTGGCAATACTAAAGTGCCTATAAGAACATCCAATAGTCAAAGGTTAATGAAATACAAATGTAATAGAGAGAAATAGTCCTATAATTCCTATAATAACTATAACCTAAAACTTCTTACCTGGGAATATTGAAGACTCATGTTAAAAGGAACCACCAGCTTTCATATGTTCTCATGTTCTGAGCAAGGAACTTAAATGTTAGCTTTCTTACATGGCACATATTGCACTTTTACTTTCTTCTCCAACACTTTGTTTTTGCATTATTTAAACCAAATTGAACATGTTTCATTATTTATTTGAGGCTAAATTGATTTTATTGATGTATTATATTAAGTTAAAATAAGTGTTAATTCAATATCGTTGTAATTGTCATTATTACAAAACATTTAAATTGTCCTTTTAATCTGTATTTGCTTTTTTTGGTCCTCCAATAATCGGTATCGGCGTTGAAAAATCATAATCGGTCGACCTCCTAGTCGCAACATCAATAGTGAAGAGGCAACTCCGGGATGCTGGGTACTATTTCATGGGGTGGCGGGTAGCCTAGTGGTTAGAGCGTTGGGCCAGTAACCGAAAGGTTGCTAGATCAAATCCCTGAGCTGATAAGGCAAACAACATGTCGTTCTGCCCCTGAACAAGGCAGTTAACCCAGGCCGTTCCTAGGCCGTCGTTGTAAATAAGAATTTGTTCTTAACTGACTTGCCTAGTTTTTAATAAAGGTTCAATTTAAAAAATGAAAGGCCGGTTTTATTGCTTCTTTAAACAGTTTTCAGTTGTGCTAACATAATTGCAAAAGGGTTTTCTGATGATCAATTAGCCATTTTAAAATGATAAACTTGGATTAGCTAACACAATGTGCCATTGGAACACAGGAGTGATGGTTGCTGATAATGGGCCTCTGTACGGGCCTGTATGGTCCTCTGTACGCTTATGTAGATATTCCACTAAAATCAGCCTTTTCCAGCTACAATAGTCATTTACAACATTAACAAAAAATTGCTTTTCTTTAAAAAAAACAAGGAAATGTCTGAGTGACCCCAAACCTTTGAATAGTAGTGTAGTCAGTGCAAGAACGGATCAATGCATATAATTCATGGCTACATGGACTCACTATTTAATAGTCTTATGCCTATTTAGCAGTATTATGGCCTGGGGGTAGAAGCTGTCTCATAGCATGTTGGTTAGGAGTCTGATGATGGACGTATTCATTTTCTGATAGAATTTTATGTTCAGATTCTTTTTTTGCAGATGGAGAGGCTGAAGGTGGCAGTGCAACAGAAAAAGACCTCTCATCCCTGTCTTCTGCCTCTCCAAAGTAAAGAGCTGCAAATTGGAAAAACTTCTACTCATTGAATTTCAGTGGTGAATGTCAGAAATGTAACTGAGGCTGTGTTCTCACACATTTTCTAGCTCTACCACCTTCTCCCTGAAAACACCCTTTGTGGATGTTCGGACTGAGAAAAGGGGATTTCAAAGGAAGGTAACAAATCGTAAAAAAATTTGCCTTGAGGAGTTTGACGAGGCCCTACAGAATCGACTGCCGGCGATGGGTGGAGACCCTGGTAAGCCCCTTCCTCTGCATCTTATCTCATTTCTTCCCCCCTTATATTTCTGTTTGTCTTTTGTTCGGTGTATTATATTGTTTGATATGTACTTAAATTACCTGGAACAATAGGAAATTGAGACTTATGTAAGACTACATTTTGTGTGAAGAGTAGAACTTAAACCTAGTTCTTCCGCCTCTCTTTTTCTCTTCCCACGCCCACCTCCCTATCCCTGTTTTTCAGAGCTGAGTGTTAGGGAGGATCAACAGGGTCTCAGTGAGACCGTTCGGTCTGAGGGGTTCACCTTGGGGTAGAAGCTGTCTCATAGCATGTTGGTTAGGAGTCTGATGATGGACGTATTCATTTTCTGATAGAATTTTATGTTCAGATTCTTTTTTTGCAGATGGAGAGGCTGAAGGTGGCAGTGCAACAGAAAAAGACCTCTCATCCCTGTCTTCTGCCTCTCCAAAGTAAAGAGCTGCAAATTGGAAAAACTTCTACTCATTGAATTTCAGTGGTGAATGTCAGAAATGTAACTGAGGCTGTGTTCTCACACATTTTCTAGCTCTACCACCTTCTCCCTGAAAACACCCTTTGTGGATGTTCGGACTGAGAAAAGGGGATTTCAAAGGAAGGTAACAAATCGTAAACAAATTTGCCTTGAGGAGTTTGACGAGGCCCTACAGAATCGACTGCCGGCGATGGGTGGAGACCCTGGTAAGCCCCTTCCTCTGCATCTTATCTCATTTCTTCCCCCCTTATATTTCTGTTTGTCTTTTGTTTGGTGTATTATATTGTTTGATATGTACTTAAATTACCTGGAACAATAGGAAATTGAGACTTATGTAAGACTACATTTTGTGTGAAGAGTAGAACTTAAACCTAGTTCTTCCGCCTCTCTTTTTCTCTTCCCACGCCCACCTCCCTATCCCTGTTTTTCAGAGCTGAGTATTAGGGAGGATCAACAGGGTCTCAGTGAGACCGTTCGGTCTGAGGGGTTCACCTTGGGACAGAGTGACCTCACCGCTCCTGACATCACCCATGACATCATCACCAGCAACACAGCGCTCTACTCCCTGCCTGTTGACACAGCAACAACCTTCACTATCACCACCCAGGACAAAGACACCATCACGGGAACACAGATCCAGCGAGAAATGGGAGGAATGAAGGATGAGGATGAGAAAATGATGGAGGAGGTAGGGGAACAAAATGAGGACAAGATGGAATTAGACAACAAAGATGGAGATGATTTGGCTGGAGATGCTGGGCAGAGAGAGGACTCAGTGAGACAGAAGGTGTCCAAATCACAGACTATAGAAGCGGTAGCTGACTCCCAGACAGAAGAGGACGAGGTGGCTAAATCTCAGACAGAAGAGGACGAGGTGGCTGAATCTCAGACAGAAGAGGACGAGGTGGCTGAATCTCAGACAGAAGAGGACGAGGTGGCTGAATCTCAGACAGAAGAGGACGAGGTGGCTGAATCTCAGACAGAAGAGGACGAGGTGGCTGAATCTCAGACAGAAGAGGACGAGGTGGCTGAATCTCAGACAGAAGAGGACGAGGTGGCTGAATCTCAGACAGAAAAGGACGAGGTGGCTGAATCTCAGACAGAAGAGGACGAGGTGGCTGAATCTCAGACAGAAGAGGACGAGGTGGCTGAATCTCAGACAGAAGAGGACGAGGTGGCTGAATCTCAGACAGAAGAGGACGAGGTGGCTGAATCTCAGACAGCAGAGGACGAGGTGGCTGAATCTCAGACAGCAGAGGACGAGGTGGCTGAATCTCAGACAGCAGAGGACGAGGTGGCTGAATCTCAGACAGCAGAGGACGAGGTGGCTGAATCTCAGACAGCAGAGGACGAGGTGGCTGAATCTCAGACAGCAGAGGACGAGGTGGCTGAATCTCAGACAGCAGAGGACGAGGTGGCTGAATCTCAGACAGCAGAGGACGAGGTGGCTGAATCTCAGACAGCAGAGGACGAGGTGGCTGAATCTCAGACAGCAGAGGACGAGGTGGCTGAATCTCAGACAGCAGAGGACGAGGTGGCTGAATCTCAGACAGCAGAGGACGAGGTGGCTGAATCTCAGACAGCAGAGGACGAGGTGGCTGAATCTCAGACAACAGAAGATGTAGCAGATGAAGGGGGACAGGTAGTGGAAGAAGGGCAGGAAAAAAGATTGATATCACAGAGTTTAACACACAATGCGATGCACATCAGTCGGAGAGCTTATTGCTCAGAGGGTGGCGCCAAGGTTGCTGGAGTGATGGAAGGAGGGAGGGGCTACAAGAGCATGGGAGCAGCGCTCCATCCTACAGAGACTGGTGAGTCAGGTTGGTAATGAGAGCATGATGTGGCATTGTCCAATGTGGACAGTATTTCGCTTGGCTCAAATACTGCTTGTCAACAAGACTGTTCAGTCTTTCAAGTTTGAAAAATAATATTTGTGGGTCTATTCTATTATTTAATGTAGTATTTGTGAGACTGTTTTATTGATGTCTTTGTGTGTTTTGTAGGGTGGGCAGGCAGAAGGTCAGAGGGGGACACGGCTGGTGAGTGGCACAGCGGGCCGGAGGTGGGAGCTAGTGAGAGCGCCCACACCCGCACAGTAACCCTTGGCAGCGTCCCTCCCTCCCCATTGCCCCAGGAAGATGAGCTGGAAGGTTTGAGTAGAACTGGCACCAGCCTTGGCAATGAGGAGATGGAGAACTCCATCCCCCCTTTAGAGATTACCTTTGAACCTGAGAACAACGCCCCTCACAGCAGCAACTCATCCCTGCACCCCATCACTGCCCAGAGCCCAGCTGAGCATGAGGAGGACTGGGATGATGTGGAAGAGGGGGATGGTATCCAGAGTGAAGGTTGGATCCACAAAATCTGTATTCAGGTGTGTGTGCACATGCGTATATGTTGTGATGACTAACCCCTTCTTTCCTACAGAGCTGTCCATGAAGACTCCTGCTTTTGTCAGAGAGAAGAGGAATGCTCTGCCTATTGACCCCCTGGCCACACCCACTGTTCTCAAAGACCTTCAACCAAGGCAAGTCACACACAAACACATGCAATCATTTTAGTAGTAGTATTGTGTGCTAGTTTGTGACCTAATCTGTTGTCTTTTGGGGCCTCAGTGTTTCGGCTGGTGCTGCAGCTGCGGTGAAGCCCAAAGCGGTGAGGGGAAAGCGGACTGGATCAGCCAAGAAGGATCCTGGTCTCTCTAAGAGCTACGTCATGAGCGTGTTCAAACACTTCGCCAAGACCAAGGTGTCTACAGATGTCTACCCTGTCCTAAAGGAGATGTAAGAATCTACACCCATCTTAGGGAAAAGTGCTTATGTTCATTAACTTGCACATCAAGTGATTTAGTGATGTACCGATCTGTTTAAAGAGAGGAAAACATCAGAATGCAGCTTTTCTTTTATCGTTGATGTTAAATTCATTGATGTATGTATTAGTGACAGAAGAGAGGACTTTCTTAATTATAAGGTATTGATGGATGAATGCATGTGTAACATTTACTTACCAGAATGGAGCGCTACTTTGACCGGCTAGCTGATGACTTGGAGACGTTTGCTGCTCACGCCAAGAGGAAGACCATTGAGGTAGAGGACGTAGAGCTGCTGATGCGGAGGTTTGTTTATAGCTGTGGTTCGTCAGGTGTTTAAGTGTACAGTATGTACTATAATCTCCTTCTCGTGTGTGTGAGTGCATTCGTCTTTCTCTAACTCTGTTTTTCTCTCCAGACAGGGGTTTGTGACCGACAGCATGCCAGTAAATGTATTGATTGAGAAATATCTCCCAATGGAATCCCGAAAGCTCCTCATTCCCGTGGCAACAAGTGGTAACTACGTCATTCCCAAACCGAGGAGAAAATGATCAGCCTATACTGAGAATGATCAGCCCAAATGAGGGCTGATGTTGTATATTTGATTGAATATTTATCATTCAAACACAGCCAGGACAAGACCATGTAACCTGGTGTAAATGTGTTGTATTTGTTTGAATATGGCTTTCTTTTATATTTGTTGAATATTACTGCAAAATGTTTTATTTGATTTATTCAGTAGTCTGGCATTTGTACGTACCTTTGGATGAGAAAGGAGACTGGAGTTAAAGCCCTGAGGTTATGAGTGCCTTGGCTTCCATCAGAGCAACCTGAAAGACACAACCAATACAAGCACTATAGTTTGTAGACATAATCTAATGTCCTCATGCTGCCCCCAGTTTTCAAAATCGACCCAGCTAATCACAGTACAGTCAGAATAAAAAAAAGCAATAATTCAAACTTTCGCATTCGATACTTTGGGGTGTAATCATTACTCCAATTCTGTTTAAAAACGTTTTGCAACCAACCATTTACTCCAAACAGAAAATGCATACGACAGTTTCTATTGGACTAATTCAGGTAGGCCCGGTTTCGTTGGCCTTGTTTGCTTTCGTTTGGTTCTTGGTAAACGGTCAGTTTTCAGGCCGTACACACCGACTGTGTATGCGTTTTGGTAGACTAGAAGTACATTCATTTCCAGTGGAACGATTCGTTTGCCTTACAGCATTACGTTGCAGAGGCAGTTGTAATCCGTTGTGTAGTAAATCGAATGTATGCATTAAATTGTATGCGTAGAATGTTGAATTTTTGTTGCACCCATATCCAGTAAAAAAAGTGGGATTCCATAATAAAAAGTTGAATTACATAATTTCTTTACATATTTTATTCATTTGTTTGCCAAGTAGCATACATATTTATTCGATGAAATCAAAAAATTGTGAGAGCCTATCATTTACCTCAAATGCATAGTTTTGGAGCGAAATGCAATAATAAATAGTCAAGATAGCAGCGTAGGCTCTTTCAACAATGAGACCAACGTTGTGGAAGGTGGTCTTGATCGCGCTGTTGGGCCGGTGTTCGGGGCCAGCCCCGCGGAAAGCGCAGGTCTGTGTGGGTCCAGAAATGGTTGAAGTCCCGAAAGCATGGAGGGGAGTTCCGTATCATTCAAAAGCTTCGATTGGAGAGGAATTTCGAAGTTACTTTCGTCTGGACCGCAGCCAGTTCAATCACCTGCTCCAGATTGTTGGAGCCAGGATCGCCCCGATGGAAACCAACTACCGGAAGTCCATCAGCCCAGTTGAACGCCTGGCGATTTTTCTCCCGTAAGCTAAATTCTAGTACATTTTAAAAGCCTTTGATACCGTAATTGATTGATTTGGATATTTTATGTGCAACCTAGCTAGCTGAATGGCTCTTTAGTTAATAGCCCCTATGTGACATCAGATGTACTTTAACAGAATGTTCATTCGGACTATAACTTCCCAAAGTTGGTTTAAAATCCTTTAATGATGCAATGTTACTAAATGAAAAGAAAGTTGGGGTGCTTTCTGCCCTGATGAAGGTAGGCTAGTCTTCTCCAGGACCCCTTGTTGTTCAAGACAGTCATTCATTAAATTATTTTTGGAATTACTTACACTCTTAGGAAAAAAAGGGTTCCAAGAGTGTTCCTATGGGGACAGCCGGAGAACCCTTTTAGGTTCTAGATAGCACCTTTTTTTCTAAGAGTAGAATTGGCCTGGGCTACAGTTTGATACAGCCAGACTGAATTGTATTGTTTCAAGGCATTGTTAATGATGATTGATGACTTACAATATAATTAGAGCATAATAAACTGAGGTAGGTATGAGTAGATATAATATGTGGGTGGAATTTCAAGTTACACACAATATTGATAATTATTTAGAATTATATTTCAGATTCTTGGGGACGGGTCTCCTACAGAATCATCGGATTCAGCTTCGGAGTTGGGCGGTCCACAGTGGTAGGCATTGTCCCCTCTGTGGCACACGCCATTTGGGACTGTCTGGTTGGTGAATACATGTCTGTCCCCAAGGAGGAAGACTGGAGGGCCATTGCTGCAGAGTTCCTGGAGAGGTGGAATTTCCCCAACAGTCTTGGCTCCATTGCTGGGAAACATGTAGTAATCCAGGCTCCACCGTGCTCTGGTTCGCAATTCTACAACAAGGGTACATATTAAGTTGTACTCTTGGCTGTTGGAGATGCCATCTACTGTTTCCATGTCGTCAATGTTGGTGCTTATGGCAAGGGAAGTGATGGCGGGACCCTCCGGGACTCTGCCTTCGGCCAGGCACTTCAGGATGGCACCCTGGAGATTCCTAGAAGAAAAAGAAACGCACACCTATTTAGGCGAGGTGCTGGCTAGCGGAGTAGAAAACTTGAAAATAAAGGAGAGCTGCACACTCTAGGAGCTCAGATCCAAAATCATACTTTTTTTAATTTTTTTCATCTGAGCTCCTAGAGTGTGCGGCTCTCCTTTATTTTCAAACCCTGGAGATTCCACCACCTGCATCACTCCCTGGGGCTGAAGACCTGGGACCTGTTCCCCACGTCTTCGTCGGCAACGAGGCCTTTCCTTGAGACCCAACCTCACGAGGCCCTATGCTGGACACCAGCTGCCATTGCCAAAGGCTGTAAGGATCTTTAACAAACGACTATCCAGGTCAAGGTTAGTTGTTGAATGCGTCTTTGGGGGTCTGGCAGCCCGGTGGAGAAATGACGGTTTATTAACCCAACTTTACACAGGCTACTGTTTGGCCGTAGCCCACGCCAAATAAACTAAAGATACCCCACAAGCCAACCGTGACCTTCTCTTGTAAAGGCCAGACGTAAGAGAGAGAACAAAGACTAAACCTGGTCTTAACTTCCAATGCTCCATCCATCTTAGGGAAAAGTGCTTATGTTCATTAACTTGCACATCAAGTGATTTAGTGATGTACCGATCTGTTTAAAGAGAGGAAAACATCAGAATGCAACTTTTCTTTTATCGTTGATGTTAAATTCATTGATGTATGTATTAGTGACAGAAGAGAGGACTTTCTTAATTATAAGGTATTAATGGATGAATGCATGTGTAACATTTACTTACCAGAATGGAGCGCTACTTTGACCGGCTAGCTGATGACTTGGAGACGTTTGCTGCTCACGCCAAGAGGAAGACCAACAGCAAACTGTTGTTTTAGAATATTTTCTATCCCAGAAACAGAAACATTAATCTGAAATACCAATTAGCCTACATGAGTATACTGTAAAAATTACACTTTACTTCACTGTTGCAAAACTTATGACACTACCTGTGTAGTGAAGAGAAAAAACGTACCATTGAACTTGTCATCGAAAAGCAGCTGAATCATTTTTATCTTAACTGCTGCTTTTCTTTGCTGAGGCAGCCTCTTCAGGGTTGGTAACAGGCAAATAGTGTCTCTTCATCCTCAATGTGGGGATCAGGTTGGGCTGCCTCCCTCTCGACGGCTTGGAGTAGCCTATGCTGAAATGAGTTGAGTGGATCTGGGAGCTGGTACCTACGATAGCGCCTGTTGTGACATTGTTCCTCTTCATTTCTCCATGTTTGTCTCCACGGCCACATCCTGTTCAAGGTCCTCGGTGGTCATAGATCCAGAGGTGCTTGCTCCATTATCATCTTCCATGGCTGCACCGGTGGTGGTCATATTTATGGATGTTGTAGAGGGTCTCGCTGCACTGGTGATGGTTGCACTAGTAGATGAGAGGGTCTCGCTGCACCGGTGGACTCACTTGTAAATGACAAAGGGTCTTGACGCACCGGTGGCACCCACACTTGTGGATGAAGTAAAGGGTCTGGCTGTAAAATTGCCACTCGTTTCCCTAGGCACAATAAATGGATCCAGAAAATAAAGAATGTGGCAGAAGCACCAATGTGGCTGGCCTGAAGCTGCTGACCCAGACCTCTTATCTTTCTCTGCCCTTCTCTCTCTCTGATACCTGTCCCGGAGTCCTCTCCACTTCCTCCTACAGTATTCTTCTACATAGGCATGAACATGATAAGCCAAACCATTACCTAGCATAACTACAGTTATTAGATAGCTATCATGGACATGTCACCTACTGTACACAAACACACGGTTATCTGACCAAATGATCAGGGGTACAGTATCTACCATTTCTATTACTCTAGCATACACACTCACACTCTTTCAAACATGATTATTTGGTAAAGTTATCAGGGGTAGTAACTAGCATTATTTATTTGACTGACTTTCACACACACACCTCATTAGCTAGGTTTTCGGGTGGGACGTTAAAAGGGTGTCCTGACTCTTTGAGGTCATTAAAGATCCCATGACACTTATCGTAAGAATAGGGGTGTTAACCCCGGTGTCCTGGCTAAATTCCCAATCTGGCCCTCAAACCATCATGGTCACCTAATAATCCCCAGTTTACAATTGGCTCATTCATCCCCCAGATCGTTGCTGCAAATGAGAATGTGTTCTCAGTCAATTTACCTGGTAAAATAACGGATAAAAAAACAAAAAAACAAGTTAGCTAACTAACGTTAACTAGCCACATCTAGCAGAAGCTCACTACTAAACTGACCTGGCAATCCTACTATCGTGGACACTTGTCTCCAAGCAGCATTTTTTGTGTTTATGTAGCTGTCAGCAGCTGTGTCAAAAATACACGGTTTTGAGGATACTGCGAAAATTATTCTCTCCATGTGTCCAATGTTAGAGTTGCGTAAATTCGAATCTGGTGTCAGGATAAATATAACAATGAGTCACCGATTGTATACTATGTATTTTTTATTAGCTAAGTAATAAATGGCAAATGCAACTTTCGTATATACGGGCTCACTGTATGGCTATAATGTAAAACACAGGATCCAACAATCCCCCTTTTTACACCCCCAAGGGTGTGAACAAAAATTCAGCAAATGAATCATATAACAGTTACAAAGTTTAAAATACCTTCATGTCCTCCATTCGATCCCACTATGTACTAGATTGGCTACCAGCCACCTAGGAACTTACAACCCTCATGTCAAAAGAGAACAGCTCATTTAAAAACGGAACAAAAGAAAATGGTGTGAAATTGAAGTCCCCCTTTTGACACCCGCTAGGGTGTCACTCATTATCCTTTATTTCAGCGGTCCCAACACAGTAATATGTTAATAGCATTTCATGAAAATAATAAAACGTTTATTATTAATAATACATTAATTATTTGTTAAAAATTTGTTACAGAAAAACAGAAAAGAAAAATCATCCAAGAAAAATTACAAATCAACAAGTGATATATGCTTTTGTCTCCCCCTTTTGACAAAAACAGGATAAGACTTTATTGTTTATTGACATATAAGATATAGGATAAAACTTTGGTCATGGAAAACAGTAAAGCAGAGCAAAGCATTATTATAAACCATCTGGTCCTCTCAGCTACTCCTATCCTGCACCAGGTGGGCACCATGCCACCCAGGGACTCCAAACCTTCACAACAGGGAGAACAAACATACTGGAAAGAAAACCTATCATAAAAAAAATGTAAAACAAGGAACTGTGGTGGTGTAATATTTATTCTACTACCTCACCCACAGCATACCATGGGTCATCCTCAGTCAGTTCCATCCTCCACTGAAAGCATGATTCAGTATCAGCATCTCCAACTGGAGCATCAAGCAAAGGCATCATGCCTGAAGCCTTCACCACATCTGTAACAG
This sequence comes from Oncorhynchus clarkii lewisi, assembly GCF_045791955.1. Classification (NCBI taxonomy): domain Eukaryota; kingdom Metazoa; phylum Chordata; class Actinopteri; order Salmoniformes; family Salmonidae; genus Oncorhynchus; species Oncorhynchus clarkii. Next base: position 19,235,685 of record NC_092172.1, on the reverse strand, counting down.
ACTTCTTAAAACACGGTATGATGCAAGCAGCACAACACATCAATAATAAAATACAAGAATTAGGGTCAGAAATCCAGTAACCACCATACCAGTGTACTTACCAAACCAGGCTCCCAACCAAGAGAACAGTCCAGACTCCTCTACCCCCACCATGGTCCTCATCTCAGCAGATAGGGCATCAAGCCCACTAAGGGCCTTAGATATACTACCATCTGGACTGGTGTTATTAGGAATATACGTGCAACATTGTTCACCGAACATCTTGCAGACACCCCCCTGACTGGCAAGAAGCATATCCAAAGCAAGTATATTCTGTCTGGCAACCCTAGATGTGGCCTCCAGCTGTTCAGACATACCAGTGAGTGCATCACGGGAGTAATCCACAAAACGCTGTTGATTATAGTAGATATAATTAATCCATGCAGTCTGTCTTGCATCCACTATGGCTGGACCTACAGTGCCTTGCGAAAGTATTCGGCCCCCTTGAACTTTGCGAACTTTTGCCACATTTCAGGCTTCAAACATAAAGATATAAAACTGTATTTTTTTGTGAAGAATCAACAACAAGTGGGACACACTCATGAAGTGGAACGACATTTATTGGATATTTCAAACTTTTTTAACAAATCAAAAACTGAAAAATTGGGCGTGCAAAATTATTCAGCCCCTTTACTTTCAGTGCAGCAAACTCTCTCCAGAAGTTCAGTGAGGATCTCTGAATGATCCAATGTTGACCTAAATGACTAATGATGATAAATACAATCCACCTGTGTGTAATCAAGTCTCCGTATAAATGCACCTGCACTGTGATAGTCTCAGAGGTCCGTTAAAAGCGCAGAGAGCATCATGAAGAACAAGGAACACACCAGGCAGGTCCGAGATACTGTTGTGAAGAAGTTTAAAGCCGGATTTGGATACAAAAAGATTTCCCAAGCTTTAAACATCCCAAGGAGCACTGTGCAAGCGATAATATTGAAATGGAAGGAGTATCAAACCACTGCAAATCTACCAAGACCTGGCCGTCCCTCTAAACTTTCAGCTCATACAAGGAGAAGACTGATCAGAGATGCAGCCAAGAGGCCCATGATCACTCTGGACGAACTGCAGAGATCTACAGCTGAGGTGGGAGACTCTGTCCATAGGACAACAATCAGTCATATATTGCACAAATCTGGCCATTATGGAAGAGTGGCAAGAAGAAAGCCATAAAAAAGTGTCATTTAAAGTTTGCCACAAGCCACCTGGGAGACACACCAAACATGTGGAAGAAGGTGCTCTGGTCAGATGAAACCAAAATTGAACTTTTTGGCAACAATGCAAAACGTTATGTTCGGTGTAAAAGCAACACAGCTGAACACACCATCCCCACTGTCAAACATGGTGGTGGCAGCATCATGGTTTGGGCCTGCTTTTCTTCAGCAGGGACAGGGAAGATGGTTAAAATTGATGGGAAGATGGATGGAGCCAAATACAGGACCATTCTGGAAGAAAACCTGATGGAGTCTGCAAAAGACCTGAGACTGGGACGAAGATTTGTCTTCCAACAAGACAATGATCCAAAACATAAAGCAAAATCTACAATGGAATGGTTCAAAAATAAACATATCCAGGTGTTAGAATGGCCAAGTCAAAGTCCAGACCTGAATCCAATCGAGAATCTGTGGAAAGAACTGAACTGCTGTTCACAAATGCTCTCCATCCAACCTCACTGAGCTCGAGCTGTTTTGCAAGGAGGAATGGGAAAATTTTTCAGTCTCTCGATGTGCAAAACTGATAGAGACATACCCCAAGCGACTTACAGCTGTAATCGCAGCAAAAGGTGGCGCTACAAAGTATTAACTTAAGGGGGCTGAATAATTTTGCACGCCCAATTTTTCAGTTTTTGATTTGTTAAAAAAGTTTGAAATATCCAATAAATGTTGTTCCACTTCATGATTGTGTCCCACTTGTTGTTGATTCTTCACAAAAAAATACAGTTTTATATCTTTATGTTTGAAGCCTGAAATGTGGCAAAAGGTCGCAAAGTTCAAGGGGGCCGAATACTTTCGCAAGGCACTGTATAATAGGTAGTAAGTGCCAGAGTCCATCATTCCTACCCAAGGCCTGAAACTCATGAGGAACCCCCACTGGCACTCCCAACAGGTTAGTGTGTATGTCAACTACATCCTCTGTCCATGGAGCACTACGTCTATGTCTCCCATGGGATGGAATGTTTTCAGGTCCCCTGGATACAGAGTCCAACAGCTGTTCAGCAGTAACATCAACAATGGTCAATGGAATGATCAAACTGGTCAGAGTACACGTACCTTGCCAGTCTCCTCTAAGAATGGGTCTCAGCACTCTTTTGGGTCCACATATCCACCACACATCAGCCAGACCACTAGTTTGGTTTAGGCCTGTAACTGGCTTTGTGGAATTAATGGTTATGTTACTACTGCAATCAGCTTCAGGCAATCTCCCATAATCAATGCCATTACCTGTACCCGTGATGCAACTGTAATTGCCCCCATATGCCTTAACACCCCAAGGGGCCCGATGAGGAGGTACTGTAGGAAACACAAGGCTCAAAGAGGAACAGAGAGTTGAATTGGGCTGAACCTGGTAAAAAACCTCTCAGAATACACAACCACCCCTCTCCTTCTCCTATAGCAAATGGGTGTGTAGCCAGAACAGGTCTAGCATGACCACATTATGCAGTCCTTTCTTTTCAGGGTCTTCGCTGTATACCTCATAAGACAGCCACAAATTGTCCCTACCATCAAAACCAGTCTCAGTGCCTAATTGATCAATAGCTGAATAGTCTCTAATGTTAATTACCTGAATGAGATTTGACACAGTGGTGGTAGGTGGCAGGTTCGGTCCAGGGGTGGTAGAGGAGTGTGTCTGGCTCTGGTTCGTCTGGGACCTCTGTGGTTTTGGCAGCACCTTAATGGAAAACACACCCATCGTGTCTGTCCTGGTTCTTTGTAGTCCGAGGGTGTAAGTCCCTGCATCAGAGAGCTTAATAGTTTTGATGGTTAGTAGGATTTCATCACCTTTACAAAGTTCAACAGTGCTCCCAGGTTTCCCCCATATCATGGAAAACCTATCCACCTTTGTGGGATCCCTTATGCTATAAGGATACCCTCTTCTCCAATCCTAGAACTGTCCCAAGTTGGTTATCATGTAATCCCCATACGGACACCCTCTCCCATTACACAGGTACACTGACACTCCTGTAAAGCCCACCCTCTCCCAGAGAACACATCAGCAGCCAGAGGCCAAACCACACTTCCACTTCTATGAACGCTACACAGTGATGGGAGTGCGGGGTCAGGGAAGCTTCGTTAAGAGAGTGAAACCCAGAGCCATATTGGTTTCGGTTCTTCTCTCTAACTCTGTGATGGTTCGGCAGTGTCAATGTGTCCTACCCTCCAACAATGTGTGATATGTCCCCAGGTAGCTACCGCAAAGGCTGTCACCAGGAGCACTTGGTATGGCCCTCGCAACGGGCTGCTTCACATCTATTCTCGACAGGGACTGGATTGAGTGAATCACCTTCTCCTTTAATTCACCTGTAATGCATAAAATCTTGGACATACAGGTTTGGTTAACAAACAGTTTCTCATTTGTTCTCTCTGATTATATCTAACCTCTATGCCTATTTGTTAGCTAGAATATATGTTTTTTTTTAAATTATTTTATTATCCAATAGGCCCCATCCTATCCTAGACCACAATTTACCCATCCCCCTTTTGATACCTGGCTCTGCCCAGGTAACAACCTTACCTACTCTAAATAATGACTTAGGTAAGATTAGTATATTATCCTTCTGTTCTGACATTATCATGTAGGAGCACCCCTTTCATTCTCCACATGTCCAATTCTCACTTTTGTCTCCACTCAGTAACTGTTATCTTTGCTCGTCCTGGCGCCCCTTCTAAAACTTCTCCTCTCTGCTCTCCAACCTTCAAGGTCTCCGCAGCGCGGGAGGGCTGTTCTGTCTGCCTTTTCCCCATTTCTGTCTGTAGCTCTTTTTCTCATGTTTCCACATTTTAACTAAATGTCTCACTGTTTGGCTTTATCTAAACTCATGGATTTTTTTAGAAAAACATGTCTATGGTGGCAATTTCTAAAGTCCTTATATAGGTTAATTAAACTCCACTATAATTAATTTACCTTAAAAAATAAATTAAATGTATATATATATATATATATATATATATATATATTATTTTTTTTTAAAACAGTATTACCCATGACCACAAATTCATTATTCAAATGGCACCCCCCTGTCGCTGATCAGACCACCCAGGAGAGCCATGAAAGCAGGTCAAAGGTTACATCATCCCCTTACATTCGTGTTCCATACCATATTAGACATATTAAAGAACCCTTTATCTTTAAAAAAAAAAAATCACTTGTGTAATTAAAACTCAGAAAATAAAACTCCTAATATTCCATATTGAGTGTACCCCTTTAAGATATCTTGTCTCTGGGAACAGGGAAATCCCCTTAACCCAAACGTTTACAACAAAAACAAAACCTAATAATTACGATAATCCCCTCAAACTCAAATAATTAGTCTCGGTGTTTCTCCAAATTGTCTCACCAAAATACTTCTTAAATACCCAGCCATTAGACACACACACACAACTGTGATAAACGTACACAGTCCCTTTAACATTAAATCAAATCAGCCTGCAATCCACTCTGCAGGCCTTTCATTGTTCCCCATAATGAAAACAGATTCTAATGTTAGTATACCTTAACCTCCTGTTTAATTTCAATGGTGTTATCTGAACAATCAAACCAAAATCAATAACCGGGAAGTACTTGTGTAAATTAATTAAAAGAACAAAATAAATCGACCTTATTTCTCAGCACTTGGTTAGAACACCCACCCGTCTTACGTCGACCACACCCGTCACCCCGTCTCCCGTACCTAGTGTATATCTTATCTATTACTCAGTGGCTCAATTAATGTTTAACGTAAGTATGTTCAGATGTTGATTATGTAATTCTACAATATTAGTATAGTTCAAACCTCATAATATAAATCTACACACAGAATTTTACGTTAAGAGTTTAACACTTTTTCCAACAGTCATGGACACCCCCTCAATATTCTATGATATAACTCTGTGCAAACATCTCATCAGCAAGCCTGCGACTTTTTAAACATTCTCACCGGTACCAGCTCCAACTGAAATACCTAATGTACCACACTCAGCTTGGCAGGCTCAAATTAATACAACTCAGACATCTCATCTGAAGGCCCCCGACCTCATTCATACCGATATTAGTCCCCGACTGAATATCAAGCGTATTTCATGCACACGATTTGAGTCAGTAAGTCACGCCAGTAAGCTTCAACTTACACCATACACACACAAATCTCCATTCACCCCAGTAAGCAGACCAGTGGGAGACGCAATGGCCCCTCCTTCTATCCATTCTCTGCACAGCTTCTCACCCCACTCTCTTGACCTCCATTCACTTCTAAAGTGGACTTCAGCGTTTTCAACACCTTTTCTATTTCCAACGACATTTTATGTACACTACAATACTGTCAACAACCTATGCCTTTACTCAAACCCAAGTGGTACCCTTTCCTTACGGCTAAATCGGCCCCCAATTAGGTCTAAAGTAAGAACTCAATTATGCACTGTGGGTCCCCTAGGGTATTAAGTAGTCTAGTGTCCCCCAGATTATCACCTTTACTTCAATACCAAATGTACAAAATAAACAATACAATCACTCCATATGACTAACGTGTCGACTGGATCACGTTTCTAGAACAACTTAATGTCTCATTCAAACTTGGTAGTCAGTGCGCCGACTTTACTCCCCGATGTACTTCACACACACCTATGCTTTGTTAGGACCTTAGAGAGACCCTCTCCACAGGGCTAAATCGGTCTCAAGTCCAATTAATCAATTTAAATATCCGTCATTCACTCTTGGCCCTGCCTAGTACACCACATTCCCATCATATGGCTTTCCATTCGCACTTTGGTGGTCACTCGTTACCCACCACTCGTACATGTAGTCCCAGACTATCCAGTCACACTTTTATAATCAACTAGAATGAATCATACATGTAGTCCCAGACTATCCAGTCACACTTTTATAATCAACTAGAATGAATCATACATGTAGTCCCAGACTATCCAGTCACACTTTTATAATCAACTAGAATGAATCATACATGTAGTCCCAGACTATCCATTCACGCTTTGGTGGTCACCCGTTACCCACCATTCATACATGTAGTAAGTGTCCTCTGTTACCACCTACCAGCCAGGCATACTAGTACATCCTATACACAATGCATCATTAAGTATTGTTGATCAATAATAAAATTGCAGTTGCCAATGGAGATATTACTTTCTCAACTATTTTCCAATCTCACACATCATAATAGTTTAAATTTAGTAACTTACATCAAACAGGTGTCTCACAAAACTAAATTTGGATAACTCCAATGTGCAGAACTTTAGTTTTTCACAACAGGTGTCTGCTTACCTTTTTTAGTTGACCGGTCAGGATATGTGAGACACACCGTCCGACGACAGTACTGGCCAATCGGCTGGCACACCAATGTCCAGCGATGTCCTTTACCAGATCACGTCGGTGGTCACCATGTTAGAGTTGCGTAAATTCGAATCTGGTATCAGGATAAATATAACAATGAGTCACCGATTGTATACTATGTATTTTTTTATTAGCTAAGTAATAAATGGCAAATGCAACTTTCGTATATACGGGCTCACTGTAATACCACGCAGGGCAGAACAGAGAACTGACAAGATGTATGTAAAAAGTATTCTTTATACTGTGATAGACAGTTCCAACCCCGTCTGTTGGCCTATCACAGTAGAGGCTCGGCGTGGTTTAAACTTGCTCAGCCTATTGCAAGCGGGTCCCCGCCTCTTGGCGCTTCTGTTGATAGATGTAACTGTTGCTGTGAAGAACATCCATGCGCTCATGCTCCATATTGTTATCTCGCACCTGGTTCCTGTTATCTAACAAAAGACCACTTGTTCTGCAACCCCACGCTCTGAATGTGCCCCCCCCAACTCATTGCACAGTTCTTGTCTTCTGTATTTTTCCATCATGAGAAAGGCCCATGGCCCTGAAGCTTTTAACAATGTTTCAAGTCAGCTATGTTGCATAACACATACATACATCCACACAAGCCAACAGCAGATAATATTAAATCATATATATGGTAATGGCTATAATGTAAAACACAGGATCCAACACCAACCGCATTCGACCGTCTGCAAAAGGTACCTGCATCAGTATAGTTGCCTTGCTGCGCAAAATGTTATGCAGCAGCGATGCAATAACACAGTCGGTGTGTTCGAAGCGTAAGGCAAGTTCTTATTTACAATGACTGGCTAGCCCGAACCAAACCCTAACGACGGTGGACCAATTGTGCGTCACCCTATCATAGCCAGTTGTGATACAGCCTGGAAACTAACCAGGGTCTGTAGCGACGCCATTAGCACTGATATTCAGTGCATTAGAACCCTAAACACCACTCGAGAGCCCAAGGAAAGAGGTTGATACATGATGTACATGTCTGTTTAATAAGCTGAATTGCTGATTATCAGTCTTTTTTAAAAAAAAATTATTTAAAAAATGGTCTATTACCACTAAACTTTTTGGTTTTGAATATATGAATATGTTAATTATCTGCCAATCAGCTGTCCCCTGTGTCTTCCCATCAGGAGATTACTTAAGACTTGTGTGAGAAGAAACTTATTGGAGTGAGAAGTAGGTGAAGGCTCAGTGATTTAATGAAAATAGTTAGAAAATGATTGTCTAGGATTTAATACCCATCATTACAATGGACTTGTATATAATGTAAAATATTACAATAGCTTTTGGTTGATTGACAAGTCGGAGAGCGCTCGCTTGCACATAAGAGGTAATTCACCTCCGAGAGAGTGCTCTCAATAGGCCTACTTGCAGTGGACTTAGTGAATTGGGGGGCCGTTTAAAAAAATCCTTCTGAGGGGCCCCACTAACCCAAAATTCAATAAAAATATGATTGTGGGGGGGGTAGAGGCAGTTTATAAGGTAAAGGAGTGAAATTATATGCTGTATGTTATTTTCTTCCAGAATGGATTTTTAAAATTAAGAGTGCTTTCAAAAGGAGTCATAAGGGCAGAGGTGGAGGTGTATATCGAAAGCTATATCAGTGACCTTGATGGGTCATATGACTACAAAAGTCTAAATACACAACCACTTCATCTTTACTGTGAACAACACATGGCAAGAGGAAAATCGACACGGCAGCCACAGGACACCACGGCAAACAACTGTAAGGTCTATGTATCCATTGACATCAACGATGGGCCCACCTCAAAAGTCTGTATCAGAAAGATGCTGGAGCACAAGGGCCATGAGAATTCCCACTCTGAGAATGTGACAAACCACATCCACCCAGACCTGGTCACATATATTTAGATCTTGTCTCTTCAATGCAAGGCATGCCACGAAATTGCCAACAGTACCATGAACCAAAATAATAAAATGAAGACCCTGGACAGGCATCATGAAAATGACTCCTGGAGTGTTGACTCGCTTGTGAAACCAGACCTTAAGAGAGGACAATGTCTCAATCAGCCTCTCTGCAGAGCAACAGATGAACCAAAACTGTTGATTATGTTTGTGATAATTATGATCATGATCATTATGATAATGCTCTTTTAATGTAAGAGCTGTTTGACAAGACTGTATGGAATTTCATCCTGCTTTGGTGGGATGGAGTTTTGGCCTGACTAGTGACATCACCAGGCAGTAAATTAGTTAACAGACCAATAAGAAATAGAGTTCCAAACATTTCTGCCGATAACAGCTAATTTTCAGTTTTCCCCTCCCCAATCAGACCAGTCCGACAGTCCTAGCTAAATTCTTGCTTGAGAAATCGCTCTTTGCTAAGATTGTTGATTTCTTTTTGACCATTTTAATTGAAAACAATCACAGTAAAAGGTACATCATTTTTCGCCAGGCCAGAAATGATTTGATATTGAGATACAAATGGCTGCATTGGACCTTTAACCTAACCTTATTTTAACCAATTCGGAAATAGATGATGACTTGACTATTTGTCTGCATAAAATATCCCATATTTTACCACATCCAGCTCAGGTAATATATAGGCCTACTCTGCTAACTTCTCCTGCCCCTCCCTCATCTTCACTGACCTCACTCCCACTTGGACCCTCTACATATGGGAAAACAGAAATGTTGCCAACAGCACAGCCCTGTTGCAGCACTCGTGACAAATGGATTCAATATTCAAGTTAAGGTTATTGGAAACACATAGTCATACATGCTAACTTTATTTTCCCAGAGGGAACTTAATTTGGGGTGTCAGATACATCAAGCACACTTCAAATTAAAAACACACAACAGAGTATTATTACAATCAAAACTATTAACACTATGAAAATAGATATTTGATAAAAGAATACGCTGTTTAATATCATAGCTTTGGCTACATTTTATTATATAATAAGCCCTTTGGGGGGGGGGGGGGGGGGGGGGGGGGAGAGACAAGTATTATAAGATAGGCCTAAAACTACTTTCTTTGTTACTTTGTTCTGGGCAGCCCTAGTTGCATTTGCCCAAAACATGGTTAAAACTATAATTTTGATATCATGGATGGTCAGTCCTTGCATCCATAGCGCCATCTATGAATCTGAGATCATTTATATTTCTCCAGGCCCATCCCTCAGCTTTTCACCATACCAGGGTGGGGAGGACACTGTTGGATCTACTGCTGATTGACATGTCTTGGAATGATAAAAAAAAAAAAACATAAATGTCAAAATGGCATTAATATACTAACTAATACTTTTGTATGCTTGCCATGCATCACAATATTTCAGAATTAACATTTACCATTAGTTCGACTTCCTATTACCTTTCATGATACTGGTGGGTGCTGTTTTATATGTAACGACATGCACACGTTATTGAAATAAAAGTGTGCAGACATTTTGTAATTTCAGAGTGACACATCATAGACAGATAAATTATAGCAACTAGCTAGCTACCTTACTGAGTTGTCTTCACTTTCTTCCAGTGTAGGCTACTGCTCAGTCTGTCAAAGTCGCCAGTTTTTTTCTTGATTTCATGAAGTGCAACGCAGCATACCAATGTGTCTTTGACAATGTCAATGATGCAACTTAAGCTCTATTTTTGAATCTGAAAACAAGCAATTCTACTCGTAAACCATATCTAATTTGTTAGCAAGCTTCCTTAATTTACATGTAGCGTAGCATTTAACTCGCTGTCAGTCAATCGAACTAGCTGGTTGGACGCGGCACTGCTGCAGGCAGACTGCTTCTCCTCGAAGGCTCGAACGCGGTGGTGAAGGCATTGCTGAGAGCCCATTGGCTATCGAACGGCCAATGGCGTGGGTCTTGATGGCTTGGGAGCCCTCCTCGGAACCAGTCCGGGCGTTGCTCTGATGAACGTGCCTGGAATTGTGTCTCTCCGACAACACTGCGCAAACTCATCAGGACAACGTCGTGAAGAAAGACGGATGCTGGGCGAACGCGGATGCCCAAAGTGAACCTCGAAAAGTATACTGACGACAGAATACAGAAGTGTGAATAAATTGAGAGTCTTGCTCTGATACCATTCACTTTTGACCTGAATGTGAATGGTGAGTCTCGCTGCCACAGATTAAACGACCACCAGGAGTCTGACCGAGACGGGGGACGTCATCACATCAGCAGGTAACGTTACACGGCATAGCCTCCTAACAATCGGCGGAGCAAAAGTCATCTAGCTAAACCACCAAAATATATCCTAGTCACAAGAGTGGTTATAAAGATCTCATCGATTTTCTAAATCGTAATCCAGAACCCCTGGGTGTCTGTCTCCCCAGCCACTGGATCGTTAATGTTAGCTAACAAGCTAATTTATGTGAACAAAAATAAACGCAACAATTAACGATTTTACCGAGTTACAGTTCATATAAGGAAATCAATTATTTGAAATAAATGTTGACCTAATCTATTAGTTTCACATGACTGGGGATACAGATATGCATCCGTTGGTCACAGATACCTTAAAGAAAAAGGTAAGGGGTGGATCAGAAAACCAGTCGGTATTTGGTGTGATCGCCATTTCCCTCATGCAGCAAGATGCATCACCTTCACATAGAGTTGATGAGGCTGGTGATTGTGGCCTGTGGAATATTGTCCCACTCTTTTCCGATGGCTGTGCGAAGTTGCTGGATAATGTCGGGAACTGGAACACACTGTCATACACATCAATCCAGAGCATCCCAAACGTGCTCAATGGGTGACATGTCTGGTGAGTATGTAGGCCATGTCAGAACTGGAACATTTTCAGCTTCCAGGAATTGTGTTCAGACCCTTGCCAATTATCATGCTGATACATGAGGTGATGTCATCAGGATGAATAGCAGAACAATGGGCTTAAGGATCCTGTCACGGTATCTCTGTGCATTCAAATTGCCATTGATAAAATACTATTGTGTTTGTTGTCCGTAGCCTATGCCTTCCCATACCATAACCCACCATGGGGCACTCTGTTTACAACGTTGACTTCAGCAAACCGCTTGCCCACACGGCTTACCCGTCTTCTGCGGTTGTGAGGCCTGTTGGACGTACTGCCAAATTCTCTAAAATGATGTTGGAGGCGCTTTATGTTAGAGAAATTAACATTACATTTTCTGGCAACAGCTCTGGTGGACATTCCTGCAATCAACATGCCAATTGCATGCTCCCTTAAAACCTCTTTGGGCTGAGATCCCGCTAACGGGATCATGAAAGTGCAGGGTGCCAAATTCAAACAACAGAAATCTCATAATTAAAATTCCTCAAACACACAAGTATTTTACACCATTTTAAAGATACAGTTCTTGTTAATCCCACCACAGTGTCTTATTTCAAATAGGCTTTACGGCGAAAGCACCACAAACGATTATGTTAGGTGAGTGCCTAGTCACAGAAAAACACAGCCATTTTTCCAGCCAAAGAGAGGAGTCACAAAAAGCGGAAATAGAGATAAATGAATCACTAACCTTTGATGATCTTCATCAGATGACTTCATGTTACACAATACATGTATGTTTTGTTCGATAAAGTTCATATTTATATAAAAAAAATCTCAGTATACATTGGCACGTTATGTTCAGTAGTTCCAAAAACATCCAGTGATTTTGCAAAGAGCCACATCAATTTACAGAAATACTCATCATAAATGTTGATGAAAATACAAGTGTTATACATGGAACTTTAGATCCACTTCTCCTTAATGCAACCGCTGTGTCAGATTTCAAAAAAGCTTTACGGAAAAAGCACACCATGCAATAATCAGAGTACAGTGCTCAGAGACCAAAACAAGCCAAACAGATATCTTCCATGTTGTGTAGTCAACAAAGTCAGAAATAGCATTATAAATATTCACTTATCTTTGATGATCTTCATTAGAATGCACTCCCAGGACTCCCAGTTCCACTATAAATGTTTGATTTGTTCGATAAAGTTCATAATTTATGTCCAAATACCTCCTTTTTGTTTGCGCGTTTAGCCCAGTAATCCAAATTCATGACGCGCGAGCAGACAAAGTAAAAAAAGTTCTGTTACAGTCCGTAGAAACATGTCAAACGATGTATAGAATCAATCTTTAGGATATTTTTATCATACATCTTCGATAATGTTCCAACCGGAGAATTCCTTTGTCTGTAGAAATGCAATGGAAAGCAAGCTAACTTTCATGTGAACGGGCGTGGTCAGCTAATGGCACTCTGCATTCTACCTCTGACTCAATCCCTCTCATTTGCCCCCACTTCACAGTAGAAGCATCAAACAAGGTTCTAAAGACTGTTGACATCTAGTGGAAGCCTTAGGAAGTGCAATATGACCCCATAGACAGTGTATTCAATAGGAAAAGAGTTGAAAAACTACAAACCTCAGATTTCCTACTTCCTGGTTGGATTTTTTTCTCAGGTTTTTGCCTGCCATATGGGTTTTGTTATACTCAGACATCATTCAAACAGTTTTAGAAACTTCATAGTGTTATTATCTTGGAAAGGGAGAAATCCTCACTAACAGGGATTTAAACAAATTTGTGCCCAAAATTTGAGAGAAATTAGCTTTTTGTGTGGATGAAAGATTTCTGGGATCTTTTATTTCAGCTCATGAAACATGGGACCAACACTTACAGTGGGGCAAAAAAGTATTTAGGCGGCCACCAATTGTGCAAGTTCTCCCACTTAAAAAGACGAGAGAGGCCTGTAATTTTCATCATAGGTACACTTCAACTATGACAGGCAAAATGAGAAAAAAAATCCAGAAAATCACATTGTAGGATTTTTAATGAATTTATTTGCAAATGATGGTGGAAAATAAGTATTTGGTCAATAACAAAAGTTTATCTCAATACTTTGTTATATACCCTTTGTTGGCAATGACAGAGGTCAAACGTTTTCTGTAAGTCTTCACAAGGTTTTCACACACTGTTGCTGGTATTTTGGCCCATTCCTCCATGCAGATCTCCTCTAGAGCAGTGCTGTTTTGGGGCTGTTGCTGGGCAACACAGACTTTCAACTCCCTCCAAATATTTTCTATGGGGTTGAGATCTGGAGACTGGCTAGGCCACTCCAGGACCTTGAAATGCTTCTTACGAAGCCACTCCTTCGTTGCCCGGGCGGTGTGTTTGGGATCATTGTCATGCTGAAAGACCCAGCCACGTTTCATCTTCAATGCCCTTGCTGATGGAAGGAGGTTTTCACTCAAAATCTCACGATACATGGCCCCATTCATTCTTTCCTTTACACGGATCAGTCGTCCTGGTCCCTTTGCAGAAAAACAGCCCCAAAAGCATGATGTTTCCACCCCCATGCTTCACAGTAGGTATGGTGTTCTTTGGATGCAACTCAGCATTCTTTGTCCTCCAAACAAGACGAGTTGAGTTTTTACCACAAAGTTCTATTTTGATTTCATCTGAACATATGACATTCTCCCAATCTTCTTCTGGATCATCCAAATGCTCTCTAGCAAACTTCAGACGGGCCTGGACATGTACTGGCTTAAGCAGGGGGACACGTCTGGCACTGCAGGATTTGAGTCCCTGGCGGCGTAGTGTGTTACTGATGGTAGGCTTTGTTACTTTGGTCCCAGCTCTCTGCAGGTCATTCACTAGGTCCCCCCGTGTGGTTCTGGGATTTTTGCTCACCGTTCTTGTGATCATTTTGACCCCACGGGGTGAGATCTTGCGTGGAGCCCCAGATCGAGGAAGATTATCAGTGGTCTTGTATGTCTTCCATTTCCTAATAATTGCTCCCACAGTTGATTTCTTCAAACCAAGCTGCTTACCTATTGCAGATTCAGTCTTCCCAGCCTGGTGCAGGTCTACAATTTTGTTTCTGGTGTCCTTTGACAGCTCTTGTGTCTTGGCCATAGTGGAGTTTGGAGTGTGACTGTTTGAGGTTGTGGACAGGTGTCTTTTATACTGATAACAAGTTCAAACAGGTGCCATTAATACAGGTAACGAGTGGAGGACAGAGGAGCCTCTTAAAGAATAAGTTACCGGTCTGTGAGAGCCAGAAATCTTGCTTGTTTGTAGGTGACCAAATACTTATTTTCCACCGTAATTTGCAAATAAATTCATTAAAAATCCTACAATGTGATTTTTTGATTTTTTTTCTCATTTTTTCTGTCATAGTTGAAGTGTACCTATGATGAAAATGACAGGCCTCTCATATTTTTAAGTGGGAGAACTTGCACAATTGGTGGCTGACTAAATACTTTTTTGCCCCACTGTACATGCACTTATGTTGCGTTTTATATTTTTGTTCAGTCTGGATATGGTTCGGCCTAGCCCTAGGTCATGACTCTCAGTTCCATTACACATAATAAGACTAATTGTACAAAGGCGTCTTCTTTAGAGGGAAGTTTTGTTGAGATCCCCTTCACTCGGTCTGAACATTAACATGTATCGCTTGCAGTAAGGTTTTGGAAGCATATGGACCTTTCATATCAGCAAGAAATAATTTTCAGAAAACAAAAGGTTACGCTTATACACACCTTGATAGGATTAGTGTTCCCACACTACCGTATCTCAATGTTACATCTCTTGTTTACGGAAAACAGACTGAAGACAAAAGCTGACCACCTGTGCTAATTAGCAATCTAGCATGCTCCGAACACCTGTATGTAAGCATAACTTGAAGTGTAGTTTGATAGGATGGAAGTACCCATAGCTGTATGGAACTGTGCAAAACTGCTACAGTAAGTATCTTCTTTATCGGAAGGATTGTCTCTCGCTGATGAGGGCCGTATCGCAAGCGATGTCTTGACATTTCCAAACGTTAAAACACAGCGTTGCGGTTGTAGTTCACACAAGGCAGTCTGGGGGAAAGCTAATGGCTGAGAACTGTAGGGGGTTTGAGAGCTATGGTTCTGCTTAACTCACACATGCATAAGTAGCAGTCTTTGCAGTTCTGTAGTGTAAACTACTTGGTTATCAGCCATAGAACCATAGGCATGAATATCAAATTGTTTTTGAGAATAAGTTTCAACTAACCTGATATTGGCGACACTATCCTCATTCTCGATTCGACAAAACATGTACCAGTTGCAAGTGGTGCGTTTGGAATTTCTAAAATGCTCTGATGTTAAAATGAACAAATGCTTCTCTCCATGAAGTAATCTAACAATGTGTACGCTGCCATCTTGTCTATTTCAAATCTTCTCTCTCTCTCCTAAACTTTGGGGTGGACCCGTCTATCTCAATCAATACCAGGTTAGTTGAAAAACCTCTGGCAACGTTTTTTATAGGCAAATCTGTAACTCGCAGTAATGGATACCAAAAATCTTTGGTTAAATCACATCTGGTCTAACAATTTGTAGCTAATGTGTAGATAGTAGAACAGAGGAGCAGGTAGTCGTGGACGTTTATAATCGTACAATACATTTAAAAGTAATTCAACGTTTAGTTTCTCCATTGTACATAATAATAATTCTAAAACATTTTCCTGTGTTGCTAGGCAACAACAGATACTACCACTGTGAGACAAGAGGACGACGTTGGGATGCTTGCGTGTCTGTGTGGTGCAGACCAGACATACAGTGAAGTGGAGTGGCAGCAATGTTGCCTGGTGTTGGTGTGTTTGGCACAGGGAGTACGGCACGGGTGCTAGTTCCTTTACTGCGGGGGGAAGGGTTTGAGGTACACGCGCTCTGGGGGAGGAGCGAGGAGGAGGCAAGCTCCCTGGCGCAGGAGCTGGGCATTCTGTTTCACACCAGCCAATCGGACGATGTCTTATTGCACCCTGATGTTGACCTGGTCTGCATCTACATCTCACCCCCACTCACACGGCAGATTGCAGTCAAAGCCCTGGGTAAGACAACACAAATGCATGCATGCACGCTTGTACACACACACAGTTGGGTTCTATGGTGTCCAGCCCCACCCAGGAAGTGTGGCAGACTTTGGTTCTTTCCTGCCTCTGCCCCGTGGGAGAGCGTGGTTAATCGCTGTAAAAATCCCAGTGTTTACACCACAAACATTGGCACAATGCCTACACAACGCTCAGCCAATACACAGAATACTCTTACTGTGTTTTCATAGCACACAAATACTTGACGAGGCTGTAGGGAAGCAATGCTATGGACTCATACCCCCCCCCCCCCCCATCTCTCTCCCTCTCCACGGCTGAGGCTCTTTTTTTCCTCTCTCACTACATCCCTTCTCTTAGTCTCTATTGAGCCCTCTCTGTCTTTCACTGTATTCTGATTGATTTACAATAGTTGCCTATAAGGTTTAACTGAATCGTGAGTTTTGAGGTACTAGTAGGTTATGTCAAAGGAGGTGACCGTCTTATCTGGGTGAATTCCTGAGCGTTGACCTCAGCGTCCTGCTTTAGTTTCTGCTTCCTGAGAGTGTCTCAACCAACCGGAAGGGGGAGGGGTGTGTGTGTGTGTGTGTGTGTGTGTGCGCACGTGCGGCAGAGGGGTCTGGACAGTATGTTCTTCCTCCTACTGAGTCGACCGAATGGTGGAATTCCTGTGTTGGGTGGGGCTTTAAGGTCAGGGCTGAGGTTACATTTGCATATAGACACACACACAGTTATTAAATAGTGCCACAACCTACATACACACATGGTGGTTGTTGAAGCATAAAGGTGTTTTCAAGAACACCGCTCTCTCGCTCTCGCTCTCTCTCTCTCTCTCTCTCTCTCGCTCTCTCTCTCTCAGGGATAGGTAAGAATGTGGTATGTGAGAAGGCTGCTACCGCTGTGGACGCGTTCAAGATGGTGACTGCTGCGCAATACTACCCCCAGTTGCTGAGCATTGTGGGTAATGCTCTGCGCTTCCTACCAGCGTTCGTAGCAATGCGGCAGCTGCTGGCAGAGGGATACGTGGGTGAGCTGCAAGTGTGCGACGCCCGTGTCTATGGTCCCAGTCTGCTCGATCAATCATACGGCTGGACCTGCGAGGAGCTGATGGGGGGTGGCGGGCTCCACACGGTTGGCTCTACCCTTGTGGACCTGCTGAGTCACCTGACGGGAGCACGGGCGGTGCGGGTGCACGGCCTTCTCCGGACGTTCGTGGGGCAGAATGGAGCAATCCACGGGATCCGCTGCGTCACCAGCGATGACTTCAGTTTCTTCCAGATGCTGATGGGAGGGTCTGCTTCTGGTAGAGGGGTAGGGACTGGGACTGGGTCAGGAGTGTGCTGCACTGTGACACTGAACTTCAACATGCCGGGGGCCTTTGTCCACGAGGTGATGGTTGTTGGGTCAGCAGGGAGGCTGATTGCCAGGGGGACAGAGCTGTATGGGCAGCGCAATGGAGGGAAAGGGGAGGAGCTGCTGCTAGGGGACAGCGGAGGGACGGGACAAGAGGTCAAGGATGTCCCCCTGCCACACCTGCGGGGGCTAGGGTCCATGGTTACGGCTCTAAAAGATGCTTTCCAGGCACAGGAAGAGCGTCGGTTGTGGGCGCGGGGGCCGGTTGCTATGGCGTCGACATTTGAGGATGGGCTGTACGTGCAGACGGTGGTGGAGGCGGTGAAACGGTCAAGCCGCAGCGGTGAGTGGGAAAGTGTGGAGGTCATGACTCAGGAACCAGATCCCAACCAAAACCTCTGTGAGGTGCTGCTGATAAACAAGAACTGAGTACTAATTTATATACACACACACACACACTAATATAAATGACCTACAGACAGCCTCTATGGCCTGTCCTGACGAGACTGTCCCCTATCAACCATTACCCTGTGTCTGGCGACCTCTTCCGTGCATCAGGGCCACACTCAAAGCCACAGCATCCTGCCCTGCAAGAAGCCACAGGCAGGCAGACTGGTGGGCACACCTTCTACTGGATGTGAACTCTTCTTCTCAGCAGAGTTTTTGTGTGTGTGTTTTCACATTTTCCAGACAATCCGACCCTAGTTCACCTTACCCACACACATTCCTATCAAATCAGTGAACACCTTGAAGGAGGAAGTGTTTAGTATTCATGCTACAGTTTCTCACTGTGCCTCACTACTTCTGCCGATGAAAGAAATGTTTGGAGTTGTTTACATACATGTCACAGATGAAATGTTGGGTTTTCTCTTACACAAATGTGTATTATACACATAAAAAACATAGTTACTTTTAAATAGTAACTTACTAACTCAAGAATTTCATTTAAAAAAATCTAACTTTACAACTTCTCGTAGAGTTTACAAGATGATGCGTATCATCATCAGACTGCCATCACAGCAGAGTTACTCATATGCAATCCCCCTTGACTTTCAGTTAATTATTATTTGATGTGTATATTAGTATTTTTTTATTATATTGATTGTTGATCCCATTTTCCATATCAGCATCTCCTGCATTGATAAAATGCTACTACAACCCTGTGCAAGCGTGTGAATAGAATGTGTCTGACCTATATGGTGGAAAGACTACTGTATTTATTTCATTTTTACTTTTGCGTTTTTACTAAGAAAGGCTGTTTTATTTAATTAGTATGTGTTCAGCAAGTGGAAATGTGTCTGATAAGCTATAAGATGTTTGTTAATGGTGTAATATTCATATGTGTAAACATACTGAATTATAATTGGATGCATTTTACCGCCGTATCATACTGTGCTATGATTGGTTAAGACCACCCAGAGGGTTAGGTCATGGTCAGTTGATCATGGTTGGAGATAAGTGAACATGCAGTTGTAGCTAGCTAATAAAGAGCTACGTTAAGAAATATCCTGTAGTACTGCATTTTATTATTTTGTACAAAGCGTGCAAAACAAGACAAATGGATATTTATATTTTGTTTTAAGTTATTTCAGTTTTACTTGGTGTTATCACTGTTCAACACAATACCTGTGATTTTATTTTCAGTGGAGTGGACAGAGGCTGTGAAAACACCGTGCAATCCTGTCAGCTCCCAAGTTGATACATATCTGACTAGTATTGCTGCCTCCGTGCGTGTTTAATTTACTCAGACGTGAGGATTTTCAAAAATTACTGATAAAATGTAAATGTTTTCCAGTAGTGTAAAGTAATCCACACAACACAATGTTAATTGAATGATAGCTCCAATCTTCCCCTATGAATTGGGGTCTCATTCAAATGATGGATGTACAATTAGACTGACCAAAAGTGCACTGCATCACAATGTAGATAATTTAGACGGGCTAGGGTTTTCAATACTCTGCTGCAGGCTTTCGATGAAAACTGCAAATACGATAGGTGGCAGCGTTAGTGTCCTTTTCCAGCATTCAAGCAACTCTCAATCACTAAGGTATAATGCAGACACTATACGATTTTGCCACGAATTCGTCATGTTTTGCCGTCCCAGACAAGTTGTCATGATCGGGGTAAAATCCTCTGAATTTGGCCTAGGATCATATGAACTTGGGTTAGGATCAGAACAGCCGGGACTCGCGTAGTTTGAGCGGGTCAAGGGCGCACCGATAATGGCTGTTTTGTTCTCTAGACCCCTGTCAGATGTTCTGACATGTCAGTAATTTTGGTTGTGCATCTGGAAGCATAAGCAGTTCTATGACGCGATTGGGCAAGGATTGCTGTCAGTTTTCCGCATGTGACACCAAAATGAAGATAAAAATAAAACTGCTTTTTTTCAAGAGAAATCCCTGATCACACTTGTAGGCGACGTTAGATAGCTAAGCGCATGTGCACAAATACATTATCCGTATAACAGTCGACTCGCCGCGACACTATAACGTTTCAGAAATGTCGTGACCCGGAAGTACTTATTGGAGTCGCTGATGAGACGTCTATTAGTTACCACAAAGTCAAAAGGGCTACATCGTAGAAACTAATGAAAAAAAATGTGGTCTTCATTTAAGGTTAGCAGTTTGCTTAAGGTTAGGTTTAAAACCACAATTTAATAAGATAAATTATATAAATAGGCGAGCTTTATGACATTGAGGCTGTGGTAACTAGTGACGACCAACGAGACGTTTATGTGAAGATGGCGCCTAGAAAGCGAAGTGTCGTTTGGTCTTTTTTCAGAGCAGTAGACGAGAAGAAAGTGACTTGTCTGCTGTGTTTGGAGACCGTCCTTCATTGCGGCCACACCACGAACATGCTAAGGCATTTGCGAAGCAAACACCTGAACGAGTATAGTAGCGCGGCAGCATCAAAAGATAGGCGGTCTGTGGCGGCGGACGACAACAGTCAACCGATGATGATGAACAGTGAAGACTATTGTGATGGTATGATTTGATATTATGTGAAGTTATCATACTCGAATATCAGGTAATGCGAATGTAAAGTGTATCAAACTTTCATTCGTCAACCCACGTGTGATGCACATACGGTGTTTGGTTATTCAGTCAAATGTTTCCATTGTGTTAGCCCAGATGCTAACTCAACTAGCTAGCACACATTTGTACCCATACTAGGCCGGGCTAGCTATGTTAACGTCCCCCATATCCAAGTGTTACGAGTCTCGGGTCAAAGCGGAAAGACTGGTTGCAAAGTTTGGTTGACTGCCTAATGTGTGTGTCTTTCTGACCACAGATGCGTAGTTATTTTTGATCATGGCCTAAAGGCAGTGTTTAGCCTATATTAATTTAGCAGCGGTGGGTAATTGTTGCCACCGCTGTCAAACATGTAATTAGTTTATATAAATATTTCTGCCGAGCCGCCCTTTTAAATGGATAGTCGTTAGCTCAATGGCTGGACATCTATGGGAAGACCTAGTATGCTAGCTGAGCCAGTCACACTAAATATAAACGAATGGAATGCTGCTTACCAACTAGCTATATTATGCTGCAGACAATGCTTTGTTTTCACCAAAAGTTAGCTAGCTTGTAACGTTAGCAGCTACGTTGTCTGTGTCCGGAATCAGCTGTTGCTGACCCAACGTTACAATGTAGTGATCGTGGAGAAACATGCTGATCTACGAATTGATTTGTGATAACACTCCTTACGTTTGGGGCTTTAGGTTAATTAAACAAGCCACGCAGTGTTGCCAGGTTTAGTACAAATGTCTAACCCAATGACCTATGAAAACGTGCCCACAAGGCCAGAAAATTATCCCCAAAATGTTGTTTTGCAGCATCAGAGGATTTGCCTAATTTATCCATGAAACCCCTTTCCATAACTTTATCGAGCGAATTAAGGAATATCAACGTAGGGTAAGAAGCAATTATTATTATTTTAATGGGAAACCGAATTTTGCAAGTTTAAGAATGTTGCAAGAGAAAATCTAAATCGCCCTTATTAAACTCCAGATTATTTTCTATTAATGTGGTCTCACACAGACCCCTCTGCCGCACGTGCGCACACACACACACACACACAAGCTGACGCTTGGCATCGCGCATGGTGATCTAAGGCCTTGGAAAACCATGTCGTGAAACTCCCAACAAACAGTTCTTGTGGTGACGTTGCTTCCAGAGGCAGTTTGGAACTCGGTAGTGAGTGTTGCAACCTAGGACAGATGATTTTTATGAGCTACGTGCTTCAGCACTTGGCAGTCCCATTCTGTGAGCTTGTATGGCCTACCACTTCGTGGCTGAGCCGTTGTTGCACATAAATGTTTCCACTTCACAGTAACAGCGCTTACAGTTGACCAGGGCAGAAATTTGACGAATTGACTTGTTGGAAAGGTGGCATCCTATGACGGTGCCACTTTGAGTAAGGCCATTCTACTGCCAATGTTTCTCTGGAGATTACATGGCTGTGTGCTAGATTTTATACACCTGTCAGCAATGGGTGTGGCTGAAATAGCTGAATCCACTAATTTGAAGGGATGTCCACATACTTTTGTAGTAAGATAGATTAGCTAGCAACACATTTTAGGTGAATGGTTGTCAGACAGTCCTCAGTGGAGTAACTTATTTTTTGTATTTTGTTTTTTGCTGGTCTGTTTGTGTTTCAGTGGAGGTAGCACTAGAGGAGCAGCCCCCAGAGCAGGCAGCCTCGGTGAGTGATGCAGACATCGCAAGCGCCATCAATGGCATCCTGAAGGCAGCAGAGGATCATGCTGTGGTCCGAGACAGCGGGGCTGGGATTGTGGGCCAGGGCAGTGCAGGGGCCACACCATCCGGCCGGAAGTGGAGCTCCGTGTGGACGCACTACGAGCGTTTGGAGGAGCAGAACCGCGCGCTTTGTCTGATCTGCAATGAGAAGATCCAGCACCAGAGCAGCACCAGCAACCTGCTGCGCCACCTCTCCAAGAGACATCCAGATGCCTTTGCTCGCCTGGAGTGCCACATCAAGAAACAGAAGACCAGCGGTGTCCAGAAGACATTGCGCAGAGACGGCGACTCAGGTCCCAAACACACCAACCTGTCAAGGAGAATTGGAGAGGTTGCACTGAAACAAAGCCCAGGGAAATTTCCAGGTCGGTCTGATGACTGTATATATGTGAATGTCGGTGTTGCTCAAATTGATCCCAAAATACTGTATTATTCTTTATTCGAAGAACTGATGCTCATACGTGTGTTAATTTATGAAATTACATAAGTTAGAGAACCTGAGCTCTTGATTTCATGCTGTCTTTCCTGTCTCCGCTCTCTTTCTCTCACTCTGTAGATGCATTTGATATGATGGGAGCATGTGAGGGGGAGGTGCGTGTGTTGGAGCGGGAGCGTGAGCTGACGGAGGCCTTGAGGAGTGCTCAGCAGCAGGAGGCACGGGCACTGGAGCAGCAGAGGGAGCTCCTGGAGACACTACGTCGGGCCAACACCAGAGAGACATCTGCAGAGAAAGAGGCCCTGGAGACCTTGAGGAGAAGCCAAGAGCAGGAGGCCCGCTCCCTGCAGAGGGAGAGGGAAGACCTGCAGAGAGAGCGAGTGGAGTTGCAGATGGAGAAGGAAAGGATGCAAAGGGAGAGAGAGGAGCTGGAGTGCTTACGAAGGGAGTATGGGCAAGACAGGAGTCCGGTGCAGACAGTGGACCGTACCACTGGGTTATTCCAGGGGGACGTGGTACAGGAGGTGACTATGAGGGAAGAGGTTCTTGGTTAGGGGATGTTTCAGTAAGCCAACAGGACGATACTGTAATGTTCAGAAGTTGACAACCTATCCCATCACCATGCATTCAGACTCTACCTCAAACACCTCTCTAAAAGGAGGGAGATGGTGGGTGAATGCACTCTGGAGAGGGTTTAGTGATGTAAATACTTAACTTTTTTTTAAATGAAAATAAACCAGTACCATGTCAATAAGTTGTGGAGTTTTTAGTTCAGGAGTATAGAAAGTCCTCGTGCAGAAGACGACCTACCATTAAATCATTGTACTATAGAACAAAGTGACTAATTTGAGTTAGGGGTATAACATATTTCGTTAAAATTATAATTTTTCATATACAGTACCAGTCAAAAGTTAGGCTACACCTACTCATTCAAGGGTTTTTCTTTATTTTTACTATTTTCTACGTTGTAGAAGAATTGTCAAGACCTCAAAACTATGAAATAACACTTGGAATGTAGTAACTAAAAAAGTGTCAAACAAATCAAAATATATTTGAGATTCTTTGAAGTAGCCACCCGTTGCCTAGATGACAGCTTTACACACTTGGCAATCTCTCAACCAGCTTCACCTGGAATGCTTTTCCAACAGTCTTGAAGGAGTTCCCACATATGCTGAGCACTTGTTGGCTGCTTTTCCTTCACTCTGCAGTCCAACTCATCCCAAACCATCTCAATTGGGTTGAGTTCGGGTGATTATATATATATATTTTTTTTACCTTTTATTTAACCAGGTAGGTAAGTTGAGGACAAGTTTTCAATTGCGAAAAACCAAGATGGCCAAGATAAAGCAAAGCAGTTCAACACATACAACGACAGAGTTTCACATGGAGTAAAACAAACATACAGCCAATAATACAGTATAAACAAGTCAATATACGATGTGAGCAAATGAGGTGAGATAAGGGAGGTAAAGGCAAAAAATGGCCATGGTGGCAAAGTAAATACAATATAGCAAGTAAAACACTGGAATGGTAGATTTGCAGTGGGAGATTGTGCAAAGTAGAAATAAAAATAATGGGGTTCAAAGGAGCAAAATAAAAAATCTAATAAATACAGTAGGGAAAGAGGTAGGGTAGCCTAGTGGTTAGAGCGTTGGACTAGTAACCGGAAGGTTGCGAGTTCAAACCCCCGAGCTGACAAGGTACAAATCTGTCGTTCTGCCCCTGAACAGGCAGTTAACCCACTGTTCCCAGGCCGTCATTGAAAATAAGAATTTGTTCTTAACTGACTTGCCTGGTTAAATAAAGGTAAAATAAAAATAAAAATAAAATAAAAGTTGTTTGGGCTAAATTATAGATGGGCTATGTACAGGTGCAGTAATCTGTGAGCTGCTCTGACAGCGGGTGCTTAAAGCTAGTGAGGGAGATAAGTGTTTCCAGTGTCAGAGATTTTTGTAATTTGTTCCAGTCATTGGCAGCAGAGAACTGGAAGGAGAGGCGGCCAAACTAGGAATTGGTTTTGGGGGTGACCAGAGAGATATACCTGCTTGAGCGCGTGCTACAGGTGGGTGCTGCTATGGTGACCAGCGAGCTGAGATAAGGGGGGACTTTATCTAGCAGGGTCTTGTAGATGACCTGGAGCCAGTGGGTTTGGCGACGAGTATGAAGCGAGGGCCAGCCAGCGAGCGTACAGGTCGCAGTGGTGGCTATTATATGAGGCTTTGGTGACAAAACGGATGGCGCTGTGATAGACTGCATCCAATTTATTGAGTAAGGTATTGTAGTCTATTTTGTAGATGACATCGCTGAAGTCGAGGATCGGTAGGATGGTCAGTTTTACGAGGGTATGTTTGGCAGCATGAGTGAAGGATGCTTTTTTGTGAAATAGGAAGCCAATTCTAGATTTAATTTTGGATTGGTGATGCTTAATATGAGTCTGGAAGGAGAGTTTACAGTCTAACCAGACACCTAGATATTTGTAGTTGTCCACATAGTCTAAGTCCGAACTGTCCAGAGTAGTGATGCTGGATGGGCGGGCAGGTGTAGTGATCGGTTGAAAAGCATGCATTTAATTTGACTTGTATTTAAGAGCAGTTGGGGGCCATGGAAGGAGAGCTGTCTGGCATTGAAGCTCGTCTGGAGGTTTGTTATGTGTCCAAAGAAGGGCCAGAAGTATACAGAATGGTGTCAAGGGGAAGGGTGGCTACTTTGAAGAATCTCAAATGTAAAATATATTTTGATTTGTTTAAAACTTTTTTAGTTACTAAATGATTCCGTGTGTTATTTCATAGTTTTGATGTCTTCACTATTATTCTACAATGCAGAAAATAGTACAAATAAAGTATGTGTCAAGTTGACTGGTACGGTATATTTATTACAGAATTAAAGTGTACAATCATTACAATTCATTACAATTACAATCTCTGGGAACAGTCCCAACCCTAATCCAACCCCCCTTTCCATCCCAGGAAAATAATAATAGAAGGCTTTAGGTGAAATACATCATGGCATAAAAAAACAGTACATCTAATTTTAACAGGAAGAAATTAAACGATAGGAGTACAACAAGTTCTTTCTTAGTGATTATCTGCTTCAACATTTATTTATTTAACAATGTGATGTACTGTTTGGGACCGACGCAAACAATTCCTTCACGGTACTTCATTTCCATTAGTAATTTCCATTCATCTCATTGAGGTTTTGGTCAGAACTTGGATGTATTTGCTCCAATTGCTCCCTCTTTAGGCACTGACGGCCTTGTTCTTCCAGAAGAGGGCCAGACCTCGCTTCCATCGGAGAGAATGTGGGTGCTTGAGCTCTGTCCAGTTGTCATGGAACTCGACTCTGGTCCCCGCAGTCTCTTAACACAGATCCACAGGAACAGGAAGAACCCTGTGGAAAACCGGAAGAGTGTCATAAACTAGCAGAGGTGTATCCGGAGAGCTCAACATTGCTGAATGTTCAGAAAGAAATATACTGTGTAGAACAGCCATACTTGTCTGTGTTTATTGCGATCTGCAGTGTTAGAAATATGAAATTGTGATGTTCCTGAATAAGCATTATTTAGTATGTACGGGAAGTCTTTCACCCCTGTTACTTCCTTGTTTTCGCACTCTTATAGAAAGGAATAATAGAAAATAAAGTATGCCGTTGGCTCCCTCCGATAAGGATGAGAGTTTACCCTTAAGTGAGTTGAGGATGGTGTAGTTGGTGTAGCCAATGGAGAAGAAGCCCAGCCCCCAGGTGAGGCCCATGGCGCAGGTCAGCCTCAGAACACTGCAGGTGATGTTGCGGCTCCGCCTCTTCTCCTGCGGCGACGTGACAGAGCGCAGCTTGAGCATCGTTGGGATGACGAAGATGGTGCTGTTGAAGAGCAGGACCACTAACAGGTAAGCCACATCAGAGCCGTACAGCACATCAGTCTTTTATCCAGCACCTGTGTATCAGAGGGAGAAAGTCCTCCTTAGGTCTGGTAAGCAATGCACCAATATATGTTTTGTTAATAAACTCTCATTCTGCTATTCAGCCAATAGAAATCTGTACTGACAGCTGCAACAATGGATACAACCAAGCAGGAACACCTGAGAGGAGACAGATTGAGGCTTAGGATTTTCAGTTTTCTGTTGGTCTGTACATGTTAATTGTTGTTGACTATTTAACTGTGGTATCTGTTCTGAAACTACTGTTCTTACCCCAGCCCAGCAGGCTTGGCTTCAGCAGGTAGTGTCTCATGTAGGTGTTGTAGACTAGGACCAGCAGCCTGTACAGATGCTAGCCCATCCAGGTGAAGCAGTGAGTTGTGCAGCAGGGCGGCCACGGCAGGACACAGGCCAGGGGCCATAGATGCAGGGCCCACAAAGGCCAAACCCACACTGCTCAACAGCAGCAGGTTTAGTAACAGCAGAGATGCCACCAACTGGAGATGAACCAGCATGACATGGTCAGTAGATTTCCTTCTGAAAGAGAGATTTTGTCTGTGGTCGTTTGCCATTTATACAAGGACTTATACATAGCTAGACATGACCGCCTCATTAACCTGATAGCTAGTGTGGTGAGACAGACAGTACCACCATCAGTGCTTATTCACAAACATTCTCTTGTCAGAGGAGGCTGGTTTGATGTTGTCTTGTATACAGTTGCTCTTTTGACTTGTAGTGGTGATACTTGGGAGCTTCGGCCATGTACATAGGCTGACAGTACGTGGCCTTCAGATTGCAGACCTGCATCGGACGAAGGCAAAGCAACTAGCGAGGTACTCCTCTGTCAGCAGTCATGGGCAGCTTAGCTGTATGGAGAAGGATGTGTTTTCTGTATCCATAAGTGTCCATATATCCATGACCTATGAAATGTTTGAATCCTTCTTGACTGTAATGTGATTGGTGGGTTCAATTTAAGTATTTAAAATGTGTGTTTGCTTGACGGGTGTCACTCACAAAGGCTGGAGGCAGTGTGTCAGTAAGGTGACGGTGCAGAAGAACACCGATGGCTCTGCCCACAGGTGAGCACGCTCAGCGTCCTGGCATGGACCTCACTCAGTTTCACATCAGGGATCTGTGGCAGCAGTGACATCATGCTGCACATGACAGTCTTAGGGTACTCGGATCTTTATGACTATCTGCATACCATTTGTATATTACTTTGGCAGTGCGTAGTAAACAAGAAGTGAATATGGATATTGGAACACAGTCTCAATGCATTGACTATTCCTCTCAGGGCAGCATGGCACTATGGTAACTGGAACTGACTTTTTGACTCTGGAGATATGCAAATGCTGCCCATGAATAGTTGTCAGGAAAGGAAATGGCAAACACTAAGATATAATCTGGGAAGTAATATGAAAAGTAGGATCATCTCACCATGAGGGCAAAAATAAGTGGTCACAGCTACAGATGGTCTGGTTAGTGAGACTCGGTGTGGCAGCCGTCAGTGACCCGTTCACCTCCAACGGTAAGAAACAGACGTTCGTATTCCATTCTTGAATAAGTCATTCTGCTTCATATCATGCTCTATCAAAGCATTAGCCCGTCTATATTGATTTGATACAAAATTTCCCATTAGTTGAAAGATATGCAGTCCATATTTATGACTCTGGTTGAGGTAGACACACGTTGTATTCTCCTTTTACTGAAGAAAAGAAAATGACAAATGTAAGCAGCTTGTTTAAATCTTACCACTGGTAAGTTGCTTTTGACGGTAGCTACCTGTAGTTCAGATTTGGCCATGTTGAATGGTGTTGACAGGTGAGAGATGGTTATGTTCTCAACTTCAATACCAAAGAGAATCTTACCAAGTTGTCCCGCTACACTCTCCACACAGACATTATTCCTGACAAAAGTTTGAGATGTTTTCGCCATGTGATGTGCAACTTGGGAGTGCATGGTAACTCACCCATTTTGTTGGTGGGGTTTTAGACACAGAGAAGATGAACTTAACCATGTCAGGGGCATGTCTACGCTTTAGCCCTGAGAGGATGTCAGGGGGCGGGTTCACCTGTAGTTCAGGGTTCAAAATCTCTGCGATGCTGAATGAGATCTAGGGAGAGACGCATCTACACCCTCATACTGATACTTACATGTACACTAATGCACTTACTGTACCAGTGACAACTCCATCTCCTATTCAGATACATAGATCTGTATATTACTTACACACAAATATTAGAGAAATTCTGAATGAACAGTGAGTAATTGTAAGTGTGCTTTGTTTTAGATGTTCAGATGAATGCTGTGTTGAGAAACAGTGCCTTGCGAAAGTATTCGGCCCCCTTGAACTTTGCGACCTTTTGCCACATTTCAGGCTTCAAACATAAAGATATAAAACTGTATTTTTTTGTGAAGAATCAACAAGTGGGACACAATCATGAAGTGGAACGACATTTATTGGATATTTCAAACTTTTTTAACAAATCAAAAACTGAAAATTGGGTGTGCAAAATTATTCAGCCCCTTTACTTTCAGTGCAGCAAACTCTCTCCAGAAGTTCAGTGAGGATCTCTGAATGATCCAATGTTGACCTAAATGACTAATGATGATAAATACAATCCACCTGTGTGTAATCAAGTCTCCGTATAAATGCACCTGCACTGTGATAGTCTCAGAGGTCCGTTAAAAGCGCAGAGAGCATCATGAAGAACAAGGAACACACCAGGCAGGTCCGAGATACTGTTGTGAAGAAGTTTAAAGCCGGATTTGGATACAAAAAGATTTCCCAAGCTTTAAACATCCCAAGGAGCACTGTGCAAGCGATAATATTGAAATGGAAGGAGTATCAGACCACTGCAAATCTACCAAGACCTGGCCGTCCCTCTAAACTTTCAGCTCATACAAGGAGAAGACTGATCAGAGATGCAGCCAAGAGGCCCATGATCACTCTGGATGAACTGCAGAGATCTACAGCTGAGGTGGGAGACTCTGTCCATAGGACAACAATCAGTCGTATATTGCACAAATCTGGCCTTTATGGAAGAGTGGCAAGAAGAAAGCCATTTCTTAAAGATATCCATGAAAAGTGTCGTTTAAAGTTTGCCACAAGCCACCTGGGAGACACACCAAACATGTGGAAGAAGGTGCTCTGGTCAGATGAAACCAAAATTGAACTTTTTGGCAACAATGCAAAACCTTATGTTTGGCGTAAAAGCAACACAGCTGAACACACCATCCCCACTGTCAAACATGGTGGTGGAAGCATCATGGTTTGGGCCTGCTTTTCTTCTGCAGGGACAGGGAAGATGGTTAAAATTGATGGGAAGATGGATGGAGCCAAATACAGTACCATTCTGGAAGAGAACCTGATGGAGTCTGCAAAAGACCTGAGACTGGGACGGAGATTTGTCTTCCAACAAGACAATGATCCAAAACATAAAGCAAAATCTACAATGGAATGGTTCAAAAATGAACATATCCAGGTGTTAGAATGGCCAAGTCAAAGTCCAGACCTGAATCCAATCGAGAATCTGTGGAAAGAACTGAAAACTGCTGTTCACAAATGCTCTCCATCCAACCTCACTGAGCTCGAGCTGTTTTGCAAGGAGGAATGGGAAAACATTTCAGTCTCTCGATGTGCAAAACTGATCGAGACATACCCCTAGCGACTTACAGCTGTAATCGCAGCAAAAGGTGGCGCTACAAAGTATTAACTTAAGGGGGCTGAATAATTTTGCACGCCCAATTTTTTCAGTTTTTGATTTGTTAAAAAAGTTTGAAATATCCAATAAATGTCGCTCCACTTCATGATTGTGTCCCACTTGTTGTTGATTCTTCACAAAAAAATACAGTTTTATATCTTTATGTTTGAAGCCTGAAATGTGGCAAAAGGTCACAAAGTTCAAGGGGGCCGAATACTTTCGCAAGGCACTGTATGTTCTTGATAGAGTATATAATTGAGAGGAAGTTTATATTGAAATCCATGGGTCGTTGGAGTTGACAATCTTTTGATGCTGATATGTATTGGAAGGTTGTGTACAGTATATATGTCTGATATACTGTATGTACACTCAAGGGTTATTTGCTGTCCCCATAGAATAACCCTTTATTAATTCCACGTAGGAGCCTTTTGAGTTTCATGTAGAACCCTCTGTAGAAAGGGAACCCAAAAGAGTTCTACCTGGAACCTAA
Organism: Oncorhynchus clarkii lewisi; assembly: GCF_045791955.1. Taxonomy (NCBI): domain Eukaryota; kingdom Metazoa; phylum Chordata; class Actinopteri; order Salmoniformes; family Salmonidae; genus Oncorhynchus; species Oncorhynchus clarkii. Next base: position 19,204,650 of record NC_092172.1, on the reverse strand, counting down.
AATTATATTTCAAAGGTTTTTCCTATGGGCAGGGCCGGATAATGCAGGGGCTTACCAGGGCTAAAGCCCTAGGGCCCAGAGGCAGCAAAAATAATAATAATATTAATTATATGAATGAATGGCAAGAAAAAGTAGTTGTGAGGCCGGTTGGATGTACTGCCAAATTCTCTAAAATGACGTTGAGGCAGTAGAGAAAGGAACATTACCTTCTCTGGCAACAGCTCTGGTGGAAATTCTTGCAGTCAGCATGCCAATTACACACTCCCTCAACTTGAGACTGCTGTGCTAACTTAAATGCAAAAGGATTTTCTAATAAGAAATGAACCTTTTTAAAATGATAAACTTTGATTAGTTTACACAACGTTCCATTAGAACACAGGCGTGATGGTTGCTGATAATGGGTCTCTGTACGCCTATGTAGATATTCCATAAAAAAATCTGTTGTTTCCAGCTACAATAGTCATTTACAACATTAACAATGTCTACGCTGTATTTCTGATCAATTTGATGTTATTTTAATGGACAAATGTGCTTTTATTTAAAAAACAAGGACATTTCTAAGTGACCCCAAACTTCTGCACACACACACAAAAAATATAAACGCAACATGAAGTGTTGGTCCCATGTTTCATGAGTTGAAATAAAAGATCCCAGACATGTTCCATATGCACAACAAGCTTATTTCTCTAAAATGTTGTGCACATTTGTTTATGTCCCTGTTAGTAAGCATTTCTTCTTTGCCAAGATAATCCACCTGAGGTGTGGCATATGAAGAAGCTGATTTAAACATGTTCATTACACAGATGCACCTTGTGCTGTAGACGATATAAGGCCAAGATGTTTTGAGGGAGTGTGTAATTGGCATGCTGACTGCAAGAATTTCCACCAGAGCTAATTGCCAGAGAATTTAATGTTCCTTTCTCTACTGCCTCAATGTCATTTTAGAGAATTTGTACAGGCCTCACAACCACAGACCATGTGTAACCATGCCTGCACATTCGGCTTCTTCACATGCGTGATCTTCTGAGACCAGCCACGGGACACCTGATAACTGTGGGTTTGCACAACTGAAGAATTTCTGCACAAACTGTCAGAAACCGTCTGAGGAGTCTTTTGAGGCTTGGGCTGGCAACTGATTAAGTGATGGTTAGGCAACAGGACCCTGCTACCAAATGTGTGGAAATCCTAAAAACGCCCCTACTCAACTGTAGCCTATGCTACATCACACATGTTATTATGGCTTTATTATAAAGGGGCTTGTGAGGCGTCTGTTTCAACAGGAAATTTACCATGCATCGACTTGCATCTTGGTGCACGGTTTGTTTACAGAAAATGGTGTGCCGGGAAGTGTGGGGGCACTATTAAATAAAAAATAAAGCACTATGATTCCTTAATCCGGCCCTGCCTATGGGGACAACCGAAGGACACTTTTACGTTGTAGATCACACTTTTCTTTCCTTTTTTTTTCTAAGAATGTAGGGCAGACCTGATTTATACTCACCTTGGTTGCAGATAAATAGACTTTCATCCCAGTGTACTCTGTCAGATGAATCTCCACAGCAAGACTGCCTCCATGATCAGGGGGGGTAGCTGAAGTAGTGAGTTGTGGTAGTGGTAAGGAGTTGTAAAGGGATTGGAGAAGGTGTAGTAGAGCTGGTTGGGGTAATGGGGGAGTGGTCAAGGGTAGAGGTCGACCAATTATGATTTTTCAATACCGATTAATCAGACGTTTTTTTAAAAATTTATTTTATTTGTAATGACAATTACAACAATACTGAATTAACACTTATTTTAACTTAATATAATACATCAATGAAATCAATTTATCCTCAAATAATGAAACCTGTTCAATTTGGTTTAAATAATGCAAAAACAAAGTGTTGGAGAAGAAAGTAAAAGTGCAATATGAGCCATGTAAAGCTAACGTTTGAGTTCCTTGCTCAGAACATGAGAACATATGAAAGCTGGTGGTTCCTTTTAACATGAGACTTCAATATTCCAAGGTAAGAAGTTTTAGGTTGTAGTTATTATAGGAATTATAGGACTATTTCTCTCTATACCATTTGTATATCATTAACTTTTGACTATTGGATGTTCTTATAGGCACTTTAGTATTGCCAGTGTATCAGTATAGCTTCCGTCCCTTCTCCTCGCCCCTACCTGGGCTCGAACCAGGAACACATCGACAACAGCCACCCTCGAAGCAGCGTTACCCATGCAGAGCAAGGGGAACAACCACTCCAAGTCTCAGAGCGAGTGACGTTTGAAACGCTATTAGCGCTCACCCCGCTAACCAGCTAGCCATTTCACATCAGTTACACCAGCCTAATCTCGGGAGTTGACAGGCTTGAAGTCATAAACAGCGCAATGCTTGAAGCATTGCAAAGAGCTGTTGGCAAAACGCATGAAAGTGCTGGTTGAATGAATGCTTATGAGCCTGCTGCTGCCGCCTACCATCGCTCAGACTGCTCTATCAAATCATAAGCTTAATTATAACACACAGAAATATGAGCCTTCGGTCATTAATATGGTCGAATCCGGAAACTATCATCTCGAAAACAAAACGTTTATTTCAGTGAAATATGGAACCGTTCCGTATTTTATCTAACGGGTGGCATCCCTAAATCTAAATATTGCTGTTAGATTGCACAACCTTCAATGTTATGTCATAATTATGTACAATTCTGGCAAATTAGTTCACAACAAGCCAGGCAGCCCAAACTGTTGCCTATATCCTGACTGCGTGCAATGAACGCAAAATAAGTGACAATTTCACCTGGTTAATATTGCCTGATAACCTTTATAAGTATGCAGGTTTAAAAATGTATACTTCTGTGTATTGATTTTAAGAAAGGCATTGATGTTTATGGTTAGGTACACGTTGGAGCATGTTGGAGCAATCGCGAATGCGCACGGCATCGATTATATGCAACGCAAGACACGCTATATAAACTAGTAATATCATCAACCATGTGTAGTTAGTTATAACTAGTGATTATGTTTGTTTTTTATAAGAAGTTTAATGCTAGCTAGGAACTTACCTTGGCTTCTTACTGCATTCGCGTAACAGGCAGTCTCCTCGTGGAGTGCAATGAGAGGCAGGTGGTTAGAGCGTTGGACTAGTTAACTGTAAAGTTACAAGATTGAATCCCCGAGCTGACAAGGTAAAAATCTGTCGTTCTGCCCCTGAACAGGCAGTTAACCCACCGTTCCTAGGCCGTCATTGAAAATAAGAATGTGTTCTTAACTGACTTGCCTCGTTTAAATAAAGGTGTAAAAAAATATATATTTTTTTAAATTGGCTAAATCGGCTTCTAAAAATAACGATTTCCAATTGTTGTGAAAACTTAATCGGCCCTAATTAATCGGCCATTCCGATTAATCGGTCGACCTCTAGTCAAGGTTACAGGAGTTTCAATAGTTGAAGAAAGAGTAGGAGCAGTAGTTTTAGGAGTAGTTGCTATGGAGGTAGGGGTAGTAGTAGTGGCTGTTGTCGTTGTTAGTGCAAGAACCTCTTTTCTCAAAAAAAAAATAGAAAGTGTAGATGCTATGATATGTAACGGACCGAGGCTTCTAAACCGCATGGTTGCTTCATAAAGTTCCTCTAGTGTGTGTTGGGAAAAGATCAGATATTAACATTCAACAGTATCAACTGCATTTACCTTCGCAAAGCTTTATATATGGCTGTAATCGTCCTACATTTTATACCATTAAATCCACACACCAAACCAAAGTGTGTGAATGCTAGACCCACCTACCTGGAGAGTTGCAGTTGTATATGTGTGCGTGTGAGTCTATATACTCTGCTGAAAAAAATAAAGGGAACACTTAAACAACACAATGTAACTTCAAGTCAATCACACTTCTGTGAAATCAAACTGTCCACTTAGGAAGCAACACTGATTGACAATACATTTCACATGCTGTTGTGCAAATGGAATAGACAACAGGTGTAAATGATAGGCAATTAGCAAGACACCCCCAATAAAGGAGTGGTTCTGCAGGTGGTGACAACAGACCACTTCTCAGTTCCTATGCTTCCTGGCTGATGTTTTGGTCACTTTTGAATGCTGGCGGTGTTTTCCCTCTAGTGGTAGCATAAGACGGAGTCTACAACCCACACAAGTGGCTCAGGTAGTGCAGCTCATCCAGGATGGCACATCAATGTGAGCTGTGTCAAGAAGGTTTGCTGTGTCTGTCAGCGTAGTGTCCAGGGCATGGAGGCGCTACCAGGAGACAGGCCAGTACATCAGGAGACGTGGAGGAGGCCGTAGGAGGGCAACAACCCAGCAGCAGGACCGCTACCTCCGCCTTTGTGCAAGGAGGAGCAGGAGGAGCACTGCCAGAGCCCTGCAAAATTACCTCCAGCAGGCCACAATGTGCATGTGTCTGCTCAAACGGTCAGAAACAGACTCCATGAGGGTGGTATGAGGGCCGACGTCCACAGGTGGGGGTTGTGCTTACAGCCCAACACCGTGCAGGACGTTTGGCATTTGCCAGAGAACACCAAGATTGGCAAATTCGCCACTGGCGCCCTGTGCTCTTCAGAGGAAAGCAGGTTCACACTGAGCACATGTGACAGATGTGACAGAGTCTGGAGATGCCGTGGAGAATGTTCCGCTGCCTGCAACATCCTCCAGCATGACCGGTTTGGCGGTGGGTCAGTCATGGTGTGGGGTGGCATTTCTTTGGGGGGCCGCACAGCCCTCCATGTGCTCGCCAGAGGTAGCCTGACTGCCAATAGGTACCGAGATGAGATCCTCAGACCCCTTGTGAGACCATATGCTGGTGCGGTTGGCCCTGGGTTCCTCCTAATGCAAGACAATGCTAGACCTCATGTGGCTGGAGTGTGTCAGCTGTTCCTGCAAGAGGAAGGCATTGATGCTATGGACCTGCCTGCCCGTTCCCCAGACCTGAATCCAATTGAGCACATCTGGGACATCATGTCTCACTCCATCCACCAACGCCACGTTGCACCACAGACTGTCCAGGAGTTGGCGGATGCTTTAGTCCAGGTCTGGGAGGAGATCCCTCAGGATACCATCCGCCACCTCATCAGGAGCATGCCCAGGCGTTGTAGGGTGGTCATACAGGCACGTGGAGGCCACACACACTACTGAGCCTCATTTTGACTTGTTTTAAGGACATTACATCAAAGTTGGATCAGCCTGTAGTGTGGTTTTCCACTTTTTAATTTTGAGTGTGACTCCAAATCCAGACCTCCATGGGTTGATAAATTTGATTTCCATTGATAATTTTTGTGTGATTTTGTTGTCAGCACATTCAACTATGTAAAGAAAAAAGTATTTAATAAGAATATTTCATTCATTCAGATCTAGGATGTTATTTTAGTGTTCCCTTTATTTTTTGAGCAGTGTATATATGTGTGTGTGTGTTTTGTATGTCTGTATGTTTTTAGGTGTGTGTATGTATGTATATATGTGTTGTCATGACGTTGGCCTGGGGGTAGGTTTATGACGGTCATAAATACCTCTTTTCCCCTTTTTCCTCTCTCTACCCTGCTGATGTTACATTTGAAAAACCCTTGGTTAACAGAGATTCTGGGAACATCAGAAGGTGGGGGGAAATTAACTATATTCTGGTAATCCGACCAATGGAACATATGCAGTGGTACTTAATGAACATGATGTCAGTTCGGTTGTCATCTGAGCAATTCTCATCAATGATAAGATGACAAACTCTACAGTGGCAAGTCTACACATCAGAGTTATCGGATTCACATGGAATTGAATATGAAATGATTCGTGATGGGATGAAATGTGATTTTTAGCTTCTAAAATGTGAGCTTTGGGTTTTTATAAGATAGGGCTCTGCTCAATCAGGGGCCCGCCCCTGTGAAGGGACATGGGCTATAAAACTTTTCAAACACGCCCCCTCTCCCTTCCTATATAAAGCCTTGACGACAATATAACCTCCTGTTCCGAGGATGTGAGGACGATGGTCCGACGTCAGAATGGTTCAGATAACTACAGAACGAAGCCAACATCAGCGTGAGCTTTGGTTGCTAATGGTACGAACTTTGAACTCTTATTCACTACAGAAGTGATGCCTCCTAGCCGTTGAGTTAGCAACAGCAGATGCAAACTCTGTTCCTTCCTAACCTGCTAGAGTATTCTGTCTACCACACAACGACGTTACTACAATGTATCCAATTGACAATCAGAGACATTCTTCAAAAGAAATGGTTGGGCAACACGGCCTTCCATCTACCACCAACCTACCGAAGCGCAGCTCAGAGTAAATATTTATTGCATTTTCCTTTTCCAAATGGGCAGTAATTTAGAATTCATAAGATACTGTATTTACGGTAGCACAGCTTCGGCCTTTGTTCCTCAGTCTTCCCGCTCTTTCACTCAAACCCAGCCCTTTTCTTTTGTGTAACAAGCTGTCATATCTGTTCCGCCCACTAGGGACGTTTTCCATTATGACGTAATTTTTAATCAAGTTGTGATTTAATTATGTGTATTTGTAATTCTGTGTGATTAGTTAGGTATTTAGTAAATAAATAATTAAACCCAATGTTGTATTGCTGGTTCAACTTGTTAGCCAGGGTTCGTGCAGATAACCAAGCATTTACAACTTTCAGATGAGACTGAATTAAGATGACGATTAATCTTGACTGCTATTGATGTAAAATATTACTAGGTCTTTAAGAGTTTATTCGGAAGATAACAGCTCTATAAATATTATTTTGTGGTGCCCGACTCTAGTTAATTACATTTACATGATTAGCTCAATCAGGTAATATTAATTACGGAGAAATTATTTTATAGAATAGCATAAATCCGGCATAGCCAAAGACGTGTGTGTGTGTTGCCTTTACTATCATTAACTGACGACTTATAGTTTTTATCAAAGATTCTCTGTAATTAGTATTACGCGATTAGACTGATTAATCATGTAACCGTAATTACTAGGAAGTCGGGGCACCAAGGACAAATATTCAGATGACAAAGTTATAATTTCCTAAAATAAAGTGGGGGTCGACTAAAGTCACTACAGAGTGATAATTATAACAATTTAAATGCTAATCCTTTGCACATGAACGCTCACTCTTTCGGGAACAATTGCAATTAATATATATATATTTATGCTCAGTGTGTCTTCTTGATCGCTGGTGAAAAGTTTGTTTCTTTTGTAGAATTGTCCGTCTCTCTGTCGTGGTTATAGTGGATAGTTCAGAGTGACGTTAATTTGTTTCGTTATAGAATGGTTGTTTCGGAGGTTGTCGTTCTTCGCGTTCAATTTTACCAAATTCCTAGCTGCAGACTAGTAATTAATATCAAAGACTTGTTCTTATTCTGTCGGTATCGATAGTCTAAGAGTTTAACCACGCAGTATGGTTAAAAGATTCAGCAATGGTCTACAACCTTTGTCCTTTCAATGGAGAAAAACATGGTCTGCAACCTTTAGCCATCTCGTAATTTGAGATAAGCTCGGTCTGCTGATCGAAAACCAGAGTGGGGGTTTTATTCGGAATGGCAGAAAAGGGCTGTCCCAAGATGTCTGACCCTAACTGGGCTCAGGGGCGGTCCTCTGATTTAGTTCAAATCCAATTCTCTTTTTGAGTTTTCCTTCATTAAACAGTCCAAAATCACGTTGTAAAATTGTGTAAACAGTATCATACTCACTCATTCATCTTATACAACAATTAGATGTAAACCTCATATCTGGGGCTATTATATTAACAGCATTATGGTAATGTGGCCACACGTCTCCCATGAGCTTCCCCAAGTTGTGACAAATGGACCAGTTCGTAGCTTGATTCTTTACCGATCTTTTCTACTTTCTCCGGAACATGAAATTTGTTCATACCTCGACGTCTGTGAGGTGGAAGAAATTCCTTTGTGCTCTATGAAAATTTAGTCTGCCTCTTCTACTATGTGGCAGGGTCTTCTCAGGAATTTATGACATCTTTCTGACCACAGCAACCTAGTTGAAAGAGGCAAGGGGGAGGCAGGGGGATGGGGCTTTCTATACCCAAAGAGGGCAACGTTATGACACTTGCATTAGAAAACACCATTAGTTTTGTCAGTATTGAGGATAAACTTCAATTGACACAAGGTATGTTGAACAGTATAAAAAGCAGTTTGCATGTTCTGGAAATTTGTCTAAATCATTTATATAAATAGTGAATAAGAGCGGACCAAGTACAGAGCCTTGGGGCACACCATTCAAGAGAGACAATTTAACAGACATAAGCCCATCAAATTGAGTGCACTATCAGACAGATAGTTAGCAAACCATGCAACTGCATGCTCCCAAAGACCTACACAAAAACCTCCTATGCGTTCTGCATTAGCATCGAACAGCCCCCGTGATATGCAACTTTTCAGGGAAGCTAGAAACCAATATACACAGGCAGAAAAGCCAAGGCTAGCTTTTTCAAGCAGAAACTTGCTTCCTGCAACACAAACTCAAAAAAGTTCTGGGACACTGTAAAGTCCATGGAGAATAAGAACATCTCCTCCCAGCTGCCCACTGCACTGAGGATAGGAAACACTGTCACCACTGATAAATCCACTATAATTGAGAATTTCAGTAAGCATTTTTCTACGGCTGGCCATGCTTTCCACCTGGCTACCCCTACCCCGGTCAACAGCACTGCACCTCTCACAGCAACTCGCCCAAGCCTTCCCCATTTCTCCTTCTCTCAAATCCAGTCAGCTGATGTTCTGAAAGTGCTGCAAAATCTGGACCCCTACAAATCAGCCGGGCTAGACAATCTGGACCCTTTCTTTCTAAAATGATCTGCCGGAATTGTTGCAACCCCTATTACTAGCCTGTTCAACCTCTTTCGTGTCGTCTGAGATTCCCAAAGATTGGAAAGCAGCTGCGGTCATCCCCCTTTTCAAAGGGGGTGACACTCCAGACCCAAACTGCTACAGACCTATATCTATCCTACCCTGCCTTTCTAAGGTCTTCGAAAGCCAAGTCAACAAACAGATTACAGACCATTTTGAATCCCACCATACCTTCTCCGCTATGCAATCTGGTTTCAGAGATGGTCATGGGTGCACCTCAGCCACACTCAAGGTCCTAAACGATATCTTAACCGCCATCGATAAGAAACAATACTGTGCAGCCGTATTCATTGACCTGGCCAAGGCTTTTGACTCTGTCAATCACCACATCCTCATCGGCAGAGTCGCTAGCCTTGGTTTCTCAAATGATTGCCTCGCCTGGTTCACCAACTACTTCTCTGATATAGTTCAGTGTGTCAAAGCGGAGGGCCTGTTTTCCGGGCCTCTGGAAGTCTCTATGGGGGTGCCACAGGGTTCAATTCTTGGACCGACTCTCTTCTCATCAATGATGTCGCTGGTGAGTTATTTTGCTCCTTTGCACCCCATTATTTCTATCTCTACTTTGCACATTCCTCCACTGCAAATCTACCATTCCAGTGATTTACTTGCTATATTGTATTTACTTCGCCACCATGGCCTTTTTTTGCCCTTATCTCACCTCATTTGCTCACATTGTGTATATAAACTTATATTTCTACTGTATTACTGACTGTATGTTTGTTTTACTCCATGTGTAACTCTGTTGTATGTGTCCAACTGCTTTGCTTTATCTTGGCCAGGTCGCAATTGTAAATGGTAACTTGTTCTCAACTTGCCTACCTGGTTAAATAAAGGTGAAATAAAAAATGAACTCCTGCAACAACTCCTCCAAGTCCTGTGAATAAATCTTCATATTAACTCAATGTCGGTCTCTGTCCTTTGTTCGAGCTTGAATATTCTCTTTATTAAGGCCATTTGCAGACAAGCTGAATGTCCAAGTATTGCAGGTGCATCTTATGTCACTTGAAATTCCAGTTAAAACACCGTTTTTGTATTGACATGGGTAGTTTCTTGCCTTTTGGCTCCATCTGGTGGCCAGAATACGTCACTAGATTGCAGTTGGACTTTATTGAGTGGAATCGCCACTCACTTTCAGGGTTTAAGTCTCTCGCGGACAATATATTACAAGATATGCCTCAAGTACGTCCGATTTGCTACTTTAATACATCCAAGTCATCGTCAAATGACATTGTCAGAATCAAAAGTATTCCGGCTACGTGCAGGAATGTGGCACATTAGACTTCGGATTTCTCTGAGATGCCACTGGCTATGATAAAGGTTACATTTTCGGCTAGATTTTCTTCTAGGTTCAGAGGAGTTGGTGGTGTCATTTGTTCTTTGTTTCGTAATGTTGAGCTTTCTTTTGTATTAACTTCTGAGAACATGTAATATATTAGCACACTGAGGCGTGTAAAATAACGTTTATCTGATGTCATTGGGTCAACTGCAAGTACAGATGGTCGGTCACATGTAGTAATTACTAACAGCGCCACCCTCAGGCACTCCAGGTAAATGCATGTACATGCATGACCGTTTCTGGAAGCAAACAAAAAGGGGAGGGACCTTAATGAATTTGTCTAATAAACTCTCGTTTTCTTTGCAAAATGCAACTGTTCTGCTATTGATTACACCCCTGCTTCCGGTCGCCACCACTTTGACATGTTATTTTGTTTACTGGCTCACACAGTAACTTCGTTTTTTTGTGTATATGTGTGTATATACACAGATTTGTGGCTTTGATCTGCCGATAGGGAGATCCACGGAGAGAGAAGAGATCTCCCTATCGGCAGATCAAAGCCACAAATCTGTTGGGTCTCAACGGAAAGTGGAACAAACAAAAGAGGAAAAGTCTGTGGAGCTTGCCTCCTCACCTGGCTTTTCACTTCTCCCCAGGTTTGCAATCACAGGGACCTAAATCTGTTCACAGGGACCTAAATCTGCCAATAAAGGTGAGTCTCTGCAATGTGCTAGAAATAAGAAGCCCCTTGGATGTATCCTTATTGGCAGATTTAGGTCCCTGTGATTGCAAAGAGCAAGGTACCAGAACAGTACAAGCTGAAGCTAGACCAATTTATTTCGCTAGCTAGCGATAGGAGACGGAGGGCAGCTGTCTAAACTTGTTTTGCTAATAACACCGTTGAGATAGCGAGCGTGAGCCTTTAGCTAGATTCAACGTTAGCGTTTAGCTTAGTTTTCTATCTAGATTTGTATGGTAAAGAATGTCACCTTGTGTTTTTAGGCAAGATCCGACCAAATCAGAGGAAATAACTACATTAGCTAGGTTCCTGATTTTAAACATCTGATTAGACGTTATGTTAGTTAACTAACTTAGTTATCAATGTTGTGTTCATAGCTTTGAGAGTTAAGCCAAAATGTAAACAAAATAATGTTATTAGCTACATTGCCCTTAAATGTTCAAAAGCTCACAGTCATCAATCATGAGCAAAACCTTGTGTAGCTAAAGGTTCTGGCTCCGTTTGTGTTAAACAGCATGATCTTGTCTGTCTGTAAAACTCATTTTGTGTTTCCAGGATGCTTTTCCACTTCTGCCCCCAGTGTGGCACCAAACTACAACCTGGCTTCCGGTTCTGCCCCTCCTGTGGGGACAAGCTGCAGTGTGTTGTGGACCCCTCTGGACCTGTGGAGGTTGCTTCCTCTGGAGTCTCTCAGCTTCATGTCACTGATGGTGTAATTATGACTGCTAATGCAAGCAGTCCTACTCCAAGCACAGCACAGCTGACTGGCTGGGACACAGAAGGTAATGGGCAGGGAGGGCGGTTCTCTTCCTGGAGATTAAAATATGGACTTGTCACATCTCTCGTTTGTTTACAGGCCTCGTCTGTGCCACCCCCAGCCCTGTGTCGACCCGTCCCCCACTCCATAGGACCTGTAACTCTGTCCCCGTGGCCTGGAGCGAGGAAGCTCCTAGTAGTATAACCAGTCCCCCTGTCACCGCCTCCCCAAAACATACTGCAGGTAAGGGGACAGGGGCAGTGTGATTATCATCAGTGGTAATGATCGTAGCCATTGACGGGCGTTGGAAATGTAATTGTCACATTGATGCTTTTTCCTCCCTATCGGCAGATCAAAGCCACAAATCTGTTTTGTCTCCACGGAAACGACGTGCTCTCACCCCAAAAGAGGAACAGTCTGTGGAGCTTGCCTCCTCACCTTGCTTTTCACCTCTCCCCGGGTCCCCCTCCACAGGTAAGTCTAAACTACAGCCACTTACAACTAACAAAACACATTACTCCCAACAGCCTGGCATCATGGTTTGTGTCCTTCTCCCTCGTACAGTTGAAGTCGGAAGTTTACATACACTTAGGTTGGAGTCATTAAAACTAGTTTTTCAACCACTCCACAAATGTCTTGTTAACAAACTATAGTTTTGGTAAGTCGGTTAGGACATCTACTTTGTGCATGACACAAGTAATTTTTCCAACAATTGTTTACAGACAGATTATTTCACTTATAATTCACTGTATCACAATTCCAGTGGGTCGTAAGTTTACATACACTAAGTTGACTGTGCCTTTAAGCAGCTTGGAAAATTCCAGAAAATGTCATGGCTTTAGAAGCTTCTGATAGACATCATTTGAGTCAATTGGAGGTGTGCCTGTGGATGTATTTCAAGTGCCTCTTTGCTTGGGAAAATCTAAAGAAATCAGCCAAGACATCAGAAAATAAATTGTAGACCTCCTCTGGTTCATCCTTGGGAGCATTTTCCAAATGCCTGAAGGTACCACGTTCACCTGTACAAAAAAATAGTACGCAAGTATAATCACCATGGGACCACGCAGCCGTCATACCGCTCAGGAAGGAGATGCGTTCCATCTCCTAGAGATGAACGTACTTTGGTGTGAGAAGTGAAAATCAATCCCAGAACAACAGCAAAGGACCTTGTGAAGATGCTGGAGGAAACAGGTACAAAAGTATCTATATCTAAAGTAAAACGAGCCCTATATCAACATAACCTGAAAGGCCGCTCAGCAAGGAAAAAGTCACTGCTCCAAAGCCGCCATAAAAAAGCCAGACTATGTTTTGCAACTGCACATGGGGACAAAGATCGTACTTTTTGGAGAAATGTCCTCTGGTTTGACTAAACAAAAATAGAACTGTTTGGCCATAATGACCATTATGTTTGGAGGGAAAAGGGGGAGGCTTGCAAGCTGAAGAACACCATCCCAACCGTGAAGCACGGGGGGGCAGCATCATGTTGTGGGGGTGCTTTGCTGTGGAAGGGACTGGTATACATCACAAAATAGATGGCATCTTTAGGTAGGAAAATTGAGGATATATTGAAGCAACATCTCAAGACGTCAGTCAGGAAGTTAAAGCTTGGTCGCAAATGGGTCTTCCAAATGGGCAATGACCCCAAGAATACTTCCGAAGTTGTGGCAAAATGGCTTAAGGACGACAACAGTCAAGGTATTGGAGTGGTCATCACAAAGCCCTGACCTCAATCCCATAGAACATTTGTGCGCAGAACTGAAAAAGCATGTGCGAGCAAGGAGACCTACAAACCTGACTCGGTTACATCAGCTCTGTCAGTTGGAATGGGCCAAAATTCACCCAATTTATTGTGGGAAGCTTGTGGAAGGCTACCTGAAACGTTTGACCCAAGTTAAACAATTTAAAGGCAACTTTACCAAAAACTAATTGAGTGTATGTAAACTTCTGACCCACTGGGAATGTGATGCAAGAAATAAAAGCTGAAATAAGTAATTATCTCGACTATTATTCTGACATTTCACATTCTTAAAATAAAGTGGTGATCCTAACTGACCTGAGTTTAAATGTAATTGGTTGGCTAAGGTGTATGTAAACTTCCAACTTCAACTGTATGTGTGCTTGTATATATGCATGTTCCTGTGTGTCTGTAGTCAAGGGGAAGGCAAAGAAGGCCAAGCGGGTATGTGCTGTGGAGCCACTGCAGGAAGGGGAAGAGCTTTGTGACACAACTGGCAGGAAATGGAGGCTGTTGAAACTGTTGAGTCAGAGCGATGCAGAGATGTTCTATGGAGGTGAGGTCACACTGCACTCTTCTTCAAGGTGTACTGCTCTTGTTCCATGCTAGCACTAACACGTATTGATGATTAGTTGACTATTCACTGATTCGGGTGTGTTAGTACTGGGCTGGAACAAAAATCTGCAACACCCTGTGCGACCCCCTAGGACCAGGATTGAAGAATACTTTCACACAGGATGGTGTCTAACATGGGCTAGGGTGATTTAATCAGACAATTATTATTTTTTCTTGTCTTCAATCTCTCCCCAGTCCAGCAGAATGGGCAAGGTGCCAATTCCAGTGACTACAAGCACATCCTCAAACTAGTGAGTGTAACTGCACAGACTGTTCTCTAATATAGAATGATTATGTTGGCTACAGTGTTGCTTTGCGTGTTATGTGGTGAATAGTGATGTATGTTGTTCTCAGGGGGCTAAGGACGGGAAGATGTTTAATGAGCAGAACTTCCTGCAGAGAGCTGCCAAGCCCTCATCTGGTGAGTGTCAAGATCTGCCTTTGGTTATCTGGCCAGCCCTCAGCTTGACTACAGCTCTAAAACGGACCCCTGACTGGACTACCCGTCCTCTTACCTTAGCTATCTACACATTTAAGTAGGTCTGGCTGTACAGTTACACATTTGACAGAAGCTCTAAAGAGTACAAGGCCAAGATTGTTACAAAATCCTTTCATAAGCAGGTCACAGAGAGGGCTTGCAGATCACTGATGTTTACCCCATAGGCATTGGTGGGAAAAAGTACCCAATTTGTCATACTTGAGTAAAAGTTGAAATACCTTAATTGAAAATGGCTCAAGTGAAGGTCACCCAGGAGAAGTCTAAAAGTATTTGGTTTTAAGTATACTTAAGTATCAAAAGTAAATGTATTTGCTAAAATATACTTAACTGTCAAAAGTTAAAGTATGAACCATTTCTAATTCCTTTCATTAAGCAAACCAGATGGGATCATTTATTATTTACGGATAGCCAGGGGCACGCTCCAACACTCAGACATCATTTACAAACGAAGCATGTGTTTAGTGAGTCCGCCAGGTCAGAAGTAGAAGTAGGGATGACCAGGGATGTTCTGTTAAGTGTGTGAATTAGACAATTTTCCTGTCCTGCTAAGCATTCAAAATGTAATGAGTACTTTTGGGTGTCAAAGAAAATGTATGGAGTAAAATGTATATAGTTTTCTTTAGGAATGTAGTGAAGTAAAAGTAGTCAAATATAAATAGTAAAGTACAGATACCCCAAAAAACTACTTAAGTAGTACTTTAAAATATTTTTTACTTAAGTACTTCATACTGTTGGGCTCTACTTGGCTGGAACATCCTTATATTAATGCAAAGCTGCAAACTGGCGTATGAATGGGCAACTCAGATGGGTACCCATAGGTGGACGTGTAAGTTGTGTAAACTGAGGTATAGAGTAGGAGGAACTGTTTGGTTTGTGTATGACTGACGAGACTACTGGTGGTGGAAGCACATTGTAGAGGCTCTGTTAGTTACTAATGAGCCTTTCTAACTGCTTTGATGCTGTCTCCCCCTAGTGGACAAGTGGATAAAGCATGCCAAGATGGACTTCCTTGGGATTCCTTCCTGTGTAGGATTTGGTCTCCATGCAGACTCATACAGGTGTGTGTACATTGAGATGTGTGTTTGCTGCCTGCTTGTACATATGGGGGAATTTGTGTGTTTTTATGTGTGTTTTGAATGTGTAATCAGACTGTTCTCTCTGCTACCGCACAGCAAGCGGTACCGGAGCCGAGGTCCAAAAGGCTTCTTAACAGCTTCTACCCCCAAGCCATAAGACTCCTGAACAGCTAATCAAAGGGCTATCCAGACCCCTCTTTTACACTGCTGCTATTCTCTGTTTATAATCTATGCATAGTCACTTTAACTCTACCTACATGTTCATATTACCTCGACTAACCGGTGCTCCCACACATTGACTCTGTGCCTGTACACACTGTATATAGACTCGCTTGTTATTTTACTGCTGCTGTTGAATTATTTGTTACTTTTATTTTCTACATCTATTTTTTTACTTACCATTTTATTTGTGTTTTTTCTTAACTTAAAGCATTGTTGGTTAAGGGCTGTTGTATTCGGCGCATGTGACATAAGATTTGATTTTTGTTTCAGGTTTTTGATTTTCTCCAGCATGGGCCAAACTCTTCAGTCTTTCATGGATGAGGGGGAGGGGCTCCTGTCTGAGAAAGCGGTCCTTCAACTGGCCTGCAGAGTAGTGAGTGCTCTCTCAGGCTCATATTGAGGCCCTGATAGGACTTCAAAATAGGATTCCCTATCTGATGTGCTTCCTGTTTGACTCTGCCTTTCTTCCTCCTCTCCCAGTTGGATGTGTTGGAGTTCATCCATGAAAATGAGTATGTTCACGCAGACATCCATGCTGAAAACATCTACATCAGCCCGGCACAACAAACACAGGTTAGAGTGTGTTTGTATAGTTGTTTGTTTGTGTACTTTTGTGTAGCTGCCAGACCCTTCTACTATGCTCTTACTCCTGTATGCATGTGTGTAGGTTAATCTTGCAGGGTACTGCCATGCTTTCCGGTACTCTCCTGGTGGCCGGCATGTGGAGTACCGTGAAGGTAGCCGAACACCAAATGAAGGAGCCATAGATTTTATAAGCCTGGAATCTCACAAGGGAGCAGGTGAGTCATCCTACGGCCTGTCAATCATAGCAAGTCCTTCAGATACTGTGGAGGATGTACAAGTTGCCTCTAACCAACCATAAGTACTTGTGTGTGATCGTACTTCTAGGTCCGTCTCGGCGTAGTGACCTGCAGGCTTTGGGCTACTGCATGCTGCGCTGGTACACAGGGGCACTGCCCTGGACCTCCCTCACACACACTCCAGCCCGCGTTGCCACAGAGAAGGAGAGGTGAGAGCCAGGTCCTCACTATGGCAACAAGGCCATTATGATAATGTTATTCTGTATTTATAAAATGGTAAAGCCTTGAGTGGCCAAACCTGACCATTCACTAATGATCCAGGTACATGGAGGATGTTCCAGGTCTCCTGACTCACTGCTTCGGACAGAAGAAAGTCTCCAGTAAAGTCCAGTTTTCTAGTGATTAGTTTTTGTATGCAGCATAATATGTTTTGTGTGTGCGTGGGATATAATGCATCCGTGTGTACTATGTATCAGGTGCGCTGCAGGTGTACCTGTCTCAGGTGATGGCTCTGCAGTACTCTGACCAGCCGGACTACAGGGCTCTGAGGGCAGGCCTTAGTGCAGCTCTGCAGAAGCTGGGAGGGTCACTGGAGCAACCCCTTGACCTTCAGGTCAGAACACCCACACCCCCACAACCTCCACACTATCCCCAAGCTCCATTGAGAAAACAGTCAGATGACCACAGAAACCTGGAACCCCCCCAGCAGGTTTGACCAGAAACCTGTCCCTTCCAACTGGTTAGACCACTCATCCCTACAATGCTACCTGTTCAGGTTCATCTCCTGAACTAATTTACACCTCTACACCAGTCTGAATGTTTTTATCTTTATCTCTCTTCAGATGAAAGCGATCTGAGGAAGAAGATACTTCGGGATGATAATTCACTAATGGGATTTTTAGCCAGCTGTTTTTAAAATGCTGACTTCATGACTATGTGGTGTGGGTCCTGCTGTGGTTTTATTATGTTGGACTGCACTCAAGGAGGAGCGTGTGAAGGTGCGTTTCATTAAGTTCACTGGAGGTGCAGTGCACAGAAACTCCTGGTTATGCCAGGTTAGTGAGCACTGCTGTACTGTGTTATTGTCAGCAGTAGTTGGCGCTGTGGCAGTGAGTGGGTAGTTAATGTTTAACCTATGAAATAATACAGTTTATAACAAAGAACCTTTGTTCAGGGTGGTAATGATTGTAAGTACAAAAATGTACACTGTTCCAGTTAGGTGTTGTAGATGTTCATGATATGCATTTTACTTTTGTATTTTTTTCATATCAGGATAATACTTTGTTATTAAAGAGCTTTTATTAATTCAGCTGTTTATCTGTATGTGCTAATTTCTTTGGGGTTTCTGGTGTCGATTGTGAAACTCTCCTCTTGTGTACCCCTGAGTGCTCAGGGTCAGTACACTGATCTGGAAGAGTAGGTATCATGGCCCAATTCCAAACCAGTTCGCTGCTCATATCCCTAGATTCTTGTTGAGCCCCTTCTCAGATCTTTCAGGACTTGATGTTTGTGATGTGAGCAACATGGTGGAAGACTGTGTATGGAGGCTAGATTGAGCTATACAACACAGACTAGTCAACATGCTCTTGTCACCTCTAGACTTGTGCGTCTCTTATGACCCCTCTGTTTAAGAGGGTCCCTCCCTGAGGGAACAGTTTCTAAGTCAGGACACTTACACGGTGGGGACTCCCTGTGAGGCTGCTGGCTATGAAAGAAAGTTAGGCAACAGATTCATTATAAGAGGGAGAGAACCTTTAAGTCCCATGAAAGGGGGGAGCAGAGAAATCCTGTTGATTTTCAAAGTTCTGTGGTTATCTTACTCCTTTTGTAGCCCTCTGCATATATTCCACCCTCCTCCCATAACATTTCTTCTGAGAAAATAAACATTTAGGGATGACATCTAAAATGTTAGGTGTTCCATAAAGATGTTAGGCTACCTCTTCAGTCTCTATGCTGATATAGGTTAATTGTGTACATGCCTTTTTATTTTCCTGCATAAGAAAACTCCTGATTATACCTCTACTGCCATTCATTCCAATTAGACTGGTTTGGATTTCTCCCTGACCAATATAGCTGCCATGTTCACACCTTTCTGGAACTTTGAGGGTTTATGACATAGCCCTTCTAGTCATTTAATAGGATCTCTGTGTGAACCACCATGTTGGTGTAAGAAAAAAATATGTGAAACGGTTCTATATTTAGCACCAGAGACCACATACTGTTGTCATGGAAACATCACAAACTTCGGCGTCCTAGTTTATGCTGTGGAAGAGTATATTAATCAGACCTTTTGAATAATTCAGTATAGGAAGAACTATACCCACGCCCAGAGAGGCTGACTTCTCCACCCCTCCCTGCACAAAACGCTTACATAACCCAGGTGTTCGGCTGCACTTGAGAAGTAACAGAGGTAGTGCCTTAATGCACAGACACACATTAAGGCTATAGCATATTCACACATGGCCCATACAACCTTGTATTAAACATTGTGTTTCTGTGTGTGAGAGAGAAGGAAATAAATATGTGCCAGAAGCTGTTTCTATTGGCCCCTAGTGCAGATGGGTATGTGCGACGCTTGATGGCTCCAGAACACTGCAAGCAAATCCTGAAACGTCGTCGATGTTTATGGAGAACTTATTTTCAGCTCCCCTTCCTATTCCCGAGATATAACGGGAAATGTATAGTCACAAACCGACGCGCTTTTTCCGTTTACCCCGAACGCCACACCCCTTACTAGGGGAGGGGTTTAAGCCCCGAGGCGTCTCCAGGAGAAGAGGGGGAGGGGGAGGAGGAGATGGGAGAGAGTGACAGTGACAAAGTGAAAAAATGGTTGGGAGTCCGAGTAAGGATAGCAGGACAGCGCCCATGCTGAAATAGGATAGGCCTACCTTTTTACTACCTTTGTATTCTCACATCGAAACATCGGACTCTCGTGCTCCGGTCGGAATAGCGGCGATTGAAACATCGGGTCCTATGGACATGTACGTAACAACAGCAATTTGTAAGAATCATTTCCCTTTAATTTTCTAATGGGGTGGGGGTTGCATCTATAGCGTAATTTACAGTTTACAGTGTTATTTTCGGCTTTCTCACACTCTTCCGTTATGTGGCAAAGTGACAGTGTGAGCCAGTAGATGTTCTGGTAGGCTACTAAACGTTTTTAACTAGGCTTGGTTTTGTTCAAATTGAAAGAGTCATGTCATTTTCAAAAAAAATCGTGACCGATAATACATCCTACTTTTTTTGGTGACACAGAGGAGAAAACAACCACAAACACTGGCTCAAGAGTCAGTTTACTGGGTGGCAAACTTTGAGGCCATGTTCCAACTCAGTGGAGCATCCTAAACGCTGCGTAAATGCGCTGTTTTGGAGTTGTTCGCCATTGCCTATGTCGTCCATGTATGTCTGTGTTTTTGACGATAATCCCGTAATCTCTAATCCAAAGTACTCCAAATGCTTTTTTTCACACCGCTGGGTGTCTGTCAATCTGTCTATGGGTTTCTCTACATCTCTCCACATGGTCCTTCCTTTATAATCTGTGTTAGTTTATTCATGCAGGGGACCAGTCCCCATCACCCCTACCCAGAATGTAACTTTGCCACCATTGTCAAAACCGACAGCATGGCCCTGCTTGTGCAGTGCAGAATGGATTTGACAGAGCTCCACATACACAACAGTGCAAGGCCACTGTCTCACAGTGATGACCTCATGGTATCAGTGAATTGATCTCTTCACTGACTACATTATTACTATAATCTGTAATTCAAACCCTTTTTAGGGAGATCGTTCACAAGAAGGCTAACCGTGTCTTGTAAATATTACAAAGTTACAGTGGAGTACGACTTGCAGTAGGTTATAGCAGGATGGTCAAGAAATATTGGATGGTTTGCATAAGGTCCATAGAGTATGGCTTCGTGTGTTTGTGTGTAAGAGTGTGACTTGCTGCTCATGCGCTGGCCTGCTGAGTGTGTGTGGGAACAGCTCTATGGAAACGCAGCCTCGTGGGGTCATTTTTACAATCTGTCCTTTGTGTGCCAGTCGCCTCTGTAGAGGATTAATAATAGCTAATGATCCAATCAGCTGCTCACTAACACTGGTGAAGAAAGGGGTACACACACAGAAAAACATAAACATCACAAATATAGATCTACTGCAGTCTACACCTGGATCAAGAGGTGGCACTGGCAGGGATTGATTTTCGGGATTTGTGTGTTTGGAGGAAAATGTCTGGGATGAGAGGTGAATGTGTGTTTTGTGTATGTGTCTATGTTAGTGAATGTGTTGGCTGGTAAAAAAAAAAAAAAATCCATAAAATGTAGTAGACTGCCTTCATTTATCAGATTTGTTACCCAAACCACACCTCTATCCAAAACTAAACCTGACCTTGACTAACCCAAGCTAATCCTCTCAGCGTCCGGCTTGGATTAAGGATTAAACTGGACGCTTGGAATTCAGCATGGTCTAAGGATTTCACAATCTTAGACCAGAAATCACTTGGACAGTTCCATGGTGATGGTTGAGGTTGGATGTGTACATTATATTAAATAGGCATCAAATTAAGATAATTTTAGTTTATCTGTTCATCTGTCCTTCTCTCCGTCTCTCTCTCCTGCCACTTACTCTCTCACAGAAACACCCGACCATAAAGATGCAGGGTGGAGTAAGGGTAACTAACACTGTTTGGGATAGTAATTGGTAATAAGTGGTTTGAGTGTTCTGTGTAAAAGGTGGGCTACTGCTGAGTCGTCATGTCAGTTTCATCTACAGGCGTGTGGAGTTTAAGCCTCGCCTCAGCTCATTTACTGAACCTTTGTATTAATTTAGGTTTGGCCTTCGCTTGTAAGATCAAGTTTAGCCTTTAATCCTTTTGTGTTACTGTCTTATCATAGCTAAGACACTTACCCTGTGGGGTGGCTGTAATGCTTATTACACTCTGTTCTTATCATAGCTAAGACACTTACCCTGTGGGGTGGCTGTAATGCTTATTACACTCTGTTCTTGGAGAGGCTCTGTTCATGGTGACTGTACATGTGGCTGGTGTCTTGCTTGTTTAGACTGTTATTGGATTCTCTTTTCCAGAGTACTTCAACCAGAACATTTTGTAGTGTGTGTGCTTGTGTAATGCGTATGACACAGTGGACACACATGCAATCTAACAAATTACTTTAATATATGAGCAGGAGGAAGAGTGGCAGTTTTACACTCTTTCACACACTCCTACTCGTATGTGTACACTTGCACACACAGATGGTTTTATATTCCTGGCCCAAGCTCCTCTGTAGAATTTCCTGTGTAGAGTCAGCCATCAGACTTCCTGTATTCAGGATTGGATGCAGAGGGGGTGGGGGACCGGGGTAATGGGGAACAGGAAAGGAGAGCGAGGAAGTGTTTGCTGGAGTCAGTGTTGGTTGTTGAGCTATGTACAATGCAGCCACATAATATTGGACACGACACAGCAGATGAGCTCTGAGGGAAGGAGGGGAAGTAAGTGGGTGGGAGCTAGGCTATGGTCTGTTAAATGGCTCTCCTTCCCCATACGCATTTTGTCTTCTACAATATCACTTTCTCATCAACGGTCATGAGAACTTGTTCTCAACTAGCTTACCTGGTTAAATAAAGGTGAAATTAAAAAATGAAGGAAAGGATGCTTTTAAAATAAGCTATGGGATGGAGTATGGTAGAGAGTAAGGGGAGAAAGAGAGCGTGTGTGTGCAACCTGTAATGTCTTCCCTCCTGTTCCTTTACATACAGGACGTGTCCTAGGATCTGTGGAAGCCTCCCCACCGTGCTACGTCGTCCCAGCATGCAGTAGGGGCAGTTCACCTTAACTCCACAGGTAAGACACACATGCACACACACAGACACTCTCCACACCTGAATGCTGTAACACACTGACTGCTGGCATACAGACAAAAGCAAGTCTATTCTGCAGTGTCTGTGAACTGTGACTTTA
Source organism: Oncorhynchus clarkii lewisi (assembly GCF_045791955.1). NCBI lineage: Eukaryota > Metazoa > Chordata > Actinopteri > Salmoniformes > Salmonidae > Oncorhynchus > Oncorhynchus clarkii. The sequence continues at coordinate 19,182,132 of NC_092172.1, read as the reverse complement.
TCTTCCTCATTGAGCCAAATCTACTCATTGTGTCTGTGTGTCTGGCTGCCTGTGTGTGTACTAGTCACTTATCCTCTTCACCCCCTGTGGAGTACGAAGCCACGACGAGCAAAAACCCTTGCGCGTGTGTGTGTGTGTTGTCTCTCTCTCTCTTAATCTTCAGTACTCCACTATGTCTATTACAAAGTATCTTTCTCTCTCTGTGTTAAGTTCAGGGCATCGCCATCTAAAGAACCAGGATGTTTACAGGTTCTACCAAGAACCCAACCCCTAAAATACCTCAGCCTGAGCGGCTGGACGAGGTGTACTCTGCACTGAGGAGAGGCCTACAGTGAGCACACACACACACACACACACACACACACGACTGGCCTGGCTGTTGTAACAGACAGGTCGAGAGCGAGACAGGAAATGGTTCAAAGTGAAACAGGAAATGACATCACAATGCTGTGTTCTCAGGTCATTCCTGCAGGTCCACCAGCTGGAGCTGGACAGCCTGGGGCAGCAGATCAGAGAGAGCAAGAGAAATGGCCGTCTGGTGAGAACACACACCACCAATCACACCAGTACTACTAACCCATCATCATCACACTAGCCAATGCCACTCGCAACTTCTGACTTAGGGGACGTTTAATTTCTTAGGACAGTCTGTTAGAGTAATACTGTGTGCAAGGTGATGTTAACTGTTATATGCCTCCCTTCCTCTCTGTAGGGGTCTCTGTATGAGTTGGATAAGGTGGGTTTCAATCACACCAGGGAAGATTACTGTATTAATTCACAACTCTATTAATAAACTAATGAATATGTACATTTTGGGGTGATTTAATTACTGAATAACTTGTCTTTGATCTTTGTGCTTTATCAGCAAGTGAAGGCCATAGAGAGATTTATGCGTCGCTTAGAGTTCCACCTCAGCAAGGTATGACTTTGAGTGTGTTTGTGCATCTGCAGTGCAGTAAGATACCTGTTAGCCATACATTTGTCATAGTGTTGTCATAATGTTGTAACTACAGAGTAGACTCTGTTTTTTTTATAGGGTAACCATCTCTAATACTTTTTGGTAGCAGATTAAGGAGCTTTTCAGGTCTGCATCACCATAGTGTTTCTGCACAGCTGTAATGTTGCTGTAACGTTCCAGGTAGAGGAGCTGTACGATGCTTACTGTATGCAGCGGCGGCTGAGGGATGGGGCCAGCAAGATGGTGGCAGCCTTTAACTCTGCCACAGGGAGCAAGGAGGCACGGGAGAGCCTGAATGAGGCCAACAGGGGCTACAGGGAGTACACTGAGGTAAGGGGCAGGGGCTTATGGGTACACTGGCGAGATGTGTTAGAGAACAAGGCTATTCGCTCTTTCAATAGCGCCTTTTAACGTTTAAAACAGCCGTTTACAGAATGGAAAGTAAGGTAAAGTAAGCCTTGAAATAAGTCATTTATCAGAAATAAGAGTTTGACTGCAATGTCATGTTGCTCTGACTACAAACATCAGAATATTATTGATATGAATGACTCATTCTCTCGTGTCTCGCTGCAGCACATGTGTTCCCTGGAGAGTGAACTGGAGAACCAGATGGGAGAGTTTCATATCAAGATGAAAGGTGAGTAATTTTCTCACCCTCCACTTACCCCCTCTTCTCCCACCAATTTGTTCTGGTCCTCAAGCCCAACTGTTCTTACCACCTCCTCGCTCTCTTTCTCTCTCTCATTCTAGTGTTCTCCCTGTGAGCATATGTTATGTGCTGTAACTGTATGTCTCCTGTATTGCAGGTCTGGTTGGCTATGCACGGTTGTGTGCAGGAGACCAATATGAGGTGAGAATAACTAATGGACACACACTGACACATACACACATGCAGTATGCGCACACACATGAGGCACTGATGGTACCCTTGACCCCCAGGTCCTGATGCGTTACGGCCGTCAGCGCTGGCGGATGAAAGGTCGTGTGGAGGTCAGCAGTAAACAAGTGTGGGACAGTGAGGACAATGTCTTCCTGCCTCTCATCACAGAGCTCCTGTCAATCAAGGTGAGAAAGCCCTTTGGATGGAGCATGATAGTGTTTATGATCAAATCAGTATTTACTGTAATTAACTCTGGATGAATGTGTTTGTGTTTATAATAACATATTGATATTATAAACATGTTTATAATAACTGTTATTACTGTATTGCCATGTTATTATCACATTATTGTACACAAACAGCAAAAATACCCAGAACTTAACAATAGTCCTAAAAAACATCACTTACCGCCACCATTCAACTGACTGTGGTTTATTGTCCGTTATGGTTGCCAAGGTGACTGAGCTGAAGAGCTTGGCCAATCACGTGGTGGTTGGCAGTGTGTCTTGTGAGACACTTGACCTGTTCTGTCCGCTGCCTCAGACGGTTGCCGTGGATATCAACGACTTGGGGACAGTAAAACTGAACCTAGAGGTCAACTGGAGGTCAGTCTCACCTCAATCATCCCTGTTTACCACTTCCCCCTGTCTCACCTTCCTCCACCTCAACCCCTGTTCCACCTTCATCTATCTCCCCATTCTATTGGTGATAGCCAAACCAGGCCATTTGTGAAGGGAAAGAGTGCTGTTTGTGTTAAGACTGACTCATACGTTTGTCAGTAGTAATAAACACACGATACAGCTTTCTATAAAATACATCTCTAATGTAATTATATTGCCCTCTCTCGCTCTCTCACACACTATCCTTCTCTCTCTCTCAGTCCGTTTGATAAAGATGACCAGACCTCATCCTCCAGTACGGTTTCCAAGCGCTTTTTGTCCAATCAGAGCCCTCCAGACACCCCTTCCATGCGCGAGCAGGTGTTTTATGTGAGTCATACCTTGGCCTCCCTGCCTCTCTCCCCAGCTTTAACCTATGCTTAAGTCAGCAGTTCATAATTGTCTGGAAAACCTAAATATTGTATTGTTTTATTGATGTAATTATAACCATTGATTACTGCTCGCTATTATTAGTTTGTTCTGTTTCAGCTGCCCCCTGGCTGCTGTGTTTGTAGAGGTAGCAGTGGTGTGTGTGTGTGATTGTAGTAGAGGTGTGTGAATCAGTGCGCTGTGTAGGAGAGGAGTGTGTGAGTGTACAAGATCGGGTTGTGGACCGTGTGAGTGTATTGGTGAGCTATGTAAATGTAGGAGAGAAGTGTGTGAGGATAGCAGTGAGTTGTGTGAAGAGTGGAGATCTGGTTGTGGAGTGAATGAGGGTACCAGTGATATGTGTGAGAACAGAAATGAGTATGAATGTAGCTGTGGTTCTCTTAGCTGTTTAATAGTGGTTGAGTAGTAGTCCAATTTCTCCCTCTTCCTCGCCGCGCTGAAGAGCATTTCTCCTCGGAGCAGGGCCAGACTGGGCCAACGCTGGTCAACGTTGGAGGTGTTCCGTGACACCTTGGCAGACAGGCTCTCTCCACCCAGCCGCGTCCACTCACAGTTGGTGTGTGGCTGCATACAGTTGAAGAAGTGTGGTTGTCTGTAGTTGAAATATGGTGGTCTGGTTAGTGTGTGGTGGTTTGTAGTCAAGTCATGATTTTCAGTGTTCTGTACTTGGTAAATGTGAACTAGCCAGTGAGTGAGCGTTGGTCCATGTAGTCTGATCATTGCAATTTTCTGAAATGCAGTGCCATCTACGGAATTTGATTATTTTATCCTTCAGATATATTGAAAATCATGTTTGTATTTAAAGTGTATATTCAGTGTGCAGTTCTGGTATAATTGTTATGTCATTTAATGGTGTTTTTGCCAAGATAAGTGTGTGACAGCAACACTGGGTCATCAAAATAGGAATTTAAATTCTCCTTTCCAGATGGAAATAAATATATTTTTGTTGTCCATATTTTGTCAGATGGACTTGGCTGTTATTAATATCTTTCTCTCTTCCTCTGCCTCCACCCCTTTCATCTTTCATTTATCATCCTCTGTAGTCTCTATTGAGGAGACCAGGGGAGCTGGAGAATGGTACAGTCTGGTCAAACTCCTCTGAATCATCAGACGACTCTTCCAGCCCAGCCATGGGACACACACACAGGATGATGGCCACTCACAGCCTGCAGACCACACCCACTATCCAGATCTCCTTCAACCCCCGCCAATCAAGCGTCTCTACCCCATCCCTCTCTTCCAATCATGAGGAAGGGGAGCCAGGCACCACCAAGGGATTTGGCGAAACAGACTCTGTGAAGTGTACACTGCTGAATGGCCATTTGAAGTGTTCTCGATCTCTCAGCCATATCAGTGAGAGAGCCATAGACTGTGCTTCGACTAACAGGTTGTCTGACCAATCAGTTGAATCCTCTGAAACGCCAGAATCCCTACCCCGCTTAGACCTTGAAGGCTCCTATGTGGCTTCTCACTGCTCTAACCAGGACATGCATGAAGCCTTGGACTTGCCTGAATCTGGGGGCCCAGAGTCATGCGTTTCAACCCCAGTGGATCAGGGTGATGCTCCTCCGGCCTCAACACTGCAGGTTGAGAAGCCTAGGGCTGGAGTAGAGCCTCTTCCCACAGACCGTGTACTGGGAGAGGGACTGAGGGAGGAAAAGTCCTCCACGGAACACAATCACAGACTCCAATCTACCCAGCCACAAGAGCTAACGCTACCAGAAGAGACAGTGACTGTGAGTGTATGTGACAGGTGTGTGGGTAGACATGTAATTGTGTGATGTGTGTACTAAGTCTCTTTCCTCCATAGGGTCGATCTCACAGTAGGTCCTCCAGCTTCACTCAGGAAGTTGAGACTGCCCTGGAGAGCTTTGATTTTCTCAACTGCTCTGACCTTGATGATGATGAAGAAGAGGAGAAAGAACAAGAAGAAGATGAACAGGAGAGGGATGAGAAGGAGAAGGAAGACAAGACAAGGGACTCTGCTGATAGGTCAGCATTCTCTTCTCTTATGTATCAGGCTCTAACTGAACTCATCCTGCCATCTAGTGTTTGGAAAGCGGAATGGTACGTGAATTTAATTGAGTCTTGATGGTGGATTTAGTTTGTATAATACTGGGTGAAGTTGCATAGTGCTGTTTTCTAATGCTGTACTCCCACACTTCTTTGAATGTGCCCAAATCCTTCATATCCATTTCATATGACAGAACTGTTTGCTCAATATTTTGTATTACACAGAGTGAGTCTGTGTGTGAGTGTGTATGTCAGATTGTGGTCTGTAATATTCTCCTTTTTGCTGTCCTCAGTAGTGATGAGTGTGAGGACGATGTTATAGAAATCATTGTCGAGGCCCCTGAAGGCTTCCGGAATGAGGACTGTCCTCCTGTAGATGCAGACTGCAGCTCTGAGGTAATGATAATGATCATGAGTGTATGCATGTATAAATAGTGCCTTAGATTTCAGTGTTCTAAACTGTAGACAAGTTTGCATGTAAAATTTACGTAGGAGGAGAGTAGCGAGCAGCTGCAGGCCTCCAGTGAGACAAGGGATGAGCAGGAGGAAGAAAAGGAGAAAGTGGAAGACAAGAAGGAGGAGGAGCAGATTACAGAGAAGGACATCCCTGCCAGGCAGGAGCATGGTGAGAGGGGAGGGTCAAAACAGGGGAAACTGCTAACTTGAGAGTGATTTGAAGTGGGAGTGGTGTTGATCGAGATGTGTGATTTGTATATACAGTGCATTCTGAAAGTATTCAGACCCTTTCACTTTTTCCACATGTTACGTTAGTCTTATTCTATTTGTTGGGGGGTACACATTTATTACAAATAAACAACTTAAATATTATATTTACATAAGTATTCAGACCCTTTACTCAGTACTTTGTTGAAGGACCTTTGGCAGCGATTACAGCCTTGAGTCTTCTTGGGTATGACGCTACAAGTTAAATAGAGGTTGCCTGGTTAAATGAAAATAAAACAAGCTTGGCACACCTGTATTTGAGGAGTTTCTTCCATTCTCTCTACAGATCCTCTCAAGCTCTGTCAGGTTCGATGGGGAGCGTCGCTGTACAGCTATTTTCAGTTCTCTCCAGAGATGTTCAATCTGGTTCAAGTCCAGGCTCTGGCTGGGCCACTCAGATACTTGTTACGAAGCCACTATTGCGTTGTCTTGGCTGTGTGCATAGGGTCATTGTCCTGTTGGAAGATGAACCTTCGCCCCAGTCTGAGGTCCTGAGCACTCTGGAGCAGGTTTTCATCAAGGATCTCTCTCTGTACTTTGCTCTGTTCATCTTTCCCTTGATCTTGACTAGTCTCCCATTTGCTGCCGCTGAAAAACATCCCCACAGCATGCTGCCACCACCATGCTTCACCGTAGTGCCAGGTTTCCTCCAGACTTGACGCTTGGCATTCAGGCCGAAGAGTCTAATCTTGGTTTCATCAGACCATAGAATCTTATTTCTCATGGTCAGTGTCCTTTAGGTGCCTTTTGGCAAACTCCAAGCGGGTTGTCATGTGCCTTTTACTGTAGAGTGGCTTCTGTCTGGCCACTCTACCATAAGGCCTGATTGGTGGAGTGCTGCAGAGATGGTTGTCCTTCTGGAACTTTCTCCCATCTCCACAGAGGTACTCTGGAGCTCTGTCAAAGTAACCATCGGGTCCTTGGTCATCTCCCTGACCAAGGCCATTCCCCCGATTGCTCAGTTTGGCCAGGTCTAGAAAGAGTCTTGGTGGTTCCAAACTTTTTCCATTTAAGAATGATGGAGGCCACTGTGTTCTTGGGGACCTTCAATGCTGCGGACAATTCCTTCGACCTCTTGGCTTGGGTTTTGCTGTAACATGCACTGTCAACTGTGGGACCTTATATAGACAGGTGTGTGCCTTTCCAAATCATGTCCAATCAATTGAATTTACCACAGGGGGATTCCAAGTTGTAAAAACATAAAGGATGATCAGTGGAAACATGATGCACCTGAGCTTAATTTTGAGTCTTGTAGCAAAGGGTCTGAATACTTATTAAAAATTAAAAATAAACAGAATGAACTTATTTACATAAATTAGCAAAAAATTCTAAACCTGTTTTTGCTTTGTCATTATGGGGTATGGTGTAGATTGAGGGGAAAAAATCTTGAATACATTTTAGAATATGACTAATGTAACAAAATGTGGAAAAAGTCAAGGTGTTTGAAAACTTTCTGAATGCACTGTATTGATTGTGGAGTTGTCATTGGTGAAGAATAAGTTGTATTTATGCTTCATGCAGGTGATGAGGCATCCTGTGATGAGGAACCCCGCTCCATCCCCAGCATAATGGCCACCACTGTCCTTTAACATAATGGAGATGCCACTTCCTCAGACCATTATCGGATGCCATCCTAATCCCACCACTTTCCTAAGAGATCCTTACCATTTCACCACTAACAGATCAAAGAGCTCCGCTCCCCTTCTAGATCAGACAAGCGATTTCTGCCATGTGGGTGGAGATTGCGCAAATGAACAGAAATGTATTTGCTTCCGTCTCTCCACTCGTGATTGAAAACATTTATGACTATTGTTGTCCACTCATCCAAAGAACATAAATGTACGCACACAGTCACCTTACAGTGAAGGTAGACATCTTTAGTCTAATGGAGCCTCTTCAATCAGAAAGTGCCTCAAGTTACAGAAAGGGGGATTGTCAGTTAACAAATACATGAAGAAAATGTACTTTTATTACGAACCAGAGAAGAATATGAGTATAGAGTTTTGATACATTGTTTATTTTTAGGATGACTTACAGATTGTGCACAATAAAATATACAATTATTTACTGTTTCATATAAATAAATAATGTTGAGCAAATATGTTGCCTGCTCTCAATTTTTAAAAACTTTATTATAAAAAAATATTTTGGTAAATCTACTACATTGGATGGTATTTATGAGACTACTTTCAGACTACTTTATGAGACTACTTTCTCATTGTTTAATAACAATTAAACAAAACCCCTCAAATGTTCTGGGCTGGCATCCACTACCCAAAAGCAGCACTTTTGTGTCCATGACTTCCAGACTTCAACATCTTTCTAAGCTGTACTGCCCTCTCCTGGGTCATGATGGAGAGGAGGCCATACAATTTTACACAATATTATTTTCACCTTTAATTAAATGATTGATCATTGGAAGGAGGTATATAGGATATACACTGACTGCTTTACTTGGACTAAAATAGATATCGGTACAAATGTTTGGTGCCGGTACTGTATATTTTTAGGTGCAGGAGCTCCCCAATACTTTTGAGAATATTTTATAAGAGGATTAGGAGCTCAAGCAGTAGAACGTTGAGGGGCCGGTACAAGTCAAGCACAGATATACACTATAATAGCCTGCTTCAATCCTTCCCAGCCCCACAATAACATTATGTAATAAAAGCTACATCTTGCACAAACTTCTTACAAGCATGCATTTATGCTGTGGTTGCATGGTAGTCTTTAGTCTTGAAATATTTAGCTTTTCATAGTAAAATAGCCCTCTTAAGGTAATGCAAACTTAACTGTAGAAAAAAATCATTTTTTTTGTAGTGTGGAAACAACTGTTCACCCAGAACCACGCCCCCGAACCCTTGAATTCAAAACTGGCGCCCAGACGTCACTGCCACCCAACTGCTGCGGTACCACCCTCCCACTTCTCCCGTCGGGCTTCTGTCTGCGCATGCACACTCGCCTGCTCCAGGCCACCATTTTGTGTAGAGACAACTCTGTCAACGCGTGAGAGGATTAATCGAGCTGGGACGCAAGGGCAAGCTTCCCTACCGTCGCCAGAGGAAGACCGAACAAGCACTGAGCGCTCAAGCAAATTTACCCGGAAAAGGAAGACCGAGGACCAGGTAAAATGGCACTTTCTCCGATGAAGGGGGGCATTTTTGTAGGAGCTGTCGTCGGCCTCTAGGTGTCACGGTGGGGCTCGCGGTCCAGGCGACTGGCGGGGGGGTGTTTGTCTCCCTCTATCGTTATCGAAAATTTACTAAAAACATTTATAACCCAGAAGTTAGAGCTTCTGTTAAACGTATTAGTGTATTTGGACTGCTATTGGTTCGTATTAAGGCACGGATGGCTTTATAAATGCTTTAATGTTTAGGGTCTTGTTTAGGCCAGGCGTCCATCTTCTCGTGTCCTTTGTTTCCTCTTTTGAGAAGAGAACCTGCGTCTCCGGGTTCTAGAACGAAAGCTCAACATTTCGAGTTTAAACTTTGTATCAATTTCAATGTAACATCCTTAATGTTTCCTGTCACTCACGGTGCTACGATTTGGAAAAAATGAAAATTAATATATTCTGTAGTCTGATTTACTACATAGCCCCTGATCTGGATAGTTGTTTTAGTCTATGTTCTAGAACCATCCGATGGTTCTAATATCAACACTAATTGTATAATACTTTCTATGGATTCGTTATTTTACTGCTTCTCAAAATGGGGCTCTAGTTAAGTTGGCTCGGTAACTAGGTAACGTTTCACAAAGGTTCCCGAGAGTAAACACGGAAGGAGGGAATGTAGAGTAATCTCTTATGTAGCCCAAATAAGTCTGCGAGCACGGAGAGTAGATTTCTTCCAAATCAGAAACTAGATTAGGGGTTGGTTTCCTATCATCGGCACCACGTCCCATCGCGCCAGCCCGGTCCGCCTACAGCCGCCTTTCGATTTAAAACTTGCCATGAGAGAGGGAGCCAGCTCCCTCTAACCTGCACGCTAATGTTACAAAAACATCCACTCTTCCCTGGGCAAGACACGAGGGTGATTAGGGTAGTTTCCTTTTACCAGTGAGTTTTATACCCCCCGCCCCACCAAAAAAAACATCTGCTTATTTTGTATTTTGGCAGTGTTATTTTTTTATTGGGACTTTGTCAAATGGTTGGTAGATCAGAGAAGTAGGATTAAAATTTAAATAATCGGCTGATGTTTGGTGATTAGGCCTGACTTGCAGTTGGTGTTCTAATTCATCCCAAAGGTGTTCGATGGGGTTGAGGTCAGGACTATGTCCAGGCCAGTCAAGTTCTTCCACGCCGATCTCAAACAAACCCATTTCTGTATCGCTGAAACAGGAAAGGGCCTTCCCCAAACTGTTGCCACAAAGTTGGAAGCACAGATTTGTCTGCTGCCAATGTGTGTCTATGGCTGTGTGCTAAATTGTATACACTTGTCTGCAACGTGTGTGGCTGAAATAGCAGAATCCACTCATTTGAAGTGGGGTCCACATACTTTTGTGTATATGTATAGTGTATCATGCGTCAAAGTTATTTTTATGGTCTTAACAGGTCGTTTTCTATGGAGGGTGAAGTCGTTTCCATTGAGACCGCTCAGGTCGAGGGTCTCCAGGACAGTGGGGAGGGACCCGAGCTGCTCCAGACTGTAGAGGCCGCCCTGATGGAAGGGGGTGTGGCACCCCAAGTGGTGACAGGGAATGTTGAAATGATGGTGATGGACACCCTGGACTCAACCCTTGACCCTGCCCTGCTACAGATGAAGACTGAGGTCCTCGAAGGGGGTGGCACAGTGACGGTCACCGGGGGAGACGAGGGACAGATCATCACCCTGCAGGTTGGTGTGATTTGTGAGTTTACGCTGAGAAAGATATCCTTTGTAAGCCAAACTTGTAGGCATAAATCATTCAGAGAATTGACTGACCCTGACTGTGTCTTGACTTTAGGTGGTGAACATGGAGGGGAACATGGAGCAGACGAGTGCAGCGCTGGGGCTTGGACAGCTGCAGCTGGTGCAGGTTCCTGTCACTACAGCCACCGTGGAAGAACTCCAGGCCAGCTTTGTTGACGCCTCTGCAGGCAATACTGAGGCAGAGCCAGTGATCTGCCACACCCTCCCTCTGCCCGAGGGCTTCCAGGTCGGACGCTACTCAATTACAAACACACACTTTGGCCTGAAGGCTCAGGTGAGATGCACTGTCTATAATACAACTCTAATCCCTTCCTGGCAAATTGTTTTTGTCTGGTGAAGGTGGTGAAGGTGGGGGCGAATGGAGAGGTGGAGACAGTTGAGCAGGAAGAACTACAGGCAGCCCAGGATGAGCTCCAGGTGACACATGGGGAGGAGGAGGAGGAGGAGGAAGCTGAGCCCCAAGTAGAGGACCAGACCTGGTCCAAAGACCCAGATTACCAGCCAACTGCTGGCATCCGCAAGGGGAAGAAGGGCAAGAAGAGCCGCCTGCGTTACGGGGAAGGGGAACGGGACATGGATGTGTCTGTATACGACTTTGAGGAGGAACAGCAGGAGGGGATGCTCTCTGAGGTCAACGCTGAGAAGGTTGTGGGCAACATGAAGCCGCCCAAACCCACCAAAATAAAAAAGAAAGGTCAGAGTTGTGTGTGTGTGTGTGTATGTGGGGGTATGGCAACCCCTCTCTTTTGGGGTGTGAGGAGGAGATCTATGTATGTTAAAGGGAGAATCGGCGATGATGCAGAAAGTAGAACGCATAGTGGGTCAATTTCCGCAACAACTATGGACGTTGAAGAGCAAGGCTCAACTTCTGTGCTGTTTTGGTCCCGTGGCTACCACGCTCTTAACAGCGCGAAGCGACTCTGTGCACATGTGCAGATACTGTGTGACAGTGAGCGCGACGTCTTGCATTTCGCTCATCTCAATATCTGTGGTGCTGCTCGTGGCAACGTCATTTCGCTGAGTCTACCTTTTAATGTGTTTAATAACCTCTTGTCTCAGGTGTGAAGAAGACGTTCCAGTGTGAGCTGTGTAGCTACACCTGCCCCCGGCGCTCTAACCTGGACCGCCACATGAAGAGCCACACAGATGAGAGGCCACACAAATGCCACCTGTGTGGGAGGGCCTTCAGAACAGTCACACTGCTGAGGAACCACCTCAACACACACACAGGTATCTACAGCCTTTCATGTTCAGTCGCAGGCTGTTAAAAAATATATATATTTATCCTTAATGAATTGATAGGGTGCGTGTTAATTATGTTTACTATTGCCCCTTCCCGTTCCATTTTAGGCACTCGTCCTCATAAATGCCAAGATTGTGACATGGCATTTGTGACCAGTGGAGAGCTAGTGCGTCATCGTCGCTACAAACACACATTTGAGAAACCCTTCAAGTGCTCCATGTGTGACTACGCTAGTGTGGAGGTAAGTACATTTGCAATGTATAACTGAAATGTTTCTGGAATGTTGTTTTAAATGTTTCTTTCTCTTTGCCCCAGGTGAGTAAGCTGAAGAGACACATCCGCTCCCATACAGGCGAAAGGCCCTTCCAGTGCAGTCTGTGCAGCTACGCCAGCCGAGACACTTACAAACTGAAGAGACACATGAGGACACACTCGGGTAACGCATACCCCAATCTCTCAGCCTTACGCCCAAGTATTCTTGATTTTAGTTCTGTTGATCGATGCTACACTACTTGACCAAAAATATATGGACACCTGCTCGTCGAACATGTCATTCCAAAATCATGGGCATTAATATGGAGTTGGTCCCCCCTTTGATGCTATTTCAGCCTCCACTCCTCTGGGAAGGCTTTCCACAAGCGCATTAGTGAGGTCAGGCACTGATGTTGGGGCTTTGTCATGCTGAAACAGGAAAGGGCCTTCCCCAAACTGTTGACACAAAGTTGGAAGCACAGAATTGTCTAGAATGTCATTGTATGCTGTAGGGTTAAGATTTCCCTTCACTGGAACTAAGGGCCTTAGCCTGAAAAATGAAAAACAGCCCCAGACCATTATTCCTCCACCACCAAACTTTACAATTGGCACTATTTATTGGGGCAGGTAGTGTTTTCCTAGCATCCGCCAAACTCATATTCGCCCATCGGACTGCCAGATGGTGAAGCTTGCTTCGTCACTCCAGAGAACGCCTTTCCGCTGCTCCAGAGTCAAATGGCAGCAAGCTTTACACCACTCCAGCCGACGCTTGGAATTGCGCATGGTGATCTTAGGCTTGTGTGCTTTTGATCGACCATGGAAACCCATTTCACAAAGCTCCCGACGAACAGTTCTTGTGCTGACGTTGCCTCCAGGGGCAGTTTGGAACTCGCTAAGGAATGTTGCACCTGAGGACAGGTGATTTTTATACGCACTCTGCGTTCCCGTTCTGTGAGCTTGTGTGGCCTACCACTTCGCAGCTGAGCCATTGTTGCTCCTAGACGTTTCCAATTCACAATAACAGTACTTACAGTTGACTGGGGCAGCTCTAGCAGGACAGACATTTGACGAACACACTTGTTGGAATGGTGGCTCCCGAGTGGCGCAGCGGTCTAAGGCACTGCATCTCAGTGCAAGAGGCGTCACTGCAGTCTCTGGTTCGAATCCAGGCTGCATAACATCCGGCTGAGATTGGGAGTCCCATAGGGCGGCGCACAATTGGCCCAGCGTTGGCCGGGGTAGGCCGTCATTGTAAATAAAATAAAAAAATGTTCTTAACTGACTTGCCTAGTTAAATAAATAAAATGACAGTGCCACGTTAAAAGTCACTGAGCTCTTCAGTAAGGCCATTCTACTGCAAATGTTTGTCTATGGAGATTGAGCACACAGCCAATCTTATACACTTGTCAGCAATGGGGGTGGCTTAAATAGCCGAATCCACTAATTTGAAGTTGTGTGTGTGTAGATGTATATCTCTCTGTCTCGCATACAACCTAAAAGTGTCTCTCTCTGGCAGGTGAGAAGCCATATGAGTGCTACATCTGCCATGCTCGTTTCACGCAGAGCGGCACCATGAAGATGCACATCCTGCAGAAGCACACAGAGAATGTGGCCAAATTCCACTGCCCCCACTGTGACACAGTCATCGCTCGCAAGAGCGACCTGGGTAAGTGACTCGCTTGTGCACAGTCATATCTCTTCTGCTGAAATACGGTCTTGTAACCTTGAGGGGATCAGTCTGTGTTCCTTACATTTGGATTGTCCCTTCCTTCCTCTCTCACTCTCAGGTGTGCACTTGCGGAAGCAGCATTCGTTCATGGAGATGGGCAGGAAGTGTCGTTACTGTGACGCTGTGTTCCACGAGCGTTACGCACTCATCCAGCACCAGAAATCCCACAAGAACGAGAAGCGCTTCAAGTGCGACCAGTGTGACTATTGCTGCAGACAGGTACGTGAAAGAGACTTTCTCTGCTTGTTTCCTCTCAATCTTCCCTGATTTGAAATGGTGAATGTCCACCAGATATTTGCCATCATCAATCTGAGATGAGGAGAAGAGGCCACTTTAGATTATTGAGATGCATCCCATGGATATGTTTGGAATCAGCCGGAGACTGTTCTAGACCTCGGTGTGTTCACTGACTGTCCTATGTTTAACCTCTGACCCCTAGGAGCGTCACATGATCATGCACAGACGCACACACACAGGGGAGAAGCCGTACGCCTGCAGCCAATGTGAGAAAACTTTCCGTCAGAAGCAGCTGCTGGACATGCACTTCAAACGTTACCATGACCCCAATTTCATCCCCACTGCCTTCGTCTGCAGCAAGTGTGCCAAGACCTTCACTCGCAGGGTAAGGCGACAATACACATCCACACAGAAAACTAAAGGATTTCTTCACATCCAAACCCATATCCTCCCGAGCAGAATACAGGACACACACAAAAACACACCCTCCCACCAGGTTGGGGAGGTTTGAAGCCTAGTTGCGCCTTCGTGTGTTGTGGTCTTAGTGCCTTCAGAATGTATTCATACTGCTCAAATGATTCCACATTTTGTTTTACAGCCTGAATTAAAAATGTTTTTCTCTCACCCATCTGCACACACTACCCATAATCACAAAGTGAAAACATGTTTATTGAAATTTTCCCAAATTTATTATAAATGAAATATCTAATTTCCAGAAGTATTTACTCCCACGGGTCAATACTTTGTAGAGCACCTTTTGCAGCAATTACAGCTTTGAGGCGTCTTGGGTCTGTCTATCACCTGGATTTGGAGTGTTCTCCCATTTCTTCCAGATTTTCTCAAGCTCTGTTAGAGCCACTGAACACGCCAATTGGCAGCTGTTTTTTATGTTGCTCATTAAAAACGGGATTTCAGTCTTTCCTGACCAAAATCCGCATTTGGTTTATGATTGTACCCCCATGAGTCACTGAATAAATCTAAGAGAACTCAAATCTGTAAATAATTTTGATGTTTTTGCCAAGGATGTCTTAGTTGCACAATTTTGTTTCTAACTAAGGTGTTTGGTGCAGTATTTCTCAAGCAAACATTTTTTTTGCAGGGTGTTTTATGTGAACATTTGGAGCTGCTGAGCAGGTCTGTCGCACTGTCTATGCTATTGGAGAGCAATCAGAGAGCAATCACCGCAGCTCTTCATCCCATGTTAGTGGGCAAATGGTCGTGGTCAAATCAAAGCAATCTTAATTTACCCGTTGTGATGCATGAATGTTTTAGACGACTGACTTTGTCCCAAATATCATGTTTACACTTTTTTAAATAATTTTGACACTAGGGTTTCTGAGTCATCGACGCCACAAGGCATTTTTCAAAGGGATTCGTTGCTTTTTAATGGCAGTCACTCTTTAACCTCTCTAGGGTATGTGGAACGCTCACACCTGGCCAACATCCAGTGAGATTGCAGAGCTCCAAATACAGAAATACTCATGATAAAAATTCAGAAAAGATACAACTATTTTACATAGGTTTAAAGATTAACTTGTGAATCCAACCACGGTGTCAGATTTGATTTCAAAAATGCTTTACGGCAAAAGCATACCTTGCAATTATTTGAGAACATAGCCCAGCAGCCAAATCATTACAAACAGTAACCAGCCAAGTAGAAGCGTTACACAAGTCAGAAATAGAGATGTAATTAATCACTTTCCTTTGATGGTTGCACTCAGAAGACATTCAATAAATGTTCCTTTTGTTCTATAAAGTCTCTCTTTATATCCGAAAACCTCCATTTTGTTCGCGTTTTCTTCAGTTATCCACAGGCTCAAACGCAGTCACAACAGGCAGACAAAAAATCAAAATTGTATCCGTAAAGTTCATAGAAACATGTCAAACGATGTTTATATTCAGCCTCATGTTGTTTTTAGCCTAAATAATAGATAATATTTCAACCGTACAATAACGTTGTCAATATAAAAGGTAAACAAGAAAGGCACTCTCTCGGTCGCGCGTATGAAAAAGCTCTGTGACACTGCAGGGTCCACTCATTCAGACTGCTCTTACTCCCTAATTTTTCAGAATACAAGCCTGAAACAATTTCTAAAGACTGTTGACATCTAGTGGAAGGCATAGGAACTGCAATATGAGTCCTAAGTCAATGGATACTGTAATGGCATTGAATAGAAAACTACAACAAACTAAAATATCCTACTTCCTGAATGGATTTTTCTCAGGTTTCACCTGCCAAATCAGTTATGTTATACTCACAGACACTATTTGAACAGTTTTGGAAACTTTAGAGTGTTTTCTATCCAAATATACCAATTATTTGCATATCCTATCTTCTGGGCCTGAGTAGAAGGCAGTTTAGTTTGGGCATGTTTTTCATCCAAAATTCCAAATGCTGCCCCCTACCCTAGAGAAGTTAAGCCAGATGGGGAACGGCGGTGAACAGCCATCTTCAAGTCTTTCCACCGATTTTCAATGGGATTTGTGTCTGGGCTTTCGCTGGGCTACTCAAGGACTCTTACATTCTGTTCTGAAGCCATTCCAGTGTTCCTTTGGCTGTATGCTTGGTCATTTTTCGGTTGGAACGTAAATCTTCACTCCAGTCTAAGGTCATTGGCTATAAAGCAGGATCTCATCAATGATTTACCTGTATTTGCCTCCATAGTGCTTTGCATTCAGGCCAAGGAGTTAAATTGTTTTCATCAGACCACAATCTTTGCCGTATGATCTGTCGTTCACGTGCCTTTTTGCGAACTCCAGGCGTGCTGGTGCCTTTTTTTCTCAGTAGTGGCATCCGTCTGCCCACTCTCCCATAAAGCCCAGATTGGGGAAGTGCTGTGGATACTGTTGTCCTGCTAGCAGGTTCTCCCGTCTCAGCCATGGAACTCTGTAGTTCTGTCAGTGGTCATTGGGTTCTTGGTCACCCCCCTGACCAAGGTCCTTGCACGGTTGCTCAATTTGGTCGGAAGGCCAGCTCTAAGCAGAGTCTGGGTGCTTCCATATTTTTACAATTTCCCGATGATGGAGACCACTGTGCTCTTTGAAACTTTGAACACTCCAGTAATTGTTTTATACCCTTCCCCAGATGTCTCATCACCATTCTGATTGTTCCTTGGACTTCATGGTATAGTTTCTGCTCTGACATGCACTGTTAACTGTGGGACCATAAAGATAGACAGGTGTTTCTAAATCATGCCCAAACAATTGAATTAGTCACAGTTGGACTCCAATCACATTGTAGTGACATCTCAAGTATTATCAAAGGAAATTGGATGTATATGAGCTCCATTTGGAGTGTCGTAGCAAAGGGGTGTGAATACTTGTGTAAATTAGATTTCTGTATTTATCTTCAATAAATGTGCAAACATTTCTAAACATGTTTTCGCTTTGTCATTATGGGGTATTGTGTGTAGATGGGTGAGCGAGAATATATTTCATCCATTTTGAATTTCGGCTGTAACACAACAAAATGTGGAATAAGTGATATGAATACCTGTTTACATTTTTTTCCCCCATTATTAATTTTAAACCAGTTACACATACGAACAACGACTACATCTCGTCTGCCCAGACCCACATGCTCACACCCCATCCCTAGTACCAGCATTTTTGTTTGCCACATGGCCTTAAATTGTACCACTTTGTCTTTCTAGGTCACCCACGCTATTTCAATAAATCATTTGATTTTTTCCCCCATTATGTTAATGGTTGATTTACATGTTTTTAGTATAATTGTTCTCAAGATGAGTGATGAAGAGTCACTGGGCTGGATGATTATCTCACTATTTTCTGAAGGCACTGTATATTACTGTTTGCTCCTCAGAACACCATGCTGCGTCACGCAGAGAACTGTAATGGAGAGAACACCGGCGACGAGAACGGGACCCCGCCCAAGAAAGGCCGCCGCGGCAGAAAGAGGAAGATGCGCTCCAGACGGGATGACGACGATGATGACACCGGTACGACCAAGTCACAGTTAATTTTATTGTTCTTACACATGCAACAATATCATGTAATGTTATTTAGTGTGCATCTTAAGAGTACAGTGCTAAAATCAGGTCTTTCTTGTTCCTCTCTTCCACAGAGCCTGAGCTGGATGACATTGAGGAAGAGGAGGAGGAGCTGCTAGCTGAGATTGAGGTGGAACAGGCACCACCGGTTGTCCCTGTCCCTGCCCCTGTTGGCCCGCCAGCCAAGAGGAAACGTGGAAGACCTCCAAAGGCTAAACCTGCCCCAAGTGAGTCACACTCTGGTACTCTGTTGGAATAATTACAAAAATACCACCCTCCCTACTTAATTTGTTGAAGGAATCACTTTTCATGCAGACATGCAATCGAGTGAATACTTTGGCCTTCACATATTTAATCAGGTGCAGATCACTGATCAGTACCCAAAGGGACTCAAAACAGCTGAACAGATTGTAAAAGTGGTTTTCTTCTTCCCTCAGCGGCGGCAATCATCCGTGTGGAGGATGAGACCACAGGCGAGGTGGATGACATAATCGTGAAGAAAGAGATGAAGGCAGAGCAGGCGAGCCAGGAGGAAGAAGCTGTTGAGGATGAGGTGCCAGCAGTAGAGGTGGAGCATGCTGAAGGAGAGCCTGCCAATCAGGTAGAAGAGTCATTCCAGGGTGAGGAGGTGGTGCAGGAAGTGGCACTGTCTGTCACAGAGGCTCCGCCCAACGGTGACCTCACTCCTGAGATGATTCTCAGTATGATGGACCGGTGATGAAGACGAAGCCTCTGTCTACATCTAACAATACAAATGGTCCCCTATCTGTACACTCACATGCACCCCATTTGTACCCACTCTCAAACACACATACCTGCCCTCGCATACACCGTACACGTATACCACACATGCACACCCCAGTTATAACCTTAGATCTCTCTCTGATGTTGATGATAATGCCTGGGACATGTCTAAAGATACCTTTAGCCCATTCTATTTTTTTAAGAGCTTATTTTCCTCTCTTGCGATCTCTATCTACATCCTACTGCGAAACCCCTGACACCCTCATGTTGAATTATGTTTGTATACAGAATCTGGATAACATTATGCAGACTGTTGTCACTGGAAAAGATGTAAGGAGAGGGGGTGTGGTTTAGCTCATGATGATGTATTATGTCATAAATCATGTCCTCATTCTGCTGTCAATTATGTTCTATAGGCCCTCAGAATGCCTTCTCTGTAGCATATTTTGGCCCACATTTGATCTCTTCATGTTGGCCCTCTTCTCGTGCTCTGTTGTCTGTCTAAAAACAAGTATCATGTGCTTTCACTTATAGAATTAGCTGTTAGGGGTTCAAATGTTAGGGGCTGGGATGACCTGAAATATTCTGCTTTTACAAACTGTTATGCTGTTTTCAAATGAAACACAATACCTTGTTCTTGTTAAAGCTTTTAGAATGTATTTGTTTTTTGGTTTGATGCTTTTTTTTTATTTTGTACCATCAAAATGAAATGCTAGGGGACTTGAATGGCAATGATATGATTGGAGGGGTGGGAGAATGCTTGACTGTACAGCTAATAATAATACAAATTAAAAAAATATCAACCTACTGGGGTGTCATGAGTCAATTTGCTTCAGTTTCAGCCTTGAGTAAGCTAATTTAGTATGGCATGTAATACTGAAATATAGACACTATAGGATGTTTGATCATGTTCAGACTACAGCATAATCTACCCTATTTATCTGCTACATGGTTCTGACACCTGACCAAAGGCTTATGCCCACAAGTCTCTTTAGAAACCTGTTTGGAGTAGTAGGTGAACTAGACTATTTTGGTTGTTCCTGTTGAATTTCTTTCAGAGGATCTGCCCTCTGATATTGAGTGCTTTATTAAAACACAATTTTAGTCCCCTACCTGGTTTTCCCTTGCTTGATATTTGAATCACTTCATGGAGATTTACACACACCAGAAACCCATTGCCAGATCACCAGTCATCCCCTGAATTTTCTATATCCCATCCATGTAAAATTAATTAATTTGTCATTTCAGCACATTGTTCCCTTCCTGCATTTTGGTCAGTTCCATGAAGAACCTTAATTTATATTATAAATGAATATATACTAGACTGCCTTGTGCACCTGCACTGCTCTCCCTCTAGCACAAGCTCTAAATTTCTCCATTCTCTCTCCGTCTTCTCATTCTTTCAGTCTTTCTGAGGGAGGGGGGGAGGAGAAAGGCGAGGCCCCTTGTTGTCAAATCTGTCAGTCTAGCTCAGCTTGGCCCCTCCTACCTTGGTGGAGGCAGTGAATACTGCTGCTGGTGCTCTTAGCAACGGTGCCTCGGCAACAGCCACAGCAACAGAGCACCACGGCAACTAAGTGCTGTGTCTCCCCTTATGGAGCTTCCATTGGGCGGGCCGGCGCTGAGGCACTACACCCGCAGTAGACCTAGACCACACCGACAAAACCAACACCTCCGCCCCAGCAGACCACAGGTACAGAGAGATGGAGAAAAGGGGGTGCTGTGTTTAGGCATAATGGAAAGGAGGGGGAGATGTGATAGGGTACAGTGGGAAGAGGCAGGGGAAGGGAGGGAACATGCCTGGTGCCTGCTTGATTCAAGGTACTTGGATCGCAACAGCAACCAGCTGCTTGCATATTCAACACCAGTAGTGTGTGTTTGGGGGGGATTGCATTGGTGTATAGGATTGTTATTATATGTGGCTAATTTCTAGGGCTATATAATGCTTCGTCTGAAGCTGGCGGGCTTTTTCTTGGTAGGTGTGAATTTTCTCTACCTTAGCCATCATCACCCTATCCATTGTATGCCTGCCATTGGTACTGTATCAGTCACGATCAGAGTTAACACATGTAATGCTGCTTTTGTTGGATGAACTAAACCAAACCTAATCACATGGGCAGGCTTAGTGCCACAGGACATGACATCATAGGGTCTTACTGGTTTTCTGAGTCAGTTATTGGTAATTGTACATACCAATGGCAGTGTGATAATGTAGATCTAGGGGATATACAGTGGGGCAAAAATGTATTTAGTCAGCCACCAATTGTGCAAGTTCTCCCACTTAAAAAGATGAGAGAGGCCTGTAATTTTCATCATAGGTACACTTCAACTATGACAGACAAAATGAGAAAAAAAATCCAGAAAATCACATTGTAGGATTTTTAATGAATTTATTTGCAAATTATGGTGGAAAATAAGTATTTGGTCAATAACAAAAGTTTCTCAATACTTTGTTATATACCCTTTGTTGGCAATGACAGAGGTCAAACGTTTTCTGTAAGTCTTCACAAGGTTTTCACACACTGTTGCTGGTATTTTGTCCCATTCCTCCATGCAGATCTCCTCTAGAGCAGTGATGTTTTGGGGCTGTTGCTGGGCAACACGGACTTTCAACTCCCTCCAAAGATTTTCTATGGGGTTGAGATCTGGAGACTGGCTAGGCCACTCCAGGACCTTGAAATGCTTCTTACGAAGCCACTCCTTCGTTGCCCGGGCGGTGTGTTTGGGATCATTGTCATGCTGAAAGACCCAGCGACGTTTCATCTTCAATGCCCTTGCTGATGGAAGGAGGTTTTCACTCAAAATCTCACGATACATGGCCCCATTCATTCTTTCCTTTACACGGATCAGTCGTCCTGGTCCCTTTGCAGAAAAACAGCCCCAAAGCATGATGTTTCCACCCCCATGCTTCACAGTAGGTATGGTGTTCTTTGGATGCAACTCAGCATTCTTTGTCCTCCAAACACGACGGGTTGAGTTTTTACCACAAAGTTCTATTTTGAATTCATCTGAACATATGACATTCTCCCAATCTTCTTCTGGATCATCCAAATGTTCTCTAGCAAACTTCAGACGGGCCTGGACATGTACTGGCTTAAGCAGGGGGACACGTCTGGCACTGCAGGATTTGAGTCCCTGGCGGCGTAGTGTGTTACTGATGGTAGGCTTTTTTACTTTGGTCCCAGCTCTCTGCAGGTCATTCACTAGGTCTCCCCGTGTGGTTCTGGGATTTTAGCTCAAATTAATTTTATTTATATAGCCCTTCGTACATCAGCTGATATCTCAAAGTGCTGTACAGAAATCCAGCCTAAAACCCCAAACAGCAAGCAATGCAGGTGTAGAAGCACGGTGGCTAGGAAAAACTCCCTAGAAAGGCCAAAACCTAGGAAGAAACCTAGAGAGGAACCAGGCTATGTGGGGTGGCCAGTCCTCTTCTGGCTGTGCCGGGTGGAGATTATAACAGAACATGGCCAAGATGTTCAAATGTTCATAAATGACCAGCATGGTCAAATAGTAATAATCACAGGCAGAACAGTTGAAACTGGAGCAGCAGCACAGCCAGGTGGACTGGGGACAGCAAGGAGTCATCATGTCAGGTAGTCCTGAGGCATGGTCCTAGGGCTCAGGTCCTCCGAGAGAGAGAAAGAGAGAATTAAAGAGAGCATACCTAAATTCACACAGGACACCGGATAGGACAGGAGAAGTACTCCAGATATAACAAACTGACCCTAGCCCCCCGACACATAAACTACTGCAGCATAAATACTGGAAGCTGAGACAGGAGGGATCAGGAGACACTGTGGCCCCATCCGATGACACCCCCGGACAGGGCCAAACAGGAAGGATATAACCCCACCCACTTTGCCAAAGCACAGCCCCCACACCACTAGAGGGATACTTCAACCACCAACTTACCATCCTGAGACAAGGCCGAGTATATCCCACAAAGATCTCCGCCACGGCACAACCCAAGGGGGGCGCCAACCCAGACAGGAAGACCACGTCAGTGACTCAACCCACTCAAGTGACGCACCCCTCCTAGGGATGGTATGAAAGGGCCCTAGTAAGCCAGTGACTCAGCCCCTGAAATAGGGTTAGAGGCAGAGAATCCCAGTGGAGAGAGGGGAACCGGCCAGGCAGAGAAAGCAAGCTCACCGTTCTTGTGATCATTTTGACCCCACGGGGTGAGATGTTGCGTGGAGCCCCAGATTGAGGGAGATTATCAGTGGTCTTGTATGTCTTCCATTTCCTAATAATTGCTCCCACAGTTGATATCTTCAAACCAAGCTGCTTACCTATTGCAGATTCAGTCTTCCCAGCCTGGTGCAGGTCTACAATTTTGTTTCTGGTGTCCTTTGACAGCTCTTGTGTCTTGGCCATAGTGGAGTTTGGAGAGTGACTGTTTGAGGTTGTGGACAGGTGTATTTTATACTGATAACAAGTTCAAACAGGTGCCATTAATATAGGTAACGAGTGGAGGACAGAGGAGCCTCTTAAAGAAGAAGTTGCAGGTCTGTGAGAGCCAGAAATCTTGCTTGTTTGTAGGTGACCAAATACTTATTTTCCACCATAATTTGCAAATAAATTCATTAAAAATCCTACAATGTGATTTTCTGGATTTTTTTTCTCATTTTGTCTGTCATAGTTGAAGTGTACCTATGATGAAAATTACAGGCCTCTCTCATCTTTTTAAGTGGGAGAACTTGCACAATTGGTGGCTGACTAAATACTTTTTTGCCCCACTGTATGTATGAGGTGTTGTTGATGTGTCTGTGTATATTCTGTGTGTCAGGGAAGTCTGAGCCCAAGAGGTGACAATTTATGTAATAATTACTATGTGCTATATGAAGGAAACTGCTCTCAGTAACCTCCTGATATCCAACATAGCACTCTTTCCACCAATTGGAAACTCTTTCATTTCTATTTTTCGGGTAGTCTAACAGCGCTCACACACATTCTCACACACAAACACCTAATAATCACAGATATCGTAACACTTATCATCTCTTTCTCTGTGCATGCGTGTGACACAGGAATCGGTGGTTGACAATGAAAATGGAGTCCCTGATCACATGGGGCGAGTTGATGAGGGAGTTGAGGAGTTCTTTACTAAGCGAGTCCTTCCTGTCGACACCCTGTGAGTATCGGACCAAACTCATCCTAGATAATCTGACTTCACTATCTCATACCCAACACATCTTAACCAGCTCATAGTAAACCTCTTTAAATTTGAGTAATTTATGAGACGTTCATAACAACCTACAATAAGTACATTCAAGAAATATAATATACAACATTTCCTGACCAGATTACCTGCATGCAGCTTGTCCAGGTCAGGCCACATGGCCAGGAAAAACTCAGGGCCCTATGATTGACTAACACACACGCTGATCCTGTGCTACTCTGACTCTTCCTCCAGGAAAACACAGAATGAGGCTGGGGAACCTTCCATTACTGAACAGGAAGTGGAAGTAGCACCTACTAGCGCCGCCCCTTGCCCCGCCCCTTCCAGAACCCTAAGGAGGAAGCTGGGCGAGTTCTTCACCCTTAAAAAGCGGAGGGCTGTGAAATCAGAGGGAAGCCAAGAGGGGAAGGCCAAGAAGACCTCCATTGCCGACCTAATCCGGCCTCTCAGGGAGGCCGCCAGAGCTGAAAAAGATAAAGCGAAGGAGAATGAAAAAGTGAAAGAGAAGGAGAGTGTGGATGACAACGTTGTGACAGGAGATCCAGTGGAAGCAGAAACCCCTTCTTCTGATGGTCCCACTCCACTGAGGGGTGAGGCTCCACCCCGTCGTGCGCTAAGAGAGGGGAAGTCACAGTCTCTAATTCTACTCTCTGGATCTGCAGCCAACGCTGGGAACACCAAGAACACTGCACAAGGGAAGGTAGGCATTCGAATGTATTCAAACCGACCCTTGAAACAATTTGATGGGTAAAGCAATTTGGTAAATAATTCTACACCGCCTATGAAAGGATTGTTTTTGGTTTTATTTTGAGCATTCTTTAGTTTTGATTGGTTCTTATCGGCACTGACTGCTTCTCCTTGGTTCTGGTTAGTTTCAGAAACACTCATCTGACGGCCATCATGGCTTTGAGCAGCGCCTGCAGCTCATGCTACAACGTATTGGTGTGTCCAAAGCTCAGCCAGGAGAGACACAGGTGTGTATGTGTATTAATCTGAGTGTGTATGTGGTTGTGTGTCTAAGGAAAAAATACAAATTCTTATTCCGTTCTACAGAGTCAGGAGAGAGAGATGAAAAAAGCTGAATCAGAGGGTAAGTCCCTTTACTCATATAACAGTTGCTACAGTGTATGTGTGAGTCTGTGTATGGTGTTTGATGTGTGTGTTCCTTCATTTTCTGTCTCGGTTTCAGGCACTATCATCGATAATAAACCTGATCCCCCACCCACATTTATGAAGCCCAGAACCATGTCCACCTCATCAGGTAACACACTCACACAGACAAACACAAACGCACACACATACACACACACACAGACAAACACACACACTATTGAATACAATTTTGTGTATCTTATGCTCATCTTCTTTCTATTTAGATACGAGACGTCCGGTCCGACAGAGTGTGTCCGCACATGAGTCAGCTGGTAAACCTGCTCTGCCTCCTAAGCCAATAATTAAGCGAGGCCCAACCCCACCTCCCACTGTCTCCGGTCATCTCACCCCTGAGAATGATCTAGCTCAAATACAGGAAGTAGAAGTGTGTTTCCCCACAGACCCCACCTCTACCAGTTCTAAATCTATCCCCACTGACACCCCTATTCCCATCACTGTCCCAGATCCCACTAACTCTTCTATTCCCACTGACACCATCCTTCCCTCCCCTGTCCCAGATCCCACTAACTCTTCTATTCCCACTGACACCATCATTCCCTCCCCTGTCCCAGATCCCACTAACTCTTCTATTCCCACTGACACCATCATTCCCTCCCCTGTCCCAGATCCCACTAACTCTTCTATTCTCACTGACACCATCATTCCCTCCCCTGTCCCAGATCCCACTAACTCTTCTATTCTCACTGACACCATCATTCCCTCCCCTGTCCCAGATCCCACTAACTCTTCCATCCCCGTTTCTACCACCGCTACTTCCTCTAATTCAATCCCCAATGACATCATCCCCTCTACGACCTCTGCACCCGTCCCTATCAATACTACAGCCCCTACCCCTAACACCACCACCTTCATCCCCAGTAATAACCCTGCCACAACCACTACCATTACCTCCATCACAACTACATCTGGCACTATGAATATTACAACTTCCACCCCACCTACTGACATGAACTCTGGCTCTATCCCCACTATTACCCACACCCCAATTCCCCCTACCTCCACTGACTCCACCACCCCAACCACCTCTGCGTCTTCCATCCCTAATCTAGCCACCATCACCATTACAAGCATTACTGCCCCAACACCTGTTAACACTAATACTGATACCCATACATCAACAACCCCCACCACTAATGCTTCTACCCCCACCCTTACTGATACTACTGCCTCAACTTCTACTGACTTGACAACTCCAACACTAAATACTTCCATCTCCATAATTGCTTCTGCTGCCAACAACACTTCTACTCCCACCCCCACTACCTCTCTGTGTCCCACCCCCACTACCCTAATTACTAATTCAGTTACCCCACCTTCATATCCTGCTGCTACTATAACAACCTCTACCCTTAAATCTATGAATGGTGCTTCCACCCTTACCTCCATAAACTCTACTGACTCCAACACTACCCAAACTGGAACTAACAATACCAGCGCAACTAACTCTGTCAACTTCACTTCTACCTTAAGCCCCACTAACTCTACTAGTCCTATTCCTACTTCCTCTACCAGCTCCACTTCCACTAACTGTGCTGCTCACACTGCTACTATCCCTAGCAGTCCGATTCCCATTCTCTCTAATAATCACTCCCCCACTGTCACTTCTATCCCCACTGCCACTCACTCAACTAACTCCACCATTACTTCCTCCCCCACATTGTCTTCTACTCACACCACTACTACCACTACTAGTCCCATCCCAACTAACTCTACTAGCCTGACCACTACCCCCACCCCCATTAACTCTAGCCCCGTCACCACTATCTCTACAAACCCTTCTAATATCACCACTATCTCTACAAGCCCTTCTAATATCACCACTATCTCTACAAGCCCTAATATCACCACTGCCACTAACTCTTCTGTCCTCATCAGTCCCCTCAGCCCCACTAACTCTACTACCAGCACCCCCACTAACCCTTCAAATCAAACCAACACCACTAAACCTACTAACTCTACTACACAAACCACTATCTCAATCCCCACTAATTATGTTACTCATAGTTCCACTAACTCTTCTACTCATAGCTCCACTAACTCTTCCAGTCCAACCCCCACTAACTCTACTAGCCAAACACCAACTAATACTATTCAGCCATCACCTGAGGAGAGAATTAGCCCTAAACCTGCAATGGGACTGCTGTCCATGACTAAGGGTACAAGTAAGTGTGTGTGTTCAATAATAATAATATTGCTTGAAATTTGGAAGTAACCTGTTGAAAATAACATAGTTTGTCCTTCCCTTACCTCTCCTACAGATGACCTGAATGCCGAGAGGGTAGAGAGGAACAAGGAGACAGCGAAGGAGAAACGTGGCAAGGAAGAAGATGTCAGGAGGGCCACAGGGAAAGAAAAAGAACAGAAATCACTGGCGAACTACATAGACAAAACCATAAAAGAGGAGAAGGAAGAGGGTCTGCAGAAGGTGGATGGGATCATGAGGCAGGGAGTAGAAGGGACCAAATCAAATGAGGGTAGAGAGCTGTGTAAAAAGAGGGAAGGAGGGACTAATGGGTCAGATGAAAAAGAGTTCAATACTAAGGAGGTGGTAGAGAGCAAGTCAAACAAGGGACCAACTACTGTGATAGAGGCAGGGGAGGCCACAGTAAAAGAAACGGGGGAGAGTCCATGGGACTGAGTACCGGGACCACATCACAGCAGCAAACCGCAGAGGGTGGAACATCAGACCAAAGAACTGAGACCCCCTCTGTGTTACACAAATGAACTGACCCAGCAACGTGTCCTTTTTTTCTCGACCATGTTTACATTTGCATTGCACGTATTGTATGATTATGTAATACATTAACTGTGGTGAAATATGTTTACAATAGATGGATATGAGACATATAGTTACTTATGATTATTAAAATGAATATTCATAATGTCATGATGTCTTTATCATGCTTCAGTCCATCTGTTAGTTCCTGGCTCCAAATCTCTTTGGAATGTCTATAACTAAGCCTAAACCAGAAATGTATGACAAAGGGTGGTGAAAGGAGAGAAGGTCTGAGATAGAAGTGTTTTTTCATGGTAGTACCAGAGTGAATCCTTGCCCTATTCCCATATGCCCTCGGTGACACACCTTGAGGGACAGAAATTATTGGATTGATGGAGGTTATATGTGGTAGCAGAACACACATCTGGCCATCACCTGTCTCCAAGGACAAATTGTCAAGGGCAGAAGAAGGGGAGCAATTACACAAGGAGATGTTGCTCCGGGTACTCCTATAGGCATAATTCCTTCATCTCCTTTCTTTTTTAATGGTAGATGAAGGGACTGTACAGGTGTTCTCCATAAGTACTTTAATACAGACATTTTAGAAAAGGGGTCATGAATGGACAAGGAAAGGAATATAACGTGTGTGTGTGTGCGAGCGCACGTACGCGTGTGCAGTGGGACAGGACACATTTCGGTATCGAAATGGCGTGAACAGTGTTTCCCATGATAGGGGACTGCAGTGGGAACCAATTGCTGTGGAACGGTTCACCAACGGAACGTAAATAAAGTAACACTCAGTGGAACCGCTACATTTAACCAGGCTCAAAAGTGGTTGTCTTACTATCAGGTGAGTTGCAATATCTATTTGCCTCTGATCCCAAATGTAATAGTATAAATCTGAACGACATGACGACCTAGGGCAGTGGTTCCCAACCGGGGGGGTACATGGCCTATCCACAGGGGGTACGTGAGTAGACTCATGAGACCATAGGCCTACTGGTCAAATACTTCAGGGTTACTCCGGGCAGAGAAAAATTCAGTTGGTGGTACAGTAACTGAAAAAGGTTATAAACCACTGACCAAGGGGGGTCTTACAGTAGCTAGCTAACGTTAGGTGTAGGCAGCTAAGTTTGCGCTCACACGAGTAGGAGGAAGACCTCGCCGTACAGTTCACAACAAAGCTCGATATGGATATGATCTATTATATTAGCTAGGCCTAGTTCTAATTTATCTCAGTTTAGTTTGTAAACTAGTTATGTGTGGAAAAGTTAGTACCACGAGAGCCTTTTCACTGCAATGTTTAGCTAGCTAATACATCCACAATTGTGTATGGATATTATAGTCACCACACCAGTTAGTGTAACAGGTAACTAACTAGCTATTATACTGAAAATAGTATAAGAGACTAGCAACTCTCAACTTATTCTGTACATGCCTGTCTCCAGTGTTTTAGGGTGTGTGGCCATGATTAAGTTGGAGCCCTGGATAGAGCAGGTCATCCTGAGTTATGGCACAGAGCCAGAGGAGGAGAAGAACAACACTCTGAAAGCGCATGTTGTGGGGGTAATGAGGCATCTAGTACATACACTTCATGCAAGGCCTGTGTTCCAAGTTTAGAAGGTGTGTGTGTGTGTGTGTGTGTGTGTGTGTGTGTGTGTGTGTGTTTGTGTGTGTGTGTTTGTGTGTGTGTGTGTGTGTGTGTGTG
Source organism: Oncorhynchus clarkii lewisi (assembly GCF_045791955.1). Classification (NCBI taxonomy): domain Eukaryota; kingdom Metazoa; phylum Chordata; class Actinopteri; order Salmoniformes; family Salmonidae; genus Oncorhynchus; species Oncorhynchus clarkii. The sequence goes on along the minus strand of NC_092172.1, from coordinate 19,152,608 downwards.
TGTGTGTGTGTGTGTGTGTGTGTGCAAGAGGGCACTTATTTTACACACCTTTTTTTGTGTGTATTTTTTTACCCTTTTTTTCTCCCCAATTTCATGGTATCCAATTGTAGTTACAGTCTTGTCTCATCGCTGCAACTCCCGTACAGACTCGGGAGAGGCGAAGGTCGAGAGCCATGAGTCCTCTGAAACACAACCCAACCAAGCCACACTGCTTCTTGACACAATGCCCATCCAACCCGGAAGCCAGCCGCACCAATGTGTTGGAGGAAACACCGTACACCTGGCGACCGTGTGCACTGCACCTGGCCCGCCACAGCAGTCGCTAGTGCGAGATGAGACAAGGATATCCCTGCCGGCCAAACCCTCCCTAACCCAGATGATGCTGGACCAATTGTGCGCCGCCCCATGCGCCTCCCGGTCGCAGCTGGCTGCGACAGAGCCTGGACTCGAACCCAGAATCTCTAGTGGCACAGCTAGCACTGCGATGCAGTGCCTTAGACCACTGCGCCACTCGGGAGGCTGCACACACCTTTCTGTCTCTCTCTGTAGGTTGGCCAGATGTCAGAGTCCCAGGCCCAGGAGACTAAGGGTTTGACAACGTTGCTGTTCCTCTCTGATGGAGTGGTGCACATCCCCGCCATACTGACCCAGGACTCCTGGCAGACTCTTCAGGAGTGAGTTAACATTTAGGACAAGCCAAGGGGCCTATAAGATCGTATTAAATGACATGTATGTCTAAAACCCATCTATAAACCATATCTTGTTAAGCCCAGTACAAATCTAACAGCCAACATAAGGAGAAACAAGACGAGACAAAACATATTAAGATAATATTATTTTCCATCTATCTGTATCCTCTGGCAGGCAGGAGGACCGTGAGTACTTATCCAGTCTCATGAATTGCACAGTGTGTGTGTTTTTATACACACTGAAGTTCAACATGGACTCTGAACAGGTGCGTGTGAATGATACTATGATACTGGTACTAGTAGTCCTTTGGTCTTAGAGAGACAGTTCATGTTCTTTAGTCTTTACCACTCATATTTTATTTTACTCTAAATGTGTCCTCATCTCCTCAGACAAAGAGCCAGTTTTACTTATCGGTTGGTGAGCTGACCACCACATCAGCTGGGGATGCTAAAGACAACACCCCTTGCTGGTAAGAGACGCACATCCTGGCCTCTAAATCCAGACACATACACACCACAGGAGGTTGGTAGCACCTTAATTGGGGAGAACAGGCTCATTCTATTGACTGGAGTGGATTGAGTGAAATGGTAACAAATGCATCAAACACATGGTTTCCAGGTCTTTGATGCCATTCCATTTGCTCCGTTTCAGCCATTATTATGAGCCGTTCTCTCCTCACGATCCTCCTGTTCTACACACATTAAATGTAGTGACTCTCCAACTGGCTTTTGTTTCAGCACATCGCTCAACTCAGTCAGACAAAGGATCTGTACAACATGGAGGTGAGCATGGGGTGTGTGTATTTATTATTTATTTTAATTAACTAGGTAAGTCAGTTAAGAACAAATTCTTATTTACAATGACGGCCTACCAAAAGGCCTCCTGCGGGGATGGGTCTGGGATTAAAAATAAATGTAAAAAAAATATAGGACAAAACACATCACGACGAGAGACAACAAAACATTACATAAAGAGAGACCTAAGACAACAACATAGCTTGGCAGCAACACATGACAACACAGCATGGTAGCAACAAAACATGGAAGCAGCACAACATGGTAGCAGAACAAAACAGGATACAAACATTATTGGGAACAGACAACAGCACAAAGGGCAAGAAGGTAGAGACAAGTGTCTGTGTTTGCTAATTTTTTTGTTGTTGCGTATAATACATGTGTACATTACGTTGTATATTGTATTTGTTGATAATGTGTTTTCTTTTATCCCCAGATCCCTGCTTGCTCAGGATTCTGTCCATACTCAGAACATCCAGTCTGGTACGGAACTCTATACACTCTGCACTACATTGATGATTTGTATCCTTATTGTTTGCCACACCTGTGTATATGACTGTGTTTCCTGTCTCCTAGAGTTCAGTCTGTCAGAGCTGCTGGGGGAGTGGCAGCATGACCGGCGCCAGTCTCTGTTGAAGGATGTGATGGAACTCCTGAGGACGCCCACAAACCTCCCCTCCCCACAGGCCTCAACCTCCAACGCCCTCACACACACTGGCACCAGATGGGCTATTGAAAGGTTCAGATATAAGGTGTGTGTGTGACCAACCTATTAAATGTAAGAAAACAGTAGGAAATCTGCAACTTTACAAGAAGATTGTTGTTTTTTCCTAGAGGGAGGATACTTTCAATGTCCCTGTGTCTCACCTACACATCCCAGACAATCTGAGTCAGAAACTGCACGCACCCTCAGGTAACATTTAAGGGTGTCTCACCATCTCTCTCACTCCTGAAAATCATCTATACCTGTTCTGTCTTTCTGAACTGACCGTTGTGTTTTATTTAGAAGACAGTGAAACGCAGAGTGGACTGGTCCCTCCATCTGAAGACAGACCGACAGACCCACCAGAGACAGATCAACCAATCGTTGCTGCTGACAGCAGGCAGACTGACAGGCCAGTGCCTCTGGAGAGAAGACATCCTGCCCATGAGCCCACACTTTCTCGTGACTTATGTTTGTTAACTGGTCCGTGCTGTAGATTAAGTATTTGTTATCAGTTACTGCTAGCTGAAGTATGCTGCTACCACAATAGAGCCCAGTGTGTGTACAAATATCTCTATTTTTCTCTCCCTCTCTCCAGAGGAGAGTATGGAATGCGAGGTGGTGTCAGGGATGACCGGAGGAGCAGTGGCGAGCCCATGGGACATGTTTGCTCCAGCAGCAGAGCTGCTCAGGACCTCCTCTGCATCTGATGGTGTGCTCCTTTCCTTTTAACTTTTTAATCATTCAACCTCTATACACACACACACACACACACACACACCACACCATGCACATTTATCTTTGTGCCGTACTACAGATATTATGACTTCTGTCTCTCATTGGTTCCCTGACAGAATCCATCACCTCGGAGCCCCTCCCCCTCCAGAAGAGCCAGTCTCTGCTTGACTCCACTCCACAACCAGTCACTCTTGCAACATTTCCCCTGGCAACCAGCACCCAGTTGCCATCCCTGACCCCTGGGGCCACCCAAAGGTCAGGCGAGCGCTCCCTTCCTCCTTATCAAAAACCAGGCCCCTCCCACAGCCTACTCCCCTCCAGTGGCTCCTCCTCCTCTGTGAGTCTATCTACAAAGAACCAACACTCTGGCATGAAGCTCCACCACGGTAGCTCAAACACAGCACATCAACTTACAATCACAGAGCAGCAGGATCAGGTGGAGGAAGAGGAGGATGTTGTGAAGAGGTGGTGTAGTAAGGCTAAGAGGAAGAGTTCCGTGCAGACCCCCGAGGATAATGATATCACCTTGGAGGAGGAAGATATGCAGAAGAAACGCAGCCCGCCCTCCTGGATGTTTGACACTCAGGATATTCCCAGGATTGGGGAGGGAAGCAGCTGCAATCAGAACACAGTTGCAGCAATAGCCCCCCAGAGGCCCTCCAATGTAAGGGCGACCAGTTTTAAACCAAGAAATAGGATTTATATTGACCATTTAGTGGAATTTTGAACCTGCCCATTTTGTTAGATTGGTGTGAAGTAAATTATCTGTCTTGCTCTCTCAGGTTCACAGTGATGGCACTTTGTTCTCATATTCTTATCAGCTGTGTGGCCGCATTTCGAAGGATTTAAGCCATTTAAAGTGAGTAAACCGTGTGTGCGTGTGTACCGTGCCTTCGGAAAGTATTCAGACCCCTTGGCTTTTTCCACATTTTGTTACTTTCAGCCTTATTCTAAAATGGATTTTTTTAAAAATTAAATCCTCAGCAATCTACACATAGTACCCCATAATGACAATGTGAAAACAGGTTTTTAGAAATTTTTGCAAATGTATAAAAAAACAGAAATATGCAAGTATTCAGACCATTTGCTTTGAGACTCGAAATTGAGCTCAGGTGCACCCTGTTTCCATTGATCATCCTTGAGACGTTAAGTCTACCTGTGGTAAATTCAATTGACTGGACATGATTTGGAAAGGCACACACCTGTCTATAAGGTCCCACAGTTGACAGTGCATGTCAGATGAAAAACCAAGCCATGAAGTCAAAGGAATTGTCAGTAGATTGTCCACATTGACTCAGTACCCCCTGTATATAGCCTTGTTATTGTTATGTAATTTTCTTGTTACTTTTTTATTTTCTTTTGTAAATATTTTCTAAACTCTATTTCTTGAACTGCGTTGTTGGTTAAGGGCTTGTAAGTAAGCATTTCACGGTAAAGTCTACACCTGTTGTATTCGGAGCATGTAACAAAAAAAATGTGATTTGATTTAGAGCTCAGAGACAGGATTGTGTAGAGGCACAGATCTGGGGAAGGGTACCAAAACATTTCTGCAGCATTGAAAGTCCCCAAGAACACAGTGGCCTCCATCATTCTTAAATGGAAGCAGTTTGGAACCACCAAGACTTCCTAGAGCTGGCGGCCTGGCCAAACTGAGCAATCGGGGGATAAGGGCCTTGGTCAGGGAGGTGACCAAGAACCCGATGGTCACTCTGACTGAGCGCTAGAGTTCCTCTGTGGAGATGGGAGAACCTTCCAGAAGGACAACTATCTCTACAACACCACCAATCAGGCCTTTATGGTAGAGTGGCCAGACGAAAGCCACTCCTCAGTAAAAGGCACATGACAGCCCGCTTGGAGTTTTCCAAGAAGCACCTAAAGACTAAGACCATGAGAAACAAGATTATTTGGTCTGGTGAAACCAAGATTGACCTCTTTGTCCTGAATGCCAAGTGTCACTTCTGGAGGAAACCTGGCACCATCCCTACGGTGAAGCATGGTGGTGGCAGCATCATGCTGTGGGAATGTTTTTCAGCTACAAGGACTGGGAGACTAGTCAGGATCGAGGGAAAGATGAACGGAGCAAAGGACAGCAAGATCCTTGATGAAAACCTGCTCCAGACCGCTCAGGACCTCAGACTGGGTAGAAGGTTCCCCTTCCAACAGGACAACGACCCTAAGCACACAGCCAAGACAGTGGCTTTGGGACAAGTCTCTGAATGTCCTTGAGTGGCCCAACCAGAGCCTGGACTTGAACCAGATTGAACATCTCTGGAGAGACCTGAAAATAGCTGTGCAGCAACGCTCCCCATCGAACCTGACAGAGCTTTAGGATATGCAGAGAAGAATGGGAGAAACTCCCCAAATAGAGGTGTGCCAAGCTTGTAGCGCCATACCCAAGAAGACTCAAGGCTGTAATCGCTGCTAAAGGTTCTTTAACAAAGTACTGAGTAATGGGTCTGAATACTTATGTAAATGTATATTTCTAAAATCCTGTTTTTGCTTTGTCATTATGGGATATTGTGTGTAGAATGATGAGGGGGAAAAAACAATTGAATCAATTTTAGAATAAGGCTGTAACCTACCAAAATGTGGAAAGTCAAGGGGTCTAAATACTTTCTGAAGGCACTGTATGTGTGTACAATGTGTAACTGTGTGTGTGTGTCTGTCCGTCCGTACGTATCCTGTAGGATTCCTGATGGCATGTTGCACTGGGCTGTACGGTACCTGGTCCCTTCCATGCAGACGGAGGTTGTCAAGGATACACAGCTGCGACCCCAGACTCACCCCAGTTGACAACCTGAGGTCATCACCCCCATCTTCCCATTGTGTTGAATCCATAGTGTACAGAGGCAGCTTTGTATTTTATGAATCTCTATTGTTATGTTTATGTAACATTCTGAATATTGATACATATACATTAGTAATTGAATTGTCAACTCTATTGTGAAGCAGGCAAATGTGAATTTATCAACAGCAAGATAATTTCATTGTCAGTTACACAGATGTTCTTTCCTTAATTTGACATTTGAATAACACACATGCACTTATTTCCTTATGCAAACATTCACTGGCTGCTATAATAAAATACAAATCATATCAGATGTCCTCTAGAATAATTTTTGCAAAATATAAGCACGACAAAAATAGTCACAGGTACATAATGCTTGTACATAGTGCTTTAAACAATTATATCTACTCAATGGAAGCCAGTGTCATGTGCTGGTGGGGTGGGGGCTTGCCCTGGGGATTCCTGAAGAGGCGAAGGCATAGAGGAAAGGGTTGAGGCAGCTGTTGATGATGGTTAAACCCATGAGGATATTCCAAGCTGAGTCACACACATTCTCCACAACCTTATTCTGCACGGCCAAGTTCACCAGGGCCAGCAGGTTGAACAGGTGCAGCGGAGTCCAGAAGCAGAAGAAGGACACAACAATGCAGGTGACCAGCTTGGTCAGCCTCCGCTGCCTGAACAGGGCCGCCTGGCTCACCCTCTTGTGGAGGTAGAAGTAGGACGTCACCAGGATGCAGCAGGGAACTACAAACCCCAGCAGCGTTTGGACAAGTAGGATGGCCATTTCTTGTCTGTGGTTCTGATAGTGCGAGCTGCAGGATTGTCGGTTGTCGTCTGTCTTGACGTCAAGGACAGAGAAGGCAGGAGAGGCAATGAACCCTGCCAGCCCCCACAGGGACAGGAGGATTGCCTCTTCCCCCATACGGCCCAGCCGCGCCCAGCTGTGGGGGTACAGCACCTGGACGTAGCGCTGTACGCTCAGCAGGGTGATGGTTAGCACACTACCATTCAGGCTGCAATAAATCAGAAAGAAGAGCAGCTTGCAGGCGGCGGAGCCCAAATACCAGTCCCTCAGAAGGTTGTTAATCACTAGAGGCAGGCACAGCAAGACCATCAGGTCACACAGTGCCAGGTTCAGCATCAGACGCATGTTGAAGTTCCCACTCTCAAATTTCCGCCCCACGACAATCAGAACCACCACATTCCCAGGAATTCCCACCATGCAACAGAAGCCCATGATCACGCTGGGCATCACGCGGGTCATGTGCCAGTACGGATAGGACTCTGGCTGCTGCATGGGGCTGAACTGTCCAGACTATTAAAATCCACAGAGAATGCTGGTTAGAAACTCAACAGGGATGTCTCACTACCTCTGTCTGGCTGGGCTGACTGAGACACACTAAGCTCTGAGTCGTTCCCCAGATTGGCTTAACTACTGGTGGTAGTGATGATATGCTGTGAACAAAGAGTACCTGTGTGTGACTCTGGGCTGGGCCTGTTTTGAATATACAACGTGTGTACAGCTCTGTGTTATGTGAAGGTAACAGTCTACCAACATGATACACTCATGTATAGCCTCTTGACCCATGAGAGTTACAGGAAAACCTCAACAGAGGCCCATAACACCCTCACAAACTTTTGTCACCGCCTGGTATGGCAACTGCACCGCCCGCAACCGCAGGGCTCTTCAGAGGGTGGTGCGGTCTGTCCAACGCATCACCGAGGGCAAACTACATGCCTTCCAGGACACCTACAGCACCAGATGTCAAAGGAAGGCCAAAAAGATCATCAAGAACATCAACCACCCAAGCCACGGCCTGTTCCCGCCACTATCATCCAGAAAGCGAGTCAATACAGGTGCATCAAAGCTAGGACTGAGAAACTGAAGAACAGCTTCTATCTCAAGGCCATCAGACTGTTAAACAGCCATCATTAGCCGACTTTCACCCGGTTATGTAACCCTACACCTTAGAGGCTGGGTTATGTAACCGGGCTGGCCACTTTAATAATGTTTACATACTGCTTTACTCATCTCATATTTATATACTGTATTATATTCTACTGTATTTGCCTCGTTAAATATATATATATATATATTTTTTGTCAGTGCCACTCCGACATTGCTCAATGTAATATTCATATATTTCTTAATTTCATTATTTTACTTTTAGATTAGTGTGTATTGTTGTGAACTGTTACATACTACTGCACTGTTGGAGCTAGGAACATAACCACCCGCAAATAACATCTGCTAAATATGTGAATTTGATCAATACAATTAGATTTGATGGAGGAAAGTGCTTTTATTGATGAACCATCATGACCTTATCCATGCAGGGTTATAGTTTTTACATTTAACACAACCTTTGGGTTATGTTGGACAAGGGCAAAGCAATTGGATAGAGTTCGACCACCTCAGAATTTAGTCTCTTAAGATTTTCATCTACAGGAGCTACTTTATTACTGGTTATTACACTCCAGCACGATAGGTGGTGGTACTGCCGAAGTATACCTACTGCATCAAACACGGAACAGGAAAAGGAGAAAGGGAGAAGACAATTTGCGCATGGTTACGTCCTTCCATTTTTCTTTGTTATTGTTATAATACATGTTTTGCATTGCATTTCTACCAGAGGATTTTGGAGTTAGATTTTGTTTAGTGGTATTGGAGCAATGTCGAGTGTGCCTGCTCCGAATCGCTCATCCGCCGGCTGGCCGCGCGGGGTCAGTCAGTTCGGCGGGAACAAATACATGAGCGCGCCTGCAAAACCACTCAGCCTGGAGAGAACCATTAATTTGTGAGTAACAGGATGAAGGGGGGACGAGGATTGGTTTCTAACTTCAGATTATGTGTGTATGTATCGTGGTTATGCAAAGACTCCTAAAATACCAGTCTCATTCAATTGTATGGTAAAATTAATGGATTGCAAGCTTTGCAGTAGCCAAAATCCGATTAAAGTTAGACGTTGGTTACATTAGTCGGAACACGGCTATGACACGATCAGGTTAGCACAGAGTTGGCGAGAGATATGGCTCGGAAAATTGACCTCAATCCCAGTTATTCCAACAAATCGAGAATATTTTTTAATGACTGCTAGTTTTTTCGTCAGTATGCTAGGCTAATACTATAGCAGCCCATTGGATTCCATGAAAAGTTTAATCCTAGCCGAAGATGGTGGCTAAATAGGAACCTTAACAAACGATCTTGTCTGTGTAAATGGGCGTTTCATCTCTCGCGTGAGCATGCGTCCCCCCCGTGAGCTCATGCCTCTATAAAAAATAAATAAATATTTTTATAAACTGGGTAGCTCAGGTCCTGAATGCTGATTGGCTGACAGGCATGGTATATCAGACTGTACCACGGGTATGACAACATTTATTTTTACTACTCTAATTACGTTGGTAACCAGTTTATAATAGCAATAAGGCGATATATGGTTTTGTGATATATGGTCAATATACCACGGCTACGGGTTGTGTCCAGGCACTCCATGTTCCGTCGTACGAAAGAACAGCCATACCCCCCCCCCCCCCCCAGGCCTTATTGCTTAAATAACTAACCCAAGATAGTTCATCTGTGTCATTTACAGTGGTAGTAAATTAAGCATCGTGAGCAGAATTATATTATAACAAATCAAAACGGAATTAAAAAGAAGGCTGGACTCCAAAAAACACGTTGGCATACAACAACTTCCATTGACAATATTAAATATGTTAATTATGTTAATTAGCCTAACGATGAACCCTTGTATTGATGTGAAAACAAATTTGTATTCATATGAATTAATCTATTATGTTTGTAAAATGTGAAACAAGTACAAGCTAGCGAGATCTTTCTTCTTCTTTAGGATTTGATTGTCAGATTGCATCCAACTTTTAGGTGCATACACCACCACCTATTGCACTGCTGTGAGACCATTCACGGCCTACCTACATTAAATTCTTGATACAGTAGTGGAAAATTGCCCCTCCTACTATTTGCCCTATAATAATAAAAACTCCACCCCATTCCACTATTTAACCCTATCTAATCCTACTCCAGACCACGGGTCTTGAGAGGACAGAACACTACCGCTCAACACCCGCTAGTGAGATCCTATTGGCACGTTGTAGCATGTATTTGCATATTTCCGTTAGGGAACGCCTACTCTGAAGTGCGTGTGTGCAATAGCTCAATTCACTCGTGCACTCCTAAACAACACCACCTTTAGAAACTTTGCAAAAGGGTTAAATCTACAAAATGCTGTCCACTCTGTTACAGATTCTAGTTTTGAAAACAGAAAATATTATTAAGATCAAGATCAAATGTATTAAGATAAAATGTTTAATCAATGAGAAAATTTGCAGAATGTCTGCCAAAATCCATCTTGCTCCATCTTCTCCCACTGCCAGCCACTGGGCTTCCTCTCATCACCATATTTGGTAGTGAGTGGAAATGCCAACCAGATGCTTCACATTTACATCAGGTGAAATATCTGGCTTGTTCTGTTGGCTAATTCTTCTGTCTTGAGCTAGCTTTGGTCTACTTATTGTCCCCTCCCTTTCACTCCACCTGTCCCGCCCAGATAACATTTGCCAGTGAGATGTCTCGCCCTGGGGCACCCACGGGAAGGGGGCAATAAGTAAACCAGAGTGCATGTTATTAGAGGCATGCTATGGGATGTGCACCCTTAAAAATGGTATTCATGACATTGTGTTTCAGATACCCTCTCACCAACTACACATTTGGGACCAAGGAGCCTCTGTATGAAAAGGACAGTTCAGTGGCAGCACGGTTCCAGAGGATGAGGGAGGAGTTTGACAAGCTGGGCATGCGGAGGGCAGTGGAGGGAGTGCTTATTGTCCATGAACACAGGTTGCCCCATGTACTGCTGTTGCAGCTGGGAACCACCTTCTTCAAACTGTAAGCACTACCACCAACCAAGCACAGCCTGCAGGAGTTACACCAACAGTCTGTTTGTTTTTAAAGTGTGCATGCGTGTTTGTATGGTTCTCTTATAGGGTTGTCTGTATGTCTCTTTCAGGCCAGGTGGAGAGCTGTGTCCGGGGGAGGATGAGGTGGATGGGCTGAAACGCCTGATGACAGAGGTACGATACACATGCACTCTCAAAGGAGGCCGGCCAGAGTTGGTATCACAACCTCAGATGACATCCATCCTAGCGTTCACTTAGCTCTCAAACTCTTCTTCTCTGTATGTAGGGTTTTCAGCCATTCCATTCCCCTACGTTTGGCTCCGTTTAAACTCCAATTCCAATGCTGTGTTTTAACGTTTAGAAACATCAATAATCATTGTTTTGAGAAAGAATCTTTTAAAAAATACCTTATTGTAGCAGGTTTGCACACATTGTGTGCCTCCAGTTGATGAACAACACTTCCTCCCCAGTTAGCTCACACACAGGTAGCTAATTAGCACAGGTGGCAGCCTATGTCTGCCGTAAACAAGAGCTGTAACATGGAGATATGGTCTTGTGGGAACACAAACCTAACCCTATAAAGGTGTGTAGTAATTTACAGTTTGAAAATATATATATTTTTTAATTTTTCGCTGATATGAAAGATGTATTCTTTATGCTTCCAAAACAGTACTGCGTGTTAATATTTAGAGAAAGTGTCAGGGGCTCTTAACAAAACGCTAAAGTAGTTTGCATCTACCAGTGGGGTAACATTCTCTAAGATCCTGCAGGAAGCCGTGATGCCATAGTGATTGTCTTTACTGTGTCTTTGTCAGATCCTGGGCCGGCAGGACGGGGTGAAGCAGGATTGGGTGATCGATGACTCCATCGGAAACTGGTGGCGCCCCAACTTTGAACCCCCACAGGTGAGCACATCCCCAAAACACAGTATAGTTTACACTGAAATGTATCGAGGAGGAGATATTGAGCCTACAGTAAATATTTGTGTTTGTCTGTTCTGCTGCAGTATCCCTACATTCCAGCCCACATCACTAAACCCAAGGAGCATAAAAAGCTCTTCCTGGTTCAACTGCAGGAAAAAGGTAAGTTCCCCTTAGCTAGTCAAAATATGTTCTACATACTCTACACACATAATCTTGAGTGATATTTGCGTCTGTGTCTCTCAGCTCTGTTTGCAGTCCCAAAGAACTACAAACTGGTGGCAGCCCCTCTGTTTGAGCTTTATGACAACGCCCCCGGCTATGGGCCAATCATATCCAGCCTACCGCAACTACTAAGCAGGTAGTGTGTGTGTGTGTGTTGTATATTGTGTATTAAGCACTTTTGTGTGTGTGTTAGAATGGGTGTGTGAGCTCAGGTATGCTGTATATTCATATTTATTTCCTGTAGGTTCAACTTTATCTACAACTAAATGGTACGAGAATGGGCACAGTGGCTAGCTGTCTCTGTGAGTGCAGCCAATTATGGGTGAAATGAAGACATGGAGGTGAAGTAAAACAATGTGGGGAAATCCAAATAAGGCTACTCACCCTCTGGCTTCCCGGTAAGGCTGAACAAAAAACCCACCACCTCAAGAGAAGGGACTGTAAAATGTGCTGTTTACAATGATGGAAGAAAATACACTGTCAGAATTTTTGTTTGGATCTGAAAAAAATCAGTCATTTCTTACATGATTAAACTGCAACCCTGTGTCTCAAGAATCAGATTTTATGCTCTTGCAGCAGAATACATTTGTTTGATTAAAGAAACAACAGCATTGAGTTTCCTGTTGTGTTTTAACCTGTTTTACTGTCATGCTATTTCATTTTCTTTAAAATAAATAAATGAGTCTTTTCATTTAGACTTGGTCTCTTATAACAAGTGTGTTGATGACCTCTTGGCTTTGATGTATTGTTTTCACTATAGCATATATAATCTCTTTGATGCCATTTGGAATCAATGTCAACTTTCACTGCTATATTGACATAAGGAAGTAGGTGGCTGCAAAATGAAGTAGATGGCTGCAAATGCTTTACTTTTTAACTCTTTGACAAAAGAGATGCTAGTTCTAGGTCCCCAGAAACAAAGAGATCTGCTGTCGGATCTGACAATGAATATCAATGGTTGCGCTGTCCTCTCAAATAAAACTGAAGGACCTCGGCGTTACTCTGGACCCTGATCTCTTTCTATGAACATGTCAAAATGTGTCCCACCGACCCCCTCGAGTTTAAAGCATTGCGAAAGAAGAGTCGTTTGTGAGCCAAGTGAGCCGGCTCTTTTAAATGTAATGAGCCAAATGAACCGGCTCACCGAAAAGACTCGGAACCACTAACGTCCTGCTGTGTTATGACGCAATTTAACCGCGACTCATTTATACAAAAATGAATTGTAAACGACAGCGAGATAGCGAGAATGCCGAGAAAGGAAAGAAGAGAAATAAACGCGAAGAGAGAGCAGAACTTTCTGCACTACTCGAGGACGAAGATGTGAAAAGGGGAGTGAAGGAATCATGGTCGCAGCGAGCGCAGTACTCTCATGGTCAGCTACTTTCTAGCTAGCTATCTTAGCTACATGTGTTTACACCGAGCACATGCTTTGGCTAGTCTTGTTACATAGATAGTTATTTTTATTGATACGCTATTAGTCTCCCTACATATCAATATTGTCAGTCAAGTGCAAAGCTTTAGTCAACTTTGCTTTCATGACCACTGATTTGAAAGCACTAAAACGTGGGTCAAACTATCTTCCTCAAACATCACTTTTCATGAAGTTTATTTTTTTTTTACAAGTCTTATACATCAACAATGCAACAACAATACAATACAAATCATATTACGAACATAGAGTAAATTACACCGTAGAATATATATATATTTTTTTAGCTTAGGTATAATACGGGAATGCACAATTTATAGCTAATATTTACGCGTGTATTGGAGAGGGGGGCAGTGTATAAACTGAGCAGTGTAATAAGAGTCTGGTAGCAGAAGTTGTGATATGTGTGTGTAGCATTCAGAAAGTATTCTGACCCCTTCACATTTTCCACATTTGTTACGTTGCAGCCTTATTCTAAAATTGATTGTGTTTTCTCGTCAATCTACACACAATACCCCATAATGACAAAGCAAAAACAGAATTGTTATACATTTTTCAAATGTATTAAAAATAAGAAACAGTACTTTCTTCAAGCACCTTTGGCAGCAATTACAGCCTTGAGTTTTCTTGAGTATGACGCTACAAGCTTGGCACAAGACTATTTGGTGAGTTTCTCTTATTCTTCTCTGCATGTCCTCTCAAGCTCTGTCAGGTTGGATGGATAGCGTTGCTGCACAGCTATTTTCAGGTCTCTCCAGAGATGTTCAATTCCGGACTCTGGCTGGGCCACTCAAGGACATTCAGGGACTTGTCCCAAAGCCACTGCTGCGTTGTCTTGGCTGTGTGCTTAGGGTCGTTGTGCTGTTGGAAGTCAGGTTCTGAGTGCTCTGGAGCAGGTTTTCATCAAGGATCTCTCTGTACTTAGCTCCATTCATCTTTCCCTCGATCCTGACTAGTCTCCCAGTCACTGCTGCTGAAAAACATCCCCACAGCATGATGCTGCCACCATAATGATTCACCGTAGGGATGGTGCCAGGTTTCCTCCAGAAGTAACGCTTGGCATTCAGGCCAAATAGTTCAATCTTGGTTTCATCAAACCAGAGAATCTTGTTTCTCATAGTCAGAGTCATTTAGGTACAGAGGAACTCTGTCAGAGTAACCCTGTCAGAGTAACCATCAGGTTCTTGGTCACCTCCTTGACCAAGGCCCTTCTCCCCCGATTGCTCAGGGTGTCTTGGTGGTACCAAACTTATTCCATTTAAGAATGGAGGCCACTGTGTTCTTGGGGACCTTCAATGCAGCACAATTGTCAGCTCCGGGATTCGATCCAGCAACCTTTCAGTTACTGGCCCAACACTCTAATCACTAAGCTACCTGCCGCCCCTGTGCCTTGACACAATCCTGTCTCAAAGCTCTACAGACAATTCCTTATACCTCATGGCTTGGCTTTTGCTCTGACATGTACTGTCAACTGTGGGACCTTATATAGACCGGTGTGTGCCTTTCCAAATCATGTCCAATCAATTGAATTTACCACAGGTGGACTCCAATGAAGTTGTAGAAACATCTCAAGGATGATCAATGGAGACAGGATGCACCTGGACTCAATTTTGAGTCTCATAGCAAAGGGTCTGAATACTTATGTACATAAGGCATTACTGTTTATTTTTAATAAATTAGCAATAATGTCTAAACCTGTTTTTGCTTTAAATTATTTTATTTTTTTTAGAATAAGGCTGTAACGTAACAAAATGTGGAAAAAGTCAAGGGGTCTGAATACTGTATATGTGTATGTCTGTGGGTCTGTGCATGAGTGAGCGCATGTGTGCTCAGAACAGGTGGTCAGTCCAGTTCAAGTGTTCAGCAGTCAGATGGCTTGTAGAAAGGATCTGCCACTGAGCCTGTTTGTATCAGACCTCATTTGCCGATACCTTCTCCTTGTGGCTGGGGTGTGTGGGGTCCTTTATGATGTTGTGTGCCTTCCTCGGGCACCAGTTCGAGTAGATGTCCTGGATGGATGGTAGCACCTTCACAGTGATGTACTGGGCCATCTTCACCACCCGGTGGAGGGTCTTCCATTAGTGCACGGAGCAATTCCCATACTAGGCCGTGATGAAAATGGTCAGGACGCTCTTGATTGTGCAGCGGTAGTATTTGGAGGCATGCCGGATTTCTTCAGCCGCCTTAGGAAGTAGAGACCCTGTTGCACCCTCTTGACAAGAGTGGTGGTGTTGTGGATCCATGACATGTCCTCTGTGACGTGGATGCTGAGGAACTTAAAACTAGTGACTCTCTCTACTGCAGTCCCGTTGTTGTGGATCAGGGCTTGTTCCCTCCTCTGCTTCCTGAAGTCAATAATTTTGGGCTCCCGAGTGGCGCAGCGGTCTAAGGCACTGCATCAGTGCAAGAGGTGTCACTATAGTACCTGGTTCAAATCCAGGCTGTATCACATCCAGCCGTGAATGGGAGTACCATAGAGCAGTGCACAATTGGCCCAGCGTTGTCAGGATTTGGCTGGAGTAGGCCGTCATTGTAAATAAGATTTTTTCTTAACTGACTTGCCTAGTTAAATAAAGGTTCAATTAAAAAAAGATTTAAAAAACTCTTTGTTTTGCTTTAGGGAGAGGGAGAAGTTGTTGTCATGACACCACAATGCCAATTCACGTACCTCTTCCCCATAGGCTGACTTGTCATTGTTTGTTATCAGGCCTACAACCGTGGTGATGGAGTTGGTGTTGTGCAAAGCCACGCAGTCCTGGGTGAACAGGGGGTGCAGCAGAGGACCGAGGGCACACCCCTGTGGGACCCCTGTGTTACGAGTCAGTGTGGCGGAGGTGTTGTTGTCAATCCTCACAGCCTGTGGTCTGCCTGTCAGGAGGTCCAGGATCCACTTGCAGAGGGTGGTGTCCAGACCCAGGGCTCTGAGTTTGGTGTCGAGCTTGGAGGGAACGATAGTGTTGAATGCTGAACCGTAATCAATGAACAGCATTCTCACATTGGTGTTCCTCTTGTCCAGATGTGTTACGGCCGTGTGTATAGCGATGGAAATGGATTTGGATCTATTGTAACGGTAGGCAAATTGGAGTGGGTCCAGTCTGCCTGGCAGGCTGGCCTTGGTGTGAGCCATGACCAGCCTCTCGAAGCACTTTATGATGACCGATGTGAATACGAATGGGCTATAGTAATTTGGGCATGACACCTTGTTTTTTTTGGGCCACTGGGACGATGGTGGTCTCCTTAAATCAGGTGGGGACTACAGCCTGGGACAGGTTGAAGATGTCCGAAAAGACATCTGCCAGCTGGTCAGCACACCCTCTGAGGACGCAGCTAGGGATGCCATTTGGGCCGCCGACTTTGAGTATTCACTTTTTTGAGAGTTTTCCTCAAGTCAGCCTTGAAAAGCGAAAACACCTGGTCGTCCGGAGCAGCGAGTCTTCCTGGATGGCTCTTTATTGTCTGCTTCGAAGCAAGCATTCAATGTGTTAAGGTTGTCTGGGAGTGAGGCTTTGGTGGGCAGCGCACAGCTGGATTTGCCTTTGTAGTCTGTGATAGTCAGTAGTCCTTGCCACATGCGACGCGAGTCTGAGTTGTAGAACATCAATTTAAGTTTGAGTCTGTATTGTCTTTTTGCGTCCCTAATCCATTTGCAGAGCTCGTACCTGCTTGCCTTGTACACTTTGCGCACCACCGATTCATCGGGGTTCGTTCTGCTGACATTGAATGCTGCAGTACAGGCTCTCAGCATTGTAGGAAAGGAAAATAGATGAGAGGAAACTGTTTCTATTGTGAGCACTGTATTGTTGAGCATGACATGACACATATATGGCACCCAAAGAGAAGTCACAAAAAAATATGTTTTTGGAGTATTGAGAAGGTTTACCACCTTCCTATGTGCTGTTAGAATGGGTTAGAACCTCAAATGAAAATGTTCCAGAGGTAACAACTGACTCTAAGACATACATTAGTTAATGTTACATTTATTTACATAATTAGTGTTAAAACGTTTTTTATATTGGTAGACCAGTCGTTGAGTGTTCCTCTGGTGTTCCTCTTAAGGGGACCTGGAGCTGGACTGCCACCCTTTCCCTCACTTGCTCATCAGGAACTTCATCCAGGGTGACAGCTTTACAGAGAACCTACAGAGGGAGCTTCTGGACCTCAACTTCCATGAGAAGTCCAACGACCTGTACAAATTTAATCAGGTGAAAAAGGAAAACTGATAGGAATACAGTTTTTAAACGAGTTGCTTCTTGTTCGTAATGTTTCTTTACTCTGCTTTTTGGAGTTGATACTCATTGACAATTTCTCTTACAGTCAGACGACCTGAAAAAGAGAAAAGAGCCTCACATCACAGGCTTGAGGTAATTTGTATGTGTGTGTGAGAGCAATTTAGGGAGGTAGAGAGAACATGTTTGCTTTGTGTGTAGCAGATGGGTATCTGTGTAACTAATGCCTCAGCCTGAAGTGTCTCCACTTGCGCGTGCTTCCACAAGTGTCTCCATTTGGACGACTGAGTAAGACGCTTCAGGATGGTGGTCACGTGTTTTTGAGGCAGAGGTCCTGAGTTCAAGCCTCGGTATGTGCTGAATCAGGGAAAGTGTTACTCACTAAGCAAGCTGTGTGATGTTCTTCACATGTGCATGCTCTCAGTTAGGCTGTTTTTGAGCTTTGCGTGTGATTTCAGGGCAGCACTATTTGGGCTGTTTCGATCCTGGCTGGGGGAAGTGTTGGGGGTAGAACTGGAGCCCATAGTGGATGTTTCCTGTGCCAAGTACCAATACACTGGTCAGTCACATGTTTTTACCTCTACTCTTCAAAAATACCTTAATATTTGCATGCTCCTCCTAGAAAAGAGCAGAAGCACTGAGCTATCCCCCCAAGATATCCTATTCTACCCACTGCATAGTTAGTCTATATGGACATGCATATTTCTGGAATTAATTATGAAATATACATTATCTGTTTCATATCTCTCTCTTTATCTATGCCCTCTCTATCTCTCTGTCGGTAGATGTTCTGTTGTGTCATGATGATGAGTTGGAGGGGAGGCGTGTTGCCTTTATCCTCTACCTTGTCCCTCCATGGGAGAGCAGCGATGGAGGAACCCTGGATCTCTTCAGCACAGATGGTAAGTATTGGTCTGTGGGTGTGTGTATTGGCATGAGTTAAACATGTGTTTTAATTTATAATCTACTTTGTGCATAGATCACTTCCAGCCCCATAGTGTGGTGAAGTCTCTGGTGCCCAGCTGGAACACTCTGATTCTCTTTGAGGTTTCACCCATCTCCTTCCACCAGGTAGTTCTTCCTATACCACTGGGTAACAACAACACACTTCACACCTCTCACCTGTCCAGGTAGCAGTAGTGCAATCTACGGATGGCTGTCTCTCTGTGTGTTTGTCCAGGTTGCAGAGGTGTTGTCAGAGGATAAGTGTCGTCTCTCTCTGAGTGGCTGGTTTCACGGGCCATCTTTGGAGCGACCCCCTCGTCACATCGAGCCCCCCCTCCCAAGGAGCCCCCACCTTCCCAGAGATGTGTGTGTTTGTTCTGAAAGAGTGAACTCACAGCCATAGAGCAAGGATGTGGTCACATGAAATAAATACATGTGTGTGTGTGTGTGCATTTTACCTGAGTGTGTATTTTGTGTGTCTGGTCACAGGAGACACTGCTGCTAGAGTGGCTGAATCCACTGTATCTGGATGTTGACTACCAGTCACAGGTTCAGCAAGAGTTTGAGGACAGCTCTGAGATCCAGCTCAAGAATTTCCTCAAAGTAACACCATTACTCTATCTCTTCATTTCTCCATCTCTGTCCTGCTGCCCCTCTCCTGGTTGACAGTGTCTCTCTCTACAGGAGGAGAAGTTTAAGGAGGTGAGTGAAGCACTGCGATTGACTGATGTCCAGTGGACCAAGCAAGGTCCTCCCAACAGGAGGTGAGCCTGTCGAGTAATTTGTTTGTGTGAGTGAGAGAGAGAGAGAGAGAGAGATCCCTAAGATGTTATGATGACTGTAAATGTATATGATGTGTGTAAATATTTTTGTATATGTGCATTGTGCAGATGTTATGAAGTGGCTTCGTTAGAGTCCTTCCCCCAGTGTGTGAGTGCATGCTGGGAGTTGCTGTGCTCGGAGGCTTTCTTCCTGCTTCTGTCCAACTTCACTGGCCTGAGACTGCACTACCTCAGCCCTAGTGATGAAGACGAGGAGGAAGAGAAGGACCAAGAAGATGAGGAAGAGGGAGAAGCCACAGGGTCATCTGGGGACACACCATCAGCTAATAAGAATAACAAAGGTGTGTTGCTTGTTTGTGTATGTACACTACCGAAGAAAAGTTTTAGAACGCCTACTCATTCAAGGTTTTTTTAAACTATTTTTTACATTGTAGAAAAATAGTGAAGACATCAACACTATGAAATAATACATGGAATCATGTAGTAACCAAAGTCTTCAACAAAAAAACAGATTCTTCAAATAACCATCCTTTGCCTTGATGACAGCTTTGCACACTCTTGGAATTCTCTCAACCAGCTTCACCTGGAATGCTTTTCCAACAGTCTTGAAGGAGTTCTCACATATGCTGAGCACTTGTTGGCTGCTTTTCCTTCACTCTGCAGTCCAACTCATCCCAAACCATCTCAATTTGGTTGAGGTCGAGGGATTGTGGAGACCAGGTAATCTGATGCAGCACTCCATCACTCCTTCTTGGTAAAATAGCCCTTACACAGCCTTGAGGTCTGTTGGGTCATTGTCCTGTTGAAAAACAAATGATAGTCCCACTAAGCCCAAACCAGGTGGGATGGCGTATAACTGCGGAATGCTGTGGTAGCCATGCTGGTTAAGCCTTGAATTGTAAATAAATCACTGACAGTGTCACCAGCAAAGCACCCGACACCATAACACCTCCTCCTCCATGCTTTATGGTGAGAAATACACATGTGGAGATCATCCGTTCGCCCACACCGCATCTCAAAAAGACAAGGCAGTTGGAACCAAAAATCTCCAATTTGGACTCCAGACCAATGGACAAGTTTCCACTGGTCTAATGTCCATAGCTCGTGTTTCTTGGCCCAAGCAAGTCTATTCTTATTGATGTCCTTTATTAGTGGTTTCTTTGCAGCAATTCAACCATGAAGGCCTGATTCACGCAGTCTCCTCTAAACAGTTGATGTTGAGATGTGTCTGTTACTTGAACTCTGTGAAGCATTTATTTGGGCTGCAATTTTTGAGGCTGGTAACTAATGAACGTATCCTCTGCAGCAGAGGTAACTTTGGGTCTTCCATTCCTGTGGCGGTCCTCATGACAGCCAGGACTTGGTATTTTACCAAATAGGGCTATCTTTTGAATACCCCACTACCTTGTCACAACACAACCGATTGGCTCAAACAAATTAAGAAGGAAAGAAATTCCACAAATGAACTTTTAAGAAGGCACACCTGTTAATTGAAATGCATTCCAGGTGACTACCCCAAGAAGCGGTTGAGAGAATGCCAAGAGTGTACAAGGCTGTCATCAAGGCAAAGGTGGCTATTTGAAGAATCTCAAATATAAAATATATTTTGATTTGTTTAACAGGTTTTTTTGGTTACCACGATTCCATATGTGTTATTTCATAGTTTTGATGTCTTCACTATTATTCTACAATGTAGAAAATTGTAAAAATAAAGAAAAACCCTTGAATGAGTAGGTGTTCTAAAACTTTTGACCAGTAGTGTATGTGTGGGTTCGTGTGTGTGTGTTGACCCCTGTGTGTATCCTCAGATATGTGTGTTTGTGAGCCTTGACCTTTCTGTACCTCCTCAGGACTGAATATGCCTTTGTAAGTATGTGTTGACCCCTCTGTGTGTATCCTCAAGAGCCGAGCACACCGGTGTGTGTTGGAGAGCTGCGTCGCTGGGCTCACGGGGACTACACACTACTGCATGATGGAGACGCATCGAAAGCGGAGTACGCCCTTGACCTACTGCTGCCCCTGAGCTGTCCTGGTCAGTCACACACACGCTTAATCACACACACACGCTTTAATCAGACATTCATGCCTAAGCACGCACACACAGACACACAATGTAGGTTAGAATCATAGTTTTGGGAACTATTTTCAAAATTGTAGGTGTGAATGTTATCATACACAATATCAACTCTAAAGTGTAATAACTTGTCTTTTTATTTTTCAGACTGGCAGACCGAGTTTGGGGGCTTCACCTCTTACATTGCTAATGAAGAGGATGAGGAGGTGAGTGATGTCACTGTTCAAATGGCAACTGATCAACTAGATTCCTGTGATTGTCATGGTTGTCATTTCTCATCGGTGTCATCCTGTCCGCAGCTCCTGATGGTGTATCCAGAGGAGAACTCCCTGGCTCTTGTCTACAGGGACAAAGAGACTCTCAAATTTGTCAAACATATCAATCACAGAAGCTCCACCCTACCTATTGGTGATTCTTGTAGGAGGGCAGTTTATGACTTCTCCTTTGTGTATTATGAATGAGTTTTTGTGTGTATGTGTTGAGGTGTATGTGTTTGTAATATAACACCACTGTGAGGGGTGGTCGGTCTACTCTAAAGCCTCATGATGTCATGTGTTCTTCATTAAAGTGAACAGGCAGGCATACCCTGTTACCATGGTTACCTGGTTTTGGTCGGCAGCCACAGAGTAAAACAGATTTTTTTAAATTGTCTACAGTGACAGCATTTGGTAGTATTTTGTGTTCATTATCTTGTGTCATTATTGTTGCCCTGTATGGCTGAGTTGGTAGAGCATGGCGTTAGCAACGCCAGGGTTGTGGGTTTGTTTCCCGGGGCTACCCAGGCGTAAAATATATGCACACATGACTGCAAGTCGCGTTGGATAAAAGCATCTGCTAAATGGAATATAATGTTATTATTATATATTGCTAGTTTATTTGTATGTGTCTGTAGTATGTGTTCAAACTATCTTACAGTATTCATGCTGTCACTGTAAAAATGAATCTGTCTGCAAGGAAAGTAAACTCCAGAGCAGTGATTGAACATTAGAGAACCAAATCCACACACACTCGCACAACCACCACTCCGATGTTACATTCTTCACTTGGATATCAAACTGAATAACAAATTAGTAATAACAGCTAAATGTTTGGCAGACCTATGATTTCACTAATCTTTTTACATTTATTTTTTTTGGCCCATCCCCTCCTACAATTTTTGTTGTTACATTTACATATGACTCATTTTACATACATGGCACTTTTTTTACACAGTAGTTACATAGCAAAATATTGTTATTTTAAATACATTGCATAGTACTTAAACACATCGGTATACATTATATCGTTTTTAGTCACCTTAGTGAAAATATTGAAACAATTGTTGCAATCTGACTTAAATTTCGACAAAGGATGGAGCTACACACTGTAGTTATTGATTGTTACACCAGATATTGTGATTTAACCAGAAGCTTTTGGTATCCATTACTGGGAGTTACAGGTTAGGTACTGTTTGGTGTAGCACAGAGAATTTTCGACCAACTTTAACATGGCGACACTATCTTCGTTCTCGATTCGGGCAAACGTATCTTCTAAAATGTCTGTGTCCAATTGCAAGTGGTGCGAAAATTACCCAATATTAAAATAAATATTTTGCTCCATTAAGTAATCTAACGATGTGTACGCCGCCATCTTGTCTATTTCAAATCTTCTCCCATCGATCGAGATAGGTGTGCCATTTCACTGAAATAGAGAGAATGTGTTTGTGATGGTTACAATCTTACTGCTGTGATCAAAGAGGATACTTGGAGATGAACAGTAGTCTAACACGTTTAATGTGTGTGGGTGTTTTGACAGCACTACAGATATATTTCAGCACTAGGGTTTATTAATCAAGATATTTTAGCTTTGCACACTGTAAAGTGTTGGCATATCAGATTCTGAGAGAGGAAGAGAGGGCTAAAGTCTGTCTTGACTTCACCTGTCCGAATCTTCCTGGAAGTGGCTCTCTGATTAATAGTGAGGCCATTTCCTGTCATGCCTAGATAAGACTGACAGTTTACTATCAGACCTTATGTGGGCCTTGCTCACATAATTTATTTTTATGTGAATCCTTTTTATTCTGTTATAGGCTTCATCTGGCCTGTTTTTGTCCCCAAGCAGTTCCTTGTTAAATGTGGCCTACCTTCTCCGAATGAATCACTTGTCTGACAATGTGGATGTGCACGTACATTCAAATGGCGCAGGAAGGATTGTACATGTTAACAACATTTAAACCGGGCAAATGAATAACATCACACATGGCCCTGCTTCCAAAAACATCAAATAACGGTAACTATATCTATATAGGCCTAAACAAAATAACCTGTTACTTATTTGGTATGTTGCTTCTCAGTCGATTAATTTTGACTTCAGTGTCATGTTCAGTGAGTACATGCAATTATATAATTTCAACATTGTCGTTAGCTACACAGTTGCAAGCAAATGGCTAAAGCAGTAAAGGATCAGTTAGACAATTATTTCCAATCAACAACCAACAAAAACAGTCAACTACTTCCTTCCCGTAAAGATCCGTGATTCTAACCAATAGGGAAACGGCATGTTCTTTCTTACCAATCACAGTGCCTCCAGGTTTCCCTGTAGCCAATCACCTGTCGGGAAGTTATGAATGTGTCTGTGTGTTCCTGTGGTCAGGACGCGTTGCCGTCCTTACGACGTTTTTTATTTAAAGGTAAGTTAACAAAGCAGTTATGATTTTACTTTAAACCCAAAACGAAATTATAGCCTATACAACAGTTAATGCCACAAATGACAGTAGACAAATGCATAACAGTACTAGTCAATCGTGAAAGAAAATGTTCTCAAGTTGCTATGATTCCTTTCTATTGTTTAATTAGGCTACTGTTTTGTAACAACTTGACTGTATGATTAAAACTTCAGCAGTATTTTTTTATTTATTATTGAAGGTCAATAGGCGGTGTTTGGTGCAGCTTAATTTACTATTAAGTAGGTCTACTTTTCTAGTTTCCTAAAAGACTGAACCGCACTGTTTCCAACGTGGTCTCGGAGCATTTCGTATTATTCTGTACGTAAATGTATTTTGTACGGAAATGCTAGACATTTCATTCATTTAGCATGGGAAGTATTAATTTGTGGATGTCCATCTATTTTGTATGATATGTTACAAATTACTATTCATATGGCATATTACGAATTGCAATTTGAACCTTGTTACTTATTGCGATTAATATAATATGTTATGCATTTCCAAAACATTTGATATGTTACACAACAAATTCATTTTTTTGTGGCTAATGTTAACTTTAGCTAGCTCTAGGGATTAAGGTTGGGAGTTAGGTTAAAGTGTTAGGGAAAGGGTTCGCTAAAAGTGTTAAGGTTAGAAGAAGTTACTAATTAGCTAAAATGCTAAAGTTGTCAGTGATGAGATTCAAACACTTTCGCATTATATGCTCCCCCATCCACCCCAACCAACCACCCTCCTTTAGTTTTTGCCTGGGTGATGTTATTCATAGTGCAAGAAAGTACATAAATGAAAAGTGAAAACAAAACACAAAAGTTTTGGCCTTAGGCCATTCTCAGTGTAAACATACCTTCACTTATTTGGGAATCATGATGTTCTAATAAACAACCCTTATTTTACATTCAAGCCTCAGTTTTAGATTCATTCCTTTTTTTAGACAGTTTGCGGGTCTCCATCTCTTTCACTATACCAAACGTAACATATCATACTAATTTGAGTGACCTGGATTTACATTTACTATGTTACGTCTAGTGTATGAGACCAGTCTGCTGTGTCATATTCTTGCCTCATAGCAGGAGATGTACAGGCCTCGCGTTTTCACAGGACTGCACACCCCACAGTGCCACCTGTCTTGTAGGCCCAGTAGTCTAACCCAATGATGTATATAAACCCTGGGTTGCTGATGCTATGTATTGGCCAATGAGAGACTTTGAAGCCATGTTGGCACTCTTCAGGAAGCAGCAGTTCCAAAGGAATGAATAGAATTCTTCAGTATTTCATTTAAGTCTTTCAAGGACAAAATTACATCTATTTAAGTATTTTGTTGTAGTGGGGACAGTGACATATTAGTTATTTCAAAATATTATACTTTAAGGAGGATGTTTTTATATATTTAAATGTTTTATTTGTATGCTTAGCTCACATAATATGATTCACAAGTATGCATTAAGGTGTCTGTAATAGAGTTAATGTGGCAAAAACAAATAAATGCATTCTAAAATATTCCAAAATATTTGTAACTTCAAAAGAGCGCCCCCTGTCAGTCATCTAGTGTAAATTTAAATGCTTAGTCTAACCCAGCATAGAGCTCACCAGTTTGTAGTCCTAAAAGCCAGAAATGCATTACCTCTGGTTCAGTCAGCCATTCCTATGGGGAAAATGAATGGAGAAAGAATTTGATTTGGGATAAACACCAAAAATAAAGTCTGAGGTAACACAGGCTTAAGAGATCTTATATATTTTATTATATGAGAAAATAAGTCAGTTAACATGATCTTTATGAATATATGTGTTTATTATAATGTAAATGCTTCAAAATTCACAAAAAGGGATTTTAGCTGATGAAGATTATTTCCTAGAACAAAACGTATAAGATAGTCCTGTGTTTACCACAGGCCTTATTTTCGGCGTTTATCGATAAACCCTACAAAAACTAAATTTTCCTGTAAGCTTTGCCCAATGAATCATTACTATTGCTATCTATAGACTGTACAATATAAGTATTCACTACAAAAAAATGAAACTGACCAATTCTACTTGTTTGGCAGTCTGTGCCTTGTAGACTGATTCTCGTTTTCATCCCAATCAAAAGAATGGCATTCACTGAATTGACCCAATGTCCAGGGAATCCTTTGGTTGGCACTTTTTCAGGATGATTTTAGTCTTTGACGCTGCAGTGGTGGATGTTAAATGTTGCATTAATAAACTCTTGATGATGACATAATCCTCATACACTCTATGGTATTCTAGGCTACATCTGGTGAATTAATCCAGTACACTTTCAGTTTTAATAATGTATGACACTACCGGTCTATGAATGTAATGATGGCTTATGATTACATGTAGGCCAGGGGTCCCCAATTACATTCAGCTGTGAACTGATTTTTCTTTGAGCGGATGGTCGGAGGGCCGGAACACAGTTCTAAATAATTTGTACACTGCAAATTGACATCAAGAATTCCAAACATATATAGTATTTGACAAAAACAGAATAATTTCAAACCTTGATTACATTGAGAAACGATCACATACAGTGCCTTCAGAAAGTATTCACACCCCTTGATTTATTCCACATTTTGTTGTGTTACAGCATGAATTCAAAACTGATTCAATTTTGATTTTGTGTATTCAACCCCTTTTGTTATGGCAAGCCTTAATAAGTTTAAGAGTAAAAATGTGCTTAACAAGTCACACAATGGATGCGCACTGTGTGCAATAATAATTTAACATGATTTTTGAATGACTACCTCATCTCTGTACCCCACACATACGGTGCATTCGGAAAGTATTCAGACCCCTTGACTTTTTCCACATTTTGTTACGTTACAGCCTTATTCTAAAATTGATTAAATATTATACTTTATTCAGCAATATACACACAACACCACATAATGACAAAGTGAAAACAGGTTTGTAGATATTTTAAAACAGAAATACCTTATTTACATAAGTATTCAGACCCTTTACTATGAGACTTGAAATTGAGCTCAGGTGCATCCTGTTTCCATTGATCATCCTTGATGTTTGTACAACTTGATTGGAGTTCACCTGTGGTAAATTCAATTGATTGGACATGATTTGGAAAGGCACCCACCAGTCTATATAAGGTCCCACTGTTGACAGTGCATGTCAGAGCAAAAACCAAGCTACGAGGTCAAAGGAATATTTCTGCAGCATTGAAGGCCCCCAAGAACACAGTGGCCTCCATCATTCTTAAATGGAAGAAGTTTGGTACCATCAAGACTCTTCCTAGAGCTAGCCGCCCGGCCAAACTGAGCAATTAGGGGAGAAGGGTCTTGGTCAAGGAGGTGACCAAGAACTCAATAGTTTCTCTGACAGAGCTCCAGAGTTCTGCTGTGGAGATGGTTGTCCTTCTGGAAGGTTCTCCCATCTCTGCAGCACTCCACCAGTCAGGTCTTTATGGTAGAGTGGCCAGACGGAAGCCACTCCTCAGTAAAAAAATACACATGATAGCCTGCTTGGAGTTTGCCAAGAGGAACCAAATAACTCTCAGACCATGAGAAAGAAGATTATCTGGTCTGATGAAAGATTGAACTATTTGGCCTGAATGGCACCATCCCTGTGGCAGCATCATGCTGTGGGGATGTTTTTCAGCGGCAGGGACTCAGGATTGAGGAAAATATGAACGGAGCAAAGTACAGAGAGATCTTTGATGAAAACCTGCTCCAGAGAACTCAGGACCTCAGACTGGGGGTAAAGGTTCATCTTCCAACAGGACAACGACCCTAAGCACACAGCCAAGACAACAATATTTTTTTAGAATAAGGCTGTAACGTTACAAAACGTGGAAAAAGTCAAGGGGTCTGAATACTTTCCGAATGCACCGTACAATTATCTGTAAGGTCCCTCGGAATTTCAAACACGGATTCAACCACAAAGGCCAGGGAGGTTTTCCAATGCCTCGCAAAGGGCACCTATTGGATGGTAGATGCGTAAAAATGAAAAATGCAGACATTGAATATCTTTTTGAGCATGGTGAAGTTATTAATTGCACTGTGGATTGTGTATCAATATAACCAGTCTCTACAAAGATACAGGCGTCCTTTCTACCTCTGTTGCCGTAGAGGAAGGAAATTGCTCAGGGATTTCACCATGAGGCCACAATGGTGACTTTCAAAGAGTTACACAGTTTAATGGCTGTGATAGGAGAAAACTGAGGATGGATCAACAACATTTTAGTCACTCCACAATACTAGCCTAAATGACAGAGTGAGAAGAAGGAAGCCTGTATAGAATACATACAGAATACAAATACAAAAATATCCAAAACATGCATACCACTCTTCATATCTTCAAGCGTGTTGGTGGCTGCATTGTATTATGGGTATGCTTGTCACCGTCAAGGACTAGGGAGTTTTTTTTAGGATAAAAATAAACATAATGGAGCTAAGCAAAGGCAAACACCTAGAGGAAAACCTGGTTCAGTCTGTTTTCCAACAGACACTGGGAGACAAATTCACCTTTCAACAGGACAATAACAATAACACAAGGCCAAATATACACTGGATTAGCTTACCAAGATG
The DNA here is from genome assembly GCF_045791955.1 of Oncorhynchus clarkii lewisi. Taxonomy (NCBI): domain Eukaryota; kingdom Metazoa; phylum Chordata; class Actinopteri; order Salmoniformes; family Salmonidae; genus Oncorhynchus; species Oncorhynchus clarkii. The sequence continues at coordinate 19,124,135 of NC_092172.1, read as the reverse complement.
ACAGTGAATGTTCCTGAGTGGCCTAGTTACAGTTTTGACTTAAATCGGATGGAAAATCTATGGCAGGACTTGAAAATGGCTGTGATCAACAACCAACTTGACAGAGCTTGAAGAATAAAAAAAATAATAATGTGCAAATACTGTACAATCCAGGTGTGAAAAACTCTTAGAGACTTACCCAGAAAGACTCACTGCTGTAATTGCTGCCAAATGAGATTCTAATGTATTGACTCAGGGGTGCGAATACTTATGTAAATATGATATTTCTGTATTTCATTTTCAATAAATGTACTAAAATGTCTTAACATGTTTTCACTTTGTCATTGTGGGGTATTGTGTGTAGATGGGTAAGAACAGTTTTTTTAATCGTTTTTTAATTTAGGCTGTAACGAAACAAAATGTGGAATAAGTCAAGGGGTATGAATACTTTCTGAAGTCACTGTAAGTGCCTCTACTTATGCGTGGGAATACATGGGAACAGGTTTCCTAAATGTAAACACTTTGAGCTGATTTCATGGTGATTTTACAGTATTTTATGTTCCCCAATAGGCAGCAATTTAAAAATATATATATTTTTCTTTACTCAGAAAACTTGGGCCAAATAAAATCACCCGCAGGTGAAACCCTGAATTGTAGGCTGAGTTATGGACACATTAGTTAGATTTCTATATGTATTATTTTGGGCTCCCGAGTGGCACAGCGGTCTAGGGCACTGCGTCTCAGTACTAGAGGTGTCACTACAGACCTTGGTTCGATTCCAGACTTTATCACAGACTGCATAATCTAGCTCAGATACTGTTTTCCCTTTATTTATCCCTCTCCCAGGTCTAGCACATCAAGCATTTACTTGACCCTAAACCAGACCCGGGTCACATTGAAAGAAGTCTATCCAGAGATAGGGGTTAGATAGGGGTTAGGGCAACATTGTTTTTCACATTTCAGTCTGATTTAAGTTTCCATAAACACATATCACTACACATTTTTACTACAAAAATAAACAATACAATATACTGCTCTAGGCACTGCAAGAAGCCCCTGGAGTGATGCAGTGCCTGCTGTGATTGGTTAAGATTTCACAATGCAGTGGACCGCTCATGTCCTTTGACCCCTCCCTCACCCCTGCAGCACTGGTTAGATGTCAATGTCATTACTTATGAAAACGCCTGTCACTCAGTCAGAGTCTGGATATTCGGAACTTCTTCCAAAAGAGTGGCAAAAAAAGCGAGCAGGTGGAGAGGGCAAAGCAGCCAGAAAGTCAAAGCAGCAGCAGAGTTAACCTTGGAGGCCTGATTGGTGTAACACTTTTGCCTCAGCAAAAAAACCTGACTCCAATAATCAACTAATCATGATCTTCAGTTTAGAATGCAATTAGTTTAATGAGCTGTGTTTGCCTGGGATGGGGCGAAAGTGTGACACCACTCCAGTCCTCTGGAGTTGCCCATCCCTGGCCTAGGGGCTATGTAGCTTCTTATCTGTCATGTTTGGAGTTGTGTTGCGCTGTTATGCAGAATAATTTTTCTTTACAGTTGCCTGGTCATAACTTTAAAATAACTTTAAATATGCATCTGTCCCTAAAAAGATATGAAACATGTATTATACTGTCAAAATGAACTACAAAGTGTAAATATGATGATTTTGGTCATGAAGTCAGTCTTGTCCAAAACTGAGTTTTGTGAGACTTGTGGTTGTGACCGCATCAACACGTAAATGAAGGTTGGGTTTGTTTCAATCCTGCCCACAGCTGGCAGGACACAAGTAATAATCAATTTGGAGTGCAGCTGCATGCGAGTGCAGCTGCAATCGTAATGCTAGTGGTAAATTTAGTTTGACTTTGGATATCCCTATGAGGCTAGTTAGGGACCCTCTGTAAATTACACAATGTACATGGGACAATATGTTAATATTCCAATAGCTCCAAATTTCAATGACTTCAATGACTATAAATTGTAGAAATTCAAATACAAAGGTTTCATGAGAACTAAAAGGTGTGCAGCATGAAAATATTGGCTCATTTACATTGTGTAATTTATTTCCTGGCCATAACTAGCCTCGGAGATAGGCTATCCAAAGTCAGAACACACACCAGCAGGCTGAAGATAATTGCCAATATAATTTGGCTAATTCTTCCCACCTGTGAACATGCACACGAGACACCCACATCAAACCACACCCCAAAACCAACTCACATTTGAATTCAGTCATGGCCGCTAGCATTTCTTAATGAACCAAATCTAAAACAAGGTCAAATCAGGAAGTGCAGTTGCCCTTCAAAACGAACTAATGACATGCTGCTCCTTGCTACCTTTCAGATAAGCCAAGGAGGAGGTCAGTGGAGCAATTAGAACAGCAGCAGCCAGTAGCAAATGGTAGGAAAGAGGATGATTTAGGTGATCCGGTCACAGGCCCAAAACAAGTTAAGCTACCCCAGTATCCCCTTGACCGTTTTGGATTGCAAAATTAAAGAAACACACTAAACAAGACACAGAGACAGCAACAGAAGAATAGGATAGGATGGAGAGACACCAGAAGAACAGAACAAGCCATAAACAGAAGAGGATAGACAAAGGAGACGGTAACAGACAAGACACAGACAGCAACAGACAAGACACATAGAAAGTAACAGAAGAGGGCAGGTGGATTGAGCACACAGTGGACTGTAGAATAGAATATAATTTGTTTAATTTATTTTCACAAATTATAAGAAGTGAAATACAGACAGTTAAAAAATAAAACATGGCTTACAAAAAATGTAAGGTGAAAATCCTGTGAAATTACTATTAAAACATTTGTTTACTTTTATACTTTTTTACAACCAGGACAGGATGAGAGAGGAGGGTAGACAAAAGACAGTAACATAGAATACTAAGGGACAGCAACAGACGACACATAGAAAGTGATGGAGAGAGGTAGAGGAGGGGTGAGCACACAGTAAACTATCACTTAAAGCTTCCCTATGGATTCTAATTACGTGTGTGTGTGTGTGTGTGTGTGTGTGTGTGTGTGTGTGTGTGTGTGTGTGTGTGTGTGTGTGTGTGTGTGTGTGTGTGTGTGTGTGTGTGTGTGTGTGTGTGTGTGTGTGTGTGTGTGTGTGTGTGTGTGTGTGTGTGTGTGTGTGTGTGTGTGTGAGAGAGAGGGTGGGTGGGTGTTTGGGTACTTTGGGTGTTACGGATCCCTCCGGAACTTTCATTATGCACACCTGCCCCCTATTCCCAGTGGTTAGTAATTGTATAAGTGTGCCCTTGGTTTACAAGTGTCCTGACAATTATTGTTACAATGTCAGTTGGTTCGTGTGAGTACCTGTGCTGTGTGTTTTGGCTTTCGTGCCATTGTGAATTGCGCAGATAATTACGGGTCTCATTCCGTGTGTTAATCATTGTGTGCTTATGTTATCTATTCAAGGTATTCCTCGCTCTTTTTGGGGGGTTTCTACCCTGTGTTTTGTATAGTGTTTGTTTGGTCTTTGTCCCCGTGTCTTTACACGGCACGTTATAATTTGGGTGTAATAAAAAAAAACTTATTACGCATTCCTGCGCCTGTCTCCCGAATCATTCATTCCAACGTGACAGTGGGACTTTAATCAGTTTTGACTCAGTGGTTTTTGGAAATACACTGTAGATGTGTGTGTTCCAGAGTAGAGAGACCCTGCGGCAGGTGGGATGGTGGAAGTTACCTGAAAAATATTTATTCTCTCAATGTTCTAATCTCTCAATATTAATCTCAAATTGCACCAAATTAATGCATTTAGCTGTTGAAATTCCTTACATTTTTTCCGGGGGAGAATGCCCCCGGACCCCCCTACTGGCTTTGGGCTAAGTTCCTAATGTCTTCAAATCCTAGAAATGCCCCTGGGTAGTAAAGGGACATTAAATAGTAAATTAATGTAATGACATTAATAGATAAGATAGGGTAAAATAAGAATAGTGGAGTGAGATAATATGAAGTGAGGGGTTGCATTGCAGGGTAGGCTAGCCTAGTGGTTAGAGCGTTGGACTAGTAACCGGAAGGTTGCAAGTTCAAATCACTGAGCTGACATGGTACAAATCTGTCGTTCTGCCCCTGAACAGGCAGTTAACCCACTGTTCCTAGGCCGTCATTGAAAAATAATTTGTTCTTAACTGACTTGCCTAGGTAAATAAAGGTAAAATAAAACAATTGTATTGTGACTGCATCTGGATCCTGGCTCTTTTTAATACCAGGAGGGATTTGATTGATGTGTATTAGCCTTTGATCTCATTCGTTTGATTGTCTGAGCAATATATCTGCTCTATCTCTGCAGGAAGGAGGAGGCTTGAAGGAAACACAGAAGAAGCTTGTGAGGTCAGATGACGGGAATGCCCAAACAATGGACATAATGGATGAAAAGGTACTGTATGTTTAGTTGGGAGGAGAGAGGCAGAAGAGAGGAGCTGTGATATGTATGAGAGAGAAAAGGGAATGAGGCAGAGACAGAGACAGTTCCCATTAACTATTTATAGGACAACGTGCATGTCTGTTTCTGTTAGTGCGCATGCGTGTGATAATGTCAAGTGGGGAGTGTGTGTGTACTGTGTATGTAAGAATATAGCTATAAGTACATGCTCCTGTGCTGTACAAAATTCAGCATAATGTCTGACTAGTAGTATACAGAGCAGAGGCATTATGAACTTTAATCTGATATTTTAGAAAATGGTGACACTGAGTGTAGAGGATGGCCCGTGGACAGGATGTGCGGTTCTCTTCCTGCACTCCTGTCCCGCCGTGAACCTGCTCTCTCTCTACAAAGACCAGCAGGGCAAGTTCAGCGTCTTCAAAGTCCTCAAGCTGACACTCACAGGTGAGCCACATCAGGCCATCCGGTCTCCAGCTAGCGTAGGGAGCATGCTGAGCATTGGGTGAGGCAGATGTATTATTGATAGAAAGAAAGGCTTAGCTTGGTGGTCATGGGGAGTGAAAAAGGGCTGGTGTTGCAGTGTGACCTGCTTATCTACTGAGGGGATGAATATAGTTAAAAGCTTATGAAAAACTGCTGTCAGATAAACGCTAGTAGATCTTTTAGGAAGTCATAACACGGTTGAGCTCAGAGCTCTGCCTGGACCAGAGTAGTGGAGGGAGACACAGTCAGGTTATATTTATTTTATGGTCACAGTAATATTACTATTGTGCCAGTGATTCGCTATGGTTACCTCTAACCTTTGACCTTACATGGACTGTGTCCCAGACTCAGCTGGGGGGCTGGAGGGGTACGAGATCCTGAAGCTGCACGATGCAGATCCTCTGCTGGGTGTAGAGGTGAAGTTTGAGGATGTGGCGGCGTGCCGCAGGTTCCTGCAGAGCTATGGCTCCGGTGCCGTACAACAGTCCCTCTCCCAGCACGCCTGCCGCCTCCTCCACGGCCCACAGGAGCTTGCCTTGGAAACCCAGCTCAAAGCCGGGACGCACACTTTGGACTTTTGTCTGGACGACCTGGAGCTCTGTCTGCAACACATCCACCAGTCACAGGTAATATACTATATACCGGTTAAAATCCATATATAGTGGTGTTGTTACTGGTAATATGTGATCAACAGATCACAAGCAATACTTCAGCAATCTATAGTGTATATCTAACAGGTGCTCTGCTGTGCCTTATGTCTTATGACTCACTATGAGGTGTTCTAAATGTTGATGTCACTTCCTGTCAGCCGGGGCGCCTAAGGGATGATGAGATTGCTGAGCTGGACCAGCAGCTGCAGAGCCAGGCCTTGGGTCACATCCCCCAGCCACCCACCCTCTCACAGGAAGAGCCCCCCGTGCCCAGCAACTGTTTCCTGTTCCAGAAGAGGGTGTTTGGTGAGTTGTCTCCGACTTCCATGGTTGCTTCTTATCTTCAGTGGGGGTTCAGCAGGGAGCTGTCCCCAGGGTCCTCTACATTCATACACTGGCATAGAACAGTGTTTCTCACCTCTCGGTCAGTAGACCACCACTGGTCTATGGAAGGTTATTGACCTGTGCCTCAAATAGTTTGATGACACTTTTAGTCAGCTCAAGTGCTGGTTTTATTCTAATGTGGTCCTTTGAGGAAGAGGACCATTATAGCTTGCCCAATCTCTGGTATAGAGGACACTCATTATGGGTCATCTGCTACACCCGGGACGGCAGGGTAGCCTAGAGGTAAGAGAGGAGGGCCAGTAGCTGGAAGGTTGCTGCTGTATTTTACTTACTTACACCACGTCTTACATGCAGAAACATATATAGACTCTGGATACATGTCTCTAACAGCCCCTCCCACTCTGTCTCCTGACCTATCAGAGGACCGCATACTGGCGGCAGGGGACCTGCAGCGGTTCTCCAACGGCGTTGGGCGGGACTGGAGGAAAGTGGGGCGGGCCTTGGGCAAGAACTGCTGTGCGCTGAAGGGGCCGGCCATAGACAACCTGGCCTACGAGTATGAGAGGGAGGGGCTGTACGAGCAGGCCTATCAGCTGCTGAGCCGCTTCATCCAGGCGGAGGGGAGGGCGGCACGGCTGGGCCGGCTGGTCAGAGCACTGGAAGACAGCAAACTCACCAGCCTGGCTGAGAACATTTTGGACAGCCAGCCCCGGGAGTGACGCTGTCTGTCACACTGTCTGGGGGGTGTGTGTTGGTCTGTATGTGTGTGTGTGTCTTTGTGAAAGAGTGGTAATGTGCTTGTGTGCTACCACATGTCTTTTCTGTGTGAGTTTTGTGTCTGTGAGCTTGATTGTATGTTTTTTTTATTTGAGTAAAATTGTATTGTGTTACAAAACCAATAGTTCTCATAATTGCTATGTCACTTCATTGTTGTCTCTGGTTGGAGAGCAAACTGCCTTTTCTTCTTCCGCTATAAACCCAACCCCCTTTCTCCACCACAGACTGGACCCTTGATGTATTTGATCTTTCTACCAATAACCATTAGTTATTACAAAAGCTAGATTGATATTGAACAATTTGCAATGGGTTTGGGGAATATTTGTTCCGAAATCCAAATAAAGTGTTGGATTTATAAAAACAAATTGCCCATTGCTTTCATTCATGTCGAGAGTTGCATTTCATTTCCACAATCCAAGATCCCGATAAAACTTTTTACTATGGATTACGTAGAATATTTAGCAAACCCGTTGATCCTGCTTTTTGAAATGCCCTACAGTCTATGGAAATACCGCCCAGGTAAAAAATATGTGTCAACTTTGGGAAATGGGCAGTATCTAAAAAATGTGCACACACACACAGCAAATGTTTTACTATCTTTGTGGCGACCTAAAATGTATTTCCATTCAAAATCCTTTTTTCCCTAAGCCCTAAACCTAACCCTAAATCCTAACCCTAATTGTAACCTTAAACCTAACCCCAAAGTTTAAAACAGCCTTTGTCCTTGTGGGGACCTGGGAGATATCCCCACAAGGGAGAATTTTCCTTGTTTTGCTATCCTTGTGGGGACTTTTGGGGATTTTTGGTAGCCATGAGGATAGTAATACGAGCCCACACACACACTGTGACACATTTTGTGTTGTTTTAGCTCTGTTCTCCAGCACTTTGGATGGATTTGAAATGATACAATGACTATAAGGTTAAAGTGCACACTGTCAGCTTTAATTTGAGGGTATTTTCATCATATCGAGTGAACCGTTTAGAAATTATAGCACTTTTTGTACATACTGTAGTCCCCCCAATTTAGGGGACCAAAATTATTGAGACAAATTCACTTATGTGTATTAAAGTAGTCAAAGGTTTAGTATAGGTCCCATATTCCTAGCACGCAATGATTACATCAAGCTTGTGACTCTACAAAATTGTTGGATGGATTTGTGTGTGTTATGTTGCTTACGTGTGTGTGTGTGTGTGTGTGTATTTGTCTGCAGTGCAGTATTTGTAAAAGTTAATGTGTGTATGTCACTGTGTCTGTCTCTCTGTGCGTGTGTGTGCAACTATGTGTGCATAAATACATAGCGTGTAGTAAATTGTGAATAATGATGACTGAGAAAGTTACTGAGGCACAAATACAGTGGGACAAAAAAGGAATTAGTCAGCCACCAATTGTGCAAGTTCTCCCACTTAAAAAGATGAGAGAGGCCTGTAATTTTCATCATAGGTACACTTCAACTATTACAGACAAAATGAGGAAAAAAAATCCAGAAAATCACATTGAATTTATTTGCAAATTATGGTGGAAAATAAGTATTTGGTCACCGACAAACAAGCAAGATTTCTGGCTCTCACAGACCGGTAACTTCTTCTTTAAGAGGCTCCTCTGTCCTCCACTCGTTACCTGTATTAATGGCACCTGTTTGAACTTGTTATCAGTATAAAAGACACCTGTCCACAACCTCAAACAGTCACTCTCCAAACTCCACTATGGCCAAGACACAAGAGCTGTCAAAGGACACCAGAAACAAAATTGTAGACCTGCACCAGGCTGGGAAGACTGAATCTGCAATAGGTAAGCAGCTTGGTTTGAAGATATCAACTGTGGGAGCAATTATTAGGAATTGGAAGACATACAAGACCACTGATAATCTCCCTCGATCTGGGGCTCCACGCAGGATCTCACCCCGTGGGGTCAAAATGATCACAAGAATGGTGAGCAAAAATCCCAGAACCACACGGGGGGACCTAGTGAATGACCTGCAAAGAGCTGGGACCAAAGTAATTTGGAGCATTTGGATGATCCAGAAGAAGATTGGGAGAATGTCATATGGTCAGATGAAACCAAAATATAACTTTTTGGTAAAAACTCAACTCGTCGTGTTTGGAGGACAAAGAATGCTGAGTTGCATCCAAAGAACACCATACCTACTGTGAAGCATGGGGGTGGAAACATCATGCTTTGGGGCTGTTTTTCTGCAAAGGGACCAGGACGACTGATCCGTGTAAAGGAAAGAATGAATGGGGCCATGTATCGTGAGATTTTGAGTGAAATCCTCCTTCCATCAGCAAGGGCATTGAAGCGTGGCTGGGTCTTTCAGCATGACAATGATCCCAAACACACCGCCCGGGCAACGAAGGAGTGGCTTCGTAAGAAGCATTTCAAGGTCCTGGAGTGGCCTAGCCAGTCTCCAGATCTCAACCCCATAGAAAATCTTTGGAGGGAGTTGAAAGTCCATGTTGCCCAGCAACAGCCCCAAAACATCACTGCTCTAGAGGAGATCTGCATGGAGGAATGGGCCAAAATACCAGCAACAGTGTGTGAAAACCTTGTGAAGACTTACAGAAAACATTTGACCTCTGTCATTGCCAACAAAGGGTATATAACAAAGTATTGAGATACACTTTTGTTATTGACCAAATACTTATTTTCCACCATAATTTGCAGATAAATTCATTAAAAATCCTACAATGTGATTTTCAGGATTTTTTTTCCTCATTTTGTCCGTAATAGTTGAAGTGTACCTATGATGAAAATTACAGGCCTCTCTTATCTTTTTAAGTGGGAGAACTTGCACAATTGGTGGCTGACTAAATACTTTTTTGCCCCACTGTATCATACCCCCAAAACATGCCAACCTCTCAGCATTTCAATAACAGGGGAGGTTAGCTTTTTTTTTTTGGGGGGGGGGGGGGGGGGTATGACAATTTGTGTGTCTAACTTTCTCAGTCATCATTATTCATGATTTATTCAGGACAATCCGTAATCATGGTAGCATCCACATTAATGTAGAAGTGTTTGGAAATATATTATGTTCTTATTTACAATAAAAGTGACTCCAAAATGACACAGTACATGATTTACCATTAATTTCTATTGGGCACAAAATAATCTGAACCACAACCAAAACAAACAGCAAATGCATCCAACAAGTTTTCTAGAGTCACAAGTTTAATGTAATCATTGCGTGCTAGGAATATGGGATTATTTCTCACCCGAACCGTTCACCCGATATGGATGAAAATACCCTCAAATTAAAGCTGACAGTCTGCACGTTAACCTCATAGTCATTGTATCATTCCAAGGTGCTGGAGTACAGAGCCAAAACAACTAAACGTGTCACTGTCCCAATATTTTTGGAGCTCACGGTATGTCCTCTTGCATTAAGGTAAGAGCTTGGGGCTTAGTTTATGAAGGCTATAGGCCTTCGCAGGTTGAGGAATTGTCTTGTAAGGCTGTAGGTTTAACTGGTAATTCAGGCTTTTGGTGACAGTATAGTCCATTGTAAAACCCTCACACCTTATCACTCCACTATTTCCACATGTGGATTGGAAGTTTTTAATGTGCACACACATACACACATAGAGTTACACACACATGCACAGAGAGACGGACACAGAGACACACAAAAATACACACACATTCACTTTTACACATACTGCACTGCAGACATAAACACACGCACACACACTCATCAATACATATACGTAAGCAACATAACACACACACAGGATAAAAGCAATTGCTAGATTAATAATTAATACAATTGAAATGTAATGATATTGTGTTGTACTACCTTGTGTAGCCTATTGTTGCTGTTGACATTACATGAGCTAGGCCCTTAACTCTAATTGCTCCTGTAAATCGCTCTGGATAAGAGTGTCTGCTAAATGACTAAAATGTCAAATGTAAAAAGGCTAAAGTTATAGGCCGATGTTTAGCCACTCCTAGTGGATTATACATTTTATTTATAAGGACACGGAAGACAAGAATCGCCCACTTCCAGTATCGTGCGAGACCACGCCTTTTATGTAATAAAAAGGCCTATTATACATTGTATATTCAGCGAAATTATTCCACGAAGCAAAATGTGTCTTTAAAATCCCCGTTTGAATGTGGTCGCATCTGACGATTAGCGCCTGCCTTTGCTCTGACGTCAACGAGATTGTCTGCGCTAGGTGAGTCTCGCGCACACTGCCTTCCCTTCCCCTCCTCTCTCCGTCCGTTATTGTGAAGAGATTGAACGATGAGATCGCTCGCGCTCGCTGTCATCAGTGCCGCCCTATAGAGACCCCCAGCCCCGAGGCTCGAACACAACGACCCCACCCCCGCTCCAAGAGGGACGGAGAAAAAACCCTGTTCTGACCCGGCTTTATTTGCCCTCAATCCGGGCCTCATGCTGTAGCAGACTGAACGAGCGAGAGAGAGAGACAAACACACATATTGAGTCGGCGAGGGACAGGGCGGAATAGAGGAGAAGGGATTGTTCATTCGACTCTAGACATGGGATGTACACTCAGCGCTGAGGAGCGCGCTGCTCTGGACAGGAGCAAAGCCATCGAAAAAAACCTGAAGGATGATGGAGTCACTGCCGCAAAGGAAGTGAAACTGCTACTGCTTGGTAAGACACCGTTTATAACGGGGGCTGCCCGTTCTGCACGGTTCGGTTGATGTTGATGTCGATTGCAGAGAGCCGGGCCGGGGCGGCAGGCGCTCTCCGTGGTCCTGATGTCATGTCCCCCTAAAGACAACCGACTCTCACTCTGCTCTCTATTCCCTTTAGGGGGAGGAGAATCGGGCAAAAGCACCATCGTCAAACAAATGAAGTAAGTGCTTTTTTTTCTGAAACAGGCGTCTTTGACGAGGCCTGAGATTGCGCCTCCCCTGCCCATAGTGAGGCTGAGCCGCTAGCTCCGCCATGTTTCCTCAGAGGCCGTACCTTTGCCGGTGATTCGAGCACCTCCTGTAGACGGTAATCGGAGGCGGTGCTCACGGTCAGTAGCAGGCCGCAGGGGTGCTGTCCACTGACATGGTGCTGAAATTTACCCAGAGGTTTTTCATGCATCTATCGATAAAGAGGCATGGCGAATACATCGGTGTTTGTGACTGTGTGTGTGTGTTTTTGTGCAGACAATATGTGTGTATGTGTGTATTAGTGAGGTCACTACACTACAGCTCCATTAGCAAATATCTCTGGTTTAATCTTACTGGCTTTAAGTGCCTGATATCGCAGAGAGTACTTTGCCTATAAAGCGGATTTACTCAGAAAATATGGCATCTAAAACCACATGTAAACCTTTCCCCTTCTCGTCTAAACCACTCTCTCATCTAAATCACTGTTCTTTTTCTAAACCCTGTTACTAGATTTCTTCTTTAAAGAAGACCTCTGTATCCAGGGCCCAACCGGAAAAGCACATTATATAATATTTTCATGCACATAATTAAACACGGCTGTTGCTATGCAGACATCCTCTCAAAAATCCACAATTTAAAAAATGTTGGGTTCAGTGCATTCACTGTACCTCAGCACACACTCATCTGCCCCACACACACCCTGCTTTTTCCATCACACACACACTACTCCCTCTACTCCACTCTGTTTCCTTCCATTCTAGCACTCTCTCCATATTTAATTATCCTGGGGGTTCTCCCTAGCGGTACAGACAGTTACCCAAAAGCATCGCTCGGGAGAGGCTTCTGTTGTGAACTACATATGTTACATTGGTTATATTATATAATGCCAGGATCGGAACAGGAAAAACTGATCCAAGACAGAGATAGCATTGGCTCTTTGTGTGTGTACACATGGGTGTGCATTTGTGTAGTTTTGTATGTATGTATATTGATAATGGTGTGTGTCTGGATGTGCTTACATCCAACATATGTTTATTTGCCAGAATTTCATTGACACGATAAACCCCATGAGATACCCTATCATGTTTTACAAAGGAGTGTAATAATAATAATAATAATAATAAATATCTCATTCAAAAATAAATCATAGGCATTATATGGAGTTGGTCCCCCCTTTGCTGCTCTAACAGCCTCCACTTTTCTGGGAAGGCTTTCCACTAAATGTTGGAACATTGCTGCGGGGACTTGCTTCCATTCAGCCACAAGAGCATTAGTGAGGTTGGGCACTGATGTTGGGCAATTAGGCCTGGCTCGCAGTCAGCATTCCAATTCATCCCAAAGGTGTTCGATGGGGTTGAGGTCAGGGCTCTGTGCAGGCCAGTCAAGTTCTTCCACACTGATCTCAACAAACCATTTATGTATGGACCTAGCTTTGTGCACACTAAAACATGAAAATACCTTCCCCAAACTGTTGCCACAAAGTTGGAACCACAGAATTGTCTAGAATGTCATTGTATGCTGTAGCATTAATATTTTCCTTCACTGGTATTAAGGGGCCTAGCCCAAACCATGAAAAACATCCCCAGACCATTACTCTTCCTTCACCAAACTTTACAGTTGGCACTCTGCATTGGGGCAGGTAGCGTTATACTGGCATCCTCCAAACCTAGAGTTGTCCTTCAGACTACCAAATGGTGAAGAGTGATACATCTCTCCAGAGAACGCTTTTTCACTGCTCCAAAGTCCAATGGCGGTGAGCTTTACACCACTCCAGCCAACGCTTGGCATTGCACATGGTGATCTTAGGCTTGTGTGCGGCTACTTGGCCATGAAAACCAATTTTATGTAGCTCCCATCAAACAGTTATTGTGCTGACGTTGCTTCCAGAGGCAGTTTGGTACTCAGTAGTGAGTGTTGCAACCAAGGACAGACGATTTTTACGCTTTACGTGCTTCAGCACTCGGCGGTCCCATTCTGTGAGGTTGTGTGGCCTACCACTTCGCTGCTGAGCCGTTGTTGCTCCTAGACCTTGCCACTTCACAATAACAGCACTTACAGTTGACCAGGGCAGCTCTAGCAGGGCAGAGGAAATTTGACGCAACTGACTTGTTGGAAAGGTGTCATCCTATGACGCTGCCCCGTAGAAAGTCACTGAGCTCTTCATTACGGGCCAATCTATTGCCATTTGACGCAACTGACTTGTTGGAAAGGTGTCATCCTATGACGCTGCCCCGTAGAAAGTCACTGAGCTCTTCATTACGGGCCAATCTATTGCCAATGTTTGTCTATGGAGATTGCATGGCTGTGTGTTCGATTTTATACACCTGTCAGCAATGAAATAGCTGAATCCACAAATTTTATGGGATGTCCACATACTTTTGGCCATGTAGTATAGCCGCGACCAGCAATGAACGGGGTTCTCAGACTGACAGAAAGGACACAAGATCAGAGTGGATTTACTTTGGTTTAAATACACAAATAAAAACAGATTCTTGATTTGTCAATAACTCAGCCATCTTTTGATTTTTTCTTAAACTAAGTTAAGGCAAGTACTATGGGCTACATTCCAAATTTGGTGTCATTTGGTCCTATGGTTCATAAGTAGAAGATGTTTGAAGTATTTTTAGTATATTTTAGAATTTTAGCCTATGTGCTAATATGCATCTACACATGGCCATCTTTGAATTCATCAATGTTATTTTGTCAAACTCGTTAGGGACTATTGTGATGAGTCCAAAGACCGTATTTAGAGTGAATCTGACTTTTAGTCCATGAGAAGAATATTTTTTTGTGATTATTTTAAGCATTAGCATTACATAGTGAATTGTTAATTTTTTTAAAGATATCAATGCCAGACTTAACATGGTTCATCATGTTAATGTTTCAAACTTATAGGCCATTGTGAAGTGGATTTATCAATAACTCAGCCATTACTTAACCAATCCCTTAGGTTTTCTCAAACTAAGGAAACACAAATTTCCAAGATGGAGGAAAATCTATCCTGAAGGACCTTATGGGTCATTGTGGCAAATTTGTTCAGCTTGCGGAAAGACACCTACATGCAAATTTTCAAGTGTCGATGTCAAACGGGCGGCGGATATGAGAGTTTAAGTGAGACTGCTTATAACAGCGTCATCTATAGGCCAATCGGGGCCATTTTCTTTGACCAAGTTAATCATGGACTCTTGTTTCTTTGTGCCAAATTAAAAAAAGGTGTGTGTGTTTGTGTTTGTATGTAGCAAGGTGAATTGATAATGGTATACATCAATCTGTATTATTAAAAACCAACACCTTAATTATTAAATAGCAAGTATGTTTTAATAGAACTTGATCATAGTGTACTAGTACAGACTAGAAAAGTGGTACACACACAATAAGAAAGGCACATACTGAGGAAGGCTATGCATCTTGAACATCTGTGAAAATAAATAAAAAATCTAAGAGAAGGTAATTGAAAAAAAAATAATATTTTTTTTATTTCATCTTTATTTAACCAGGTAGGCTAGTTGAGAACAAGTTCTCATTTACAACTGCGACCTGGCCAAGATAAAGCAAAGCAGTGCAACACAAACAACAACACAGAGTTACACATGGAATAAACAGGCATACAATCAATAACACAATATAAAAAAAAGCAGTCTATATAAAATGTGTGCAAATGGCATGAGGAGGTAAGGCAATAAATAGGCCATAGTAGCGGAGTAATTACAATTTAGCAAATTAACACTGGAGTGATAGATGAGCAGATGGTGATGTGTGAGTAGACATACTGTTGTGCAAAAGAGCAGAAAAGTAAATAAAAACAATATGGGGATGAGGTAGGTAGATTGGGTGGGCTATTTACAGATGGGCTATGTACAGCTGCAGCGATCGGTTAGCTGCTCAGATAGTTTAAAGTTAGTGAGGGAAATATAAGTCTCCAGCTTCAGCTATTTTTGCAAATCATTCCAGTCATTGGCAGCAGAGAACTGGAAGGAAAGGCGGCCAAAGGAGGTGTTGGCTTTGGGGATGACCAGTGAGATATAACTGCTGGAGCGCGTGCTATGGGTGGGTGTTGTTATCATGACCAGTGAGCTGAGATAAGGCGGAGCTTTACCTAGCATAGACTTATAGATGACCTGGAGCCAGTGGGTCTGGCGACGAATACAGTGGGGCAAAAAAAGTATTTAGTCAGCCACCAATTGTGCAAGTTCTCCCACTTAAAAAGATGAGAGAGGCCTGTAATTTTCATCATAGGTACACTTCAACTATGACAGACAAAATGAGAAAAAAAATCCAGAAAATCACATTGTAGGATTTTTAATGAATTTATTTGCAAATTATGGTGAAAAATAAGTATTTGGTCACCTACAAACAAGCAAGATTTCTGGCTCTCACAGACCTGTAACTTCTTCTTTAAGAGGCTCCTCTGTCCTCCACTCATTACCTGTATTAATGGTACCTGTTTGAACTTGTTATCAGTATAAAAGGCACCTGTCCACAACCTCAAACAGTCACACTCCAAACTCCACTATGGCCAAGACCAAAGAGCTGCCAAAGGACACCAGAAACAAAATTGTAGACCTGCACCAGGCTGGGAAGACTGAATCTGCAATAGGTAAGCAGCTTGGTTTGAAGAAATCAACTGTGGGAGCAATTATTAGGAAATGGAAGACATACAAGACCACTGATAATCTCCCTCGATCTGGGGCTCCACGCAAGATCTCACCCCGTGGGGTCAAAATGATCACAAGAATGGTGAGCAAAAATCCCAGAACCACACGGGGGGACCTAGTGAATGACCTGCAGAGAGCTGGGACCAAAGTAACAAAGCCTACCATCAGTAACACACTACGCCGCCTTGGACTCAAATCCTGCAGTGCCAGACGTGTCCCCCTGCTTAAGCCAGTACATGTCCAGGCCCGTCTGAAGTTTGCTAGAGAGCATTTGGATGATCCAGAAGAAGATTGGGAGAATGTCATATGGTCAGATGAAACCAAATTAGAACTTTTTGGTAAAAACTCAACTCGTCGTGTTTGGAGGACAAAGAATGCTGAGTTGCATCAAATAACACCATACCTACTGTGAAGCATGGAGGTGGAAACATCATGCTTTGGGGCTGTTTTTCTGCAAAGGGACCAGGACGACTGATCCGTGTAAAGGAAAGAATGAATGGGGCCATGTATCGTGAGATTTTGAGTGAAAACCTCCTTCCATCAGCAAGGGCATTGAAGATGAAACGTGGCTGGGTCTTTCAGCATGACAATGATCCCAAACATACTGCCCGGGCAACGAAGGAGTAGCTTCGTAAGAAGCATTTCAGGGTCCTGGAGTGGCCTAGCCAGTCTCCAGATCTCAACCCCATAGAAAATCTTTGGAGGGAGTTGAAAGTCCGTGTTGCCCAGCAACAGCCCCAAAACATCACTGCTCTAGAGGAGATCTGCATGGAAGAATGGGCCAAAATACCAGCAACAGTGTGTGAAAACCTTGTGAAGACTTACAGAAAACATTTGACCTCTGTCATTGCCAACAAAGGGTATATAACAAAGTATTGAGATAAACTTTTGTTATTGACCAAATACTTATTTTCCATCATCATTTGCAAATAAATTCATTAAAAATCCTACAATGTGATTTTCTGGATTTTTTTTCCTCATTTTGTCTGTCATAGTTGAAGTGTACCTATGATGAAAATGACAGGCCTCTCTCATCTTTTTAAGTGGGAGAACTTGCACAATTGGTGGCTGACTAAATAATTTTTTGCCCCACTGTATGTAGCGAGGGCCAGCCGACTAGAGCATACGGGTCGCAGTGGTCGGTGGTATAAGGGGCTTTGGTGACAAAACGGATGGCACTGTGATAGACTACATCCAGTTTGCTGAGTAGAGTATTGGAAGTTATTTTGTAAATGACATCACCGAAGTCGAGGATCGGTAGGATAGTCAGTTTTACGAGGGTATGTTTCGCGACGTGAGTGAATGAGGCTTTGTTGCGAAATAGGAAGCCGATTCTAGATTTAATTTTGGATTGGAGATTTTTAATATGAGTCTGGAAGGAGAGTTTACAGTCTAGCCAGACACCTAGGTATTTGTAGTTGTCCACATATTCTAAGTCAGAACCCTCCAGAGTAGTGATGCTAGTCGGGCGGATGCGGGCAGACAACGGTTGAAGAGCATGCATTTGGTTTTACTAGCGTTTAAGAGCAATTGGAGGCCACGGAAGGAGTGTTGTATGGCATTGAAGCTCGTTTAGAGGTTAGTTAACACAGTGTCCAAAGAAGGGCCAGATCTATACAGAATGGTGTCGTCTGCATAGAGGTGGATCTGGGAATCACCCGCAGCAAGAGCGACATCATTGATGTATACAGAGAAAAGAATCGGCCCGAGAATTGAACCCTGTAGTACCCCCATAGAGACTGCCAGAGGACCGGACAACAGGCCCTCCGATTTGACAGACTGAACTCTGTCTGAGAAGTCGTTTTAAAAATGTGTTACATAATGTGTGAACCACCTTACTTTGTAAGAATAAGATCTTCATACCTATGGATTATGCACCTTTTGAAGTCAATGGTATACTTATTTATTCAACTAGGCAAGTCAGTTAAGAACAAATTGTTATTTACAATGATGGCCTAGGAACAGTGGGTTATCTGCCTTGTTCAGGGGCAGAACGACAGATTTTTATCTGTCATTCTAGGCTACCTGCCGCCCCAACTGCTGAAGTGTATTCCAGACTAGGCTAGTGTAATGGATTTATAATCTGATCCTCAATATCAGAACGTTTCACGTCAATGTTGTTGAGTGGTTTAAATGTACAGACCACCTTTGTCATTACAAATGTGAAACCTAAAGTGGCTATATTGGCTGCAGTTGATGCTGCTGAGGTGTGAGTGAGTGTTTGTGTGTGAAAGAGAGAAGAAAAGAGAAGGTGGGTGGCAGCCATTGATGTGCTGCGTGTATTTGGGTGTGTGCAAAGGAGCAGGCACTGCTTGACGCTCAGAGACAACCCTGTTCTTGGTCACATGCACGCGCGTACAGATGCACATACACTAAAGCGTCTGCTGAAATGTGGGTTCACTGAAGTGTGAATGTTTGTGTGTGTGCGCTCATGCATGCACACTTAACCTACGTACGTGTGTGTGTGTGTGTGTTATTTTGTATGTGTTCTGATGTGTGTGTGTGTATGCAGGATTATCCATGAAGATGGCTTTTCTGGGGATGATGTGAAGCAGTATAAGCCTGTGGTCTACAGCAACACCATCCAGAGTTTGGCTGCCGTCCTCCGAGCTATGGACTCTCTGGGCATCGAGTACGCAGACAAGGACAGAAAGGTGGGTACATGCACCCTGCACAGAGTAGGATTCATCCATAGTGTACAACCAATGGCCCTTTCAAAACCTTACTTCAAGGTGCACTGCAAAGCAGACCTTAATGTTTCCAGTGGGGTATGGTGGTAGACATCCAGGAATTCAGCTATACAGTCTTCACCTCATATGTGTCTTAATAAATCTATGCATGTGTTTTTGTTTGTGTATGTGTGTGTGTGTGCGTGCGTGCGTGTGTGTGTGTGGTGATGCATAGTCATATCTTTTGTACATAATACATAATGTGTGTGTCCAGGCGGATGCTAAGCTGGTGTGTGATGTGGTCACTCGTATGGAGGACACAGAGCCCTACTCAGCAGAGCTGCTGACAGCTATGAAGCGTCTGTGGGCCGATGCCGGGACCCAGGAGTGTTTCAACAGGGCCAGGGAGTACCAGCTCAATGACTCCGCTGCCTAGTGAGTAAACACTAAGGGACCAAGCATATCGGAATGCATTAAACTTTAAATTAAGCATAATTCATGCATTGAATCAATGGAAGATTTGTGAGAAAGTTCCAGTTACCTAACATATTGGAATTTGAGTCCATTAGCTGCCTGTTCTTGAACAGTAACACAGTGCAAAGGTTAGTCTATGAAGTGACTGCGTTGGTTAGTCTTTACAGTGCAAAGGTTAGTCTTCGCACTGTATTTTTGTAGCTCTACACTCTTAGAAAAAAGAGTTCCAAAAGGGCTCTTCCTCTTTCTGCATAGGAGAACCCTTTTTGGTTCTAGATACAACCTTTTTGGTTCCAGATAGAACCCTTTTGGGTTCCATGTAGAGCCCTCTGTGGAAAGGATTCTACTTGGAACCAAAAGGGTTTTACCTGCAACCAAAAAGGGTTCTTTAAAGGGTTTTCCTATGAGGACAGCCGAAGAACCCATTTAGGTTCTAGATGGCACCTTTTTTTCTAAGAGTGTATTACTGAAGCTCTACCTCCCCTCCCCTCCCCTCCCCTCCCCTCCCCTCCCCTCCTTCGCTTCCGCCTCCTCCCTCCTGTTTCCATTTCCCCTCTCCTTCCTTCTTTCTCTCATTAGCTACCTGGACAGTTTAGACCGTATTGGTGCTGCTGACTACCAGCCCACCGAGCAGGACATCCTGAGAACCCGAGTTAAGACCACTGGGATCGTGGAGACCCATTTCACCTTCAAAAACCTGCACTTTAGGTTAGACACACCACACACACATAGGTTTACACATACAGTTCCTCTCCCAGTCCAGTATATTTGTTTTGTAGCATATTTGTGGTGTATGTTATGACACGTTTATAACTCTTATGTTTCTTTCAGGCTGTTTGATGTTGGAGGTCAGAGGTCAGAGAGAAAGAAGTGGATCCACTGCTTTGAGGATGTGACGGCCATTATCTTCTGTGTGGCGTTAAGTGGCTATGATCAGGTTCTGCATGAGGATGAAACCACTGTAAGTACTTCACACACACTTCGTACTACTCACAAACACACCACACATATTCTCAAACATGCATCTCATCTGTCTTATTTGGTCTTTTCTGCAGAATCGCATGCACGAGTCCCTCATGCTCTTCGACTCTATCTGTAACAACAAGTTCTTCATCGACACCTCCATCATCCTCTTCCTCAACAAGAAGGATCTGTTCGAGGAGAAGATTAAGAAGTCACCACTGAGTATCTGTTTCCCTGAATATACAGGTAAGACTTCCCTACAGTCCGCATATACACAAAGTTAGACAGACACACATGCAGAACAGATCGTAAGTCTCTCTCACTCTCTGGCGCTGTATCTCTCTTCCTCTCCTACTCTTCTTTCTCCTCTCTCTCGCCCTCACCCACCTTTCCTCCCAATTTCCCCATAGGTGCTAACACTTATGATGATGCTACCGCATACATTCAGGTGCAATTTGAGAGTAAGA
Organism: Oncorhynchus clarkii lewisi; assembly: GCF_045791955.1. NCBI lineage: Eukaryota > Metazoa > Chordata > Actinopteri > Salmoniformes > Salmonidae > Oncorhynchus > Oncorhynchus clarkii. Next base: position 19,103,434 of record NC_092172.1, on the reverse strand, counting down.
GCCGTTCGCCCAACAAGGAGATCTACTGTCACCTGACCTGTGCCACTGACACAGGAAACATCCAGGTAGTGTTTGACGCAGTCACTGACATCATCATCGCCAACAACCTGAGGGGGTGTGGCTTATACTGAGGCCTAGCCCTGCACAGAGGTTGCATTGGAGGGTGTGAGGTGGTTAATAATAATAATAATTTTGATGATATTAAAAGGCATAATTATGTAAATCTACACGTCCTAAGGGACCCAAAGAGCTGCCGCCAGACACCACGACGGATTCTTTGCCATGTTCTGTTCCTCTATTCCTTTTTTTAATTTCAGAATTCCACCACCCCTCTTTTGTTTATTTGTTATCAACATGTGTTTCCTATTGAATGTCCTTCATGTTTTGTTGATTGTGTGAACAACTGTAAGATGTAAATCAGAAAAGGGGAGGTCCAAGGAGTATATTCTGTTTTCGTGCCATGTTTCGCAACAAATTAGATAGAAATGTTATGCATAGAGCGGAGAAGGTCCTCTTTTCCTTGTGATAGAGATTTGTGTCAGTTCTATACATTACATCTCTATCTGCAACATCCAGAACATTGAGCCACAATGAATGTACCCCTTGGTGCTCCGTTTGCAGAGGTGATGTTGTGCTCTAGGTGATGATGTAATAGAGGAGGTACTGGTGGCTGGGGTTCTGTACAGCGTTGGATAGAACCCCCCTCTGTTGGACTCACACAGGGCTGCTCTACATGAGCTCCTTCTGCTCTGTTTTATTCCTATCTCTTTTAAACATCCAGAAGGGGGGGGGGGGGGGGGCAGTTCTGTTTGTGTGGCAGGCTCTGCCATTGGCCTCCTGCAGTGTGATGAAATGCCTGTCAGCCAATGATATATCTGTGTCGGGAAAGTGTGATATCAGTGCCAACCTTCTGAGCATGACAGAAAGAGGAATAGAATTAGAGATCATTGATCACTTTCACACTATCTTTACAATATAATGCAATTGAAGGGACACAAACGCTTTATTATCATCAAATTATCTGTGGATTTTATTTCAACCTCATGCCCTCCTACCTCCTAGAATCCCGTGCCACATATTTATTTCCTGTCCTGTCAGACCGGTGGAACACCACTTCCTGTCTCAGTCTCAGAGGGTCTAGAGCTGCTCTGATGGACCGTCTCAAATGTCACCTCCCATGTAGTGTACTACTTCTTCAAAAGTAGTTCTTCAAAAGTAGTACATAAAGTAGTACATAATATGGGGAATAGGTTATCATTTTAGACTTGCACACTCAAGTCCACTGGTCAGTGATGTATCATATGGTTGTCTCCTGGTCTCCTCTCACTTATCACTTATCACTGAGATGAAAGGACTGGATAGGTTTCCACCGTGTTGTTTTCACTCACTAGTCCTTACAGATTTGTAGTTTTAGGAGAGGACAGCCACAGACCACTGACCAGTCTCTCTGCTTGTTCAAAAGGGTCTTCCTAGGTGCTCTTTATGTAATAAAACATGAATATGTGAATGCTCAATTATTTGGAAGTTGAGGTAATTTGTAGATTAGATAAGCCACACAGTGCTTAGCTCAGGATGACCCTTGTGAGCAAGCATGCTGAATTCTAAATCCATCCATACTACCCCCTCTAGGAATTCCTGTAGATTTGAAAGGATTTGATTGGTTTAACCTTTTCATGTCCTTAACAGAAATGTATAATATTCTACAGTACACATGTTCTCTGAGTTTACTGATGGACAAATCGGCCAAAGCGTTTAAACAATACCTAAAGAAATCCACACACACACCCCTAGAGTGCATGCAGTATAAGCCCATCAAATGCAAGTCAATAGAGACTGCAGAGTGAGTGATTTTACAGCATTGTCCCTCTTTCTCAGATCTTAAACATGTTCACATCTTAATCATTTTTGCTATATAGATTGTCTGGACCAATATATAAATATACAAACAATATCTAAAGAATTCCACACCCTCTCTATCGCACAAGCAAATTCATTTTATGAAATTTTTTATCTGATTCTCAGAACATGTTCAAATTTTAATAATTGTTTTGACCAATATATATAAAAACAATATCTAAAGAAATCCACACACACTCCTAGAGTATATTATACAGCATAAGGAAATCCAATGTAAGTCAATGGCGAGTGAGGCCTGCTACAGCATTTGCCCTATTTCTCTCTCTTTCTCTCCCTCTCTCACAAGCACACGCGTGTGTATACACACCACAGACATCAATGCACACCAGTTGTAAAATGTTTCTCTCTGCAGTCTCCATTGGATTTGGAAATACTGCATGTACTCTAGAGGTGTCTGTGTAAGAGAGGGAGTGGATTTCTTTCAATATTGTTTTCATATTTATATTGGTCTGGACAATCTATATACCAAAAGTGATTAAGATCTGATCATTTGAACATGTATTCACATGACATGATTCATGTAATATGTAAAATACAATAACCCCATGTGTCCAAAGACTAAATATAGTATGACACAGAAACGGCTGTAGTTCACAAATGAGTTGAATCATCTATTTGGCATATTTGGGCTAAAACGGGTCAAAGAACAATACTTTCTGCTTTTAAACTATATCATTCTAAATTGTATTTCAAAATACATATGCTGAAGTCATTTTAATGATTTTTATTGTCTCAAAATCCCAACTTTGGAGGTATGATAGATAATGCCAATCTTAAAATGTCAATTTGGCATGTCTAGACACTTGTACTAACTATGTTATCACCAAATGTAATGCATTTACACCAAAGAGAATTTGTTCAGTGCCACATTTGTTAATATGGACATGAATGGGTTAGGTAATATGGTAATTGCGTCACCTTCTCTTCTGATAGAGTGGGTGGTATTTTTTCCACATTGCTTGTATATATATATATAAATATAAACACACAAACACAATCGATTTTAGATCTACAGACATGTCCAAGCGGCAGGGGCTGGGGTAGAGTTGGAATTCAGCAGCAGTCTCTCAGTGGGGAGTTTGGGTTAACCCTAACCCCTACCCCCTGACCTCTTAACCCTGAGCAGGCCACTGTCAAACTCCGGCTGTCACGTTCTCTATTTTCACAGAGGAAAAGTACTGCTCTCCACTCATTCACCTGTGCACCTGAAGATGCATCCTAGCCCTCTATACTCCCTCTATCACGTGTCGTTCCTCATTTCTCTCAATCCCCCTTTCCATTTTCACCTTAAACACCGTACTGTATATATATGATTATACCAGATTTCTTTTTTTTTACTGTGAATGCTTTTGTTCTGCACCCCTTCCTTCTCCGTAGATTATTGGTTGCTCTCTCATGTGGAATGTTTGTGCTGAGCCAATCGAATGTTGTGTTTACATTAAAGCCACACTTTTCCTAACTATTCCCACGGCCATATTGAGTATCTTTTTCATGTCTGTCTTTCTCCCAGTGCTTTGTTTGAAATCAACCCCCAAGCTCTTCTCATATTCTCATTGATCTGAAATGATCGGATGGGTGCAATATGGTAATAGCTCCATTGACTCTTATGGTTGGATCGGTGGACTTTCCTTCATACTGCCTACATGTCTAATCCTCTCAGATCTACCAGAAGTGTCCAGGGGTAGATTTCAGACTGAAAACAGGTCTTATATGCCTCATGAGAGCATAAGGCCTAGATTCAATCAGATCTGCATTAATAGCGCCATTGACATTTAAAGATAATTTCCGATTGAGCCGATGTATGCAGCATTTACCGTGAATGCGGTCTCCACGAAAACATTGCCTTTAAAGGGTGCATGGCCAAAAAGGGCAGATCGCATTGAATCTAGCCCTAAGACTTCTACATAGCCATCTACATATGTATGGAACATCATGTCAGGAAATATTTGAAAGTAGCAGCTATCAACAGAATTCAATTTTCTAAGATAGTGGTCGATCTTCTAGATTAGACTGTCATCAATTAAAATGTGTTATTTATATATTGAATGATGAGTCTAGATCAGCCGTCTGACCTGGTTCTGTTAGTTTGATGGATGCGATGTTCATTACTGGGTCATTTCAGTGTCAGAAAACATAGGCGAGATCCTCTCCGCCAGAGAGTATAGCACTCATCTGTCCCTGCGTGCCCCGTTTCAATATGATGGATTCCGTTAAAGGGCTGGGCTTTCAATATAAATTAATGACAAAAAAATACATCTTCGAGAGAACACTTTAATATTTTACATTTAATATGTTACATAATATTTATTAATCCAAGCCAAAAGGCTCAAATCCATAATCCCACTGTTCCACAATCCCATAGTTCCATTACTGCTGTTACTCCTAGCTTTGATTGGCTGTATGAGGCCGCTAGAATTCGAAGTAGCATTAACTACAGATCTAGGATCAGATCTCACTACCCTCAAACCTAACTGCAACCATTTCGGGGTTAAACAAATATCTATCCCTGTATCTGTAGTTAGGGGCAACCTCTTCCTCCTCCTATGAGGCCAGCAGAGGTCAGAAGCAGCAGGGACTTCCTCTCAGGGGATCCACCTGCACATTCCTCTTTTTCCTCAAAGACCAATCAGCATGAGTCTATTCCCATGTAACATGTGCACCAGCACAGTCTCTGGGTAGCAGAGTTAGAGGCGGAGCCTCTTGATGTCCTCACTGCGGAAATCGATGCGGAGCGCCAGAACCTGCCGGACCTCCGCTGGGGTCAGACGCCACGTTAGAGGACCAGAGTTCGGGCCCCAGTAATCCAGGATCTCTGTTACCTAGAAACACAAAAACATCCACAGTTCTGAGAACAGGCCTGTGTATACAGAGACATGAAAGTACAAAATGAGAGGTCAGTGGTAAATAGAGTGAATTCGGAAAGTATTTAGACCTCGACTTTTCCCACATTTTGGTAGGTTACAGCCTTATTCTAAAATGTATTAAATTGTTTCCCCACTCATCAATCTACACACACACACAATACCCCATAATGACAAAGCAAAAACAGGTTTATTAAAAATAAAAAACTGAAATAATACATTTACATAAGTATTCAGACCCTTTACTCAGTACTTTGTTGGCAGTGATTACAGCCTCAAGTCTTCTTGGATATGACACTACAAGCTTGGCACACCTGTATTTGTGGAGTTTCTCCCATTCTTCAGATCCTCTCAAGCTCTGTCAGGTTGGATGGGGAGCGTTGCTGCACAGAACTTTTCAAGTCTCTCCAGAGATGTTCGATCGAGTTTAAGACCGGGCTCTGGCTGAGCCACAAGGACATTCAGAGACTTGTCCCAAAGCCACTGCTGCGTTGTCTTGGCTGTGTGCTCAGGGTCGTTGTCCTGTTGGAAGATTAACCTTCTCCCCAGTCTGAGGTCCTGAGCACTCTGGAGCAGGTTTTCATCAAGGATCTCTCTGTACTTTGCTTCGTTCATCTTTCCCTCGATCCTGACTAGTCTCCCAGTCCCTGCCGCTGAAAAACATTCCCACATGCTTCACGTAGGGATGGTTCAGGCCAAAGAGTTCAATCTTGTTTTCATCAGACCAGAGAATCTTGTTTATCATGGCCTGGGAGTCCTTTAGGTGCCTTTCGGCAAACTCCAAGTGGCCTGTCATGTGCCTTTTACTGAGGAGTGGCTTCCGTCTCGCCACTCTACCATAAAGGCCTGATTGGTGAAGTGCTACAGAGATGGTTTTCCTTCTGGAAGGTTCTCCCATCTCCACAGAGGAACTGGAGCTTTGTCAGTGACCATTGGGTTTTTGATCACCTCCAAGGCCCTTATCCCCTGATTGCTCAGTTTGGCCGGAAGGCCAGCTCGAGGAAGAGACTTGGTGGTTCCAAACTTCTCCCAATTAAGAATGATGGAGCCCACTGTGTTCTTGGGGAACTTAAAATCTGCAGAAATGTTTTGGTACCCTTCCCCAGATCTGTGACTCGACACAATCCTGTCTAGGAGCTCAACGAACAATTTCCTTGACCTCATGGCTTGGTTTTTGCTCTGACATGCATTGTCAACTGTGGGACCTTATATAGACAGGTGTGTGCCTTTCCAAATCATGTCTAATCAATTGAATTTACCACAGGTGGACTCCAATACAGTTGTAGAAACATCTCAAGGATGATCAATGGAGACAGGATGCACCTGAACTCAATTTTGAATCTCATTGCAAAGGATCTGAATACTTATGTAAATAAGGTATTTCTGTTTTTTTATATATATTTTTTAAATAAATTTGCAACATTTCTAAAAACCTGTTTTCGCTTTGTCATTATGGGGTATCCCATAAATCATAAATATTTTAATACATTTTAGAATAAGGCTGTAATGTAACAAAATGTGGAAAAAGTCAATGGGTCTGAATACTTCCTGAATGCACCGTATGTGGCCCCATCTATGTGATTGTGTCTGGGTTGAGGATTGTTTGTGGGTTGAGAAATGTGTGTGTGTGTGTGTGTGTATACTGCAGATTACCCGCTCCAGGTTGAGGATGGTGGCCATCTGAGTCAGCCGAGCAAACTTGTCCCTAATAGTCCAGGTGGTGACAGTTGTGAGGTAGGCCACCAGAGAACGCAGCTCCTTATCAAACTGAAGCCCTCCCAGCTAAGAGACAGGTGCAATAAGGGGTTCAAATCAAGAGCATGAAACTGAAAAAAGGTGTCCAGACCAGCAATTAAATATTTAAACATAGACCACATCAAAAATGATCAAAGGATCAAAAGGAGAACATCCCAGAAAAAGAAAGAGGGGATACGTGGCCTGCAATAAAATGCTTTAGTATCCTTGCACTAAATTACAGCACACACACCGCTTAAAGAGGCAGATGCCAAGGGGAAAGAAGCTTCATCTACCATCCTTCTGGAATCATAAATAAAACATTAAAAGAGGGCCTCATCATTACACCACAGATGTGCATGCGGTAGGTGTGATGCCACCCTGTGGCCAGGCTTGGGATATCTCACCCTGCTGAAGGTGCACTTCAGGACGGTCTTCTCCATCTCCATGGAGACCAAACTGGTCATGAGGCTGGTCAGTGTGTCATAGATAACTGAAGAGAGCCCCGCCTGAGAGAACAAGACAGAGAGATTATAAAGAGGGGGAGAAGAGAAAATAAATAGTTTATAAAATGCTAATGTAAGATATTTATTCGTGAAGCTAAGCAGAACCATGGTTACTTTGAACTCTGCCATGAGCTGCTCGAGGTTGACGATGAGCTGCTGGACCCAGGGGTCGTTGGCCTCGTACTCATTAAACTCCTCCTGCACAAGAAAACAGTACAGTCACACACTGGGGGGGGAAAGGGTGTGGCCTAGTGTGTGTGTTTTTGTACCTCCTCTATGTTGTGTGAGATGGACAGGAAGCTGCTGATCCACGGTTTGACCTGAGGCTTGATGGCTGTGGTGTTCAGCTCCGTCAGGCCCTCCTGAGGGTCACAACTGAGTTAGTTCTACTCCATACAGATTAGACACACTGGCGACGTTTTGTAGTTGTCTATTGTCTATGCATGTAAATTGGTACACAATTCAGTTTATCACTGTGACATACAAATAAATGTTGCTCCTAGCACTACTACTGTTACTAGTATTACTTGCAAAATGAGATCAAAGACCCCCTTAACGCAACTGCACAGAGACAGATCATGTGTCTCTCTCCAACCTGCAAGAGATCCTTGAACTTGCTGGATGTGTTGACCATGTCTGACAGACAGCTGTCAATCTTAGCTTGCTCTCCTGATCCCGCCCCCTGAGTGAACAACTTGGAGCAATCACTCTGAGAAAGAGAGAAAGAGGAAAACGTCATAATCTGTGGTATACTGTACATAATGTGTCTTACTGAAATGTTACTCTTTAGCACCTCCAGGTTCCTCTTCAGAGTGGTGATGTTCTCGCTACACACCTCCACATTATTCAGAGTCACCTGGGATCGAAAGAAAGATGGGTGTGAGTGGATTTATGTGTCTGTTGTCTGTTCCGTGTTTATCAGGAATGTTGCCTTAGTGTGCTCTCTGTGACTGGTTTGTGTTTTAGACGGTGTGTGTTTCTTACCAGGAACGATGCCTTGGCATTTTCTGTGCTTTCAATGCTCAGTTTGGCGGTAAGTGTTTGTGTGTGTCGGTCAGTGTTTGTGTGTATACACAAGTCCCTCACCAGGAAGGCAGCCTTGGCGACCTCTGCGCTGTCAATGCCCAGGTTGTTGAACTTGCCCTGCTGCAGGCTGCTCTGCATCAGACTCACTGCACTGCTCACCCCACGCTGGATGTCCTGCAGCGTGGTCGCAGGGAAGCCCTGCCTCAGCTTATTATACAACACCTCCCTGAGCGAGACAGAGAGAAGGGGGGGGGGGAAGCATGGGTTGGTGGAAGACGGAGAGAAAAGGGAAGGTGTGAGAGCTAGGAGAATATTCAAATGAGCGTTCAAATGATTGATTGTGTGTCTACTACTGTCTACCTGAAGTCAGACTCTAGCACTGAGGTTGAGTGGTTGATCATGGCACACAGGCAGTCAATGCTGGAGCTGGACAGAGCTCTGCTGATGCACTTCTTCACAATGTAGAAACAGTCATCCACCATGCTGGATGTCAGCTGACCCTTCTCATTTGTATCCATAGCTACAGCCTAAGAAGAGAGGGGCAAAGGGAATTAATATAATAATTATTACTATTGTGTGGTTACATATGTATACTGTGTATCAATGGTAATCAAATCAGGGTTTGAGGTCGACAGCATTGCTGGTTTTCATTATTTTCCTTCTAATGATGGGCTGATTCAGGGATAAATGAAATACCTGCTGTATAGTTAGAAGTGGTGGCTAACCTTGCTGACGGTCTCCCTCATGTAGTACTCCTCCATTGGAATGTAGTAGCCAATCAGCTCCTGCATGAGCTGGCCCAGCATGCAGTGTTTCAGCAGTTTCTCCACATTATGCTTGTGCTCTGTAGCAAGAAACAAAGACAACCAAACTTACTAACACAGTCAACAACGTGTGTACAGGGTTTTATAAGTGTGTACGTTGAGTGTGTGTGTGTGCTGGGTGTCTTACCTTGGACGATGCCAGGTGTTGCCGTAGCATCCCCAACCTCAAAGTCAGCCATCATGCGACGGCGCAGGAATCTTAAGTAAAGCTCCGACCTGGCATTCATCAGAGTGACTTCCAGTAATACAGGATCCAGCTCCCTACACACACAGGTGAAACGCAACATAAATACGCATAGTACACATGCATTGTCCTCTACACCAAAAGATGACATTGAGTAATGCTGTTGAAATAAAGTGGGCTGAACTGTCACACTGACCTGGGTTCAATCCTCTCAGTGGGCACACTCTTCATCATGCTGCTCTGGACGATTTGAAACTGCAAGCAGAGATATTCAATTTAATAACACTTTCTTACTTTAGTCTGTAATTGAAAGATCTAATTAATTGAATGCAATTGACACACAGACCTTGTTGTGGTAGTCTCTCTGTTGGATGAACTTGTCAACTACTTTCTGGGCCTGTCGGTCACACTCCTGCTGCAGGTGAGTGATGAGAGTATACAGGTAGCCTGGACCGTAGTACGTCTCTACGATGGGCTGGTGGGTCTCCACAACACGAGCTATGCCTGAAACACACACTAAATATTGGTACTATTTTCCTATACATACACACAAACCAACACGTTTACAGACATGTCTAAAAATACATAATGGTCAGTCCCTCACCCTCCAGCAGCAGAGTCAGGGTGTCAGCAAAGACCAGGGCAGCTCTCCTCTCTCCCAGCTCTCCTCCCACAGCCAAGAGCAGGTTCTCCTCTGCTTTAGAGGCCAGCTGAGAGAGAAAAAGACGACTGTGAAGATAAACAAAATGGACAAGCATTAACGCTCACACACACACTATTGCATGGACAACCCCACTCACTTGGCTGCAGAGGTACTGGCCAAAGCGAGCCAGGCCTTGATCGTGGAGGTCAAGCAGAGGGAAGATTTTAAAGAATCTTTCCACCTGTGCCAGATCACCCCTGGTAACAGCCTCATCCAGTCTCTCCACAACCAGGACTTTCAATCGCTGCTCTGCATCTTGAAGCATGGCAAGGCTAGCATCCACAGCACTGCCTGAGCAGAAAATAGTATTAAAGACCGCGCAGAACACGTTAGAAGGGACTGTGACAAAAACTGAAAGCAATGCAGATCTTACTTTCTGCACATAACCTGATGACCTTCCCTGATTTCCTGAACTTTCCAATGCTTTTCAGTAACTTTATGATCCAAACTAAAAAGTGTTCTACACCTTTCCCATATTCAAGTCATTTGACATATTTTCTTATTACTCTTATGAACATAGAAACTTGGTTGCAGTTTGTATCAGTGCTAAAATGGATAAAAGGTCATCAAATTAAAAAAATCCCACATCGGTGCATCCCTACAAAATATGAACGTCTAGAACCAGATAGAAAGTATGTAGAAATGATAATGAACCTTTCGATTTTTAAATAACTAATAATAATTTATTTTGACAAAACAAAATCGATCCCAAAACAACTGCGGCCCTTGGTTGAATTTAGAAATCCCGATGCGGCCCTCGATACAAAATGATTACCCACCCCTGCACTATCAGCAAGTGTGATGTGAGTAGGGTTGCAAAATGACGGGAACTTTCAATTAATTACCTGGATTTCCAGAAATCCTGTTTGGAGGATTCTGGATTTTCAGCTCATTCCAACCGAGTTTTCTGGAAAATCAAGGAAATTATTAAAAGTTCCCGTAATTTTACAACCCTAGTTGTGAGTTGTGGTGGAACATAGGGGCCTTACTCTCTTCTCCTTGGCGACTTAGCTCAATGACTGATTGGTCGAGAGAAAGGTAGCGGTGAATGTGGGCGGCAGCCTGTTCATAGTCCTCATTGTGTAGCGCCGTCTGAACGCCGTCTGTACAGAACTTCAGGTCCAGGATGTCATCAGCCCGCTGGATAACCTTATAAAGCCGGGTCTGTTAACACACATACAAACAGTGCGCCATTATATAACTTACTGGAGCTGATAGGAACATCATTTTATATCCTAATCCCTCGGTTAACAGCCTATAATGCTGATTTGTGTACACACATACAGTAAGTGTATGATTAGCTAGGTTTCCATCCAATTGCCGACAGATTTCGATGCGAATGTTCAAAAATCTGCATTAAGAAGATATATGCATTTCCCCACCCGTGGGAAACTGACTTATTGCGGATAAAAATCAGTGCGTGGTAATGTAGTGCACACAAAATGTACATTTTCGCTTAAGTTGTCATGCACTGAAAAAAAATTGAAAGTTCAATGTGTTTCCATCGCATTTACAACTAGTTTTGTCACAAAAACTGTTGCGTTAAATAGCAAATGTGCCCACTCTGGTCTTGGCACGTGCGCTCTAGCCAACAGTTTGCAGATACATCTAGGCTAGTCTACATGAGATTATTTTGGATAAGAGCGAGAATATTTTTATTAGTCAAATAGCAGTTAAGCATCGATCATCATGTCACCAGAATAAGACCCTCAATATTTATTGGAAAGGAGCATCAAGCTCATCACCATGCACTTTCATCACCCTGTGAAGTTCATCAGAACTTACAGTTGAAGTCGGAAGTTTACATACACTTAGGTTGGAGTCATTAAAACTCATTTTTCAACCACTCCACAAATTTCTTGTTAACAAACTATAGTTTTGGCAAGTCAGGTAGGACATCGAGTTTGTGCATGACACAAGTAATCTTTCCAACAATTGTTAACAGACAGATTATTTCACTTATAATTCACTGTATCACAATTCCAGTGGGTCAGAAGTTTACATACACTAAATTGACTGTGCCTTTAAACAGCTTGGAAAATTCCAGAAAATTATGTAATGGCTTTAGAAGCTTCTGATAGGCTAATTGACATAATTTGAGTCAATTGGAGGTGTACCTGTGGATATATTTCAAGGCCTACCTTCAAAGTCAGTGCCTCTGTGCTTGACATCATGGGAAAATCAAAAGAAATCAGTCAAGACCTCAGAAAATAAATTGTAGACCTCCACAAGTCTGGGAGCAATTTCCAAACGCCTGAACATCTGTACAAACAATAGTACACAAGTATAAACACCATGGGACCACTCAGCCGTCACACCGCTCAGGAAGGAGACGCATTCTGTCTCTTAGAGATGAACGTACTTTGTTGCGAAAAGTGCAAATCAATCCCAGAACAACAGCAAAGGACCTTGTGAAGATGCTGGAGGAAACAGGTACAAAAGTATCTATATCCACAGTAAAACAAGTCGACATAACCTGAAAGTCCTCTGGTCTGATGAAACAAAAATAGAACTGTTTGGCCATAATGACCATCGTTATGTTTGGAGGAAAATGGGGGAGGCTTGCAAGCTGAAGAACACCATCCCAACCGCGAAGCACGGGGTGACAGCATCATCATGTTGTAGGGGTGCTTTGCTGCAGGAGGGACTGGTTCACTTCACAAAATAGATGGCATCATGAGGCAGGAAAATGATGTGGATATATTGAAGCAACATCTCAAGACATCAGGCAGAAAGTTAAAGCTTGGTCACAAATGGGTCTTCCAAATGGACATTGACCCCAAGCATACTTCCAAAGTTGTGGCAAACTGGCTTAAGGACAACAAAGTCAAGGTATTGGAGTGGCCATCACAAAACCCTGACCTCAATCCTATAGAAAATGTGTGGGCAGAACTGAAAAGGCTTGTGCGAGCAAGGAGGCCTACAAACCTGACTCAGTTACACCAGCTCTGTCAGGAGGAATGGGCCAAAATTCACCTAACCTTATTGTGGGAAGCTTGTGTAAGGCTACCCAAAACATTTGACCCAAGTTAAACAATTTAAAGGCAATGCTACCAAATACTAATTGAGTGTATGCAAACTTCTGACCCACTGGGAATGTGATGAAAGAAATAAAAACTTAAATAAATAATTCTCTCTACTATTATTCTGAAATTTCACATTCATAAAATAAAGTGGTGATCCTAACTGACCTAAGAAAGGGATTTAATATATATATATATTTTTATGTCAGGAATTGTGAAAAACTGAGTTTAAATGTATTTGGCTAAGGTGTATGTAAACTTACGACTTCAACTGGATTTCCACACACCATATCATTGCGTGTCTCCAAGTTTACTTCGATATGATGGTCACTCCTTGACACCAGCATAAGCCCCGTAATATCTGGCCCTCTGCCCTCCCTAAATCGTGGCATTGAACGGTTCAGCATACTTTTAGCCCTCCATATCTGGCTACGAGACTACTGCAGCTCTCTGGGTGTAACATTTGACCATTTTTATACCTTCTGGAAACAAAGCTCTTTTTATAAGGAGGATGGGACCCACCCAAATCATTTGGGTTCCTGGATCCTTTCACAGCATTACAAGGCTGCATTGAGACAATGATTTATCAATGACCCAAAGCCCAGCTCAGTTAATCCCTACCATTGTGTCACGGAGTTGTCAAAATTCTTCAGCAAATTAACATTATCCCAGGAGCATTGGAATACACAATGTAGGTAACCTAATTTATGTCCCTCTTACTGCCCTGAATGCCTCTGCTGATCCCACAGCTATTGTATGCAGTAATCATGTGCCGATGAACCAGAGTGCCAAAGTAGGAAGTCCACTGTGTGCAGCTCACCCTGAACTAACACGAGCATGTCTACCTCTGCTAAGCTTACCAGTAAAGCAATGAAAACAATCAAGCATCCCAGAAAAGTGCTAAAAATGGCCCAGGTTAACATATGTAGCTTAAATACTGTTGAAGTAATATGGCTGCAGGTTCATCTGCCTCACCTAAAGCTCATTCTGGTGGAAAGCTGCTATAGACCACCAAGTGCAGTCAGTATCTGGATAATATTGGTGAAATGCTTGATAATGTATGTGATATCAACAGAGAGGTTTCTTTTCTGAGTGATTTAAATATTGACTGGCTTTCATCAGGCTGCCCACTCAAGAGAAAGCTTAAACTGTAACTAGTGCCTGCAACCTGGTTCAAGTTACCAGTCAACCTACCAGGGTAGTTACGAACAGCACAGGAATGAAATCATCAACATGTATTGATCACATCTTTACTAATGCTACAGAAATTAGCTTTAAAACTGTATCCAAATCCATCAGATGTAGTGATCACAATATAGTAGCCATATCTAAGAATACCAAAGTCTGGGCATAATATAGTTCACAAGTTTTGTAGTGATTCCTATGTTGTTGATGCAAATAATATTTTTGTTTGTCCGTGGTGTGTAATGAGGAGCAACCAGATGACGCACTTGACACATTTATGAAAGTGCCTATCCCAGTTACTAATAAGCATGCACACATTAAGAAAATGACTGTAAAAACGGTTAAATCTCTGTGGATTGATGAGGAATTAAAAAATTGTATGGTTGAAAGGGAGGAGGCAAAAGGAATAACAAATAAGACTGGCTGCACAACCGATTGGCAAACGTACTGCAAATGTATAAATCAGGTGACTAAACTGAATAAAAAAGAAGAAACTACACAATGAAACAAAGATAAATTACAAAGAATGATAGTAAAAATCTTTGGAGCACTTTAAATGAAATTTTGGGCAAAAGGGCAAACTCAGCTCCATCATTCATTGAATCAGATGGCTAAGTCATCTCAAAACACACTGATATTACCAACTACTTTAATTATTTTTTTATTGGCAAGATTAGCAAACTAAGGCATGACATGCCAGCAACAAACGCTGACACTACACATCTAAGTATATCTGACCAAAGTATTATAGACAAGCCTTGTAACTTTGTATTCCATAAAGTGAGTGAGTGTGGAAGAGGTGATAAAAATGATTGTTGTCTATCAACAATGACAAGCCACTGGGATCTGACAACTTGGATGGAAAATTACTGAGGATAATAGCGGACGATATTGCCACATCTTGAATTTAAGCTTACTAGAAAATGTGTGCCCTCAGGCCTGAAGGGAAGCAAAAGTAATTCCGCTACCTAAGAACTGTCAAAGGTCAAAACATATTGATACAACAGTAGCTAAGATGGGGAGAAGTCTATCCATAATAAAGCTCTTCTCTGCCTTCTTAACAGCACTATCAATAAGGCAGGTTCTACAGGACCTAATTTTGTCACACCTGGACTACTGTTCAGTCATGTGGTCAGGTGCACAAAGAAGGACTTAGGAAAACTGCAATTGGCTCAGAACAGGGTAGCACGGCTGGCACATGGATGTACACTAACATTAATAATATGCATTAATAATAATAATAATAAATCATTCATGTTCATTAATAATAATATGCATGTTCATTTCTCCTGGCTCAAAGTGGAGGAGAGATTGACTTCATCACTGCTTGTATTTATGAGAGGTGTTGAGACATGTTGAATGCATCGAGCTGTCTATTTGAACTACTGGTACACAGCTCAGACACCCATACATACCCCACAAGACATGCCACCAGAGGTCTTTTCACAGTCCCCAAGACCAGAACAGACTATGGGAGGTGCACAGTACTACATAGAGCCATGACTACAAGGAACTCTATTCCACATCAAGTAACTCATGCAAGCAGTAAAATTTGATTTAAAAAAACAAATAAAAACGCACATTATGGAACAGCGGGGACTGTGAAGAGACAGACACATGCATACACACACATGATAACATACGCACTATACACACACGTACACATGGATTTTGTGTTGTAGATGTGGTAGTAGAGTCGTGGCCTGAGGGCACACAGGCCACAGCAGCAGCCAATGGGGATCCATAATAAATACAAACAAAAATATGTCAATATTTGCACATAAAGGCATTTCCCCCGCCATTTCTCACATTATTTTTTTTACAGACACAAAAAGATCCACCATGTCGAATTAACAAATGATCTGTTTGCATTTTTTAAAATTGTACCGAAACTTCTTGTTTCCATCACAGCTGATTTTTTAAATATGGTATGACTTCACTCGCATAAAAACTGTGGATGGAAACATGCTTTCTGTGAGTGAGTCTATGTGGGTGTAAATAGCGTGTCTGTAGACAGTACCTTTGCCAGGTCTAGCTGGCGGACTTTACTGCTGACATTCTCTGCCAGGCTGCACGTGAATGTAATCATGCCAGACAGCTGACTGGCATCTCCTCCTATCAGCTGCAGGTTGGGCCTGGGGGATAACGTGACAGGAGAATTGATATTGGATTAGACATGGTATTTCTCTCAATAGTTTACAGTAGCTTTCACAACTAACCTCCTTTCCTTCATCTATAATGATCGGAAATTGTTGAAATTACAGTGGTGAATGTCTACCAGATATCACTTTTCCCAGAGTCCATCTCTTCCACACCAGTGCAAATGAAGAAAAGGAGATAAGGAAAGGAATCCTCTCTAGATTATTGGGATGTAGGGTATGTACTCATAGACAGTGAAACTTCTCTCACCCTCTCTAAAGTACACACACTTACCCCATCCTTTGAAGAGCGAGCATCTTGGTGTCAATGTTCCCCTGCTGCCCAAACAACTTCTCCAGCTCAGTCTCCACCTTTTTCTGTGGTAGATGAACACACAAAGACTGTCAGTCTCTCTCTCTCACACGCACAGGGAGCGCTCTGTGGCTTCAGGCATAAAAGGTTGCATTCAATAGATAATGGCAATGGATAATTAAGCAATAAGGCCTGAGAAGGTGTGGTATATAACCAATATACCACGGCTAAGGGCTGTTCTTAAGCACGCAGTGCCTGGACACTGTCCGTAGCCGTGGTATATTGGCCATATACCACAGACCCCCGAGGTGCCTTATTGCTATTATAAACTGGTTACCAACGTAATTAGTAAACATTTATTTTTTTGTCATACCCGTGGTATACGGCCAATCAGCATTCAGGGCTTGAACCACCCAGTTTATAAGGCAGATAGAATATTATGACAGAGAATTATGTTTCTGGTTTAGCTAGCTATGCTAACACAGTCTAGGGGTACATCTTTGCATCCCTACAGCTGCCCGCTGGGTGAATTCTCACCTCCTCGGTGCAGAGCTGCTGGTAGACCCGCTCCAGATCATCCAGCTCCGTCAGAGCTGAGATAGCCTCCATGCTCACGGCAGATACACATGCAGAATCGCATCGCTTCACTACTATGGGGCTGCTCTCTGCCATCTTTGCCTCACATAAACAGAAAACGTGCCACTTCCCCGTTTGCTCGCTCCGTACCTGCACCGGCACATTTCCTGGAACCGCTAGGCGTCGCTATTTAGCTGGATTTAACAATGAGGATTTCTGTTTGATGCATTCCTTTCTCATAATTCACTTCTAAACAATTATCTTGCCATTCAATTCCCTCTGTGCTATGTCTGTACTTGAAGTACTGGAATTCAGTAGGTCTCCACCAAAACTCCCAATAAATGCAATTCACTTCAAACACATTTGGCAATGTGCCATTTCAAAGTTCATGTGGATGAATAATATCAGGAGGAATAACAAAACAAATATTTGTCAGGACACAAGATTTTATTAAATCCAACATATGACAACACTGTCCAAAATTATTTTCAAAGTGTTTAATATTGTGTTAGCACTCCTCAACTGCATTGGGTTGCAGTGCTATGTCTCCTTGTTTCTTCCCAGACTGTGTTGTCCAGAGTTTGGTAAAGGATAGTCTATGGATGTTATGAATAGAGCCAGTGGTTGTTTTGTAGGTCTCTATTTCAGCAGAGTCCCAATAAGGACTTGCTAATCATCACCCATTTCCACATCTTCTTGTAATTTCTGCACCATCTTCTCCTCCAGAACCTTGGCTTTGCCTACACATGGAAAACAAATTGATTAGCAAAATTCTATTTCATTATGTAAACGCAAAGTGGAAGGAATGCCATCACCTAATATAGATAGATATACAAACACATCTATACACACACAACGTAAAATACTAAACAGCAACAAGGGAAATCAGTGAACTCACCTGCATGTGGGGCTTTGATGAGGTGAATGTTCTTCTTCACTTCGCTGATGGCTTCCTCCTTTTCCAACTGCTTGCCCTTCTTCAGTCTGATCAAGAAAGGGAGAGGAAATATGGCAAAATCAATTTGAAAACAGACTCCAATACTTGGCGATACTGGCCTTTGTTATTTTCCTGTAACTCATAGTAATGTTATGAAGCAGGGACTGTGTAATTAAAGTTTGACTCACTCAACCAGATTTTACAGAATACTAATACTATCATTATAAAGTTGGAAGGCCCATGCTTTCCTAGTGTGGCCAACAATTTCAAACTGAACCAGGCTCTTATCTGTGGGAGGAAAGCTAGGGCTCACCTGTTGAAGATGAACTGTGCCTGTCGTTTCCGTTTTATTCCTTCCACCTTCCTCATTGCCTCCACTGAAAATAGCAAAATTATTTGGATTTAACAGATCAACAAAACTATTAACAAAACCTTAGCAGTTAGCTACATCGGTCTTGATGTAGCTGTAGAAGTAACATACACACCATAAGTAACATGTGTCATTTAAATTGCTCTTGCTGCTGGTGATTCTCTGATCCACATCTACGCAGACAACACCATTCTGTATACTTCTGGCTCTTCTTTGGACACTGTTAACTAACCTCCAGACGAGCTTCAATGCCACACAACTCTCCTTCCGAGTCCCCAGTTGGGACTGCTCTTAAATGCAAGCAAAACTAAATGTATGTTCTTCAACCGATCGCTGCCCACACCTACCCACCCGTCCAGCATCACTACTCTGGACAATTCTGACTTAGAATATGTGGACAACTACAAATACCTAGGTGTCTGGCTAGACTGTAAACTCTCCTTCCAGACTCACATTAAGCATCTCCAATCCAAAATTAAATCTAGAATCAGCTTCCTATTTCGCAACAAAGCATCCTTCACTCTTGCTGCCAAACATACCTTAGTAAAACAGACTATCCTACCAATCCTTGACCTTGGAGGCTATTTTGTAAATTACATTGCCAACACCCTACTCAGAAAATTGGATGTAGTCTATCACAGTGCTATCCGTTTTGTCACCAAAGCCCCATATACCACCCACCACTGCGACCTGTATGCTCTCATTGGCTGGCCATCGCTTCATATCCGTTGTCAAACCCACTGGCTCCAGGTCACCTATAAGCCGTTGCTCGGTAAAGCCCCGCCTTATCTCAGCTCACTGGTCACCCGCGCAGCATGTGCTCCAGCAGGTATATTTCACTGGTCACCCCCAAAGCCAATTCCTCCTTCGGCCGCCTGTCCTTCCAGTTCTCTGCTGCCAATGACTGGAACGAACTGCAAAAATCACTGAAGCTGGAGACTCGTATCTCCCTAACTAGCTTTAAGCACCAGATCACTGTACATAAGCAATCTGTAAACAGCCCATCCAACTACCTCATCACCATATTGTTATTTATTTTGCTCCTTTGCACCCCAGTATCTCTACTTGTACACTCATCTTCTGCACATCTATCACCCCAGTGTTTAACTTGCCATACTGAAAATAATTGACACAATGGCCTATTTATTGCCTCACCCCCTTATCCTACCTCATTTGCACACACTGTATATAGACTTTCTCTACTGTATTATTGACCATTTGTTTATTCAATGTGTAACTCTGTTGTTTGTGTCGCACTGCTTTGCTTTATCTTGGCCAGGTCACAGTTGTAAATGAGAACTTATTCTCAACTAGCCTACCTGGTTAAATAAAGGTGAAATATATATATATTTTTATGTGCAGAGAGCATGATCTCAACCTGTCATGTGAGAATTGACCTGAATAGAGTATGAAAACAATTGAAAGATGAAAGTGAGGGCAGGGTTGTAATTAGTAAGAACCAAACGGACCGAAGTAGAGGCACCCATTAGAGGTGTATTGATTACACCCGATTCTGTTGCAAAATGTTTTGTCTGTTGCGAAATTTTGTTACAAAAAGTGTTTACTCCAAGCGGAAAACGATTTGCAACGAAAACTATAATTTATATTGGACAAATTTAGGTAGGTCCTTCCCGGTTTCATTCCTTTTGTTTGGTTCTTAAATGGTAAACAGTTTCCGTTGTAAGAAGTACTGAAAACAGCCCTGACTTACCCAGTAAGAAACACTAGTTTTCATTGCAAAATGTTTTGCTACTGTTTGCACTAATAAATACACTCCTGAACTTTAGCCATAACAAGTACCTGTCTTGCTCCACAATTCCCTCTGGTATTTGACAGCCACATTTCTGCGCTTCTCGAACTCCAGGCAGTTATCCTGTGTTGGAAATAAATCAGTAAGAGACTCAAGGGCAAATCGTCTAAGATGGTTTATCAATCATATCACATTCCATTTCACATCATTCTACAACTTGCATGGGTGGACGTGGGAACTCACCACTGTCAATTCCTTGCCAGACGCTTTCCTGAAAGCCTTGGTCCATCTGGTTTTTCTTGGGTTACGTTTCTTCTTGAAGTTTTTGAGGCATTTTGATTTACAAAACCTGAACGTCTGAGAATACATTTTAGTCATTATTTAATTTATACACAAGGTAGCAGCAACAAGAACTGTTCCATGTCTGTTCATGGAGAGACCCCCTCAATGTACGAGAAACAACACTACTACAGCTTTAGCAAAGCCAATGTCTCCACTGCTGAGTGAGACAGACTTCACAACAATAACAGGCATGGCTGGCTAAGAAACTGCACTAAAACGTTGAAATATAGCTAAGAGGTGAAAAAACGAATAGGTTATCTGGTATAGTTGGGCACCCGGGCTTATACTGTCTTATGTTACGTAGCTAGATATTTGGAAGAAAAAAAAACATCCCAGCTGACAAAACAAGCTAGCTAGCTAGCATAGCTAGCATATTAGTAAAGAAGCCGTGAAAG
Organism: Oncorhynchus clarkii lewisi; assembly: GCF_045791955.1. Taxonomy (NCBI): domain Eukaryota; kingdom Metazoa; phylum Chordata; class Actinopteri; order Salmoniformes; family Salmonidae; genus Oncorhynchus; species Oncorhynchus clarkii. The sequence continues at coordinate 19,082,650 of NC_092172.1, read as the reverse complement.
CAGAAAGGAGGACACAAAAAAAAGTCATACCTTGCAATCGTTCCGCACAAACATCGTACCGTGCCCGGGATACACAGGTCCCGAGCAAAAGTAACATTTTTCAATTCGCATCGTTAGACCTCTTGATTATTTATTGCCCATGTGTTATCCGTGGTGGAATGCGAGAGGCACGATTTTAAAAGGAAGTTACGATGTACTATTTCCGGTAAAGATATGTTTGTACTCGTTACAAACTGCCCCCTAGTGTGTAACTATATAAGTTTCTAAACCTTAGCGCTTGGAAATGCAGATGTTGTTTGTTAAAATATTTGCATTACGTTACATATTGACTAGAACAAGATTGACTAAATAATACGATTGTTTCAGAGGTAACGTTAGCCAAGGTGAGAACTGAGACAGCGCTTAAATAAATAATAAAATATATTTATTTTATGGAATAAAGGATATGGTTTACATATTTGGCATGAAAACAGTGTTTGACAGAATACAGCAGATTTAAGGCACATTGTAAAATTACGAATGAACAAAATCAGCATTGATTTACATGGAACCTCAAACATTTCTGATAGACCCAATAACCCGACATTGTGATACAAATAAAAACACACAGCTACTCTGCTACTACAGAGCAGGCCTATACAAAACAATTAACTCTATTCACTACAGATTGCATGTGCTCAGGACTTTTACATTGTACAAGAATAAATGGAAGTGCATAGTGACAAAAATATCCTGTGTCAAAAAGTTCAATGTAATAAGGATGGGTTTCCTTTTAATTCACAGGAAAGTGTTCAACTAATACAACTTTCAGTGGCTTCTCACTTTTCTACTGGATCTTAGAAAATAGTTGGTTATAATACACTTTTCTTTTACAATGTAAAATACATTTAATATTCTTCGAAATGAAGACATAAAAAGGCACTTAATTGACACTGTATGGACAAGTGTAAGGAGAGGCACCACACCAAATGGCATAATCAAATTAACAAAACATAATGATGCTCTGGAACATTTGGCAGGGGTTAGTAGTTACTTTCAGCATTGCACGTCATACACACTCTTCCCCCCCCCCCCCACACACATCTTGCCAAAACTTACTATGACATCATTGATTTACAAATATTACATGCCTTTCATCACATACCATAAAGCCCAGTCCTACCAAAACATCACTGAGGGGATGGTGTAACCATTATTTGTATGTGGACCCTAACAAGCACATTTGCCCTTCTCCTGGGTCTTGGGCTCTGTGATGTCTGTGTGACCACTGTGTCCATTGGATCGCACAGTTCCATCAGGGATCCAGGACTTGTCCACACAGCGCTCCATCCTCTTCATGATGAGGTCCAGCAGGACATCCACAGCCTGGCTAACAAACTGCCCGTTAGCTGCACTTGTCTCAAAGTAAGGGATTCTGCACGGGAAGGAGAGCAACACATAAGAACATTGACTGTATGATGCAAACTATCTACCTACAACCTGAATAAGTTTTGATCTAATTGAAAGCTTTACTCTAAGACAGAATATAGTTCTCAGCAGTTGAAAAGAAATCAAGGTTGAAAAAAATTATTTGTGTGGGTGTTTGTTTTTCGTCATGAAACATGCACTTGTGCTATAGCAGTGGAATATGCATATTTGAAATAGTAGAGGAGCATGGCTCTCTAAAAACCACATTGGATTTCAGACTGGTGGAGCCATCGGTAACGTTAAAAAATAACGACACAAACCAAATCTGACATACGAGTCCTATCTAGTCAACCATGACAACTCAATATGATGTGCATCTGGAAGAGAGACTTCAGACTGGCTACCTATATGATATTCAACAATAACATTATGACTGGGCTATGTTAATCTGATTAAAACTTTAAATATGTTGTCACTTAGATATTTTCCGCGCACAAGATGGCCATTCAGCTCACCATAACTTTTTAACATAACATGATCATAACTCTAAGCACTGGGGGCTCTATTTTCGTCTGGCCTTAAGATCGTGCAATTGTCAAAACGCACGCTCGTTTGCAATTTAGACCTGTTAAAACCAGGGCTGTTCTATTTTCACACCCTAGCGCCAGGATTGGTAATTTACCTGTCGTATGAACTCGCTTGAGATGAGGTGGGAGTGGTGGCAATATCCAATTAGTGTCCTTAAAAACGTGCGCCAAAGTGCCAATTTCAGTATGCAAATTCAGTAGCTAACGCGGTTGGAAACGGCATGGATATTGACAACGGAAGCGCAGCCTATCCAGCCCTGACTCACTGTGCCCATATGCACATGGAACAAGAGATTTTAAAAAAGCACTTATGTTCCCCATAAACGTAAAAATAAAAAAAATTCTCCCCAATTTCGTGGTATCCAATTGTAGCTACTATCTTGTCTCATCGCTACAACTCCCGTACGGGCTAGGGAGAGACGAAGGTTGAAAGTCATGCGACCTCCGATACACAACCCAACCAAGCCGCTGCTTCTTTAACACAGCGCGCATCCAACCCGGAAGCCAGCTACACCAATGTGTCGGAGGAAACACCGTGCACCTAGCAACCTAGTTGCACAGGAGTCGCTGATGCGCGATGAGACAAGGATATCCCTACCGGCCAACCCCTCCCTAACCCGGGCGACGCTAGGCCGATTGTGCGTCGCCCCACGGACTTCCTGGTGGCGCAGTACAGCGCTCTTAGCCACTGCGCCACCCGGGAGCCCCCCATAAACTTTTTGTATTGATTTGGTTAAAAAAATTTGAAGACACACTCCTCCAAATGTATTTAAACAATTCAGTCCTATTATGCAGTATCAACGGTAGACATAGGCTATATCTTTCTTATTGAGAATGTGCCTCACACAAACAATACAATTTAAGGCAGACTATTTTTTAAGTGCGATATCTAAAGGCCTATACTGATTGAAGCCTATTATAACCAGGTTGACTGTCAACACTCAAAATAGAGCAAACACTGGATGTACTTTTTTTTTTTTTTACTCGTGTTATCACTTGTTACTGTAGTCTATGCTAATGACTAAACGGTATTATCAATCTACAATGGTCTAGGACAGAATATTCAAAGACCTTCAATAACCTACAGAACTTGAGACTAACACATGCAGCCTTGATTGGCCAGTGAGTGGTCAAGTCCTCCTCTCACCTACAACTTGTTTATTCATACATTTATAAAACAGCCATTTCGCACCACCGCCAGCTATTATGCTCATAATAACAGCTGTGAAAATAGCAAAAATATTATTGACACACCCCTCCACCTATAGAGCTACCCCCAGCGTTTATATTTACCATTGAGTTAGGTTTTTTAAAATAGAGTCCGTAGTCTCTTACGACATGGCTTTTGACCACAAATTTGCATTGGTTAGTTTTAGCAAAACATAGGATGTCCATATCTAATCCCTTTATATTCACTAAATGTGTAATTTCAGGCCACAAGCAGGATACTTTACATGGATGTGTAAATATTTGCCTTTCCAGAAAGACCAACCTAACCTAACATTTAGTATTGTTCGAGATTCCCCTGCACAGCCTTGAGTAAACACACATCAGCCACTGCCTTCTTGGCAAATGTTTCAGGGAGGGTTAGTCACGGGTAAGGGACACATACCCATACTTCTCTGCCAACTCACGGGCCTCATCTTCACGGACTGCCCTCTGCTCCTGCAGGTCACACTTGTTGCCACAGAGTACAATGTCTGGATTCTCGCAGTAAGCGTGCATCTGTAATTGACCTGAAAAAGTGAATAAGCCAGTCATCAGCCCACCAGTCATGATTGAAAGATAGTGGTTAAGACACTGCACATTTCTTTGGAAGTCAACATGAGATTGTGGTTGTCAGAATCTACATGTACAGAGGACTTACTCATCCAATTTCTGACATTAAGGAAACTCTGCTCATTGGTGAGGTCAAACAGGAGGAGGAAGCCCATCGCATCTCGGAAGAAAGCTGTTGTCAAACTCCGAAACCTGACACCACACAAAAAAAACACCTTGTAAAGAGCTTCATTCAGCTTGAAGAAAGTAAGCAATTGAAAGCTGCCAACAACTACCTGACAGCCAGTGAGGGCTTGAGCAAAAGTGTCAGTGGGAGATGAGTTTTGGATTGGCTTACCTCTCCTGCCCCGCCGTGTCCCACAGCTGAACATGAATCCTCTGTCCTCTGCCTGCTGCCCCTTCTGGACCATTTGATTTGTATACCTGTCAGACAGAGAGAGAGTTATTGTACCCATATAAAGCAGTGTGAGGTCATTCTGGCTATGAGGCCCTAAAAACATATATATACTACATATACTGTATTATCTTGCAACCCAAAGTGAACCTAAACATTTAGATGGAAAATGTTTGCCCTGATAATCTCTACAATTATACACAGCATGAGTGATTATGATTAAATGACCCTGGTGTTTGGTTATGTGGTGTGAAGTGTTTATTTTCTAGGAGGGTGCTGCTGAACTCAAGTGATATTAGTCATCCAATTCTTGGTCTGGGAGTCCCTCAGATTCCTGCGACACCCACACATACTGGTACATCGGCAGGTTCATATGTTTCAGACTCATTCCCTACAAAAAAACAGTTCTACCACTACGAGGAGTAATGCTTTTAAGCTCCTACTTACTTTCCATGGTTAATAGTAAACCTGCACTACAAACATTTTCACATGGAATAATTGGCCATTTCAAATGTTAACTCTTTCAACCAAGCAGCACACTATCTTGTCATTACAGGTGGTAGGGGAGTACCTGTATGTGAATAATTTAATTCATGGTTTCTCACACAAGTGACAAATTGTATGACTAGGGCAATCAACTTACCACTCGTTTTTCTCTGAAATCAATGCCCACTGTAGTGATGAATTTGGAGTTAAACTTTTTGTCGGTGTACTGGTAGAGAAAGCTGGTTTTCCCTACTCCAGAATCACCAAGGGCTAGGAATTTGATGAGGTAGTCATAGTCCCCATCAGACATAGTGAGTGCTTATTTCAGACCTGAAAACCAGACAAAGAAACCAAACATTGAAGGAAGCAATTTAAAATCTGTGCACATATCCTGATGCAAATTTAAAACCGAGACTGTAGATAATCATTTGTAAACTAAACTATAGATACACATATAATCACATCATCATAAGTATGTGGACACCCCTTCAAATTAGTGGATACAGCTATTTTAGCCACACCTGTTGCTGACAGGTGTATAAAATCGAGCACACCGCCATGCAATCTCCATAGACAAACATTGGCAGTAGAATAGCCTTACTGAAGAGCTCAGTTACTTTCAACATGGCACCGTCATAGGATGCCAGGATGCCACCTATCCAAACAAGTCAGTTGGTCAAATTTCTGCCCTGCTAGAGCTGCCCCGTTCAACTGTAAGTACTGTTATTGTGAAGTGGAAACGTCTAGGAGCAAGAATGGCTCAGCAGCGAAGTAGTAGGCCACACAAGGTCAAAGAACGGGACCGTAAAAGTAGTCCATCCTCGGTTGTAACGCTCATTACTGAGTTCCAAACTTTCTCTGGAAGCAACGTCAGGAGCTTCATGAAATGGGTTTCCATGGCCGAGCAGCCGCACACAAGCCTAAGATCACCATGCGCAATGCCAAGCATCAGCTGGAGTGGTGTACAGCTCCAAGCCATTGGAATCTGGAGCAGTGAAAACACGTTCTCTGAAGTGATGAATCAAGCTTCACCATCTGGCAGTCTGACGGAATAATCTGGGTTTGGCGGATGCCAGGAGAACACTACCTGCCCCAATATAGTGCCAATTGTAAAGCTTGATGGAGGAGGAATAGTGGTCTGGGGCTGTTTTTCATGGTTTGGGCTATGCCTCTTAGTTCTAATGAAGGGAAATCGTAATGCTACAGCATACATTCTAGACAATTCTGTGCTGCCACTTTGTGGCAACAGTTTGACGAAGGCCCTTTCCTGTTTTAGTATGACAATGCCCTCGTGTACAAAGTGAGGTCCATACAGAAATGTTTTTTCAAGATCAGTGTGGAAGCACTTGACTGGCCTGCACAGAGCTACAACCTAAACCCTATCAAACACCTTTTGGATGAATTGGAACACCGACTGAGCCAGGCCTAATCGTCCAACATCTGTGCCTGACCTCACTAATGCTCTTGTGGCTGAAAGGAGGCAAGTCCCTGCAGCAATGTTCCAACACTTAGTGGAAAGCCTTCCCAGAAGAGTGGAGTCTGGGGGGAGGGGGTGGAAGAGGGGGGGGGGGGGGGGGAGAATGATGGAAGAGCATTTTGGAAGAGCATTTTTGGTCATGTAGTGTTTTTCAAATCTTGAGCGCATTTTCAGAATGGTTTCTACTAGAGGTCGACCGATTATGATTTTTCAACGCCGATACCGATAATTGGAGGACCAAAAAAAGCCGATACCGGTTAATCGGACAATTACATTTTTAAAAATGTATAATGACGACAATTACAACAATACTGAATGAACACTTATTTTAACTTAATATAATACATCAATAAAATCAATTTAGCCTCAAATAAAATGAATGTTCAATTTGGTTTAAATAATGCAAAAACAAAGTGTTAGAGAAGAAAGTAAAAGTGCAATATGTGCCATGTAAAAAGGCTAACGTTTAAGTTCCTTGCTCAGAACATGAGAACATATGAAAGCTGGTGGTTCCTTTTAACAAGAGTCTTCAATATTCCCAGGTAAGAAGTTTTAGGTTGTAGTTATTATAGGAATTATAGGACAATTTCTCTCTATACGATTTGTATTTCATATACCTTTGACTATTGGATGTTCTTATAGGCACTATAGTCATGCCAGTGTAACAGCATAGCTTCCGTCCCTCTCCTCGCCCCTACCCGGGCTCGAACCAGGAACACGTCGACAACAGGCACCCTCGAAGCAGCGTTACCCATCGCTCCACAAAAGCCGCAGCCCTTGCAGAGCAAGGGGAACAACCACTCCAAGTCTCAGAGCGAGTGACGTTTGAAACGCTATTAGCGGGGTGCGCGCTAACTAGTTAGCCATTTCACATTGGTTACACCAGCCTAGTCTCGGGAGTTGATAGGCTTGAAGTCATAAACAGCTCAATGCTTGAAGCACAGCGACGAGCTGTTGGCAAAATGCACGAAAGTGCCGTTTGAATTAATGCTTACGAGCCTGCTGGTGCCTACCGTCGCTCAGTCAGACTGCTCTATCAAATATCAAATCATAGACTTAATTATAACACAATAACACACAGAAATACGAGCCTTAGGTCATTAATATGGTCGAATCCGGAAACTATCATCTCGAAAACAAGACGTTTATTTTTTCAGTGAAATACAGAACCGTTCCGTATTTTATCTAACGGGTGGCATCCATAAGTCTAAATATTCCTGTTACATTGCACAACCTTCAATGTTATGTCAGAATTACGTAAAACTCTGGCAAATTAGGCAGCCCAAACTGTTGCATATACACTGACTCTGCGTGCAATGAACGCAAGAGAAGTGACACAATTTCACCTGGTTAATATTGCCAACGATTGTGCTTTTTCGCAAATGTGCTTTTGTTAAATCATCCCCCGTTTGCAGTTTGCTGTCTTTGTTAGGAATAAATAGTCTTCACAGAGTTTGCAACGAGCCAGGTTAGCAGGCAATATTAACAAAATATGCAGGTTTCAAAATATATACTGGTGTATTGATTTTAAGAAAAGGCATTGATGTTTATGGTTAGGTACACATTGGAGCAATACAGTCCTTTTTCGCGAATACGCACCGCATCGATTATATGCAACGCAGGACATGCTAGATAAACTAGTAATATCATCAACCATGTGTAGTTAACTGGTGATTTATGATTGATTGATTGTTTTTCTTATAAGATAAGTTTAATGCTAGCTAGCAACTTACCTTGGCTTACTGCATTCACGTAACCGGCAGTCTCCTCTTGGAGTGCAATGTAATCAAGTGGTTAGAGCGTTGGACTAGTTAACTGTAAGGTTGCAAGATTGAATCCCCGAGCTGACAAGGTACAGATCTGTCATTCTGCCCCTGAACAAGGCAGTTAACCCACCGTTCCTAGGTCGTCATTGAAATTAAGAATGTGTTCTTAACTGACTTGCCTAGTTAAATAAAGGATAAATAAAAGGTGTAATTTTTGTATTATTTTTAAATCTGCCAAATGTGTCCAAAAATACCAATTGTTATGAAAACTTGAAATCACCCCTAATTAAATTGGCCATTCCGATTAATCGGTCAACCTCTAGTTTCTACTACATAACCACAACATAAAACGGTTCCCAGTGCCTTAAAAAGCGCAGATTTTTAGGCTAGCAGGGGAGAGTGCCTGCGAAACTGTTGACCCGAGGACAAAACTTTTAGAGATATGTTGGAGACAGACACGCCTCGGTCTGTCTTTTGAGAGCCTACAGCTCTCTTCTCATGGTCATGTAAGTATGCTGACACAGTAACAGGAAACACAAATATTTGATGTGAAAGAAACTACATTCGCCTCTATGCATGTTCAGTAAGGAAATGCTCAAACTTAGATCCTGCTATAACCCCATCCGCAGTGAACTTTCACCTGTTTGCTTGGTAAAAGTGGATAATCTCCTATTTGGGGCAACTGTTACAGATTGAAACTCTACATGAGAGGATTAATTGTGGGTAATTATGCAAATAAGACTAAGAATTACGCAATTGATCAACAGACTAAAAATTCACAAGAAAAACAAGTTATTCCATAAGAGTTGTCACAATGGAGTATAAATTGTATTGAGCTGAAATTTTCACTGGCATGATAGGTCCTGGTCCATAAATAGTTTATGTAAATAAATCAGAATTAATCCATGTGTTTTGATAGATACAAAATATGTATTACACAAAGCTATAGTGACATGCATTACTACGGAGTTATTATAGCATAGCTAGAAAGTTGAGGCCTGTGAATGAGAAAGACTGTGGTGGACACAAAATGAACTGAACACAGAAATCCATCAAATGATATTCAAGAGAACAAGCTGGATGTGATTCCCACTGAAAGCAGAGTCCATCACATGACCACGGTATGAAAAGGCATTCTTTCACTCCGTCCAGCACTAAAGCCCTCATCCTGAGCAATAAGCTGCTTAAAGTCTGGAGAAAAATCTAGTTCTGTGATGAACACACTGTGACTGGACTAGTGGTACCCCATCTCCAGCCTCTCTGAGCTGGAATAGGCAGGCTTACATTCTAAAGGCTTATATATGGACCGACTTATTATGTTTCAACGCACAACTGCACAGTACTACCTGCACACACTGATCGATTGACCTCGTCAAGCAAAAAGGACAGTCAACTGTATTATTAAGTAAATGATATGTCTCAAATCTCTTGGTCGCCAGGCAGTTCATGCTGGTATAAGGGTACACCATCTGGCCAGCAGGGACACATTTACAGAGGCTTTCCTCAGAGAAACAGGCCCCCTGGCTTGCGGGCAGCCCTGCTCTTTCGAAGGTTAGGATCACTGAGGCGGCACCACCTCCAATGGTAATCAGATTAACTGCAAAAGTTCATGTGAAAGCAGGCTGCTATACAGAGGATGCTAATCATGTAGGCCAAAGGCTTACAGTCTCTAGTGAAAGTCTACAGACCCCTTGCACTATCTAAAAAAGGGACAACAAATGTTTAAAACATTTTACTGATAATCTACACAACCTACTCCACATTCTCAAAGTGAAAGAAAAATAACTGTACCAACTCAACAAAAAACATGGGGACATGGCCATGGTAGCCAAAAAAATGGCCTGCTCAGCATTTTTATACATGATCCTAAGCATGAGGGTATGTTAATTGCTTATTTAACTCAGGAACCACACCAGTGTGGATTGTGGAATCACCTGCTTTCAATACATTGTATCCCTTATTTACGCAAGTGTTTTCATTATTTTAGCAGTTACCTGTATGTTGCCATAAGAGTCGGGCAAAGTTGGTAGAATCTTACTAAAAATTATTCACAGCTGTTATGGCTGCTGCCAAGCATTAACACTGGTGTGTGAAAACATACGCAATCAATAAATATTTTTTACAATTAGGAAAATGTTCTATACATTTGTATTTATTTTAAAAAATGTGGAAAGATTATGTAGATCTGTAGGGAAAAATGTAATCCTTTTTGGATTTAATTTTAAGGTGGCACAATGTGAATACAGTGCAAGGGGTGTGTAGACTTTCACTAGGCACTGTGTCATTGAACTGCCTATCATTCCCTTTGTTTTCACCTTAATTTAACCAGGTAGGCTAGTTGAGAACAAGTTCTCATTTGCAACTGCGACCTGGCCAAGATAAAGCGTAGCAATTCGACACATACAACAGAGTTACACATGGAATAAACTAAACATAGTCAATAATACAGTAGAACAAAAGGTCTATATACAGTGAGTGCAGATGAGGTAAGTTAAGGAAATAAATAGGCCATGGTGGCGAAGTAATTACAATATAGCAATTAAACACTGGAATGGTAGATCGGCAGAAGATGAATGTGCAGGTAGAGATACTGGGGTGCAAAGGAGCAAAATACATAAATAAATACCAGTATGGGGATGAGGTAGGTAGATAGATGGGCAGTTTACAGATGGGCTATGTACAAGTGCAGTGATCTGTAAGCTGCTCTGACAGCTGGTGCTTAAAGCTAGTGAGGGAGATGTGAGTCTCCAGCTTCAGAGATTTTTGCAATTTGTTCCAGTCATGGGCAGCAGAGAACTGGAAGGAAAGATGACCAAAGGAGGAATTGGCTTTGGGGGTGACCAGTGAGATATACCTGCTGGAGCGCGTGCTGCTATGGTGACCAGTGAGCTGAGATAAGGCGGGGCTTTACCTAACAGAGACTTGTAGATAACCTGTAGCCAGTGGGTTTGGCGACGAGTATGAAGCGAGGGCCAACCAACGAGAGCGTACAGGTCGCAATGGTGGGTAGTGTATGGGGCTTTGGTGACAAAACAGATGGCACTGTGATAAACTGCATCCAGTTTGTTGAGTAGAGTGTTGGAGGCTATCTTATAGATGACATCACCGAAGTCAAGGATCAGTAGGATGGTCAGTTTTACGAGGGTATGTTTGGCAGCATGAGTGAAGGATGCTTTGTTGCGATATAGGAAGCCAATTCTAGATTTAATTTTGGATTGGAGATGCTTAATGTGAGTCTGGAAGGAGAGTTTACAGTCTAACCAGACACCCAGGTATTTGTAGTTGTCCACGTATTCTAAGTCAGAGCCGTCCAGAGTAGTGATGCTGGACGGGCGAGCAGGTGCGGGCAGTGATCGATTGAATACCATGCATTTAGTTTTACTTGCGTTTAAGAGCAGTTGGAGGCCACGGAAGGAGAGTTGTATGGCATTGAAGCTAAACAAATTATATGAAATGTCCTGAGACTAATCTGATCACAGCTTCTACAAGGAAGCCTGAACGGCTGTGATTACATGTGTTGCAGATGAGCAGCAAAATAAGTTTTGTTTGAGGAAGCCCACTACAGTGACTGCAGTATGAAATATTTTAACACGGTGTGAAATATAACCTTGCAAGTTAGACATTACATCATCTTGAGTAGGCCTTCTGCACTTGTTTTTGAGTGAAATCCCTATGCACTGACTGGCTAGTTCTACCTCACTGCCTGTCACTGATATCAGGTAAATATTAAATTCAGATTCTCTACACATTTGTTCAGGATTTTGCTTTCAAGTGAAAGTGATTAAAAGAAGGCTTTTAGGCAAAGCCCTGTTCTCTGGTGGTGCGGATTTCACACTAGTTGGAGGAGGGCATCTCAGATGATGTGCCAGCAAGCAGAACACAGCCTTTCAGACATTCTCAGAGCAGTAGAGCTGAAGTACCCACCCTGGGCAGTTGGCCAACTATAACAGCAAACTCCTCGAATGAGGATATGCAGATGACATGAACTTAAACAAACTGCACAAGATGAAGGGTGTTGCAGTACCACAATACAACAGCACTCATCCCAGATGTCTTGACAGAATGACTTGCCAATATGCATCTGAAATATCACCAGGTTTCATCATGTTCAGGACTGGAAGCACTATTTTGTAACATTCTGAGTATGAATATGTTGTATATATATGTAAGTGAAGAGATGTTATTCTCATGATGAGAAATGGTTTACAGATTATGATGGGCGGCAGGGAGCCTAGTGATTTTTAAAATGTATTTTACCTTTATTTAACTAGGCAAGTCAGTTAAGAACAAATTCTTATTTTCAATGACGGCCTAGGAACAGTGGGTTAACTGCCTGTTCAGGGGCAGAACGACAGATTTGTACCTTGTCAGCTCAGGGGTTTGAACTTACAACCTTCCGGTTACTAGACCAACGCTCTAACCACTAGGCTACCCTGAGCGTTGGTCCAGTAACTGAAAGGTCGCTAGTTTGAAGACACTTAAGCCTAAATTTTTCCAGGGGCGCTGGACAATGGTGACCCTGGCCATGACCCCACTCTCCAAGGGTGTCTCAGGTGGAGTTAGGATATTTAAAAACACATTTCCAATTCACAAATGCGTATTAATACATGTGTGAAATAACCATAATTTAAAAAAATTGTCCTATCAGTAGAAACATTTCAAACACACATACCTGCCCGCACACACACACAGAGAAAAGAAAACAATTGATTATCTGACACAAACCCTACTTGAAACATAAAACAACATCTAATAACCCCCAGCTCAGTTGGTCATCATGTAGTTGTCCTGACTGGTCATGTTTTACTCTACCATTGACCCTGTTTAATAACCATATCTCCTAGTTTGTTCACAAGCACAATTGCTCAAATCTCAGACTAGACAGAGGTCTATCTTTGAATAGCTGACAGATGTAAAGTAAACTAAAGACAACCTAAAACTTAATTTGGAATAAATTGGTTTATCATGTCCAGAATGTGTTTAAACCTTGAGAAAATATAAATGTATTAACACAAAGACAAACATTTTTAGTTCAGTGTTCATTTTTGGTTTGGTCTGAGCTGATGTTTTTTCTGCATGGCATGTCTCCAGCCAAAATGCCAGACTCATATCCCTAAGACACCATACCAAATTAGTGAGGTTGATGTTTCACCAGCCAAATTAATGCAGGTTTATGGATAGATAAACCTAGATAAATGTAGCCAATACAAAGGTTGTAATTATGAGGTCCCATTACACGTGAACAGTTTCCCTCTTCGTTGTTGCTTCCACTGGAAAACTATTAAATAAGGTGTGATATGTTCAACTCCGAGATATATATATATATATATACACACACACGTCTTCTGTGATGTATATAAAGTATAATATTGGGATGCAAACTCAACATTTTATACATGTAAATGATATATCTGACATGGTACAAGTATCTTGTTTTTTGAAGTCCATAACCATGTGTGTGAGGTGTACATTTGTTTCAACGTAGATTTGTTTAAGACTACCAAGAAACACGGAGGCTGATTTAGCCCACTGCAGTATAATGTTAAAACTAAAATTAAATGTAATTTGATAGGAAAATGTCACATCAATTCCCAATGAAAGTGTCGCATTCCTACCAAACTAAGTACAGGCTACACGTAGCCTATCCTGTTTTACAATGTAGGTCTATCTAGGCAACTATAAAAAATAAATAAAAAAAATGTCATTGCACTTTCAGTAGCCTTGGCTTCAAGTAGGCCTAGTAAATGTGAGCAGGAAATAACTTTGTTTCAGCCTCAGCTCAGTGAATATGCAGGTGGTCGTTATACGATGAAGTAACCCCGTCCTGAGAAAAAATGTCATATGTTGCACTTATAGCTGTCGATAGAAACAAGTCCGCTAAACAGCTCCATATGCCGAGATATTTATCACGCTAACTTTATTTCGAGAAATTCAACTTACCAGTGTCTGTGCGTCTCTTTTTTTCTTGGTGTTTCGTGTAGAATCGCCCTATCAAAAGCGATGAAAATTTGTTGACTTTTAAATAAAAAAACTACTCACTAAATTGAGTTTACTAAGTCCTTTCGATCCATTTGTTGCATGAACACCCTTCACTATCAACGTAACATCACTTCCCGTTCAGTTGAAGTGAGCCAGCCCCTCCCTCTCTCGCCAACCCCTCCCTCTCTCGCCAACTCGTAAAAGACCTCGGAACGGAAAACGACCCTACCCGCTCAGGAGTATTCTTTTGGAACTACACTTTGATCACACCCACAGCTTCATTGCATTTTGGTACACCAGAATTACATTAATTTACAATTAAACGCTGCGTTTGCCTTGCATGCATTGCGTTGCAGAGGTAGTTGCAGTGCATACGTTGGATTTATCGAACGTATACGTCAAACTGTATGCGTAAACGGCTTGACAGAAATGGTAGCAGAAGGTGAATGTTGAACTTTTGTTGCATACATATCCAGATGATGCTGCATACTATTTTGCGCCATGACACGGTCGGTGTGTTGGAAGTGACACACAGGGTTGGGGAGTAATGCTTCTAACACACCGACAGTGTCATTGCATAAAATAGTAGTAGCATCATCTGGATATGTATGCAACAAAAGTTCAACATTCACCTTCTGCTACCATTTCTGTCAAGCCGTTTATATATATATATATATATATCATCAAGATATCTAAAGTGTCACCAAAAAAGGTAAACAATAGGCCTATAGCAAATGCAGCATATGGTATTCATTTGTCACATGTAAATAGCACTTTTCAGTAGTGCTCAAAGCATGCCATTCCATGAGCGCAGTGAGCCCAATCAGTCCTCCATGACAAAATCATAAACAGAGTAGGGCTGGCTAATAAGTCCTTAGTTTTGGGGTCATGCTCAGGTAAAACAATTAGGCTAATCTATATACTTCCAAGTCCTATTCTTGAAGATCATGGGGTATAACATTTATTGGAATGATTGGAATTCTGATAGACTTTGGTTTTTAATGTAAAGATATCATTTAATCATATTATTATATGTAGTAGAAAGCGATGGGTTAGAAGAAGCCTACATAACCAACCCATAAATTAAAATTTAACATCCATCCATATATGGCCACCTATGTAAACTTTAAGATTGATTTATCCTGCAATAGATGTCATTCAATTGGTAACATAAATGTTTGTCTTCTTCTAATGCCTCTTAAGGGGATAGTAATCTTAAAGCAAAAGAATGGAATCATATTACGTTATTTAGCTTGGGTAATCCAAAAGTTATGTTCCTGGAAAGACAGTACTGTGCAGTATCGAAGAGCCCTCACTGCTGCTCGATCATCCTATTTTTCCAACTTAATTGAGGAAAATAAGAACCAGAAATTGATTTTTGATACTGTCGCAAAGCTAACTAAAAAGCAGCATTCCCCAAGAGAGGATAAATTCATGAACTTCTTTGAGGAAAAGATCATGATCATTAGAAAGTAAATTATAGACTCCTCTTTAAATCTGCGTATTCCTCCAAAAACTCAGTTGTCCTGAGTCTCCACAACTCTGCCAGGACCTATGATCAAGGGAGACATAAGTGTTTGGGTACTATATCTCTTGACACAATGATGAAAATAATCATGGCCTCTAAACCTTCAAGCTGCATACCGGACCCGATTCCAACTAAACTACTGAAAGTGCTGCTTCCTGTGCTTGGCCCTCCTATGTTGAACATAAAAAACATCCCTCTATCCACCGGATGTGTAACAAACTCACTAAAAGTGGCAGTAATAAAGCCTCTCTTGAAAAAGCCAAACCTTGACCCAGAAAATATAAAAAACTATCAGCCTATATTGAATGCAACTCACTGCCTTCCTGAAGACAATGTATACGAAATGCTTCAGTCTGGTTTTAGACCCCATCATAGCACTGAGACTGCACTTGTGAAGGTGGTAAATGACCTTTTAATGGCGTCAGACTGAGGCTCTGCATCTGTCCTCGTGCTCCTAGACCTTAGTGCTGCTTTTGATACCATCGATCACCGCATTCTTTTGGAGAGGTTGGAACCCCAAATTGGTCTACACCGACAAGTTCTGGCCTGGTTTAGATCTTATCTGTCGGAAAGATATCAGTTTGTCTCTGTGAATGGTTTGTCCTCTGACAAATCAACTGTAAATTTCAGTGTTCCGTTTTAGGACCACTATTGTATTCATCTCTTGGGGATGTCATTCGAAAACATAATGTTATCTTTCACTGCTATGCAGATGACACACAGCTGTACATTTCAATGAAACATGGTGAAGCCCCAAAATTGCCCTCGCCGAAAGCCTGTGTTTCAGACATAAGGAAGTGGATGGCTGCAAACTTTCTACTTTTAAACCCGGACAAAACAGAGATGCTTGTTCTAGGTCCCAAGAAACAAAGATATCTTCTTTTGAATCTGACAAATAATCTTGATGGTTGTACAGTCGTCTCAAATAAAACTGTGAAGGACCACGGTGTTACTCTGGACCCTGATCTCTCTTTTGACGAACATATCAAGACTGTTTCAAGGACAGCTTTTTTCCATTTACGTAACATGGCAAAAATCTGAAATGTTCTGTCCAAAAACGACAGAAAAATTAATCCATGCTTTTGTTATTTCTAGGTTAGACTACTGAAATTCTCTACTTTCCGTCTACCCGGATAAAGCACTAAATAAACTTCAGTTAGTGCTAAATACGGCTGCTAGAATCCTGACTAGAACCAAAACATGTGATCATATTACTCCAGTGCTAGCCTCCCTACACTGGCTTCCTGTTAAGGCAAGGGCTGATTTCAAGGTTTTACTGCTAACCTACAAAGCATTACATGGGCTCCTGCCGTACATACCTAAACGTACGCTACGGTCACAAGACGCAGGCCTCCTAATTGTCCCTAGAATTTCTAAGCAAACAGCTGGAGGCAGGGCTTTCTCCTATAGAGCTCAATTTTTATGGAATGGTCTGCCTACCCATGTGAGAGACGCAGACTTTGTCTCAACCTTTAAGTCTTTATTGAAGATTCATCTCTTCAGTAGGTCCTATGATTGAGTGTAGTCTGGCCCAGGAGTGTGAAGGTGAACGGAAAGGCACTGGAGCAACGAACCGCCCTTGCTGTCTCTGCCTGGCCGGTTCCCCTCTCCACTGGGATTCTCTGCCTCTAACCCCATTAAAAGGGCTGAGTCACTGGCTTACTGGTGCTCTTCTATGCCGTCCCTAGGAGGGGTGCGTCACTTGAGTGGGTTGAGTCACTGACTGGGATATACTCGGCCTTGTCTCAGGATGGTAAGTTGGTGGTTGAAGTATCCCTCTAGTGGTGTGGGGCTGTGCTTTGGCAAAATGGGTGGGGTTATAGCCTGCTTGTTTGGCCCTGTCCGGGGGTATCATTGGATGGGGCCACAGTGTCTCCTGACCCCTCCTGTCTCAGCCTCTAGTATTTATGCTGCAGTAGTTTATGTGTCGGGGGGCTAGGGTCTGTCTGTTATATCTGGAGTATTTCTCGTGTCTTATCCGGTGTCCTGTGTGAGTTTTAAGTATGCTCTTTCTAATTCTCTCTTTGTTGCTCTCTCTCGGAGGACCTGAGCCCTAGGACCAAGCCACATGACTACCTGGCATGATGACTCCTCCTGTGATTACTATTATTTGACCATGCTGGTCATTTATGAACATTTGAACATCTTGGCCATGTTCTGTTATAATCTCCACCCGGCACAGCCAGAAGAGGACTGGTCACCCCTCATAGCCTGGTTCCTCTCTTGGTTTCTTCCTAGGTTTTGGCCTTTCTAGGGAGTTTTTCCTAGCCACCGTGCTTCTACACCTGCATTGCTTGCTGTTTGGGGTTTTAGGCTGGGTTTCTGTACAGCACTTTGATATATCAGCTGATGTAAGAAGGGCTATATAAATAAATTTGATTTGATAACAATTTTGAACAGATAACTAGTAACTGTAACAGATTACAATTAGAAAGTAACCTACCCAACACTGCTGACACATTACTGGATTTGTGAGATCTTTCAGTAGCAGAAGGGATTTTATTTAATATTCACGTCTAATGTACACACCAAACTACAAATTAACTGAAATTATTCCTTGACAGCCCCTTCTGCATAGGCCGCAGACTGTCCCACACTCTCCTACACAGTTCTATTGATTTCATACTGTACAGGACCCGCAGGCACATTGTTGCCATCTCTAGACTGTCCTTGGCTCTCAGGCATCCAATTGTCCTCAGTTTGACTCAAAGTCTCTGGAACAGAGTTATTGTGCTGGGGCTCAAACATGGGTCTATATATATAAACTCCCCCAGCAACTCCTAGCACAGTGGCAAAGGCAATCTGTGCAAAGGGTATCCTTCGTCGAAACATGTTCTCTCTGGATCAGGAGTCCCACCTACACTTGCATCGATGATCCTGGAAGAATAGGAGAGATTACCCAAAAGCTTTGCCTTGTATTGTCACACTGATGTTGTACATTACGTTTTTGCAGAAAGCACACAAAGCTTTCTTCATGGGCCTCAATTGTGTAGTAGAATGTCATATCAAAAGTTTAAATCACGTGGATGTTGTGACATTACCAAGCTGCTACATATGCAGAGAAGGAAATGTAAGCATTTATAAAACATTGTGTGCATGATACAGCATTCGTGATGCAAACGCGAACCTCAGCTACATACATCATATGAATAATAATCACATTAATTGTTGTACGTCCCTGTGGTGTCAGATTATTTGTAACATGCGACATTGCAAAACTCTCCACTCATACTCAACCAGATCCTGCGCTACTACACTTACACGAATGCTAATTGGTTATCCTAACCTGCTGTATAAATTCCAACCTGCTACAAAGTCAACTTTCACAAAAACTTTATCCCCTTTAGACAAAGCCGTGGGTTGTTAGCCATAGCTAGCTGGTGAGAGACAAAGGACACACAAATCTTGTGTTTTCATAATTTTTCTTGCTTTAACATAACTTACCCCGATCTTTTATGAAGTGTGTTTAGACCAAACCGTCTACAATTCTAACAATTATACAACTAACGCTGGTTATAAAACGACGTTTGGTTTGAGTGCAAAGGTCGAACATGCATCTACGGCGAATGAAAGGGGACAAGATAAAGGACAACAATTAACTTAAAATGCGATTCGAGACTTGTACGATTCATCCCCATAAAATACATATAATAATTTATTAAATCAATTGTATGTTCTATAAGTGGTACAGATAACATTGCACGCTGTATAAATTTACATCACCGATATGTAACACAATAATGCTATCTTGACAATCGCATTCAATTTCCTAGGAATTGCCTGACGTCATCTACCTACGAGCACAAAGACGGAACTAATGTGGATTTTTTTCAGTGAATATAATTGCACTTCAATTGTTAATTTTTTGTATTTTATTTTTATTTATATTTTTTGTACGTTTGAGCATTGTTAAGACCTGTGTTTGGTTTGCTAGACATGTTTGATGTAGCAATGTAAGTTGATTTTTGTATTATGAATAAAATACATTTATAATAAAAAATAAAATATATATTTTTTTTAACTAATGTGGATTTTACTGCTGCTCGAATGATCTACGTTATATGTAATTAGTTTTAGTTTATCTAAGTAATGGAAAAGATTTGCGCACGCTTAAATATCGGAAGCAAAGCAGAGCCTGTTAAACTGAGGAAACGAAAATCCCAACTATATAGTGAAGAAGAAACATGTCCTCTTGATAATGGTACACTACGGTCGTGGCCAAAAGTTTTGAGAATGACACAAATATTAATTTTCACAGTCTGCTGCCTCAGTTTGTATGATGGCAATTTGCATATACTCCAGAATGCTATGAAGAGTGATCTGATGAATTGCAATTAATTGCAAAGTCCCTCTTTGCCATGCAAATGAATGAATCCCCCCCCAAAATATTTCCACTGCATTTCAGCCCTGCCACAAAAGGACCAGCTGACATCATGCCAGTGATTCTCTCGT
Organism: Oncorhynchus clarkii lewisi; assembly: GCF_045791955.1. Taxonomy (NCBI): domain Eukaryota; kingdom Metazoa; phylum Chordata; class Actinopteri; order Salmoniformes; family Salmonidae; genus Oncorhynchus; species Oncorhynchus clarkii. The sequence goes on along the minus strand of NC_092172.1, from coordinate 19,062,795 downwards.
TAACACAGGTGTGAGTGTTGACGAGGACAAGGCTGGAGATTATTCTAACATGCTGATTGAGTTCGAATAACAGACTGGAAGTTTCAAAAGGAGGGTGGTGCTTGGAATCATTGTTCTTTCTCTGTCAACCATGGTTACCTGCAAGGAAACACGTGCCGTCATCATTGCTTTGCACAAAAAGGGCTTCACAGGCAAGGATATTGCTGCCAGTAAGATTGCACCTAAATCAACCATTTATTGGATCATCAAGAACTTCATGGAGAGCGGTTCAATTGTTGGGAAGAAGGCTTCAGGGCGCCCAAGAAAGTCCAGCAAGCACCAGGACCGTCTCCTAAAGTTGATTCAGCTGCAGGATCGGGGCACCACCAGTACAGAGATTGCTCAGGAATGGCAGCAGGCAGGTGTGAGTGCATATGCACGCACAGTGAGGTGAAGACTTTTGGAGGATGTCCTGGTGTCAAGAAGGGCATCAAAGAAGCCACTTCTCTCCAGGAAAAACATCAGGGACAGACTGATATTCTGCTAAAGGTACAGGGATTGGACTGCTGAGGGCTGGGGTAAAGTCATTTTCTCTGATTAATCCCCTTTTCGATTGTTTGGGGCATCCGGAAAAAAGCTTGTCCAGAGAAGACAAGGTGAGCGCTACCATCAGTCCTGTGTCATGCCAACAGTAAAGCATCCTGAGACCATTCATGTGTGGGGTTGCTTCTCAGCCAAGGGAGTGGGCTCACTCACAATTTTGCCTAAGAACACAGCCATGAATAAAGAATGGTACCAACACATCCTCCGAGAGCAACTTCTCCCAACCACCCAGGAACAGTTTGGTGACGAACAATGCCTTTTCCAGCATGATGGAGCACCTTGCCATAAGGCAAAAGTGATAACTAAGTGGCTTGGGGAACAAAACACAGATATTTTGGGTCCATGGCCAAGGAAACTCCACAGACCTTAATCCCATTGAGAACTTGTGGTCAATCCTCAAGAGGCAGGTGGACAAACAAAAACCCACAAATTCTGACAAACTACAAGCATTGATTATGCAATAATGGGCTGCCATCAGTCAGGAAGTGGACCAGAAGTTAATTTACAGCATGCCAGGGCGGATTGCAGAGGTTTTGAAAAAGATGGGCAACACTGCAAATATTGACTTTGCATCAATTTCATGTAATTGTCAATAAAAGCCTTTGACACTTATGAAATGCTTGTAATTATACCTCAGTATTCCATAGTAACATCTGACAAAGATATCTAAAGACACTGAAGAAGCAGACTTTGTGGAAATTAATATTTGTGTCATTCTCAAAACTTTTGGCCACAACTGTATGTTCCCTGTTTGGTAAAGCAGCTATCATATTTCTAGCAGACTGAACAAATGTCAAACTGCTGTTGATGATAAAAGTTAGAATGGAAATAAAGTTTAGCTAGCTACATTAACATAAATAAGAATGTGTTCTTAACTGACTTGCCTAGTTAAATAAAGGTTAAATAAATAAATACAAATGAAATTGAAGTAGGCAACAGGTGATTGTACTTGCAGTTTCAGAATGCTTGAGTCTTTCAAATGACTAGTTGATAATGGATGTAATTACCAATGCACATCTAACACAGGCAGCCTACTCTGACGTGTTTTTGTTTATTCTTCTTCTCCTCAGATGTATTTGGGGTCCATGTCAGTGTCTTCACTGTGGTATTTCGTCTCATCAACTGCTTCCTGGTCCAGACCAGCTTTGTCCCGGATGAATACTGGCAGTCCCTCGAAATCGCACATCTTATGGTTTTTGAATATTCTTGCAACAATTTTCTTGAAAGTTTAAGCAGTACCCTTCTAATAACCTTTTTGTGGACAATAGGCTGTGTATTCTGCTAAATCCTTAATAACTTCACCTACGGCTATTTGACGTGGGAGTGGACAGCAGATATAAGGTCCCAGCCCTGTACACAGGTCTGCTTCACCAGCGAGGCACACTGGATGTCATGGGTCACCTCCAGACCCTGTGTTACAACAGTGATCCTTCAACCCCTCCACTGCCTGAAGCCCTCTTTCTAATGCCCTATCACTCTACACCTTTCTACAGGTACAGTCCATTTTTGTGGGCTTTTGCATGAGTAAGAACTGTGGCATGCTTATAGCTACCGAGGCAGTGCAGTAAATATTCAATATACATTTTTGTAGTCACATCCACTGTCCAATGAAGATGCATTTCTTAGAATGTCCACCAGATCTCACAGGATACAAGAGCTATGTCGAGGAAGCTGAGAGATTCTTCGCTGATCCTCATCATTGATTGACCTCATTTCCTTATAAGTCAATGCTACCAACACACCTGGTGTTCTTTGATGTTCTGAAGGTTAGATACTCTGCATTTTGTAATTCAAGACTAATGGCTCCTTCACTGTTACAATCACTTTTATTATTAGCTTTTTCTGTCCTCAGGAGATCTCTGCATTCTTGGAGGGGAATAGATTTATGAGAAGTACAGAAATATTCCAGTCACGTTCCTGAAGGACGAGTTGGAAAAAGCATCCTAGTTTATCAAAGGCACTGAACAGAATGCGAATACATTTCTAAGAAGCACAAAGATTTTCCCTTACTCATGTATCTCAAGGACGAGTTTGAAGAAGCATCCTAGTTTACAAAATGCACTGAACCATCGGGAAGTTAAATCAAAATGGATCTGCAATGTAAAGGAATAAATTATAATTAAAACTGAATAACAGATTGATCTTTTAAACATTGAAAATAATGCAACACCTAGCCAGACAGTCCACTATGTTAGGGGGGAGAAGCAATCAATATTCACTTTTATTTATTGGGAAGCTGCAATTCATTTTCAACAGAACATCTGTAAATGAAAGGAAATAAATCAGCCTTAATAAAACAAGCCATAGTTGGAATGTTACTGAACAATTTAACGACAACACAGTTGCACTTTATCTCACCATCTTAAACAAATATGTAACGTAGCAGCAAATTATAGAAATCGACTGTGGAACCAGCTTGCATTCTTGCAAGTATTTCTCAGTGGTTTTGCTACTTTTAAAGTTTTACTGCACACAACTGTATCATTGTCAGCGAGTGTTTAGGCCATCATCTCACAATTATCAATTTGTCACCTTATGACAATTTGGAATTTAAATTAAAGTGTATTTGTCAGTGCATAACTTCTCAATGCCACTGACAAAATTTGTATTTCTTTCCATTGTTGGATCCATCCAATTAATCATTATTCATTCACATTAGGCCTACATTTAGACAATTAAAATGGTAATAGATTATTATTATTTTTTAAACAAGGCCCAAAAATAAGAAATGTTGTGCAAATTACAGTCAGTGATGGCTCTTAAAAAGAACATGAACATGTAACAGCTGACCTGATGACAATGAATGTGTACTACAGAGTTAGCTACTGTCAGATTTACTAAACATTCCCATGTTTCTTGCTGTAGTTAGTCATATTTATCATTGCAGCAATAATTTTCTTTGTGCGCATGAGATTAGATGCAGTCAGATACACCACCATTGCTACTAACCTACGGATTGCTTACACAACACAGGAAGCAAGGGGACATTCGGCAGCATTAAAAGAACATTGTGCAAAATCACAAAAACAGAAGAATAAGAAGTGAAAAGGCTTTCCATCAAACACATCCTAAATAGCCTTTGCAACTACAATATCAGCCATTATAAAAACAGATTCATTAGGTAAGATTATTCTCAATATTTGGGATCAAAGGGCATAGGACCCAACTCTATTTTTACATCAGCCATGTGTCTGTCTGTGTTCCGTCCTGCTCTGCTCCACTTCCTCTCTCTTTGTGACCGGGGCCGGGCCCTCTGATTGCGCTGCTGGTGCTTGGCTAGTCTTTCTTCTTTAGTATCCGTATTTGGCACTTCAAAGGGTCTACTGTGAGTTGGCGAAAAGAAATGTCAGAATATGGTAAAGCACAACATTCACAAGATCCTACTGAAAAAACAGTTATGAAAACTATAAACTTACCTTGACCCATAACGTTTTGAGTAGGTATCTCCAAAGAAGTGCCTGTAGACATACTCATCAAGATCTTCAAAGACGTCATCGTTGTGGCCATGGTACTCATCCATGTCCTCCAGGTAGTCTTCCACACCACTAACAAAGTCTGTGAACAGCATCTGATCATGGATGAAGACGCCGTTGTGAAAGAAATTTTTAATAAAGCTCTCCAGCTCAGTCCAGTGGTGGAAGTGGTCAACCTCCTGCTGGAGGTAGCTGTGAAGCAGCTGGTTGAACTCATCTGCTCTTATGGGGTCCATGGCTTTGTTGAAGAGGCTCATGGATTCTTGGTAGGCACAGTCGAAAACCCCAGAGCAACCTTTGGGCACTCCTCTTTGTTGTTGCTCAGCCTCTGGGTCCTCCTCAACTTTACCCCCTGACTTCCGGGTGTTACGGTGTGCCTGGAAAGAGTCATCAGTGGATTTACGAGGGTGACGATGCAGGGGCCTGTGGGTTCTGGGCTGCCATGGTTCCTCCTCTGAGTCCTTGTTTCCATGGTCTCTATGATGCTCCTGCTGCTCTGTCTTGGCTTCCTTCCTCTCATGAAACCTCCGATCGTGAGGCCGGTAAGTCTTGTCCATCATACGCGAAGCAGAGTCCTTGAAGTGGCGGAAGGTGGATTTCACAGAATCAGAAAACTTCCTCAGATTCTCCTTCACAGCCTCTTTGGCTTTCGTTATCTGCTCTTTGTGATGGTGCACAAACTCCTTGGTGGAGTTCTTCACCGCATCAAAAGTGTCTTTCACCTTCCCTATCACGCCATCCTTGGACCTCTTGACTTTGGCCTGCTTGTCTCCCTTGGCCCTCTCCTCTTTGGTTTCCACATAGAGCCTCTCCCAAAGGTCAGAGCGCTGCTGCTCAAAGCTCAGCTTCTTCTGCAACTCCATGAGCCGTGACTGCAGCTCTTCTGTCTCCGGGTCGATCTCTCCTCCAGCCCTGGTGTTGCGGCTGCTCATTTGCTCCCTAAGCTGGTCAGTCACCCTCCGCTCATTATCCAGCTCCCTCCTCAGTGTCTGGGCCTCAGCCATCAGGGCCTCCCTCTGGCTCAGGAAGCTGCGGAGGCGCTGCGTCTCCTCCTCCAGGTGGTCCTTCAGCCTCTGGTTTTCAGAGAGTATGGAGTCGGTCCCAGCCCCAGTCTCCTCCAGGTCTCGGATCTGGGAGCGCAGGTTCCTCAGCTCCTCCTGAAGGGTGGACAGGGACTCCTCCTCACGCTCCAGGGAGCTCTTCAGCAGCTGGTTCTCCACCATCAGGTGACTCTGCTTAGAATCAATCTTAACCCTCTCTTCACCAGTCTGCTTCAGTTTCACGACCAAGTCTTCTTTCTGGGCCTTGTTTCAAAACAAAAATACATAATTTGTTATGCATCCACAAAGGAGTATTAGCAAAACACTTAACATATGAACAACAAGGGGAACATTTAGGCCTCAAATTAATAATGAAGATGGTTAACAGTGAAACGATGACAAAATACAATTTCTTCAGTCAGACGAATAAATGACAAATCAATTAATGGTGAATTTTGTTGCAGCATTTGAATCTTTATCTTTAGATATTAGTCCACCTTAAATTTATATGGAAAGACTCACCACTAGTGTTACATTTTAACCGTAACCTGTACTTGCATGTTACCTGTAGCTGGGCCTGTTTGGATCTGAGATCCTGGTTCTCTTTAGTAAGCTTGTCCATAATCCCTGTGAGGGACAGCATCATGTCACTCTTGTCCTTTAGGTCTTCTCTCAGACTCTTAACCACGTCCTAAACGTGTGGAAACAGCATCACCAAAGTGAGCAAATGCATTGCTATAAAATGAGAATACACTTAAGCTTCATCTCACGCTACAGTTAAGTGGAGGGTCAAATGGTTCTCAAGGGGGCAAAAAGCCATCAAAAACAAATCGTAGAGAATCCAATTTGTAGAGAATAGTCACGTAACATGAAGAGTTTAAATGTGAAATCACAAATATAGCTGCGAGCAGCAATATGAACGTGGTCACAGGATGATAAAGGAGAAAATATCAGTTGGATAACAAAGAAAGTTCCTACATAATAAAGTGCTATCTTCCTTTATGTGCAATCACTGAAAGCATTGAGAAGAAGATTTCAAGAATTTTTATCATTAGCATATGTGCATCTTTTAGTACAGTGTGGCCATATTTGAATGCAGAGAAAAAACAACTATTAAAAGCCTTATGTCTAAATACAAAATCTGGAGTGAATCTGATGTATGGTTCATGAGGAGAATATGCCTGCAGATGATTTTGTGCATTAGCATTACATGACTTGAGATATCAAAACCAAATTCAGTGTGGTTCATCGTAGGGATGTCCATGATAGCGATGACACATTTCAAGTTGCTAGACCACTATGGAGTATATTTACACTGGTTTAAATGGACACATAATCCGATTTTGACCAATCCCCTCGTCTTTCTCAAAGTAATTTAAGACATGTACCATGGGCTTACTTTCCAGATTTGGTGTAATTTGGTCCTATGGTTCATGAGAAGAAGATTTTTGAAGTATTTTAAACCTATTTTAGCATATACGCATCTACTGGTATAGTGTGGCCATCTTTGAATGCAATGTTTATTTACTCTTTAGGGACTATTTTGAGAGACCACATTTGGAGTGAATCTGACTTTTAGTCCATGAGATTTATGACTATTTTAAGGATTAGCTTTAAAGAGTCAAAAGTTAATTGTTAAGTTTCCTTATTATTTTTTGAAGATATCAATGCCAAACATAACATGGTTCATCATGATGACCCTAAAGTTAAGTTGATAGGCGATTTTGAAGTGGATTTACATGGACACGTAAAATCTGATTATCAATAACTCAGCCATCTTGTAACCAATCCCTTAGCTTTTCTCAAACTAAGTTAAGAGATGTACCATGAGCCTACATGACGAATTTGGTCTTAAGTTTCAAAAATGTTCAAGATGGAACAAAATCTATGCTGACGGACTTTATGGGTCCTTGAGGCAAATTTGTTCAGCATAAAGAAAGACACCTACATACAACGTTTCAAGTCTCTAGGTTAAACGGAACGGAGGATATGAGGGTTTAATAAGTGAGGTTGCTTAACTTTTTATGGCTGCAGGGGCAGTATTGAGTAGCTTGGATGAAAAGGTGCCCATTGTAAACGGCCAGCTCCTCAGTCTCAGTTGCTAATATATGCATATTATTATTAGTATTGGATAGAAAACAATCTAAAGTTTCCAAAACTGTCAAAATATTGTCTGTGAGTATAACAGAACTGGTATTAGAGGCGAAACCCTGAGGAAAATCAAAACAGGAAGTGGCTTCTATTTTGAAAACTCCATGTTCCATAGCCTCCCTTTGCTGGATTTAAAGGGATATGAACCAGATTCCTTTTCCTATCGCTTCCTCAAGGTGTCAGTCTTCAGACATAGTTTCAGGCTTTTATTTTGAAAAATGAGCCAGAACTATAACATCGCGTCAAGTGGTCACATGAGTTTTGCTCACGCATCAGAGTTTGGATAGGTATTGCTTTTCCCTCTCCTACTGTGAAAGACGTTTGCGGTTGATATATTATCGATTATATATTTTTAAAACAACCTGAGGATTGATTATAAAAAACGTTTGACATGTTTCTGTGGACATTATGGAAACTATTTGGAATTTGTCTGAGTCGTCGTGACCGCTCTTTCCTGTGGATTTCTGAACATAACGCGCCAAACAAACGGAGGTATTTTGGATATAAAAATAATCTTTATGGAACAAAAGGAACATTTGTTGTGTAACTGGGAGTCTCGTGAGTGAAAACATCCGAAGATCATCAAAGGTAAACGATTAATTTGATTGCTTTTCTGATTCGTGACCAAGCTACCTGATGCTAAGTGTACGTAATGTTTTGTCGTGTGATCGATAAACTTACACAAACGCTTGGATTGCTTTCGCTGTAAAGCATAATTTCAAAATCTGACACGACAGGTAGATTAACAAAAGGCTAAGCTGTGTTTTCCTATATTGCACTTGTGATTTCATGAATATAAATATTTGTTGTAATATTTATTGAATGTAGCGCTATGCTATTCAGCAGTTGTTGATGACACTTATCCTGTTAGTGGGATTGCAGTCATAACAAGTTAACACTGCCACCTTTAGGCCAATCGGGGCAATTATTTTTGTCTAAGTTAAGCCTCTAATTTCGTTGGGCCAAATTAGAAAAAAGTTACCAATCAAATCTTAAGTTATTTGACCAGGTCAAGAAAAAATAAATCTAAGCATAACAATAGATTTCAGTGTCACTGTGAAGCCCTAAATATAAACCACAAAAACAAGGATAGGCTACACAGTATAATATAGGGGGCTTGCAATGTATTTCAATACAAGGACCTCATTGCCTAAAGAAACATTTTGCTACTGTATGTCATATCAAAAACTATTTGAGATCAGTGGAAAATGTAACAAAGCTAGATAGTGTTTGACCACTTCCTTTGAGGCATAATTAGCAAATTAATTAATTAATTAAAACATCCTTCCGTGTGGTGGGTGGTGAAGATACATTATTTTGCGAGCAAGTTGCTCTCTGGAAGGAGCAATAGTGTGCTTTAGTTGGGGCATAAGCATACTTACCACATAAGTTAGATTTTCTTGATGAGTAATAGTGAAATGAGTGCTCACTGAGCATTGCTGTAAAAGTTGTGGATAGATCAATTTAATATTGAAACGCTTAAAAGTTCTTCCTAAAATATGATACTGATAGTTCCAAATGTGACGTTAGGACTACTGGCACTTTAATGCCTGAAATCTGCATGTGTTCTGTCAAAAGAATGAGAGAATTCTATAGCTGAAACAAAGTTCACCAAAGAAAAAAGAAAAACCTGTTTCTAAGACAGGAAAATAACATGTATTTTGTTTTATTGTGCTAATTTATTTGAGAAGGATAGAGGGAGGTGGCTTATGATACCTAAATGTATGCATCAAGAACTCTTTACAGACCTTGTTGATGACATTTGGTCCTTTATGACACTGAGGGTGCAGATCTCTCGAATTACCAAGGTCGTTCACTCCACAGATCTTCTCCACAATCTTCTGCCTGTCCTGAACCTGTACTGTGCCTGTGTTAGAATGAAATATTAGGCATTCCCTTCATTTTCCGTAAGCATAGGCATGATTCACCAGATGATAATACACATTCAAGAATAGTAACACAGAAGCAGAAAAAGTTGTGGGAAATGTCCACGTCATGTTAGGTGCAATAAAAAGGGTTCCCACTCTTGGACAAACAACCATTTCAAGACTTATCCATGCAGCCCAATGAGTTTCCAAGATTCAAAACTATTTGGTGACATTGATCAGCAGTGGCAAAATGAACTCAATAACATCAATTTGTTATTGTGTGTATTGTTGACTTATGACCACACTCGCTGGCAAATTAGAAAACCCCCGACATTCCATGTGTGGGGTGTAGGTGTTGGAATTCCCTGACCCATGGGAAATTAGGAACCCATTGTTACCTCACCAAAGATGATGGCACAAGAAAGTAATATACTACCACACATAAAAACAGAAAATAAATGGACTTACATTAAACAACTGTCCCATCATGAGCATCTGGTTTGTAGTCAACTCACAAAATGTGGCACACCTCTGATTATGTTTCTCAGTCATACTCAGCATGTCGCCTTTCAGCCAGCTCTGAGCTTCCAATAACATTGGAAAACGGATTGCTTATTGACCACAACCCAGATACTGTATTACATTTTTACATTTGCACCATTTAGCAGACACGCTCATCCAGAGTGACTTACAGGAGCAATCCGGGTTAAGTGCCTTGCTCAAGGGCACATCGACCCTCTTAACCACTAGGCTACCTGCCACCCTATGACTAAATGATTTGTTTCTACACATAACAAACATTCTGATGAGGATGGATTCAAGAAGTCAACAGAAGCACTGTAATTCTCTTTTCACTATCTTAATAGGATGTGTATCCTTTCAATATGATCAAATATATCTATGTAGGCACTAGACATGCTTTGCATAATCCCACTAAACACACAGGTTTAGTTTGTGCTATTCAAAACTAGGATGCGGTGATGACACATAACATTCACATGACATTATCATGACTTATGCACCTAAGCAAGCTGAGTTAATTACCCTCATACCATCCACTCCATACTGTACCTTCAAATTTTCCTAGAACACAAAACCAACACAAGTTAAAACTGCTAAAACAGCCCTACTCGTGAATTCCTTTTACCAATGATTCCATACTTATAATGGGCAACATTGAAATTCTTCATCACATATTTACCAATACTTTCCCATGATGCTTACCATAGAAGTGACCAAAGCCCATGCTGATGGCGATGACGAGGGCTAGTAGGATACATTTGTTAAGGGTGCTGCTGACATGGCCTTGAGGTGGGGGTGCAACGCGAGGTTCCTGCTGCACCTCCTCCTCCTGTACCTCCTTCTGCTCCTCCTCTAGAGTCTCCTCTCGGTCACTGGGGCCAGACTCCTGCACCTCCTCTCCAGGCTCAGCCACAGAGCTAGTGGTGCTCTTCCTCACCCTGCGCCTCCGCACTACTGGGGTGACCTGCACTCCTCCCTCATCCTCACTGCTGCTGGAGTCTGCAACCACAGGCTGCTCTGCAGGGAAAACTGCAACATACACACACCCACACAAAAAATCATTAGTGCACTGAACCATAATTACAAGGTAGACATGTAGGTTGACAAGCTTGTAAATCATGCGTATGCTGCTAAAATCATTAACAGCACATTGCTGCTTAAAATATATTGTTTTAATTGCCCTCATTGATCAAGTAGCAATATATCATGTCTCCATTCAATTCTAATTAAAGAGACTGCCCCTAAAAAGCTACTTCTCATTTTGAAAACGGCCTATGTGGCATCGATGAGTCAGAAGCAGTTATTCTACTATCAAAATTGAATACAAAGTGTAAATGGGATAATTTTGGTCATAAAGTCAGTCTCGTCCAAAACAATGATTTGCGAGATGGGAAAAAAATGTATGGGTACCATAACAGTTTTCCTTGGGTTGGGTATATTTCAATCCTGCCCACAGTTGGCAGCACCAAGTAATCATCAGTTCAGCGCTCAGCTGCAGGCGACCCCATCCTAATGCCCATGGTCAATTTGGTTTGACATGTGACATCCCTATGGGGCTATTTAAGGACCATCAGTAAATTACACAATGTACATGGGACAATATTTTAAAATGTCAATAGCTCCAAATGTACTTACTTAAAAACCTCAAACCTGCAATAAATTGTGGAAATTCAAATATTGAAAGCGTTGAATGAGACAACTAAAAGATGTGAAACATTCAAATATTTTCCCATTTACAGTCATTTACTGATGAGCCCCTAGCTAGCCCTAGAGATAAGCTATTCAATGTCAAACCAACTTTGCCACAGCGGCACACCAGAGGGTGAAGCTAATTGGCTAAATAAGTTGGCTAGCACTAACTAGCCTAGGCGACATCAAGACAAGACCTGGTTAGCCTTTCAAGTTATCTAGAAGGGTGAGTGATTGTATATTCACTCTGCCAAAACAGTACATAAACACTTGCCACGTGTGAACACACACACACACACACACACACACACACACACACACACGAGACACACATTAAACCACACCCCTCCAAGACAACTCTTATTTGGCTTTGGTCATGGCTGCTGCATTTCTCAATGACCAAGTCGAAAAACTAAACCAAAATCAGGAAGTTCAGCCCCCCTTTAAAGCCTATACAGTTTTTTTTGTAAAGTAGGGCTCTCCAACCCTGTTCCTGGAGAGCTACAGTCCTGTAGGTTCTCAGTCTAGCACACCTGATTCTAACAATTAGCTGGTTTAAAAACCAGGTGAGTTACAACTGAGATTGGCACAAAAACCTACAGGAGGGTAGCTCTCCAGAAACAGGGTTGGAGACCCCTGTTGTAAAGCTAGGCTTCATGACATTGGTGCACATTCAACTGGGGAAACAAAAAGAATGCTTTAGTCTTCCACAGGAAATGCCAAACCTGTGAAACGGACCCACATTGCTGTGAAAATGTGATTATGTTTTGCTTAACAATAACCATTGATTGCAAAATCTGATTAAAGACATCCCTCTGGTAATAGGAGCAACATGTAAACAACATGCCTCAGTATCAAGTTTAATCTAGGTTACATGATCACAGAGGTGACCCGTAGCCTAAAGTTTAAAGAGAAATACAGGAGATCCAGACTAACAACTAATCTGATATACAATTTTTCTGAAATAAAATGTATTATAGGCTGAGCTAATTATACATCAGGTATATCAGTCAAACCAATGACATTTAGGCAAATCATCACTGGGGCAACTTTCAGTTGTTAAGCCTAAAAAAACACACATCATGCAGAAATACCACGCAAGTGTTTCGTTTCACACATTTAGTGGCGGTTGCAACACCCTTCAAAAGAAGCAGAACTTGTTTACATCATCGGACAGAATTTGCCCTGACAACAGCTTATCAGGTTTAGGCCTGCTACACTGTGTTGAGCAAGACAAGCAGCACACTATCATATTCACACCAGTCCAGTTTATACCACCTGAGAGAGGACAGCTGCCAGACATCTGCCCTTTCAGTTGGCAGCCCAAGTCCCACAGACTCTGTGGAATCTTCCAGTGGCCCATCATCAGCCTGGCTTTAGGACAAGGGGAAGGGGAAAGGGATAGGAAGGAGTGCTTTGTTGGTTTCTTCTGTTTGTCGTCATGCCCTATCTGTTCTCTTATCCACTTAAGTTGCTTGATCATCACCAGACCATCAAACCTTGCATGGAAACATCTCTAACTTTGAACTGCGAAGATAAATACAAATGTATCTAAATTCTCCAATTTACCTCATACTGGAATTCATTGAAACATCCCCTAAAGGGTGTGTTGGTTTGCCCTACCAGTCTCTGCTGCGCTGAAGGTGTACTGGCTGCTGGAAGAGGTGCCCAGGTAGAGCTCCTCATTGACTGCTCCCTCTTCCTCCTCCACCGCCTGCTCATCCCAAGGCCCGAGCTCAGTCTCCCTAGTGTCCCCCAGAGTCACAATGTCAGAGTGGTCACTGGAGGAGCACAGAGTCACTTGCTCGTCCCCGGCCACCTCACCTCCAGCCTGCAGAGGATATTCCACATGGTTGGCATAGGGACTGGAAACATAGCGACATGGGAATCATACAAATATGCAGCTGAAGAATGTTTTGTTTTTATCCCTCACCTCAGAAGCAGACAATATCTCATCTAAGGTTTCTTCTTTTAGAGTGGCATTAAGAGATGACTCACCCCTCTCCTCAGTGAACTCAGCTGAAACACATTTAGAGGACATTTAAAATTTGAAGAAAAGTTGAGTGCACGTCATCTACTGTGAGCACATAACATCCCAATACAGCTATAAATGTGTTTGATTACAGATGGTTAAACCAAATTATGTAGTTTTTCTGATACATGTATATTACAATGTTGAAACAGTTTAACCCAGTCATCAATAGTTTTTTTTTGTAATAGGCCTAGATATTTCATTTGTCATAACAAGGCATATGGTAACTCCTCCTACCAGAGAGAGTGGTGAGTTGGTCCTGCAGCAGCTCTGGCTCCAGCACTGCACTCTCTGGGAGATCAGATCCACATTCCAGGCCGTTCTCTGGCCCCAGGGCCTCAATATCTGAACCCTTAGAAACAAACCTATTATATTAGCCTACCACATTTTAGACAACCCTACATGAAGGCATACTATGATCTCCAGTTCACAGCATTAACCCTCAGACTTTCAAATTATTCTAGACAGTCAGCATAATGGCAGTTTAACTAGATGACATGAAACTTTGAATTAGCCAGTCACTGTAACAGTCATATCTATAGGCCAGTCCCATTAGAGTGCACTGAGGAATTTCAAGGCCTCTGGTTCCTAGTAGAGGTCGACCGATTGTGATTTTTCAAATGACGATACCGATACCGATTATTGGAGAACCAAAAAAGCTGATACCGATTGAATCGGACTATTTTTATTTATCTATTTGTAATAATGACAATTACAACAATACTGAATGAACACTTATTTTAACTTAATATAATACATCAATAAAATCAATTTAGCCTAAAGAAAATAATGAAACATGTTCAATTTGGTTTAAATAATGCAAAAACAAAGTGTTGGAGAAGAAAGTAAAAGTGCAATATGTGCTATGTAAGAAAGCTAACGTTTCAGTTCCTTGCTCAGAACATATGAAAGCTGATGGTTCCTTTTAACATGAGTCTTCAATATTCCCAGGTAAGAAGTTTTAGGTTGAAGTTATTATAGGAATTATAGGACTATTTCCCTCAATACCATTTGTATTTCATTAACCTTTGACTATTAGATGTTCTTATAGGCACTTTAGTATTGCCAGTGTAACAGTATAGCTTCCGCCCCTCTCCTCGCTCCTCCCTGGGCTCGAACCAGCAACACAACGACAACAGCCACCATCGAAGCAGCGTTACTCATGCAGAGCAAGGGGAACAACTACTAGAAAGCTCAGAGCGGGTGATGTTTGAAACGCTATTAGCGTACGCTAACTAGCTAGCCATTTCACTTCGGTTACACCAGCCTCATCTCGGGAGTTGATAGGCTTGAAGTCATAAACAGCACAATGCTTGACGCACAACGAAGAGCTTCTGGCAAAACGCACTAATGTGCTGTTTGAATTGATGTTTACGCACCTGCTTCTGCCTACCACCGCTCAGTCAGATACTTTGATACTTGTATGCTCAGTCAGATTATATGCAACGCAGGACACGCTAGATAATATCTAGTCATATCATCAACCATGTGTAGTTAACTAGTGATTATGACTGATTGTTTTTTATAAGATAAGTTTAATGCTAGCTAGCAACTTACCTTGGCTTACTGCATTCGCGTAACAGGCAGTCTCCTTGTGGAGTGCAACGAGAGAGAGGCAGGTCGTTATTGCGTTGGACTAGTTAACTGTAAGGTTGCAAGATTGGATCCCCCGAGCTGACATGGTGAAAATCTGTCATTCTGCCCCTGAACGAGGCAGTTAACCCGCCGTCATTGAAAATAAGAATGTGTTCTTAACTGACTTGCCTAATCAAATAAAGGAATAAAAATAAAAAAAATGGCAAATCGGCGCCCAAAAATACCGATTTCCGATTGTTATGAAAACTTGAAATCGGCCATTCCGATTAATCGGTCGACCTCTAGTTCCTAGTACTGGACTATTGGTCCTAAAAGGGTTAGCTGAGGTGCTCAGGCTGATGGGGAATCAAATAAGGACTCAGGTAGAGTCAAAAAGACTTGACTTACTTCATTACTTATGATAGTCCACCCACAGGAGGACTCTGTGTCACTTGAGCTCTCTGACATGGCTCCGCCAGCTGGTAAAAACAATGGAGCACACTGTAAAAAACGCATTAGGAATTTTTATTTTTTCCACAAGAGGAACATTTGAATACTCAAATGCAAAAATGTATAATTCTGCATAAACCCTCAGTTCACTGATATGACATTGAGATAGGAGAGTTCACAACAACAGTACACAGACATTGCAGCATAATGCATGCCTCGTTGACAGGGGAATGTCTAGCTCTCAAAAACCATTAATCTCCATATGGAGGGTTTTCAGCCATTACATTCGCTCACATTTGGATCCATGTCAACTACAATTTTGACATTGTTTTAACGTTTAGAAACGTCAATCATTACTTTCAAAACGGTTTTCTAAACATATGCCCCTTATCTTTCATGTCAGCGAGAACATTTATCAAATAAAAAAGATACACTTACTGTAGCAGTTGTGCACAGATTCATACACTGTGTGTGCCTCCAGTTGACGAACTACACTTCCTTCCTAGTTAGCTTACACCAAAGATTATGGATATACTGACAATACATGCGTCTCCCTAACAATGGGAGCCGTTGTCCACAAAGCGGCAAGACGGGCTGTCTAGCTTCTATCTATCTGTTCTTTGGGTTGGTGGATACATCTCATTATTATAATACTTTTTTGAATATTCGATGAGGGTTGTTGACTTTAACCACCTGTATTCAATAGAGAGAGATGCTATGCTACTAGCCTCATGCCATGACTATGCATAGCCATCTTGAGACAACTCGGATATAAAGTGTTTTTTCTCTCTCAAAGTTGCCAGTGTTGTGTCGAAAATATCCCCCTGCCAGAATCCCCCCTTCTAATTTCCTTAATTTTGTGGCTAGAGTCAAATACTTTATATAGAACAAACTTCAAGTCAGGATAGGCAACCGAAATTAATCATTAATGTATGTGTGTTATATTAAACATAGAGGGAGTCAAATGTTGGCAAGCAATAAACATTTCAGAACAACTATGGCTGAATTATTATCCTTACACTTTCAAAAAATACTAGTCGAATAAGCCATGGGAGATATGACGAATTTTGGCAAAGAGATGTATTGGGCAGCGGCACCGGGCGCTGAAGAGTGGGTTCGCCCAGGGCGCCGTACAAGCTAGAACCACCACATACACTTGAAAACTGCAGACAAAAATGCTTTCTACTACTAAGATCAGTGAAATGTAGGCTAAATTGACAACGGCGTGGAGAGCAGAAATCTCAACGAGAACAAGTCGCAGCAATGAAGAACCCGAAGGGGGGAGTATTCTGCCAGGAGGGAGATTTTCGGCACAACACCGGGTTATCCACGTGTCCTACTTATATAGTACACTCTTAACATACACTCTGAACAACTTATGCGTATATTCGAGAAAATAAGACATTAGTTTATTTGTTGACCAAATTCGACAGTCATTATTGACCTCCATACAAAAACTCATTGCTTGGTGAAAAAACACCACCTAAAGGAGGGAGACAGATTTTCTGCCGTGTTGGACATCTCTCTTCCTCTCTGCTAACACACACAGGTGTTCTGAACACACTAGACAGCGGGTGGCGAATTATGTCTTCCGTAAACAAGCGCTCGAACGTGGAGATATGGCTGTGTGGGAACACTAACCCTATAAAAGGTGTGTAGTAATTTAGTTTAAAATAAATAATTTTTCACTGATTATGAAATATACGTTACTTATTTCCAATACAGTACCGCAAGCGATGCGTGTTCATGTTTAGAGTAACTTAACACAATTCCCCCGTCAGAAGATACTATCGTCAATAGGCGCTAAAGTAGTTTGCGTCTATGAATGGTAGGGGATGTCATGTGACCCCCTTTGCTGGTGAATGATCGCACCAATGCCCCACTTTTGGGGATATCGAAAACTGTTTATGTTTCTCTGTATGGGCATGATCTTTTTTGCAGCAGAACATGATAAAGAGTTTATACAGCTTTCAGAGTACCCAGTAGTGGTTGTGTAGAATGTGGGTTGTGGGGGGCAAATGTCAACCCCACCACAACAACATTTTGGAATACTGTTACTTTGCCACCTAACTGGTTTACTGGTGAAGAAAAACGAAGCCAAGTGAGTATTGTTGATATTATTTCAACAACCAGAGTTGGTGCACACGGTTCAATGCATGGGGGGGCCTTCGTAGCTGCACTGTGCAGGATTGCGATGTCGCCAGCTAGCTAGCCAACTACAGTTAGCACACGAGGAGTCCAATCCGCAATCGATTATTCAACAAATTGATGTCTGAATAGATAGCTATATATAGATAGCTAACGTTACATATGTAGCTATGTAACGTTATTATATGCACAATACTAACAATTTTCATTAGAAATGACACAATCAGGTGAAAATGCGAACTGATGGGTGTTTTCTGCAAACAGCTGCTAGATAGACTGACATTTAAACAGCTTCTTGCTAGCTACCTAACAGTAATAGTTAGCCACTCGCACAGTAAGCTACTAGTACGCGTTAGTTTCTAACTTATCCTACTCTGTAACGACAAGTAGTATGACTTACAAACTACTCTAACTTGACAAAACACCAGACAGTAATATCATTACCCAGTAAGTTTCCAACGTAGAAAGTACGTATTTCTGCAAACGATTCTTGATATTGCAGTCACAATTGCGCTCTCACAGCTTCATCGATTTCAATTCAACAACAACACAATCAGCGTCTCGTCAGCAACACTAAAAATAGTACTTCCGGATGACAGAATTTCGAAAACGTTCTAAATAAAAGTATCCCATGTAATTGTAGAAACGTGTCAATAACCTGTATTTATTCATGATACATGAAAAATAACTGTTTAAACATTAACAATGAAGGGGGCAGGCAGCAGGGTAAGGTCAGGGGGAGAAGGGGGCAAGCAGCAGGGTAAGGTCAAGGAGGAGAGAAGGGGGCAAGCAGCAGGGTACGGTCAAGGAGGAGAGAAGGGGGCAGGCAGCAGGGTAAATTCAGGGCATGCTCAGAGAGGACACAAAGACCTCTGGATTATTCTGCTATTTCAATTAATTATGTTATGCAGCACAATGAAAAGAGTGATAATGCATTTTTGAAGGAAGTTGCCCAAAATCTGCAATGGTCAACTGCTACAAAAAACACAAAGGACTAGTGTCGGGCTGCTTAAATGGAAAGATGAGAATTTTGATATAGGCTTGTGTTATGCAGCTAAAGGAAGGTATAGGCAGGGATAGTAAAGTGGTGGACACTGGTGTTAATCAGGTGCTTGAATTAATTGAGTCACAGGAAGGAGTAGTAAAGGGTGGACCTAGTGCTATAGTAGGAGTTGAATGTACTGATAGTGACGCTGTTCTCTGTAATGATAAAGTTAACTATGGAGTTGACCGTACTGATAAAAGCATAGATCAGAATAATTTGACACATAAATTGTATGGGGGTGGTTGTGATGTTGGGGAGCACCAGAAAGTTAAGACCTGCCACAGAAAGGGGAAATAATTATAATAAATGTTTAGATTATCATGCTAGTTCAATGGCAGTACATGCCATCATGCAGCATAATGACACATTTGAGTTCCAATTTTGGGAGGAAGTTGACAAAACTTTGCAATGGCCATCTGGAACAACCATTATCATTAATTGTAGTATCAAATTCTTAGAAATATGTGTAGAAGTACAATTCAAAGTCTTGTTAATGAGATTGAGGAAGAGGTTGAGTTGACCAACCCTTTGAGCCTGTCACCCATATGTAATGACATATGAGATAAGTGTGACAGCACAAACTTAAGTCAGTGCAACACAGTCAGACAGTACACTAATTGATAAAAAAAACACCAAACAAACACAAAAGTGGGGAGAAGAAATGCAGTGAAACATAACTATGGTGAGGAATAGGTCACACATTAAAAGAAACCCAAAACACTTGTTGCTGTAAATAACCAAATAATAGTAAATGAGCAATGCTAGCATGTGATATCTGTGAAATTGGTATCAATTTGATAGTCGAAAGGATGTAGAATTTCCTACTTTTCTATGCAACTCAGAATCATGTCGAGATCATGTACAGCCATTGCAAAATGGATGTAGTCTTAAAGTGGACTGTGACACATTTATACATTATATTGCTAGTGACAAGGTGAAATTAAACAAAATGGTACAAACAGAGAATGTAAATTAGGCTCAGGTTCAAAACCTATTGCCTGTGGAGAGTTTAAATGATGGAATGTCAACTGCTCAGAGAAGACCCTCAGACTGCCAACTTGATATGCAAAATGTATACACTTTTGAGGATAAAGAACCTGCTTCTGAGTTTCATCCTGATGTAGCCAATAATTCACATGACGAAGTGTCAGTGGTGCTGCTCAATCAAATCTCAGACACCCAAGATATTGGGATTTAATAACCACTTAAAGACAGAAAGTTGTGGTACAAGTAGTCATACAGGTTTATTAGATGAGGAAATCATAAGCTCTATGACAACTGATACAGATGAGAAGCATGTAACTGGAGAGGTAGGTTGATGTATAAATAAGCAGGGATACACTGAAATGTGTTTTGTGAGATGAGACAAACTTTGGATGGTTTTGGCATACCACTCTAAATAATGGTGTGTTTTCATTGACTCGTGATGAATGGAAGAGGGTCCATTTGGAGAGGAATGGTAGGTACAGTATTTGGTTAGTAGCGAACCTACTGAGACTTTTGCACCTCACCTTAGCTGAGACAGTAAATGTTTTCCTCTACAGTGATACAGTCCAATATGTATTCCATATACAGAGAACTGCATTGCTGGCTATGTTCTGTTGCATGGGTAAATAGTCAAACTGAATTACCAAATCTCTTGTATTTATTAGCAAAAGATAAGACAACTGCTGGGTACAACACATAGCGTTATGGTTTCACAGAACTAAACTAAGCAAAAAAAGAAATGTCCTCACTGTCAACTGCGTTTATTTTCAGCAAACTTAACATGTGTAAATATTTATATGAACATTACAAGATTCAACAACTGAGACATAAACTGAACAAGTTTTACAGACATGTGACTGACAGAAATAGAATAATGTGTCCCTGAACAAAAGGGGGTCAAAATTAAAAGTAACAGTATCTGGTGTGGCCACCAGCTGCTTTAAGTACTGCAGTGCATCTCCTCCTCATGGACTGCACCAGATTTGCCAGGTCTTGCTGTGAGATGTTACCCCACTCTTCCACCAAGGCACATGCAAGTTCCCGGACATTTCTGGGGGGAATGGCCCTAGCCCTCACCCTCCGATCCAACAGGTCTCAGATGTGCTCAATGGGATCGAGATCCGGGCTCTCCATGGCAGAACACTGACATTCCTGTCCTGCAGGAAATTACACACAGAATGAGCAGTATGGCTGGTGGCATTGTCATGCTGGAGGGTCATGTCAGGATGAGCCTGCAGGAAGGGTACCACATGAGGGAGGAAGATGTCTTCCCTGTAACGCACAGCACTGAGATTGCCTGCAATGACAACAAGCTCAGTCCGATAATGCTGTAACACAGCGCCCCAGACCATGTCGGACCCTTCACCTCCAAATTGATCCCTCTCCAGAGTACAGGCCTCGGTGTAACGCTCATTCCTTCGACGATAAACGTGAATCTGACCATCCCCCCCTGGTGAGACAAAACCGCGACTCGTCAGTGAAGAGCACTTTTTGACAGTCCTGTCTGGTCCAGCGACGGTGGGTTTGTGCCCATAGGCGACGTTGTTGCCGGTGATGTCTGGTGAGGACCTGCCTTACAACAGGCCTCCAAGCCCTCAGGCCAGCCTCTCTCAGCCTATTGCGGACAGTCTGAGCACTGATGGAGGGATTGTGCGTACCTGGTGTAACTCGGGCAGTTGTTGTTTCAATCCTGTACCTGTCCCGCAGGTGGGATGTTCGGATGTGCTGATCCTGTGCAGGTGTAGTTACACGTGGTCTGCCACTGCGAGGACGATCAGCTGTCCGTCCTGTCTCCCTGTAGTGCTGTCTTAGGCGTCTCGCAGTACGGACGTTGCAATTTATTGTCCTAGCCACATCTGCAGTCCTCATGCCTCCTTGCAGCATGTTCAAGCAGTTGAGCAGGGACCCTGGGCATCTTTCTTTTGGTGTTTTTCAGAGTAAGTAGAAAAGCCTCTTTAGTGTCCTACATTTTCAAAACTGTGACCTTAATTGCCTACCGCCTGTAAGCTGTTAGTGTCTTAATGACCATTCCACAGGTGCATGTTCTTAAAATGTTTATGGTTCATTGAACAAGCATGGGAAACAGTGTTTAAACCCTTTACAATGAAGATCTGTGAAGTTATTTTGGGATTTTTATTAACTTTGAAAGACAGGGTCTTGAAAAGGGGAAACTTATTTTTTTGCTGGGGTTCAGGATAAAACACGAGGCTTTAAGCCACTAAAGGGTGCTACTAAGACAAGACACATGAGGCTATAAGCCACAAGGCCATATAATCATCCAGAAATACAACTCAAACAAACTGGAAATAAATTGAAACCGTGATAGGATCTGTAAGAACCAAGAAAAAGCATAGAACCAGTCCTATACAATTACATATTAAAACATATTCTTTATCTTATAGAGTAGTAATTCTCTTTAGTTCAGATTTTCCCTGGTGTAGTTATGATAACAATTTTGACATGATACACTATGGCTATGCAAAGCTGAAAAAAATCATACAGATAGCGTTTACCTCAGACTTTTGTTTTGAAGGAATAACTTGAAAACTGGAAGTCTTAATGCTGCCACCGGGACGCGAATGTTGCTGTCATGACGCTAATAACAACAGACCTTTGCGAAGCTGAAGAACGTGTAACGTAATGAGGGGTAGGTTTAGTTTTAATTATGAGTTTGCGTGAAGTGAGCACGTCCTTTGCCAAAGTTGGAAACTACAGCTCCCAGTATACTATGGTCTCTGGATCACGTGATTGATCAACTGAGAAATACATGGGTAGATGTAAACCAACATACTAAACTCATGATTTTAGTCTACTGCAATGATTATGTCAGTGGGTTGTCTTTATTCAATACGCCCAACTTTATGTAAGGTTTGTATAATAATACACACAAGGCTTAGAATGAAGAGATATGAAGCAAGGAGGATGATCCTTCCGATCTAGTACATCTACATCAACTGTCGCGTCAAAACCGTCGCAAAGGAGGGTAGCTACGGTAACCAACATCCTGAATCCACGACAGAGGTCTGTCCTCACCAACCAACTATCAAGGTAAGTCTTACTTTAGGAGTTTACAAAGTTTGTCTGAACCTTGTAGCGTTTCATATAACAAGGTTTCCCAAACTCTGTCCTGGGGCCCCCTGGGTGTTTTGGTTTTTGCCCTAGCACTACACAGCTGATTCAAACAACCAACTCATCAAGTTTTGATTATTTGAATCAGCTGTGTGCTAGAACAATAACGTGCACCCAGGGGGAAGGGCCCAGAACCGAGTTTAGGAAAAACAGTCATAAGGCATGTTGATATTCAGAGAGGAAGACGCAAAGAGATAGCTAGGCCCAACTCGGCTGAAAGTCTGTCGCCCACCAGGCAAGGAGATTTTGTATAATGAGTGTCGAGTTTTGTCAACAACAAAAAATGTATGGCTTATTTGCAACATTGGCATAACATCTCTCAATTGAATACAGTCGGTTGACGTCAACAACCGACTTTAAATATTAAAATAATGAGATGTATCAACCAATAAAAAAGAATAGGCGTGCTGCTTTTTGGACGACTCCCATTGTTAGGGCGGAGAGACCAGTATCTTGTCAGTATCCATCATCTTTTATATTTTGCGAAAATCGAGTTTGGGAAACCCTGAACTATTTGATATATTTTTTTGTTATCACCTGACATTCTAGGTAGACTGGTAGGCCTTGGCAACAATGTCGGCTCCTCAACAGCAGGAACAAAGCAAAGCCCTGTGTGCAAACCCTGGGAATCCTGTTTTCTCATGTATGATGACCCCAGTGGTTAAAAACAATTCTCCTGTGCCATGGGCAAAGCCTCAAAGCCCCTTCTACAAGACCACCTCAAGTGACTATGGCATTAGTCCTCCAACATTTGAATCATCACCATGTACCTACCACCCACTTTCACAAAGATTCACAGAAGACCTTGGGAACTGTGGGATGTTACGTGACAACTCCTTCAATACAAGTCTTGATCGAAGCAGGGTATATGACTGCCCTAATTTGCAAAACACTATCTGATTTGATTGACATGGTAACATTGTCTTGGTGTTGATTAAACTACCTGGTGGACCTTCACTCCATTGACAATGATTGGTGTCCTGAAAATGCATTTTTGCTGTACATTTAAGTTCTACAATATGCATGTTGTATCATTCTACTTACACACAAAGTAAAGCATAGTTTTACTTGCACTTATGTTATTTGTGACATACAGAAACACACTAATAGCTGGTTACGTAAAGCAAGTTACAATGTTTGACTTTTTTATTGTATCACTATAAACATATTAGGCTACACTGAACAGGTGGGCTATCAGCATTCATTGTAGTGTTCCTCATTGCAAAAATATATATGAATGTATTAAAAAATATATAATTCAGGTCAGGGTGCACTCCCTTGGATGATTTGTCTGATTTTGTGTGTGTCAGCTTGTAGAGTTTCATTTTGAGGATCAATTGTCAAAGCAGCCTGGTAATCTTGAAGACCTATAAAAATATTTCCAAGAGAGAAAAAAAGTTTAGCTGACTGCACCGGCCATGCTTCACCAGCTATCCCTACTTCCTAGCCTAGGATATCCACAGCTGCATTATTTCAGTCACAAGGCTAGACGGCTTGTCATTCGGGGCAGAACAAACTAAATAATCAACTTTTTAGCCAGCAGAGGTCAGTGTTAGAGGGTAAAGTACAAAACACCCATCTCTGGAGCTACAGTACATAATCTTTACATTGTTTTTATTTTATTTAACTAGGAAAGTCGGCTAAGAACAAATTCTTATTTACAATTACAGCCTACACCGGCCAAACCCGGACAACGCTGGGCCAATTGTGCACCGCCCTATTGGACTCCCAATCCTGGCCGGTTGTGATACAGCCTGGATTCGAACCAGGGTGTCTGTAGTGACACCTCTAGCACTGAGATGCAGTGTATTGTGCAAAGTATTCTCTTTTTTGCGTTTCACTTGTCCAAGTATGAATAACAATAAGGTCTAAAACTAAAATAGAACGTGCAAAAGGGGAGCCATAAAGCTTGAGAAATGCCCTAGTTGATGTTGCACAGACCTTCAGTATAGAGCTCCAGTTCACAAAAAGCTGTGCCTCGTCTTACATGAGCTCTTGTTCTGGCACCTGCATTGCCAGCCACAGGTGGCGTCAACAGATCAAGTGCCTGCAATGAAAGATTGTGTGTATGAAGAAACATTGTTGTATAGAACATGACATTACAATCTCTTTTACCAATGCTGTTGAGTAAAAGGAAACATTTACACAAGGAAGATGAATACTGACCCAAGAGGAATCCTCAATAGCTTTATGAAGATTCCTTAGTTTCAAGTGACAAGCAGCACGGTTTGAATACATGGCAGGAATCTTTCTGTTAAGCTTTATGGCAAGGCTGTAAGCATTGATCGCAGCCAAGTAGTTACCTGTTGCAAACAATTTGCTGAAAAACATGGAGGGAAGACATTTAATATTAACGCTATGCTTCATTGTTCTTATGATCACTGATTTTGACAAGATTAGCCTACTTACTCTCCTTTCTCCTTTAACCAGTCAGGGTTCCTCTCTTCTTCTGTCAGGTCCTTCAGCTCTGCCAGGTTTACATTTATTGCCCTTCTGGCCTCGGCCTGCTTCTGAAGCCACTGTTCCAAAAGAGCACATTCATATGATTGGGTTGGCTTGATAAAAACATTTTTTTTTTTAATGAAACATGATGCTACCTCCCAATATGGAACCGAGAATGGACAAACACATCCCGTGCCCATAGCTTAAAGTAAAGACAAAGCAATCAATACCCATACTTAAAGGGAAATTCCACCACTTTTCATTGTCTCCGGCAGAATACCAGCATTTACATATGTGAAAATGGCGCGTTTAAGTTAAAATGTTCTACCCGACGTCATAATCAAAAGTGAAAACATTTTAAAAACAGTGATTTTCAAACATTCCCAGGGGCGTGGGGAGAAAGAATATACCTTCCCTCTGGCAAGAAACTCTGTGCAGGTTTTGAAAATCAGTTTTTCTGGCTTTTAATCCTACCCTGTGATGTCACAGAGAATCATTTTTAAGACAGTTCTTATCTTTTTAACCACATATCATAGAAATGTGCTGTTTTAACATACAGTATGTAGACACTGGTATGGTGCTGCAGATAATGGATATGAGGTCAAAAAGTTGCGGAATTGCTCTTTAATAAACCACAGTTCCAAAGATTCACTGATGAAAAAAACTGGTTAATACTTGAAAGTGGAAAGGGAAAAATTAGTTTACACCTCTTCCTCCTCTGGTACTCTTGATTCTCGTAGAGCCGTGGGAAACACTCGTGGTGTGAACTTGATTTGAATGTTGCCTGTGGATCTTGGAGCTGGCAAATCCACCTGTTTTTTCTTGCTGATTGATTGAACGCTGTTTTTCTGATCTATGTAAGAAACAAGCAGATGATATTCATTACGGAATACTCAACCAATCAACGAACTTATGATTGCAGAGTGTACAATTAGATTGTACCAGAGTTTTATTTACCATGCTTGACCTTGCATTGGTCTGATGTTCTGGGTACATGCATCTTTTCTGATTTGCTTTGTTTGTCAACCTTGATTCTCTGACTTTGTAGCTTTAGTTGGGCCTCCTCCTCTGCTATTTGCCTCTGCTTCAGTTTCCATGCCTCCAACTGTGCTGTTGCTTTCTCACATTCATCATCCTTCATTTTCTGGATCTTGGCTCTCCCCTCTTCTTCAAGCTGAAAATATAAAATAACTGAAAATTAAGATGGATTCTTAGCACAAATTTCAGAGAATATATTTTACAAGTGTATCACCTTCATCATGGTCTCCAGTGCATATTTTCTTTCTTCTTGTGTTTTCGTGGCTTTGGCTTTCGACTCAGCAGCAAGCTTTGCCTGGGCTTTCAAGAGTGCTCTTTCCCTGATCTCTCTCGATTTGTCTTTGTCATCTAAAACAGATAAACACACACACTAACAAGAGCCTTATAATATCATCTTTGTGTAATAATACCAATCAGGGACAAATGTAATACATACAATGAAGTTGTCAAATACTGTGACTACTTTGCATAATGTATTGCAGCTACTTTATACCCATGTCCATGGCGTTGTTGAATAGTTGTTTCTGTTTGGCTTTAAGGGCATTCTAGAGCGTGCATTATTTCCCTATAAGGCACACGGTATATCAGCAGGGTAGAATTCAATGGCTTTAGTTCATTCTTACAAGTTCTATATTTTGAGCTGCTTTTGAGAGTAAAAGTAGAATTGAAAACATGATTGGCATTGCTGAATTCGATTTCAATAATAGCATGCTAGGACTGATGGTTTGGTTAGCTAAACTAGCAAGTCTGTTTGTTTAGTTACCAAGGCAACTACTGTAGCTAGCCTATCTAGTAAACTTGCTAGCTACTTCAGTGGATGTTGAACACATTTCCAGCAAAAGTATAGCCATGGTATAAAAGGGATATCAACTTGGGGCTCTCAATGCGTTCTCTGGAAAATAATGCAACTCCATGGAAGGTTTATTTCACTCTGCTAGCGCGTCTTCCATGTCATTTAATATTTTCAAATACATAGCCCCTCGTCGATTATCGCTTACATAGCTAATTAGACTAATATCTATATTGCTGTTAGTTAATGACTTACTGTTATTAATCACAAGGTGCTCCCACAGTCTCTCCTCCTTTTTCTGCAATGTGAAAACTGCAACTCCATTTCCAATTTTTGCTGTGCTTTTGTCATCATCTATCGGCTCAGACAGGAAGGCTTCAAATAAAAACGGGGGGAAATGTACCTAAATGAAGGAGGCAAATCAAATAAAAATGGTGGGGAAATGTACCTCAAATGAAGGAGGCAAACCAAAGCAAACTGATTACCAAAGCAATTGTCCATCTACTACTGCATTTAGGTAGGCACTAGTTTCCAAAAAACTTTTACCTTCAGATATTCGTCTGTGGAAAAGATATCTACTTTCCCAACCTTTACTCCTTTTAATGGTACATTTATGTAAACAATCGTTTCTGTCTGTGTCCATGTGTAATCTTTGACAATCAAAGGCATTTCAAACCAATTTATAGTTAACTATGATTTGCTAAATTGCTGTGAGTGTGTGGTGGTAGCTACAACTTTGGCAGTTGCCAAGGAAGAAGTAAAGTTGTTTCCGCGAACGATTGGTGTACTTCCTGTTTCAAAGTTGATCTCCTGTTAAAGGGCCACTGCCAGGCCAACCTGCTTTCAGATCCTAGAGCCCAGCTGGACTTGAAGGGTTGAAGCAAAGAATATCTGACAGTTCTAAATGTTCTGATGTCGTGTTCCTAGTGCTCTAATGGGCTATTTTTTTAAGGTCTGTTTTGTAGGTGTAAATCTGAGAGCCCAACATTTTCACACATGAAAGCGAAGACACAATTTCAAAGTTGTATTTATTAAAATAAGTTTTGCAATAAAATCTTTGTTAATTTAGAAAAATAGTTTGTGGCATTTGTAATATTAGTGCATACATTCATTATAAAGAACAGAATACAAAACAAATTAACAAATGAAGCTTTAGGTCATTGAAGAAATGAAACCATATTGTTCATGTTACAGAGGCTCATATCTAATCTATTACCAGACCTCGCAATTGAGCCCTGTTTGCCATTTTTATTATACCTCTGCACAATTTTAATAAAACCATAATGAAATTGTTGTAACTATGAGTGAAATTAACATTTGAGATCATGTACCGGTACATTCAATATCCTAAAGGTAATATAATCAGGTGCTCATTTGAAAATTATATCCTTTTTGGTGGCCAATCGTTGTGGGAAAATACAAATACTTAATGTGCATGTACAATGAACATACAGGTTATTCATACATTACATTTACTAATAAACAACATTTGAAAATGTCAAGAAAATAAGGCATCTGGTGTCAATCATCTAATATGAAAAAATGAGTTTGAAAATCAAGCTAACTGCACTTTGCAAACAACGAGATATGTAAGTGGAGTTGTTATTCTGTAAGGAATGTACTTATGAAATAAAATTTTGGTACATGACCATTTTTGTGTTAAATTTAACCATTCTCAATTCATTAGGAATGGGGTAATAATATATTATTCCTATAAACATTATTAATATTTTGATTACACAATATTCAGCCTCGTCACAAACGGCTAATAAATTAACAGTCAACAACATACAAATGCAGTTTTTTCACTTGATGTATTTAAGCAAAATATATAGAAGTGATGATGTATTAAAACAATTGTAAGGCTGTTGATCCTGATGTTAGCACTGAATCAACAGTAAATATTAACTGCTTGTTCGTAGCAGATCAAAAAGTAAGCAAACATTGATACAATTACATGATACAAAATTGAGCACAGTACTATTCACAATGCCACATTGAGTAGTTTAAAAAGTTGTTGAGTAGTTTTGATCAGTAGTTTTGATTTGGTTTATAGAAGATTTAGATTTTTTTTTTTAAATGACTGACCATATGAAAACGAATCTCTGAACAATATCAACTACCAACATTTATGTCTGATGGGCCGAAGCCTAACTTGAGCAATGTACTCCCATAGAAAGTAGGCAGGATATATTTATTATAAACTCAAACATCCCCTCACTGTCAACTGTGTTTATTTTCAGCAAACTTAACATGTGTAAATATTTGTGAGACATAAACTGAACAAGTTCCACAGACATGTGACTAACAGAAATGGAATAATGTGTCCCTGAACAAAGGGAGGGGGGGTCAAAATCAAAAGTAACAGTCAGTATCTGTTGTGGCCACCAGCTGCTTTAAGTACTGCAGTGCATCTCATCATGGACTGCACCAGATTTGCCAGTTCTTGCTGTGAGATGTTACCCCACTCTTCCACCAAGGCACCTGCAAGTTCCCGGACATTTCTGGGGGGAATGGCCCTAGCCCTCACCCTCCGATCCAACAGGTCCCAGATGGGCTCAATGGGATTGAGATCCGGGCTCTTCACTGGCCATGGCAGAACACTGACATTCCTGTCTTGCAGGAAATCACGCACAGAACAGGCAGTATGGCTGGTGGCATTGTCATGCTGGAGGGTCATGTCAGGATGAGCCTGCAGAAAGGGTACCACATGAGGAAGGAGGATGTCTTCCCTGTAACACACAGCGTTGAGATTGCCTGCAATGACAACAAGCTCAGTCCGATGATGCTGTGACACACCGCCCGAGACAATGACGGACCTTCCACCTCCAAATCGATCCCTCTCCAGAGTACAGGCCTCGGTGTAACACTCATTCCTTTGACGATAAACGCGAATCCGACCATCACCCCTGGTGAGACAAAACCATCCTGTCTGCTCCAGCGACGGTGGGACTGTGCCCATAGGCGACGTTGTTGCCGGTGATGTCTGGTGAGGACCTGCCTTACAACATGCCTATAATCTCTCAGTCCAGACTCTCTTTACGGACAGTCTGAGCACTGATTGAGGGATTGTGCGTTCCTGGTGTAACTTGGCAGTTGTTGTTGCCATCCTGTACCTGTCCCGCAGGTGTGATGTTCAGATGTACCGATCCTGAGCAGGTGTTGTTACACGTGGTCTGCCACTGCGAGGACGATCAGCTGTCCGTCCTGTCTCCCTGTAGTGCTGTCACAGTACGGACATTGCAATTTATTGCCCTGGCCAAATCTGCAGTCCTCATGCCTCTTTGCAGCATGCCTAAGCCACGTTCACACAAATGAGCAGGGACCCTGGGCATCTTTCTTTTGGTGTTTTTCAGAGTCAGTAGAAAGTCCTCTTTAGTGTCCTAAGTTTTCATAACTGTGACCTTAATTGCCTACCGTCTGTAAGCTGTTAGTGGCTGAATGACCGTTCCACAGGTGCATGTTTATTAATTGTTTATGGTTCATTGAACAAGCATGGGAAACAGTGTTTAAACCCTTTACAATGAAGATCTGTGAAGTTATTTAGATTTTTACGAATTATCTTTGAAAGACAGGGTCCTGAAAAGGGGGGAACATTTTTTGAGTTTACATTTTGAAAATAGTTGAATCACCAAAGTATTGCAATATCGAATTTAATGAAAAGTTCTCTAAACAATAAGACAAATCTACATGAGAAAAGCAAACAATTTGAAAATATACACTGCTCAAAAAAATAGAGGGAACACTAAAATAACACATCCTAGATCTGAATGAATGAAATATTCTTATTAAATACTTTTTTCTTTACATAGTTGAATGTGCTGACAACAAAATCACACAACTTATCAATGGAAATAAAATTGATCAACCCATGGAGGTCTGGATTTGGAGTCACACTCAAAATTAAAGTGAAAAACCACACTACAGGCTGATCCAACTTTGATGTAATGTCCTTAAAACAAGTCAAAATGAGGCTCAGTAGTGTGCGTGGCCTCCACGTGCCTGTATGACCTCCCTATAACACCTGGGCATGCTCCTGATGAGGTGGCAGATGGTCTCCTGAGGTATCTCCTCCCAGACCTGGACTAAAGCATCCGCCAACTCCTAGACAGTCTGTGGTGCAACGTGGCGTTGGTGGATGGAGCGAGACATGATGTCCCAGATGTGGTCAATTGGATTCAGGTCTGGGGAACGGGCGGGCCAGTCCATAGCATCAATGCCTTCCTCTTGCAGGAACTGCTGACACACTCCAGCTACATGAGGTCTAGCATTGTCTTGCATTAGGAGCAACCCAGGGCCAACCGCACCAGCATATGGTCTCACAAGGGGTCTGAGGATCTCATCTCAGTACCTAATGGCAGTCAGGCTACCTCTGGCGAGCACATGGAGGGCTGTGCGGCCCCCCCAAAGAAATACCACCCCACACCATGACTGAGCCACCGCCAAACCGGTCATGCTGGAGGATGTTGCAGGCAGCAGAACGTTCTCCACGGCGTCTCCAGACTGTCACGTCTGTCACGTGCTCAGTGTGAACCTGCTTTCATCTGTGAAGAGCACAGGGCGCCAGTGGCGAATTTGCCAATCTTGGTGTTCTCTGGCAAATAACAAACGTCCTGCACGGTGTTGGGCTGTAAGCACAACCCCCACCTGTGGATGTCGGGCCCTCATACCACCCTCATGGAGTCTGTTGCTGACCGTTTGAGCAGACACATGCACATTTGTGGCCTGCTGGAGGTCATTTTGCAGGGCTCTGGCAGTGCTCCTCCTGCTCCTCTTTGCACAAAGGCGGAGGTAGCGGTCCTGCTGCTGGGTTGTTGCCCTCCTACGGCCTCCTCCACGTCTCCTGATGTACTGGCCTGTCTCCTGGTAGCGCCTCCATGCTCTGGACACTACGCTGACAGACACAGCAAACCTTCTTGCCACTGCTCGCATTGATGTGCCATCCTGGATGAGCTGCACTACCTGAGCCACTTGTGTGGGTTGTAGACTCCGTCTCATGCTACCACTAGAGTGAAAGCACCGCCAGCATTCAAAAGTGACCAAAACATCAGCCAGGAAGCATAGGAACTGAGAAGTGGTCTGTAGTCACCACCTGCAGAACCACTCCTTTAATGGGGGTGTCTTGCTAATTGCCTATAATTTCCACCTGTTGTCTATTCCATTTGCACAACAGCATGTGACATTTATTGTCAATCAGTGTTGCTTCCTAAGTGGACAGTTTGATTTCATAGAAGTGTGATTGACTTGGAGTTACATTGTGTTGTTTAAATGTTCCCTTTATTTTTTTGAGCAGTGTATTTAGTTTACTTTAAGCTACTTCTAAAACTGCCTTCCCTATTAGCAAAAATGGAAGCCATGCTTGAAACTATTTTGACAAAGAAGTTTATTTTGAACCAAGGTTATTTTCCCTTTATGCAGTAAGCATGTCTCTTAGTACTAATTATCATATTATTTTACCTTTCCAAAATGAAAACAAAATATAAAGAAATTTTGATTTAAATGCATCATGTTTGCGCAAAAATAATACAATTAAAGCAAAGTGCACACATACTAAAAACATTTTTAGAGCATTATACATGTCTTTTATATAATAGGTTCATTTAAATGAGATTAATCTGTATACTGTTTTACAAAGTAACTTCATTAAGGCTCTAAATACATTCAATATCAACAGTTTAAAAAACATACATGGATTGTTCCACAAAATGAGTGCCTTTTGCATCCCTTTGGTATTTTACGTAGAAATTGTGCATCAATATTGAATTTTAAAAGCCTGTTATATTCAAAGGTGTGCCCTTTAATATAGACCACATGGAGAATTCAACAAATCAGATTTTTATATTTTTCATTTATATGAATGAAGACTTGCTAAAGTGCCAAAATTCTGCATTTTGACATGTTCCTCTGTGCACTCTGACTTCCAGGAAGAATTTAACCCACAAAACCCTAAGATTTATCCAAGTTTAAACCATCATTGTAAAGCCCTAGTTATTTTATTTGCTTTGACAAAGTCATTTTATGAAGATTATTTAATGTGATTGGTGAATAATTTTAAGGTAAAAAAACAACAACCTGGCATTCATTTTAAGGTCAACCCTGTTATGTGAACTGAACTTTTGTTTTAATATTGTGAAACGATTCCTTTAAAAAAAAGGAAAAGAAACATTGAACATCTAATAGTCAAATCCTATTGTAAAATCAGGTGAGCTGGTTCTACTCTTTTTGGCCATTTTCTGGTGTTCTGTGGGAGCATAACACGTTAACCCTGTTACCCATAGATAGATTAAACAGGCAAACATTTTTTGGAACATTTATACTTTTTTCTTAAGCTTGCATTCAATTGCCCCTCCCTGTTGCACACACAACTTCCATTTCCCCTGTCACAAGGGGATTTATGTCTGATTTAAGATGACATCTTCAACCCTGTTACTTTCAAACGTTTTTTTTCTACTCACCAAGTTATACACCTCAAAAGGCATCGAATTGGTGGAACGACCCACATGTATCGAATCATTTATACAAAATGTATCAGATCCAATTCTGGTTGTATAGCATACAGTACAGGTGTATGGCTTTGGAACACCACTCCAGCTGTGACTATCAACGTTTTGGGAAACAATCATACTGCTCAAAATCTGTCAAACAATAACAGCAGTTGAAAAAAATATCAGATTAAAACGTTGAATACGTTTGCATCCGTCAATCAGTTAACCTTTCCGGATAGCTTACTCATACTGATGTTATAATAACTTATATTAACCATAGGCCAGGAAAGTTGAGCGAAACAGTAAGGACCTTGTTAAGAGAATGACATTATTGTGGTCAACATGGCCAATGGTACCTGCCCAAAAATAGGGAAGAGAACTTCAGTCTAGCTCTTGCATCGGTCTAAGCAGGGGACAGACACTGCTATCCAAATTATACCAAATCTCAAATAAAACAACAAAATGGTAAAAATGTAACCCTTCGTAAACCCTACGTAAAAACGTAAGGAAAAATCACCAACAAAGGAAGTATAACAAAGGAAATAGTATAACCAGTATATTAATAATGTTACTGATGGCCCATATTCATGACCATATCACTCGATGTTAACTGTTGGCTGCTGCCCTGCTGGCTGCCCTGTTATCTCCTTTGTTCTATGGAGCTGTGCCCCTTTCTCCTCCATGCAGATGTCACAGCCCCACACTGCCGACACCTCTGCTGTCAACAGGTTATAAGCTGTCTCAGTCATTCCAGTACAAACCCTGTGGAACCATTTTTGACATGAGGCCTCACACAGGATAGCTTCCTGGTCATCATTCACTTCATTCAGGCATATTCCACATGGAAACACAGGCTCTGTGGAGGAGTGGCTAGGCCTGTTGGGATGCATCAGTGTCTTATTGATGACCACACCACCACCTCCATTGCTTCTACTCCGCTCCAGGGGGGCTGCCTCCATGCGCCTGCCTGACTGTGGGGACTTCTTCAGAGAATCATTATTGGGATGGATGATGCCGTTGATTTTCTCTGTGGTGTTAGGCTGACTTGCACCCTGACAGACCAGGGCGCCTCTATTCTTTGATTTCAGGTCGACAGAGTTTTTCTGACCCATGATCTCCTCTGAGCCATGGCTTCGTTTCCGTGGAGATGTATTCTGGGATGTACTTTTGCTTGACACCACCTCACTCATGTCCTGTTTAGGTGTGGGTGTATTGGACTGGGCAAAGCTGTTGTTTTGCTGCTGCCGAATAAAACCGGGACTAGAGTCCATGCCGGGTCGGGGAGGTGGATTCCCAATTGGGATGACTGCTGATCTAAAGCTCGGGCCCATGTCAGGAGAAGTGCTTTGGGTCACATTATGCAGATGCACCTGATTTAAGTTGCCACGGGGACCTGGTCTGAAAGATTGATTGGGTGGAAGTGGCATGATACTGTTGTTGTTGTTGTTTAATGGTGGATGGTTACCATAATTGGGATTTTCATGGTAACCATAGTTAAAGCCGGGGGGTCGATTGAACCCCATGCCCATTTGAGTCTGGGCAAAAGGGTGGAGCTGGTTTCGTATCTGGTAGGGACCCCTGTAAGAAGAGGGCATCCTATTGGGCATGATGTGGTCCATCCTGGGCGGGCCATAGCCACTGCAGCCAGGGTAGTGCGGGTTGCCAAAATATGGGTTCCCGGAGGACAGAGGCTTGAAAGATGGTGCGTTGTAGTTGTCATCAAAAGGATTGGCAGCCACTAGGTGGTCGGCACTTCGGTTTGGTGATGGAGCATACTCAGATAGGGGAGCGAAGAAAGGAGCCTGGGGACACACATGAAAAGGCAATGATAAAGGTAGTTGTTACAGAACTATGTAAGCAGCATCAAACACTTGACTATCAACAGCCATTGAGACCTTCTCAAAAGTTTGATGAATAATTGAGCAGCATATTAGTTTTGTCTTGAAATAACATTGTTTGACTGAATGAGTTCGGTCAATATTGGAAACCACAAGACTGAATGAGTTTGGTCAATATTGGAAACCACAAGATTTTTGACCTATACAAAGAAAGGGAATCTCAGAAAATTAGACTATTGAATTTTACCTGTGCGTTCGACTTGCACTTTTTCTTGTCTGGGCTATCCAGCAGAGCACCCGGCCCTCCTAGATCATCAAGCCCACCATCTCCACCTGAGAAGGAAAACCACACAAAATGTTATACAGCCATATAAAATGCAGGTTTCCCATTAAACTACAAGGCACACTTTTCACTCTGACAGACATTGTATAGAAAACTTACTTGTGGCATGCCAATATGTTGAACAACACAGAACTTGTTTAATTTTCTCATTAATGGCTTATTGCCTACACCTTTGTGAAGTCCATGTGCAAGCAGTGTCAGGACTAAATTATAAGAGAGGCTGGCTGCACACTGTTTTCATGTAGTTTAACCAAATTTGAATGGTCCAATCTTCTCCATTGAGAAGAATCTAAAATGTTTGGCAGCTTGCTGCCCCTATCACGTTGTCCAAGTTGCCCCTATGATATGCGGCAAGCTGTAAACTCATGTAACCTAAGTATGGTATAGTCAGTATACTTGGTAACCAGAACCAAATTACCAGTACTCAGCAGTAGCCTCTCCTCCTCTCCAGGGTATATTACCACAATAGATCAATACAGTAGAACTCTGTAACTCACCCCTTTAAAGTAGTGTACTAAATAGGCAATAGGATGCCATTTGGGGCCTAACCCTGGTCTATAGAGTTCCTGACAGCCTCCCAGTCTTCATACACGGTTGATAACCAACATCCTCCTAAAGGCTCCTCAAGGATGCAAAGGTACATTAAAGGCTCAATCACAAAGACGTGTTGGATTGTTATGTCACTACAATGGCTGGTATCTATTATCTACTGGGTTGGGGTCATACTGGCCTGGTATCTGTTATCTACTGGGTCATACTGGCCTCTTATCTATTAGCCTATACACACAGCTCTGTAAATATGTCAAACATGTAACCGTTTTTCAATGCTATTAAAACCACCCAAATCTTCTCCTTTGGTGGGCTAGTTTGTGTAATTGTTATAAAAAAGAAAAAAAATTGCAAAACAGTAGGCTAGCTCTTGTATGATAGCCTACAGTAGACTACTGGCGCATGTGATGAATGATCATCAATGTTTTCAATTTCTGTAGCCTATATCTTGTTGTTATAAATAAATAGGGCCTACAGTTTATGCAACATAATTTGTCCCACAGAGGTAAAACAGACAGTCTGTTAACTAAATGCACTTCATATATCGTTCACGGCAATAAGAAAACCTCAGCTGGCTACATAAAAAAAACTTCGTGGCAGTTCCAAATTTGCGAACACATTCCGATAGTGAAAGTTTTGTTGAACTTTCCACGTCAGCAAGGTAAATTAGATTTGGATAGTTTACGATATGTTTTTTTCAACGGAAAATGCCAGCGCTGTCTATTTATTTGGAGTTTCATTCAATACTTCAAAGGCCTTGAGGTAGGCCGATAAGCTCCTTCAACGTCGTAATTATGGTCGAGACTTGTGTGCAGCGTGTCGTGCCCCCACAGACGGCAACATACCACGCGCAGGAAGGGAAAAATATCGAAAACGCGCATTACCTCGGGTTCTTTTGAGCGAGAAGGTATCTTTATCCTGTTCTTTTGACATTACAGAGCTTCTTACATGACTTAAACCTGCATAATTGTGCTGAAAAGGTAACAGTACTCGACCGCTCTCTCCCCCCAGGAGCAATCACAACTATCTGTGTGACGAGGATAGCTGCAATCGCTTGCAAAGTTTGGGAGGAGCAGACAAATTAAACTTCATGATATCCTGTGTCACGCTAGGAAATTATTGTTAACATTGTATCATTGTCACATATTTCTCCACGTGGCACATGACTGGAACTTGTAAAGCACGGTTAATATTAGATTTTGACAAACGGAACCTTTGTGTGACAGCACAGAGACCCCTCCACATTGGCATGTTGAATGTGTCTGCACTGCCGCTCCGTCAGAAGTGTCGGTGTATTGTGATGAACCGCTGATGTAATGATTCGACTGGGGCGGAAGCTAATAAGTCCAGTCTGGATATTTAGTGGCAATATCGGTCTGTCTAATAACTGTTTATTTGAAGTTTATTACATACTTACCACTCTCTTTGGATGAGTTTTGCGCTATTCATTTTCTGAAGTGTTATCTCCTTAGTCATGATGAATTGCAGCCCTAATAGGCCTAACTTCTCTACACACTTCAAAAGTTGTTTTTACTGTAGGAATAGGCTACAGAATTTACAAAAATAAAAATGTTTACTAAATTAAAATAATAAAGTTGTTGTTTAGGCTACACTATAGATTTTTTTGTTTCTTTTTCACAGCCATCTATGGACACCATTTTGGGTAGGTTACAGATCTCTCCAAACAGAGGCTCTACTGTCATACACATGGGGTTAAACAATCCATGTATTGACTTTTCTCATCCATTAACAGTAATTAATTGCTGTTTTTTCAGATAAGGGAAGACCAATGATTGGATGGACTGTAATAACTGAAGATAATGCCAGAGGGGCCTTTAACTGACTACAAGAGGAAGCCTTCAATCTTTGGCCCCAAATGTCCGTTGGGGAAGACAACCATTGTCACAAAATGGACCAAAGGAATGGACCTTACAAGTGCACTCCAGGGTCTGTGTACGTTTTGTTATTTTGATTTCCGAGTGAAAATGGAGAGTGAAAAACAGAACATCAACTTATTTTCTCACAATGTGAATTATTGTGTGGATTATAATTAACTGACAGTGTTGTAAGGGTTGATACCTTTTTTGTTAGGGCAAATCAAGTCTGACATTTTAATGTAGAAATTACAAACTTTAGAAGCCTTTTTTAAACCTTGAATACATTGCAAGTTTGCATTTTCTGCTGTGCAGGAAATTTCCCGCAACAACAGGCTGATCAAATTAAGATCCTACACCTGTATACATTTATAGATGTAGGCCAATTGTCGTAGCAAAAGCTGTGTTCACAATTGAAGAGAATAGCATCCGTCTGCCTTTCAGTCAGCAGGAAAGGATGTTGATGAGCTATAAACCATATCAATAAAAAGGCTTATTTTAACTTACTGTATTGGCTACAATAACGAAAATCACGAAACATACATGGACCCTCCAGGTAAGCCTCATGTGTCCCTTCCATGCACCACACGCTGATACAATGGAGACCACCAAGTTCACCTTCAAGAATTAATAGCAAACAAAAATTCATGGCAATATGCATTGTGTGATCAACTATGGCAAATGTGTGAGTTACAAAGAAGGTTATTATAAAAACTACTGATACAAACAAATATTAGAGTATCATTATAAAACTATTAAACTGTATTAGAGTAACAATGAGGACAGACATACCAATACGTGCAAGAAAGTTCACATTGTTTATTTTTATTTAAACTCAGAATCAGTCATTCTGAGAATAATTTGTTTAACTTATTTGTAACTTTAATTGGACAAGTAGGCTAACATTTTCGTCATGAAGAAAGTTGTAGTAAGGACCAAGGCTTGCCTGAATATCTTCAAGAAAAGCTGTTGGTGTGTGATCAAAGAGCAAACAGAAAAAAGGAAAACAAAACATTAACACAAAATAATGACAAAAGGTACATTCAATTTCAAGGCATGTGCCTGCTCTTACTATAACTTTGAAACACAACAATGCGAGTCTGTGTATTGGTTACACAGACTCCCAATGTTGTGTCCCAAAGCTACTCTCACTACAACTGTGAAGCAGCTGTGGGTTCCCCTGAGTTTAACTGTAAATGACCCACAGGGCTCCACCATTGCAGCTAAAGCCATCAGCACAGCCTTTACAGAAAAGCGTGACTGCAGAAGTAAAGAGGACTCGGAGCACCAGAGAATTATGATTCACACCAAGTGCTCCACTTTATCCCTTTATATTCACATGTAAAATAAAAAAAAGAGAACACAACTCTTGAAATTAAAGAGACACAGGACTGGATCTGCGTCACTCGTTCTTCCATCTCTTGCATAACACTGACCCCCTCTGACTATAGCATCCATCACATCTCTATCAAAAGCTGGAAGAGGAACCTGAGGTAGAAGACGGTATATCACTTATCGGACATTCACAACCAATACGAGAATGCAGAACCCTCTCAAACATTCTGATTCTGAAAACATATATAAGAATGAGAACCCTATGGTTACTCTTTATCACAATTGAAAAGATGAACAATACTGTTACTGCTCAATAATAACTTGTCTATTCCAGTTTTTAGTTGTTATCAGAGAGCTGGATTGCAGTCACTGGGCATTATAACAATGCAGAGGATTACACATGTAAATAAAAAGCAAAAACAACTCAAATATTCCATATACAATATGAACTTGACATTTTAACACAGCTTTTCAGACTAATGCTCATCTACAACAGTTTAAAGGGGTATTCACATTCGTATCAAAGATTAATACATTTTAGGCATCTAGGAAAAAACTAAATTCAGTTGGTACTTTCTCAACTGGGGTATACGAAACCCCATAGAAATAACAATAATATATATTTCTCCTCCAGTGAGGAAAACGTTAAAAATAATGTAGAGAAATTTCTTTTTTGCTTCAATGACAAATAACAATGCACGTTTAAAAGCACTAACGGTGTACAACTTTCATCTTGGTTTGTGGTCTAATAGACACCCATTTATTAAGTAGTAATCAAAACCTAAATGGAGATAAAGCTTTTGGAACCATATAAAATGAGAAAATATCATGCAAAGATATGAGTCTAAATGGATCTTTTGCCAATGAGCAACAGTGAACTGAATTCTTTGGTATACATTGTTTGCCATTCAAAATAAAGTAAAACTGATTGTGTCACACTTCATGCAAACCGTCATCCTATTAGCTGGAAATCCGTTGATTGAAAATACTGTTGCAATGTAGGATGAGAATCAATATAATATACTGTATTTAGCTCTGCATATAATTTCCCCCTACAATGTACACATCTAGTTGCAACAGTAAAGCTCTAAAGAAAACCAATATTAGGGTGATTTGGTTAGTGTGCATGACATTGATTATTGTCATTTTAACCATTATCAAGGGCCCAAAATCCTGGGGGCACTTTCTGAGAGAACCCGCATCTCAACTCAGTTGGTCACAGAACGGGGGCACACATGTGCAAGGCGGTCGATTTTTGGTCTAATACATGAGAAAAAAACTCATTGTAATTTTCCCAGGGGCCCACTGAGAGATCAAAAACAATCAGAGGGAGCAAACAATTACTTTGTATGATAGCATCAGTCACCGCTGCACATTGGCTGTGATCAACAAATCAAACTAATCTGACAAGTGCTAAACTTATTTTTCTACTCTATGGTAAAGTATCAACTACTTAAAGAACAAAAAAGTAACTCAAATCTGTACTCAGTAGTACATAAACGTAGACAAAAATATAGATATCTTTAGTGATAAAATGTTTTCTTGGTGTTCATTCACTTCCATCGCACTGATTTAACGCTTTTGGTTTTCAACAATCGTTCTTCATACTTCTCCCATCCCCATGTGTCAAAGAGTTGGACCTCAGATGGATCGGACTTTGGTATAGGAGCCTTTCTGTTTGTCTCCGACATCTGAGGGTCTCTTTCCCCATTAAGGCCATTTATAAAGCTTTTAAGGTCTGCTGTATTGAAATGCGTCGACCCAAGCATTTTTGGTATGTTCTTTCCCAAAATAACCAAAAAGATAGCCTGCCATACCACATACACATAATTCCAACTGAATTCAAACAGGTTTTCCCACCTGTGAGTAGGGCATCACAAGGCTCTGAACCGTAACTGAC
This sequence comes from Oncorhynchus clarkii lewisi, assembly GCF_045791955.1. NCBI lineage: Eukaryota > Metazoa > Chordata > Actinopteri > Salmoniformes > Salmonidae > Oncorhynchus > Oncorhynchus clarkii. Next base: position 19,021,510 of record NC_092172.1, on the reverse strand, counting down.
AATGTTCTAGAGTAACATTCATAACAGATCTATGACAACTACCCTCTACAACGAACAGCTCAGCACTAAGAAGATACCCTGTCAGTCAACCATGGAACATTACACATGGCTTTTAAAATGTACTAAACCTAGTTCCCTGAGTTCAGGAGAATAATAACACAACAAAATAATGCTTAAAAAGAGGTAGTATAAAACAGGAATTGCAAGGAAAACTGCACATTGACAACAAAAAAAATCTTAACCATTATTACTATGGATAACCTGAAAAGTGTCATACTGGCTTATTACTGAATTTCAGCAATTTATGTAGTAAATTGTACTGGTCCTTAATCTACCATAGCCAAGTAACCTGAGAAATAGTCCAATTAACCTGTGATAAAAATAAAATGACAAAGCTTTAAGTGAGATCTGCAGTACCCTTACAATCCCATACTTCATTACAAACAAGGAGGAAAATGAATACGGGACTAGTCTGACCTAGTAAAAACAAATTGCCATCAGGACGCATTAGTTGTTCCATAAAGGAAGAGACCCCTTCCATAACTCAGGTATAAGTCATTATCATTAAATATATAGTTGGAGTTTACCGAGAGGTAAACTGAGGTAGATAATCAGCAAAAGAAGGGCTCACTCTACACTTTGCTCCAGTGATAAACTCTTAAATAATGTCAGAAATGTAACAGTCACATTTTTGACAATCTCGTGAAACATTCATGGTGGGTGAGATTTCTTTCAAACACATACAAACATTTAGAATAAAAATAAAATGAGTACACATTCACTAGAAGATTCTTTGATAAAAATCACCAGAACCCAAACCAGAGCCCAGTTCTTCCAAAGACCTGGATTTTTGGATAACTGCTCATTGTCTTTTAGAACAGTGGAGTGAGTTTAGGGTTGAGAGATTGATAGGAGGTCACACAGACTGCTAGAGAGAAAGTGCAGGCTGGGAATTGTCTGGGGCCTGATCGTGATGATGGTTGCACGGTTTCTCCATGGAATCTCCAATCTCCAGGTCGAGGTGAGACTGCTCCCCCAGCTCACCCTCACTCTCCTGGGCAGGACTGCAGCCTGATCCCCCACTCTTCTCCTCTTTCAGAGACGCAGTGCGGTTGGTCATCTCTATGTCGTCGTGAGAGTAACGGCCCGAGTCGCCTGTCTCGTGGCTGCCGTCGCTGTTGGAGGAGCCCTCGGTGTCACCAGGTGGGCCAAACAGGACCTGCAGGGAGGTGGGCTGGTTGGGTGACGACAGAGACTCAGCCTCGTAGCACAGCACTGTTGCTCCTGGCTGGTACGAGCAGATTCCATGGCTTTTCCTCTGGATCTGAGTAAGTAAGAAAGGGTGAACGAAGGGAATTCATATTGATAAAAGGAGGAATAGCTGCTGGTCACTTCCTATTGTGTTCTATAATAGTAATGTTATGTTACTTGAACACTTTTGTTTTATCTTTCTTACCTGGCTTTTCTTAGCATTCATTTTTTTCTGATTTCTGAAGGAAAACCATTTATTTTTCTTCTCAGTGATTGGATAAACTGGTCCGAGGCTATTGATGATCAAATTTGTTCCACCCTGGAAATTAAATGAAATTTGCAAATCTCTGAATCTGTCTACATTGGTTATTTTCCATGTACTTTGGAGACGTAATGCAAGAGGAAATGTTAGAGGAAAGGAAGGGCGTAATAGAGCCATATCCCCTTACCTTGGCATCAATGAAGTGGTCTGCTCTCATCATTGGCACCATGACATCAGCATTCTCAGCCTGGCCCTCAGAGCCCAGGTGGACCGAAGCAGAGGGGACCTGACCAGCCTCCTGCCTGATGGCTTTAGTAGCTGACGATTTCCTGTCAAACAATCCTACAATATTAATATAGAAATAACAGCAGAGGTTCTATCCAAACCAATGGGCAGTCAGAAATGTCATATCAAATTACAACAAAAATCACACTGAATCTGTTAAAATGGTTACCTGTTTTTGCCTCTGCAGACAAGGATGAAGGCACAGATGATGATGCAGATCAGTGCAATGCAAACCCCCACGATGATCCCTGTCATTGACTTCTGGTCCAGGTGGTAGAAGCCACCAGAGAACACTGCAAGACAGTTGTCACAAGTGATGAGACAGCCACTGGAGACATACACTCTTATCTAGGCTCTGTGTGGGTATTACATCTCCACACTGTGTATCAAAATCAATACAACTGGCAATCACCTCCCCTGACATTCACAGAGATGTATTACAGTGTAAATAATTTAGCAGGAGACCAAGGCTGCAGGCCAAGCTATTGAATTTGAATTACATCGAGTAGGTCAAGTGACGACAACAAGAGGAATCCTGTCATGAAAGTCAATGAAAGAAAGACCAAGTATGCACCACATTAGTCACTAACCTGTAGCTGAGCCATGGGAGCGCCTGGGGTTGTGACCGGAGGTGGAGCCATCGCTCTGCACGGCCAGTTCCACGGTGTGTGAAAACGGCCCGTCTCCCATATCGTTGGACGCAGACACCTTGACCAGGTAGATGTTCCCCGGCTGTAGGTTCTCCAGTAGAGCCATGGTGATGCTCCCTATCACCGAGAAATAAGTGATTAGTGACCTATGTCAACCCATTTGAGCCTCAGCAATAAAAGGAAATGGACATGTGAATATTGTTTCAACACGCTGCGGTGTTGCCATTTGCCACGTGGTAATAAATATAGCTGTTCAAATTCATCTCTAAATAAATGAACTGGAGGAAATATGTCAGGCCTCTCTCCCGTTTTCAACTGACTCATGAAGAACAGGGGTTTACAATTCAGTGGAAAAAAACATAACCTGAGGCATATGGGGGGATATTTGTGACCAGATTCTCAGGCAAAGGACAGAGGGTCAGGGATCAGAGGGCTCTAACCCCCCCCCCATACCACCCAGCTCCACTGAGGTCTCAGCAGTAACGGTTGGGGTGACAGGGTTGATTTACAGTGGTGGGGGGCTGGAGCAAGGCAGGATGGCTTTGTGAACAGCCTCACTTTTGACCCCTTCACCTGTGGCTTAGAAGGAAAGATCAGATGCCTCACATTTCCTGGAGTCATCTGCTCCCAATTACACCTATGCTACCCATAATCTGTGTTCTTTACCCAGGAGCTGGACACTCTCACAGCTGGCCAGTATTACTTACTGCCACACGTCAGGCCTTTGGGTACACAAAACATATGTGTGTGTTGCTATGGCCACATTAACTATATGGTAGTAGTCCATAGTGACTACAGCACTCTTGACCAGTGTGTTTCAGGTTGAATGATTATAATCTTGAGGAGAATATTGGACCTAAAGCCACAAAGACAGATCATACCCCACCCAATGCTAAAAAAACAACTAAGTATATCATCCATCCTTTGATTGGTAAGACAACAGGAGGGGGTTATCTAAGAACAACCAGAGATCTCAAGGACTAGTAACAAATACAGAAATGGAAGGGAGGAAGAAATTAGTTGATTTCCAGTGGCCTGTATGGTGTGGAGCTGGGGCAGGGCTCTTTGTCTCTGCAGCCCAGTTTAGGCTGTAGCTCATCTCCCTCTTTCTCTCTCTTTGGCTCACCTTCCCTCTGCAGCACCTTCCACTCTCCAGCTACCCAAGCCTTCCTGGAAGCGTAGAGGATGGTATAACGTGTCACCGCCAAGTTGGGCTCATCTGGAAGTTTCCATGACACCAGCGCTGTGTCGCCCTCGATCAGAGTCACTTTCACACCTGACGGTGGCAGAGTAGGTGCTGAGGAGGAAAAAATGCCAGTTTTACCCCTGAGGCTAAATCGCTGATGAAGATGTACAACTGTCATAAACAAAAAAAATTGCTCTTCGTTACTGGTAATGAGTTGAGGAATACTGAAAATGTAAGTTTGAACCAGGGCCTACACCATAGCGACATTTCAATCAGAGTAGGTTCTTTGATGTCACTCAAAAGGACAACTACATCTCACAAGCTATGGCCCTTGCTTATGATCCCTTTCCCTAGAGATGTGTAATAATGCAGTGAGTGAGCATATAGACTACTGAGCAGTTCAATGAATTTGCTCCTGTGTCTTTCTCATCCTTTCATGAGCAAAACACCATTGGAGGGAAAATGAGAGCTCATTGGCAAGGATCTGTCAAGTGATTGCGCTCTAGTTGTGATTTGTTTGCAGAACGCAGAGCCTTATGGATACGTGACTGCGAGAGTCCTGGTGAGATAAGCAGTCTTAAGACACTGGAATTATTGTGCCTAAGTATTCTATTTCAGTAGGCTAGGAAATACCATCGGAGCCCAAAAAAGGTTGAGAGTATATTCTATTCATCTATACAGCATGTGCTGCTGTATGAAGCCATGTTGGTGCTCACCTTCAGGCAGAGTGCTCTGGTAGACCACAGGGCTCCAGGGGCTGGAGAGTTGGTCAAGGTGCAGGCGGACAGCAAACTCATATCTGGTGTTGGGCTCTAAGTCCGGGACCAGAATGTTCTTCTCAGCACTGTAGAGGAGAACCACAGTGATAAAAATGGATTTACAGTTGAAGTTGGAAGTTTACATACATTTAAGCCAAATACATTTAAACTCAGTTTTTCACAATGCCTGACATTTAATCCTAGTAAACATTTCCTGTCTTTGGTGATCCTATTTATTTTAAGAATGTGAAATGTCAGAATAATAGGAGAGAGAATTATTTATTTCAGCTTTTATTTCTTTCATCACATTCCCAGTGGGTCAGAAGGTTACATACACTCAATTAGTATTTGGTAGTATTGCCTTTAAATTGTTTAACCTGGGTCAAACGTTTCAGGTAGCCTTCCACAATAAGTTGGGTGAATTTTGGCCCATTCCTCCTGACAGAGTTGGTGTAACTGAGTCAGGTTTGTAGGCCTCCTTGCTCGCACACGCTTTTGCAGTTCTGCCCACACATTTTCTATAGGATTGAGGTCAGGGCTTTGTGATGGCAACTCCAATACCTTGACTTTCTTGTCCTTAAGCCATTTTGCCACAACTTTGGAAGTATGCTTGGGGTCATTGTCCATTTGAAAGACCCATTTGTGACCAAGCTTTAAACTTCCTGACTGATGTCTTGAGATATTACTTCAATATAGCCACAGAATTTTCTTACCTCATGATGTCATCTATTTTGTAAAGAGCACCAGTTCCTCCTGCAGCAAAGCACCCCCACAACATGATGCTGTTTTGTTTCATCAGACCAGGGGACATTTCTCCAAAAAGTACGATCTTTGTCCCCATGTGCAGTTGCAAACCGTAGTCTGGCTTTATGGCGGTTTTGGAGCAGTGGCTTCTTCCTTGCTGAGCGGCCTTTCAGGTTATGTCGATATAGGATTCGTTTTACTGTGGATATAGAATATTTTGTACCAGTTTCCTCCAGCATCTTCACAAGGTCCTTTGTTGTTGTTCTGGGATTGATTTTCACTTTTCGCACCAAAGTACGTTCATCTCTAGGAGACAGAACGCGTCTCCTTCCTGAGCGGTATGACGGCTGCGTGGTCCCATGGTGTTTATACTTGCATACTATTGTTTGTACAGATGAATGTGGTACCTTCAGGCATTTGGAAATTTCTCCCAAGGATGAACCAGACTTCGTGGAGGTCTACAATATTTTCTGAGGTCTTGGCTGATTTCTTTTGATTTTCCCATGATGTCAAGCAAAGAGGCCCTGAGTTTGAAGGTAGGCCTTGAAATACAACCACAGGTACACCTCCAATTGACTCAAATGATGTCAATTAGCCTATCAGAAGCTTCTAAAGCCATGACATCATTGTCTGGAACTTTCCAAGCTGTTTAAAGGCACAGTCAATTTAGTGTATGTATACTTCTGACCCACTGGAATTGTGATTAAGTGAAATAATCTGTCTGCAAACAATTGTTGCAAAAATGACTTGTGTCATGCACAAAGTAGATGTCCTAACCAACTTGCCAAAACTATAGTTTGTTAACAACACATTTGTGGAGTGGTTGAAAAGCAAGTTTTAATGACTCCAACCTAAGTGTATGTAAACTTCCGACTTCAACTGTATACTGTATATGGAGATTATTAATCAGATCCAATACTTTGGCAATTGACCTGCAAATTCTTAAATCTGTACTAAGTGCCATCCTGAGTTCTATGACCATACTAAGCACCCTCTATCCAGTTAAATGACTATGTGCATGGAGTATGAAGAGGAAGGTATTATATAGGACACTCACGTCTGCAGGTAGAGTACCAGGGAGGCGTTCTGAAGGCCCACAGGGTTACAGCGGATGGTGTAGTTGACGATCTGGCTGGAGGTGAAGGCTGGACGCCCCCAGTGGAGGAACACGGCAGACGAGCTGTTGGCCTTGGCATACACGTGGTGAGGGGGTGGCGGAGGGGGCACCATACGATCACGGACCGCTGATACACACAGAAAAAAAAAGAATGCTAGAGGTACTCATGCGTCGAAGGATTGATAACCATTATTATCATAACTATCATCTATCATTATAGACAATGGTTGCTTGCATTAAGTGAAGAACTTACAGACACATCCAGGGGTGCTGATAGTCTGGTCTGCCTGGTAGCCATCTCCTATGAAACTGAACGCCAGGAGCTTCACATGGTACTTCTTCCTTGGGTCTAAAAATAACAAACATTTACATATCTTTCACTGTAAACCTATGGGTATAGTATACATCACATCATAGACATTCACCTCAAATTGACCAATGTGACCTACAGTGGAAGTGAGTGTGTCTGTTCACTGGGGGGCATTACACTGAACCAGAGGCTGTGTGATTTCTCCAACCAGTGGGCTGTGAGAGTGCTAGATCAGAAAGAGCATGGCTGAGAGGTCATTGAGGTTTGGCTGTGGAGCTCTGCGACAGATGCTGAGTGCTGGGAGCCCAGTCCCTAGGTCAGTTCCTGCCCTTCTCAGGGCAATGAGGTACACAATAGAGGAGCTCCACTATCCATCACTCTGCCTTTTCAGGGAGAATAGGGGAACCCTTCCCCCACCCAGGGCTGCTGGCCAGTGGTCAGTCCTATTCAGTTCCAGGACAGGGGGGTTAAACCATAAGACAATGCCCCCCCTAGGAAAGACAGACGGGTCAATCACATGGCCAGAGTCAGTGGCCTTACAGACCCCAGGTAGAACAAACGCTGCTAAGTTAAATGTTCTCTCTGTACCAAACAGGCCACTGATAAAAAGTTCAGGCCAAACACTATCCAAATGTTTCACTTCATATCTGCATTGATTGGTTAATTTGTCTCCTAGACTACGATCTCTTGTCATCCTGGAATAACCAGGTTACTGTGCATGACATATTCAGATAAGGAGGATAGGGTTGGAAAGGTAATACTTCATCATATTAATGTGTTATTACCCTGTTTTGTGCGTAACAATAGTATAGCTGTATTGGGTGAACCGGCTGCAGTGTATTAAAATATCATTACACAGGCAATTACAGGAAGCTCCTGCTCCAACCTAGAGGACCTTGCTAAAATAGCTGAGGATCTATCAAACTAATGGCTTACAGCCTCCTATGAACTCCAAGGCTCTTCAATATGTCACCCATCATTACACACACAGTAGGCAGAGGAATCTGAGCAAATTATCTTCAATCTGTGAGTGCTTATTCAATACGTTTATTTTGAAAACACTGGGACATATTGATTTGTATTTCAGTCATCAGTTGTCGAAACAGCACTGAAATACAGTCTAGTCTAGAGGGAAATGAACTGCTGCACGACCGTACATGAGATCTTACAGCACATCATAGGCCTACGTAAGAGGCTGTGGGATGACACATCATTATCCAACCGAAGAGGGGGGGGGGTGTAAGTGTAGTAGGCTGTATAGAACGTCACCTATGCTTTACAGAATTATAAAGCTAGATTGCAGTACTTCATGAGAAGATGTACAGGTACTAATAACATAACTAGTATCAGTGGAATAGTGAGCACCAGTAACCGAAAGGTTGCTGGCTCGTATCACCGAGCTGACAAGGTAAAAATATGTTGTTCTGTCCCTGAGCAAGGCAGTTTACCCACTGTTCCCCGGGCTCCGAAGACGTGGATGTCGATTAAGGCAGCCCTCCGCACCTCTCTGATTCAGAGGGGCTGGGTTAAATGCAGAACACATATTTCAGTTGAATGCATTCAGTTTTACAACTGACTAGGTATCCCCCTTCCCTTTCGCCATGGAACAGTAATGCAGTGAAGAACATGACCACTAGGTTGTGCTCCAGGACACATACGTTGAGAGGAGCATAGGAGTGTGGATACAAACTGAAGTCATGCCTATCCTCAGTTCCAGTCACTGAAACAGTCATTTATGAGTTCTACGTTACTAACAGTTTCTGTGATCATGTCTCAGAAACAAATAAAAGGTAGTCAGTTAAAAAATGTATTGTTTTTTGCCCTACCACTACACAGCTGATTCAAATAATCAAAGCTTGATGATAAGTTGGAATCAGCTGTGTAGTGCTAGAGCAAAAAACTAAACATGCACCCAAGAGGGGCCCCAGGACCGAGTTTAGGAAACCTTAAATTAGACGATCTAAACCCAAGGGTAACCCATGTTGTTCATCTGACAAACTGCTAGAGGATCATATTCACTGCATGTGTGTGAAAATATATGTTGTAATGGTGAGCAGGCTATATATCTTCAAAAGAGTTGAACAGTTCAAAAAGCAATTACAGTCATTGTGAAAAATCCAACCACTTTGTTGAACAACCATCTCATCATGTTGACTATGCTCCAGAGTTAAAACAACTGTGTTTTTTCTAGGATCGGTCTGAGGGCCTTGAGGCTATGGGAGGGACCAGGGGGTGGAGTCAGGGCTGTGGGAGGCAGGGGGATGGGCAGGAGGATTGTCCGAGGGGTGTGGTTTGAGCCACTAAGACCTCTAGCCCGAGGAGTTTCAATGGAGCCAGCAGGTCAGGCCTAGATAAAACTCAAAAGGAATCTGAGGTCATGGGTGTGGAATACGAGTTGAGCCTCTTTTTTTCTCTCTCAGAATCCGTGTCCTTTCTCTGTGCCCTAAGCCTTAATGGGGAAAGATAAAGAAGGGACTTGCAGGAGGGGAGAAAAACTACTTAAAAGTGTCTTAAAAACGATGTGGTATCCTCTATAGATTAGATACAACAGCTTAGAATTGGATCAAATGAAATATTACTGATAATATGATTGCATAAAAATACGAAGCTTCTCTCTTTGTATTTCTACATTATAGATGGGTCAATGACTAGGCTACTGTAGTCATTTATTACAGAAAACATTTAGTTATGCTAATGAGTTCTTGTTTGTTGAAAACAAACAATATGAAAATAGCTGCACATATTTGTGAGGTTCCTATATCTTTACTTTCTCTAGTAAAAGACAATGAATTAGTGTACTCTAGCATAGCTCCCTCCTGTCCCATGTCCACAGTCAGGCTGGCCGGCCGGCTTTGGACAGTCCCAGAGGCTTTTGTTCAGCCCCAGTGTCCATCTATGAAGAGGAGCAGTCAGGGTCTCACAGTCCCACCCCTGCCCAGCCACACAGCACAATGGGCCTGCAGTAATTACGCAGGAGAGGGGCTGCGAGAGGGGGCAGGCTTTGACATCTGGGCCATGACCTTTGACATGGAATCTGGGCAAGCTAAATCCTGCCAAAGGAGGGGTTATGGACACTGCTCTTAAGGGGTGGGGGTGGGGGGTGGAGAAGCAGGGGAACTGAGTAGAAAAGGGGGAAAAAACACCAAGAGACAAAAATAATAAGTCACTTAATAGGTGATGATAAATAGTGCCAATAGGAAGAAATGGTGAAGCGAGAGAGCAGAACTCTTCAATGGGCAATTTCATAGCCGATATAATGAAAGCATGATTAGATATGGCGAGCTCAATTGTTCAGCTTAACTGCTCTTTGTAACCGAGGAGTGACCTAAGGTTATACTTTGTTTTCTGACCTAGAATAAATTCAGAACTTGCAAACGTGATTGAACTTCCAAAAGGAAATGTGTTGATGTGTTAATTTTAAAATCTGTGAGTAATACACATGGTTTGGGTAAGGTTATCAGGGATCTCCATGGTTGAAGATAAGACAAACCTCCCCCTCTGTATGGAGTCAACCATGCTTGCACTAACCGCCAACCCTGGTCAAAAGGAAATGTGTGTTAGCCCTGGCTCATTCAACAACACCAAATCCCTCACAAAGATGAGATATGCTTCAGTTGCCACATAATAATGGGCAATAATCACCCTGTGTGTGGATTCAAGGCCAAATGTTTCTTCAAATCAAATCAAATTTTATTTGTCACATACACATGGTTAGCAGTTTCTACTTCTTAGATATCACAAAAACAAACATCACCCAAACTTGTGCCTTACTCACTTTGCTTGAGAAATGTTCATAACTAATTTCCTCAGAATAATACACAATCTGCCTAACCCTGCCATTGCTTAAAGATACACCAAAGTGAAGCTAGTTCATTTTCCCGTCAAGCCTGTTGGGTTAATCTTGCAAGGCTTTGCTCTCCCCATAAATTATGATGCCAGTTTGTATTTGAGGGGAAATTCTTGAGCTGTTTGTGGTCACCTGATTTTTTTTTACAGCCGATTTGCAGATCCTGCAGGCCCCAAAGGCTTTGTTCTGCCCTGAGAATGGCCCCCCAGGCCACAGCAAGAAGGGTCTGAGCCAGGGCCATAAATGTCAACTCCCACACTGATCCACAAAGCAGCATATATCATAGGGGGAGCATATATCTCCCTCTGAGAGATTGAGCGAGACACACACACACACAGTTTATTGATGTAGTGGGCTCACTAATACCCATCTATCTTTTATCTGACACCAGGCATGCAATAACTAATGTTTTCCCAGAGAGAAGACCACTCCACGATGGGCAAGGTGGCCCCAAGCTATGAGATAAATCTACTACCGTACACCCAGTTCTGGTGCCAACAGGTATGGGAGGTATGTCAACCATGACTATGCCACAGGAAGAATAAACATGAATGGGAGGGCCTCAGTATTTCAACACCATGTCATTTATACACTGAGCTACAACCTCTCACATTCCTAACTTAGAGAGCCCTTTCAGTCATGTGGAATGGTCTTAAGAGATCATTTAGTAGCCAGAGCAGAGCTGGTCTGTTTCTACTACACATTTAGAACTCAACTATGTTCATGTCTTTTTTTCTGTTAAAGGGGTATGTTATTTGTGCACTTTAGAGCAACATTGACTTAATAATACAGTAACGGTTGGCTTGTTGTCTTTACCACATCAAAGCTAAGTGAATTTAGGTCCCAGGGATCTGAAATACTTATCAAGTCACTCAGTGAGATTGGTGTTGTTCATAATCCCTGACTGATCGAACACATTCTCTAGTCTGTGTGTGGTTTCCAAACCCGTGTGACTGTCATAAGTCACAAGTGTCCTTGGGTGAAGTAAAGAGTTAAAGTTACATCCTCTGTTAATTGCATTACTATCAGAGACATTACAGCGTAATCCTTTATCCTAGATAAAATCCAATTCATATTATAATTGATGCTCCATGTTGCTCTCTACTTCAGACATGCCATGGAGGGTAAATAATATTATTATAAGAAGTATCCAGAGTGTTTTCTAATGGATAAAACACTTAATCAATTCAAAGGTAAGTAGGCTGATTAAAAATCAGTTAGAAAACAATGTCCTATCGGGCACAATATGTATACCACTGTTTATGCTTGTTATGTGACTGGTTGTTTTCTTGGTTGCAGAGCAGCCACCTCTGCTCATCAGGATAGTTTATTAAGGAACATAAATCATGGTTTGTCACTCAAACAACAGTGAACAAAATCAATAGGGAAATGCCCTTTCCCACTGCTGTTCTGTCCTTGGAAGGTTAAATCAAGACAGGGCAAACATGGACATTAAAGCAGACCGAAATTGTTGAGAACACCCCGTTTTAATTCAAATACCCTGTTTGGAGATGTGGGTCACCTCCACGAAAATAAAAAAAATACTTAACATTACACTTCTCATATTGGTTTATTATCTATGTCACACTAAACTGACCAAAGCATATATCCGAAGGGAAAGCTGAGTCAAGTCAGTATTTTTATCTTAAGCTGTCTCTCTGTTTAACGCGCCACTTACTGAAATCAACGTTGTAAAAATGTGGTGCTATGGACATGAACTGAAATCGTACCTAAACCTATCTGACACTGACAGTAATACGTGACAAATTAAACTGCTGTGTCTCCTCTCCAACAGGAAGTCTCTCCCCTGAGGGGGGAAACCTTAGGGAAGATAAATGAGATGCATAATTCTCTTCAACATGTCATACTACAAGTCACATTCCATGCATACAGTGGGGCAAAAAAGTATTTAGTCAGCCACCAATTGTGCAAGTTCTCCCACTTAAAAAGATGAGAGAGGCCTGTAATTTTCATCATAGGTACACTTCAACTATGACAGACAAAATTAGGAAAATAAATCCAGAAAATTACATTGTAGGATTTTGAATGAATTGATTTGCAAATTATGGTGGAAAATAAGTATTTGGTCAATAACAAAACTTTTTAAGTGGGAGAACTTGCACAATTGGTGGCTGACTAAATACTTTTTTCCCCCACTGTATGTATTTACAGAAAAGCTCAGCTACAAGTGGTGAGGGGCTGAATTTGGTTGACTCTTGGTCATTTAAGTCTCTTTTGTGGCCCTTTAAAGCCTAACACAATGAAAGCCTTTGATGTGAATTCTCCTCCAAATGCTCTGCTCACAGCAGTCATAAAACACACCATAAATCTGCTCCACAATAACAGCTTCCCTCTCCTCTAAAGGCAGCCCTGGAATACACTTCTGCCAGCTATTCTATCAAACAAGCACATTTGAGGTCATTAAACTGTTTTAATGAGAAACTAATGAAAAACCAAGGCATAGTAAGTGTGTTTTGGTGATATCTATCTATGTCACATTACTACAACTTGTTTGTCCACTATGTTCATTATTCCAGGAGGAAAATGTGGTTCATGAGGAAAAGGAGAATGCACACAAAAAGCCAGACTTCCTATGTTCTTTCTCTTATCTCTCCAATAGGTTTTACCTCAAGCTTTATAAAAATACTCTATTTTGAAAATAATTATCCATTCAAAACAACATATATTTCATAAAGTACAGCACTTTAAAACCTACTCAACAATATAGCCTTGTGTTATTCTAAACAACAGCTGGTGGCAAAATGGAGGAAGTTTCAGCAGTCATAGTTATCGCCCCTATCACAGTAAGACCCCTCCATGACAAAACACATACTGTAGCAAGAAAACAAAAAGGTAAAGAAAGGACACATACTGTATTTACCCCCCATTCCCACCTATGCTTTCTAATCCTGGTCTAGTACCAGAGCTTCCTGATTCAAAATTCAGCTGCTGGCCACCTGGCCGACCTCCTCTGGCCACAGATGGTCAGTTGTCCACTGCAGTGGTGTGGGACTCCCTTTCCTTCCACACTCTCCAACGTGACAAAATGAATTTGACCCAGAGGCCAGAGAACCAGCATATGCCCAACACCCCTTCCTTAGTCCCAGCAAACAGCTATTTCTAAAGCTGTTGGGGGGGGACATACATTGGAAACCAGGCCAGGGCCGTAAGGTCATGGGGGGTTGGCTTCTATCTGGACCTCTGGACATGAGCCCCCACAACTCACATGAAAATACTTTGTCCTTCCCAAACTAATGGGATTTTCTGATCCTAAAAAGCCCTTAAACATGCCTGGTGAGGACAATTCAAATGTTTTTTTAAGAGCATCTTTGATCTGAATCAAATTTAAGGAGGACTTTCATTGTGTAACCATGCATTGACTAGAACATATTCTTAATTTTGCAATTGAAATCCAAAATCAAGACAAATGTCATCAGCAACAATGTGAGATCATAGGGCGGGTGTACTATGTGGTGTCTACTCACCCAGGCCTCCAATGGTGTGCCTGTTGTCCTGGACACGCAGCTGAATGGGGGAATTCTCAGCCTGGCTCTCCTCGTGGTAGAACAGCCTGTAGCCCTGGATGCTGACAGAGTTTCCTGGTGCCAGCTGCCAGCGCACTATGATGGTGGTGCAGTTCAGAGGCTCCAACTGTAGCTCTGGGGCCAGAGGCACTGTGAGGAGACACGAAGAGAGATAGACCTGTGGTTAGATGCACTGTGAGGAGACATGAAGAGAGATAGACCTGTGGTTAGAGGCACTGTGAGGAGACACGAAGAGAGAGAGATCTGTGGTTAGAGTCACTGTGGGGAGACATGAAGAGAGAGAAATCTGTAGTTAGTCGCTGTGGGGAGACATGAAGAGAGAGAGATCTGTGGTTAGAGGCACTGTGAGGAGACATGAAGAGAGAGAGATCTGTGGTTAGAGTCACTGTGGGGAGACATGAAGAGAGAGAAATCTGTAGTTAGTCGCTGTGGGGAGACATGAAGAGAGAGAGATCTGTGGTTAGAGGCACTGTGAGGAGACATGAAGAGAGAGAGATCTGTGGTTAGAGTCACTGTGGGGAGACATGAAGAGAGAGAGAGACCTGTAGAGAGTATTTATTTAATGTAATTATTTTGTGAAGATGGTGCCGACAGACTTGGCAGCCCTGCTTCTAGCTCCCAAGCAACTTTGCAGTATTGTTTTTGTTTGTGTTATTTCTTACCACAAGCATTTCACTACACCTGCAATAACATCAGCTAAATATGTGTATGTGACCAATACAATTTGATTTATTGAGGACAGTTCTGAGGATGTAAGGTTCAAACAGAATCTCTCTTTTTAAAGGTCATGTGTACTATTTATATACAGAGTTCAACCTGCATGACTATTCATTTTTATTCAGATGTCTTTATTTTGACCAGCTCTTCTGGAATAGTACCAAGTCAAGGGAGAATATGAAACCCACCCAACCCCTGCTTCCCGATCAGGCCTTCTTTACCTTATGTGTTCATAAAGGTCAATTTGCTTCATATTCAGATACCATTCAGAGCCTTGATACTATTGACAGTCCACAACTATTTATTATGAAAGGTTAGCTAGTCCTTAACAAATTAAAGACCTGTTCAGGAACACATTTGTTTGGGATACCCAAATTATTAAGTGTAAACCACTTAACATGGCAGAAACATGCTAATTTAGATTTCCCAGAAATAATTTGCTGGACAAATAGGGTCAAAGTCACCAAAACGCATTGTATTGCAAGAGATGCAGGGTGGCAGGCTGTGAGCAAGTTGACTCTGTAGCTTGTCTTGTTCCTTGAAAACAGGAATGCTCTCCACCCAGCTGCTCACTGGCTTTATCTGATGGAAATAACCGGCTCCCAGCCTGTAGCCCTTAACCAGAGGCACATACATACCATGCCCCAGCCTGACACACAGATACACAGCCAGGCACAAACACACTAGCAGAGATGAGCCAGGTCCTCAGTTCTACTGACAGAATGCCTATTCAGCCGACATGATCCTGGCAGAATTGTAGAAAAGATCCAGTTTTTTTCCAAAAGGACAGAGCGAGAGAGGGCAGCAGTCCCCTCCCCCACCCCTGAGGCTCAGATGGAGCTCTAAACAGAACTATTCTTCCTCCCACCCAGAGGCCTGGGTCCCTCTCTTTTATGACCCATGACTGAAGCCATTCTGATGTTACTGACAGAGGGCCAAAGGTCATGGAGTAACAAACGCAATGCCTTAACAAGATTATTAGAGAGGACGCTCTTCTCATGGCTCTCTCTCAGACACTCAGCAGAGGACTGGGAAGAAGAAAGGTTCAGAGATAATCCAGCCTCTTTGCTCCTATATTGACTATGTGTAGAGGGAAGTGTGCGCTCGCTGGGCGCCTGCAAGGCATGATGCTTTTACTGTGCATGATAAGTCCGTGCAGGAAGTAAGGCCTTACATGTTTATTTATATGATGTGGCAGGCTGGTAGCTTCACAAATCTAAGGTTGAAATTCCAGTTCATCAAAGATGTTATGGCTTACTTATGTCTTTTGTCTTTGATTGATTAGAAGTCATACAGTTGTAATCATATCTGTACAAACATCATATGTGCATGCAGAAACCTAGCATTGGACCATCAAGGAGCAGCCAATAACTCATCACTACTACTGAGGAGCATGTGTAAGTACCTTTGGCGCTGGACGCCTTAGGGGTGCGGTGGGAGGTCCAGGCTGACTGTTCCCCCCAGCCCACACTAGTGGCTGCAGCGATTCGAAGGAGGTAGATGGTGTCGGGCTGCAGGCCCTCCAGGAGATACTGGGTTTTCTCCCCAGGAAGCTCCAGCTGGGTGACGGCCTGGTCAACGCTGGTACGATAGGACAAGCGGTAGGCCGACACCCGGCCTCGGCTTAGCTTGGCTGCAAGGGGCTGCCAGGACACCTGGATGTCTGTGGGGCTGCGGCTGGTGAGGCTGAGCTCTGGGGCACGCAGGGGCACTGTGGAGAGGGAGACAGAGTGGTCATGTAGAGGCTTATACAGTCACCAACTTGTTCATTACTGTGTTACTGTCCCTGGTTTCTGTCTATATTTATGGTTGTTTTGTATCGTGTTTTGGTGGGGACCAAAGGAAGAGTTGTGATTTCTAAAGTAACAGCCAGCTACTGAGACTATAATGAACAAACCCAGAGATACAAATCAGCTCACTGTGCGTCACACTCAGTCATACTGGATAATCAATTCAGTAAGTCTGCAAGTGTACACAATAAATAGATGTGATCTGATTTAGACTGGTATGCAATCATGTGACAGATGTTCCCATAGCCAAGGACAATAGACCAGTTATGTTCTATGGAACATGTAAGAAATGTAATTTTCCTTGATCATAAGTGGTAGTCACGGTTGCACAGTGCAGAAACATTTAATGGGGTGGTGTGAACTGTAAAGGGCCCTTGTGGGGAGTTAGATTTTAGAAGAGAGGGTCATTCCTGATCTCTAAAGATCAGCCTGACTAATGTTTAACCAGCCGAGTGGTCCACCATCTAATCCTTCCTTATTAGACTCCTCTATTCCTCTGACGCACCTCTTAGAGACGACCCCAATTAGACAGCCAGGGGTCAGCCCCACTAGATTCATTACAGGACCTACAGTACTGCCCACTCTCTACAGCCTATTCATTACAGTTTAAACACACTGGAAAACATCCTCTGAGTCCTCCATTAGAATGATAGAAGACCTTACACAATGACTACAGGATCAATATGAAGCATTCTCTTTACTATTCATCTGGGGGTGTTTTTATTCATCCTGGGGTGACAGTTATGGCTGCACATTACCTCTGTTTCCCTGGGTTACAGCCTGATAAAGGCCAGGGTGGACTGTATGTTTGTGTATGTAAACGACGAGGCCTCACCATCCTCCAGGGTGTGCTGGAACACATGGTCTGACATGCGGCTGGCTCCCATGGGCATGTAGGCCACGATGTAGAAGGTGTAGTTCCGCGCTGACTCCAGGTCATCAATAATGTACCGGGTTGTGTCGTTGCCAATGACAACCTGATATTCCTCATTGTTCAAGCCTGGTTTCAGGGAAGAAAAGGGCACACATTTAATCAATTAATCAATTACCACCCACAGAGCTGTAAGCTGCATGTACAGGCAAGGAGTTCAGAGGGGATCTGATCCTTCAATGCAAACTCTTTAGGGCACTAAAGGGGGACCTAATCATAAAAGGGTATATGAAGATTTGCATACATTCTGAGTACAAAGACAACTTTTGATAACTTTCCATAATCATCATTCAATGATTTCTCTCAGTATACAGAGCAATTAGAACATAATCACTTTAGCTTTAGGAACCTCCTTTTCTGAGGCGCCTGATTCTTACAAAGTTACGATGTACATCTGTCTCTAACGGTGGGCTTCTGGTCCATTCAGTATGAACAATATACAAAAAGTGTCAACTCAATCAAACTGGTTCCTTCCCCTTTTATAGACAATTTCATCAACATTGCTGGGGCCAAATTCCAGCATTCAATTTTCCCACATTGCTGGCTGAGCCTAATAGCAGTTTAATTAGCACAGATTAGGAAGGTCCTGCAAAAAACTCACTTGTAGCCAGGACATATTGAATTGTCCAGCCTGATTTCTGACCTGGTAAACAAGATCCTTGAGAGTAAACAGAAAAGGCCTTGTCCGGGGGCCTGAAAGGCCCAGGAAACCTCCCTGAAAAGACACACAAAGCCTCCCTCCCAGTCCAGCTCACACTGTCCCAGTGCCTTGACAGAATCTCCTCTGTTGGATTAGCACACTCCAACACACAGACTAATTAGTTCCTCCTTTCATTAGAACCTCCATTTAGTGCCAAGGCTCTGTGTCTGAGACCTCAGGTGCAGAATGCATTAGTGCTACTACTACTGTCAATCTCAACAGCCAGCCATTCTCTGAGACCGGACAGAATGTTTCACGTAATCTTAATCAAGTGCACCAAATCCTTTACAGACGCCAGTTATTTAAGGAGAAAGGGGCAGATTTTCTAACTTACATCCGTTAACGTCCTTATCCTTACATAGCCTAGCAGGTGTTTCTTTTGCTGCATGGAATTCGTACATTTGGCCTATACAATGGTATTCCATAGCCGGCGATGAACAACCGTGCCTGAATGAACTGGATAACATTTGTGCTGAACTGTTACATTGTTTGAATGTGACTCTTGGTGCCTCTTCATCAACAATACAGGTTCCCAGGAAAGCTAAAGGTCCAGCAGTCAATGACTGAGGTTTAGTGACTACAGTACAGCCCTTGTATTCTCGTGATTGGTTCCTGTCTATCCAGCATCTCATCTAGTGTAGGGGGTTCCTGCACATTTAAAACCAATGCACAGGGCTTGAGATCGCCTATGGAAGGCCAGTCCTGTTTGTACAGAGTAAGCTGCTGTTCTTTCTTCGGTGCAGTAATCATCGTTTTCCTTGACCTCTGCCCAGCAACCAACTATTAACAACAGATGGTCAATCCTCCACATTCTGTTCTGGGGGCAAGGAGGAAGCGGAGCATTCAGGACTCTAAACAGTGTGAACTGTTAACTCCTGGGGCTACCAAGGCCATTAATATGGAATTCCCTAATACATACGACATTAACTTTATCCTGCCAACAGCAAAAATAGTTTCTGTTTGAAAAGGTACAAGACATAGAAGAGGCTCCCCCTGAATTGGCCATCATGTCTCACCTTCAGCCTTCATGTAGTGCACAGAGTAGGCAATCACTTTGTCTGAGTTGTACAGTGGTCTCTCCCAGGCCAGCAAGATGGCGGAGCTGGATACAGTGTCAGCCCGGATGTTCCTGGGCGCACTGGGCCGGTCCTCTGACATCACCACTATGAGCCGGGCCATGGACAGCACAGAGCCCTGCTCATTCTCTACCTGGCACTGGTAGATGGCATCATCCTCAGGGATGATCTGGTTGATCACCAATTTACTGTGGGACAAAACACACATGGCCATATTAGACTTCTGTCCCTCCTCCAGCTTCACCTACCAATACAAAACCCGTTGCTTACCAGCTCTATCATTCTTTTTCAAATCAGAAACCGTTAACAAGCCAAGGCAGTGGTACTAGCAGAGGAAGCAAATTAGTGGGAAATCCACTGAAATGCCTTTAGCACGTTTGTAAATTATTCAGCTTCCTTTCTTCTGTGGGAAAGGGCAACTATCAACAAAGACACCTACCTGTGGGGTAAAGTAATTAGGGATTCTGTTTCAATTAACATACAGCAGAACATACAATATGGTTGGTGTTTAGGAGGCAAGGATTTATAAAACAATGGGATGATCATATAAATAAAGAATTGAGAGGGAGACAAACAGGAGCAGAGAGTTATTAGCTACAGTCGATTTGGTGTTAGAGCTCAGACCTGTTGTACATCTTGATGCGTCCGTTGGAATGGACCTTCTCTCCGTTCTTCAGCCAAGTGATGTGGGGCAGGGGAACCCCCTCAGCCTGGCACACAAAGCGGGCCGTGCCCGCACGCGGACGGGTCAGACTCTCCGGCCACTCCACCAAGGACGGAGGCGCTGGATAAGGGAAACGTCATAGATGTAACAAACACCAACAATCATGTCTGTAATAACAACTGACACTTATAGGACCTCTACACAGACAGCTAACATGTGTTTACCTAGCACAGTGATGTTGGCTGTGGCGATGGTATAGTTGCGCGTGCCAGGGGTAGTGGCTCTGCACATGTACACTCCTCCGTGTTGGGGTTTGATGTCAGAGATGATGAGGTTGCCATTGCCCAGCACCTTGGTGTTGAACACGTCGATGGACTTGCTGTCGGCTCGGCTCCAGGAGATGAGGGGTCGGGGGTTCCCTGTAGCCATGCATTCCAGGATGGCACTTTGGTGCAGGGACACAGTGATATTCTGGGGCCCGGCAATGATACGAGGCCTCTGAGGCAGTTTGGGGCTTGGAGCTGTGGAGGGGAGACAGGATTTGACCAGGGTGCCCACTTCACTACTCAACATAAATATAACTTGGCTTTTATTGGGCTTTTAACGTTTGATGCAATGCTTGTGAATATATTATGTTTTAATCTCCCACCTGGAGTGACAGTGAGGGTTGCCTCTGTACTCCGGCGACGATTGGCGATGTTGGTCGCCACACAACGATAGTTCCCAGCATCCCCTTTTTCCACCCCATGGATCTGCAAAACGCCGCTGGGCAGGACTGTGATTCTGGGAGAGACAAGAACACAAAGACAATCAGTACATCATAGATATTAGTGGATGAGCACACAGCTCTGATATTTCTATCCCTCTGACATACAGACGTACAGTTTAAAGTCGTAAAAGACTTCTCCAATAATCTCAAACCTCATCTAAAGATAAAGTTAATGACATGGCATGATAATGAAATAATGAGAA
Source organism: Oncorhynchus clarkii lewisi (assembly GCF_045791955.1). Classification (NCBI taxonomy): domain Eukaryota; kingdom Metazoa; phylum Chordata; class Actinopteri; order Salmoniformes; family Salmonidae; genus Oncorhynchus; species Oncorhynchus clarkii. The sequence goes on along the minus strand of NC_092172.1, from coordinate 19,000,705 downwards.
TGCATACCTATTAGTTGCCAGCGGTAACGTGACCCGATTGAACTCCCAGGTGATGATGGGTGGAGGGCTTGCAGTGACTTTGCAGGTGAAACGGGTGACTGATCCTTCTGTCACCACAATGGAAGTTGGCTGATTTGTAAAGGGGGAGATACCTACAGAACAAAACAAGAAATGGTGAGACACTGTGTACTCCAACAGTAGACACATTCTCTAATGTACAATACATGTTTGCACAGATCTGATTACTAGCAATGCAGCCATTAGAAAGCAAGAACTGTGAAATTCTGTTTTTCTAGTATTTTATTTTCCTCCATTCGGATCTATAAGACCAATCATCACAAAAATGTATGTTCATGGCCCAATATCCTCTCTTGCTCGGCAGCTCATCTTGGTGGATAAAGTTACATGTCTTTCTATCAAACTAAGCCTCTGTATCTTAGGACTTAAGGGCACTGTTCAGTTAAAATGGAAATCAATGACATTTATGGAAATAAGGGAATATATTGATCTGCCAGGCATATCTTATAAATATACATTACTTCACTTTCAGGTTACCATCTCACTAAAGCCATACCCAGCAAAGGCCAACCCACTTCAGTATCTGCCTGATAGTGAGACTGTAGTGCTGCGAAGCTGAACCTCATTCTTAGAATTTTCAGTGAAAATAGGAAAATCTATGCGCACAATTATACCGAAATGATCACTACCCCAACTGCCATCCCCCTTATTCATATAATTGTCCATGAAACTACTTGCCAAGGAGCTGCCATGTCCCAACAAGAAAGCTATATCCTATTAAAATCAACCTAAATGCTGTACATCAGCACTGAGATTGAACATTTGCCAAGAATAATCATAAGGGCTGTTGACAGCAAGATCTGAAGAGCCCCACAATCCATCCAACCTTACCCTTCCAAGACAAATTCTCTCCCTGACCTCCTCTCCTTACAGCCTAGACAGAGTTCATGTGTTGATGCATTGCCGTCTAATCAAGACAGTCACAGGAAGACCCTTTGCCCTGAGATGTTGGTTAGTCCACTATTGAAATCAGCTGTTGTTTTTTTTCTCCTTACAAAACATTGCTCTGTCTCTCACCTTCTCTTTGAAAATGCATAAGCTCCAGTTCTCCCTCAAATTAGGTGTTATACAAGCACCAGACATCGCATATCAGACAGGGTTCCCGAGGCCTTAACTAACCTAAACAAACCAGCATGTTACATGTACAGTGCCTTGCGAAAGTATTCGGCCCCCTTGAACTTTGCGACCTTTTGCCACATTTCAGGCTTCAAACATAAAGATATAAAACTGTATTGTTTTGTGAAGAATCAACAACAAGCGGGACACAATCATGAAGTGGAACGACGTTTATAGGATATTTCTAACTTTTTTAACAAATAAAAAACTGAAAAATTAGGCGTGCAAAATTATTCAGCCCCTTTACTTTCAGTGCAGCAAACTCTCTCCAGAAGTTCAGTGAGGATCTCTGAATGATCCAATGTTGACCTAAATGACTAATGATGATAAATACAATCCACCTGTATGTAATCAAGTCTCCGTATAAATGCACCTGCACTGTGATAGTCTCAGAGGTCCGTTAAAAGCGCAGAGAGCATCATGAAGAACAAGGAACACACCAGGCAGGTCCGAGATACTGTTGTGAAGAAGTTTAAAGCCGGATTTGGATACAAAAAGATTTCCCAAGCTTTAAACATCCCAAGGAGCACTGTGCAAGCGATAATATTGAAATGGAAGGAGTATCAGACCACTGCAAATCTACCAAGACCTGGCCGTCCCTCTAAACTTTCAGCTCATACAAGGAGAAGACTGATCAGAGATGCAGCCAAGAGGCCCATGATCACTCTGGATGAACTGCAGAGATCTACAGCTGAGGTGGGAGACTCTGTCCATAGGACAACAATCAGTCGTATATTGCACAAATCTGGCCTTTATGGAAGAGTGGCAAGAAGAAAGCCATTTCTTAAAGATATCCATAAAAAGTGTCGTTTAAAGTTTGCCACAAGCCACCTGGGAGACACCAAACATGTGGAAGAAGGTGCTCTGGTCAGATGAAACCAAATTTGAACTTTTTGGCAACAATGCAAAACGTTATGTTTGGCGTAAAAGCAACACAGCTGAACACACCATCCCCACTGTCAAACATGGTGGTGGCAGCATCATGGTTTGGGCCTGCTTTTCTTCAGCAGGGACAGGGAAGATGGTTAAAATTGATGGGAAGATGGATGGAGCCAAATACAGGACCATTCTGGAAGAAAACCTGATGGAGTCTGCAAAAGACCTGAGACTGGGACGGAGATTTGTCTTCCAACAAGACAATGATCCAAAACATAAAGCAAAATCTACAATGGAATGGTTCAAAAATAAACATATCCAGGTGTTAGAATGGCCAAGTCAAAGTCCAGACCTGAATCCAATCGAGAATCTGTGGAAAGAACTGAAAACTGCTGTTCACAAATGCTCTCCATCCAACCTCACTGAGCTCGAGCTGTTTTGCAAGGAGGAATGGGAAAAAAATTCAGTCTCTCGATGTGCAAAACTGATAGAGACATACCCCTAGCGACTTACAGCTGTAATCGCAGCAAAAGGTGGCGCTACAAAGTATTAACTTAAGGGGGCTGAATAATTTTGCACGCCCAATTGTTCAGTTTTTGATTTGTTAAAAAAGTTTGAAATATCCAATAAATGTCGTTCCACTTCATGATTGGGTCCCACTTGTTGTTGATTCTTCACAAAAAAATACAGTTTTATATCTTTATGTTTGAAGCCTGAAATGTGGCAAAAGGTCGCAAAGTTCAAGGGGGCCGAATACTTTCGCAAGGCACTGTACCTGTCAGCTCATCCTGGCTGGAGCACATTAAACCCAGAGGAGATCAGAGAACAGAGGAAATCTCTGCTAGGCTCATCTTATTAATTAGCTTCTCTACTATGCACATCTACGCACATGAGCAGAGTTCAATCAGTCAAATGTGTGCCATGCACAACATTTTTTAGCGACCCACCTAATGACAACTGCTAATAATTCAACTGAAATAAAATTCCTCATACGCTTGCTGTAAAACTCTTTATATTTAAACACAGAGTCATTAAGCCCACAGCTGGTTATGAGGCCATGTGGAGGAGGAGGGGAAGCTTGATCCATTTTGTTTGAGATGATTCATTTCCCGCTCATGGAGCAGCAGAGTTTGGGAAGATCAGTCAGTGAAAGATGATACTGAAAGTGAGGTCTTTGACAGGCCCAATGAATGGCCAGCCAGTGGGAACCTGAAGGGACTGCTCTATGCTAACAGCAGCATTAAAGTACAACATCACATGTAACCAACCCTCACAGACACACAGTCCTTTTGTGAAAAGTGCTACCTCTTCACAGCATCTAATTCCTAATTAGGCCTACCTCTAGGTAGTACGTCTCATATGCTTATAGTAATTAATACATAATTATAACTGTTTCCTTTAAGTCAAGTGTTACCTATATATTATTTGCCACTGATTTTATACTTTAATCCCCCTGAGATAAAGAGAACCCCTGATGACAGATATATCTAAAAGTGTTGCCCTGCTGAGTGCAGCCGGACGGTGATGATTGGTGGAGAGGTCCGGCAACATCCTGCTTGGATTGGGTTTCCCTGAAACTGATTGGTTGTCAGGCACCACCTGAACTGTATGGAAACTAAACTCCATGACAAACTTCATGTACACAGCGTGTGTCCCATTACTGATTTCACCTAAACCTTATCCACCGTTAAGAATGATGTTGCAAGTAGTTCAATGTCTAGAATAGATTGTTCATCGTTTCAAAAAAGTAATACAAAATAACCTAGAACATTATGCTCCCCCCCCCTTTTCAGTCACTAAGAAATAAAAAAAACAAAAGCCATTAAGGTCATCCACTCCCATCCCCCTTCTCAACTAAAGAAGCCTCAGGTCAATAGTTTCTTAAAGTTACTGTCCAGTGAAAATATTACTTTTAAAAGTTAATAATATGTTAAGTTATACCCAAATAATGGTGTTGACTCACGATCCTATACTCATATTTGTGGACAAAGCATAAATGGAGAAAAAAACACAAAAAAACCCACATCAAATTTGTATCTCAAACAGACCGTTTCAAAAATGCTTGCTATTTCCTCATGGAGTATGATGTCATCCTCCTGAGGAGGATGAGATGGCCAATCAGCAGTCTACTCTGTTATTGGGGTACGCCCACACAGGAAACACTCTTTTCATGCCACTTCGATACTGAAGTGACTTTTTCATAGCAGGTTAGGAGCATTTACGCAGCAGATTAGGAGAATTAACATAGCCAATTAGGAGACTGAGGTTAAGGTTAGGAAAGGGTTAAGGTTAGGGTTAGTGAAAATGCTCTCCAAACCTGATACGAAAATCACTTTGTATCGAAGTGGCGTGAAAAGAGTGTGTCCCACGCCCACACCATTCCAACACAAAAAAATCTGTATTGTAACACACGTAATTCAAATTTTTGGAAAGAAAACTATTTCACTCGTTTTGTAATGAATAATACGTCTTATTTCATATAAATCTGGAAACACTGGACAGTTACTTTATTAAAATAAATGATGGTACTGCTGCTCTTGATACAGACCTCAATTTAAATCACATTTTTGGAAGGATTGAGATAAATAAAATCTTTACCAAAAAGCCCCAGGTCTGGATAACATCAACTTAATTATCATAAACAAATCAAACCACTCCTGGCACAACTGGGACCCAGTGCAACCAACGGACTAGGCTACATCAGTGAAGGACTATATAAGGAAGACTACATCAGAAATACCCAAAACAAGTACCATAAAACAAAATCCTCTTCACCCATTTACTACTCAGAGAAAATGGAATCAGAAAATTCAAAGATACACGTGACATGTGTCTTCAGATTCAAAACAGCTGCATGTTCAGAATGCAATGTGCACCACTTAAGTAATGGATTAACAAACAGACTGCAGTGCTCTTTGACCTCTGCACACATCCAATGCTGTTTATGCTGCAGGGGCGAGGAGCCATCAGCACTCACAGATGAAGAGGCAGTCTGAGGGGAGGGGAGAGGGGCATCAGAGTACCTCTCCTGGGCTCTCTCTCTATCCAACTCTCTCCCCCCTCCCTAGGCTCAGTTATCTCGCTAGCCCAGTGAAACAATGATATACTCTCCCCAGTGTTTACCTTCGGAGGCTCCCCCACTAACTTTATCACAGAAATGACCTCTCTTCTCTACATTCTGCACACAAAAAACCTTGAACGCACATCAAACACAGCAGGCTTGCCAGGGGAGAAAATCTAGGGGTGGGGGTGGGCAACAAATGAAGAAAACATACGAGGAGCCGTGCAAAGATAGGTGCAAGGTTTATCGTTTCTGATTGAACAGCTGTTGCCACTGACTTCAGAGAGGACCCCAATCAACATCTTCTTGCACCTTAAGCCTGAATAATTGATCTATTACCACTCATCAAATTTCACTGACAATCAGCACACAGCACAGGTGGTACACTTCTAGCTGTATCCTTAACAAACCTTTCTCAGAGTACTACTTAAAAGCAACGTAAATCTCAAGCACTGCTCTCGAGAAACCTTGCCTAAAGGTAAACTCCACCCCGTCATAAACACACTGGATTGTGTCCTGGCCTCTATAACAGCCGATATGGATAGCTGGACGTAACCTGGGTTTCCATGTGTCGTGGTGCTGAACAGCGGGAAAGCCCTAACTGCCAGACTGGGCTCTCTGTGAATCCTGATCAGCGCACTGCACTCTGACAACTACTCCGTGTCGTCTTCAGGAAGTAGGCAAGGAATTCTGTCCCTCCTAAACGCAGCTTACCCTCGGACATTTCAAGGTAAAGACATCCGCGTTTTTTCCCACTGGCCACGAGCAGAGCATGTACCGTTAATGAGCGAAGCCAGAATGAACCCAATTCATTTAGGATCCATAACCTACATTGCCTACCCTGACCAGTTTTTCAGTTTTTGATTTGTTAAAAAAGTTTGAAATATCCAATAAATGTCGTTCCACTTCATGATTGTGTCCCACTTGTTGTTGATTCTTCACAAAAAAATACAGTTTTATATCTTTATGTTTGAAGCCTAAAATGTGGCAAAAGGTCGCAAAGTTCAAGGGGGCCGAATACTTTCGCAAGGCACTGTATATAACTACCAAACCCACCTAGCTTAAATGTAAAATAATTTATTGTTTATCCGGATGTTTTGCCCAGATGTTTCTAATGATGGGGTGAATGCCTGCGCCAGGCGGCACAAAAAAGAGGATCTGGCCATCTGCCCCTTGCAGTGACCCCACCTCTGACCTCCAACCTCTACAAATCTTGTCCAGCACACCGCCCATCAAGGCAGAGCCCTACAAGGCCACCCCAGCACTGCTGCAATGCTAACGCTCCCCTGCTGGCTCTCTGCAAACTGCCAATCAATCACTCAGAGCCTCCTAAAACTGTGAGGGTACTCTGCCTTCCTACAGATATGAAATGCCCCCGCTAAACATGCTCTTTCTCTTAAACCCTGTCCACTGCCATCCCATACTGGCACAGTAGAACAACGCTTTGCATAATGCTTTTCTTCATTTAGTCACTGGGCAGATGGGAGATGTTGGTGGATGCTGGTGCCGAGTAGCAAAAAAAATGTTACTATTGATCATGAACAAAGTGGGGATTCACAATAAATCAAATCTCTAACACAAAACATAATGATGGGTGTTCCATTATTAGTAATGACCATTTAAACCTAAGGTTTTTCAGAATACAGACTGCACCCTTATTCTAAGAAACAGAAACAAGTTTGACAGCAACAAAAAAATCTGTGAGTGACCACTGAAAACACCTTCACCAATGTCCGAACTAAACTACAGAATTATTCCGTGCCCTGACTCCCAGCTGGCCAATCTCTTTGTTTTCCAGAGGCCTGCTGAAGCCAAAAGCTCAGTAAACCGCAGGTCAGTGGACAGGTCAAGCCCGGACAAAGGTTCCCTTAGAAACTTCAGGGACCAGCTCTGTCCCCCTTCCCCCTGGTTCCTCCACAGTACAGGCGTGCTCTATCAACCCAAATCTCCCCATCCCACCCCACCCGAGGACATGCTCTTTAACAAATGGGAATCCAATATTCAGAGCAGTTATATGCGCTCCTAATTACTATAGCTTGAAGGATCACACTGCAGGCACAAATTCTACCTCACTACTATGTAGGTTAAAAAAAATGATCATAATGAGGTGAGAAGAATGTGTTCTATATGTGCTGTATGGAGAGGTTGCCCAATGAGCATGAATAATCCACTAATAATAAAAAGCAAAGAATATCTTCACAGTAAAGCAAACCATAAAGCAAATGTTTATAGTGTGCAGAGTCAGTATATGTGTGCATTCAGATACATCCCTCTGTGGTCAGGGGTTCACTTTGTTGTTCTCTGAGCTGTAACTCAGAAACATTCCTATGTTATTTTTTTTTTTGGAGGGGCGGAGGAGCTCAGAGTTTAGGCAGGGCGTCTGTCGACAGGTCAATGGCTGCTGCTGAGCTCTGCTCTGCAGCACTAATTTCCTCCAGGCCTCTCGGTTCCTAGCAGTAGACAAAAACAGTGAGTGGTCAAGCAGGGGACAGAACTGGACCTTTCTATCTACTTCAAGGCCCTGGCTACATGTGTGACTTCTCCTCGCTCCTGATTGGAACAAGGTGGATGAGCACTGAGGCCAGATCCAGAGTGGTTGGTCGGGGATCTGCTCTGGCAGCTTTGTCTAAAGCGATCTGCAGAGCAATTGAGTGGAAACACTGGCCCTAATCCGGCAGATGACCTGGGCGAGGCTTGCAACTTCACTACGCATGACTAGGTAGGGACTGGAGTTGGTCCTGGTCAGGTCATGTGGTCAGGAAACCAGTCATAAGTGACAGAACAAATAGCATTACTGTAAGTGTTAAACAGTAGGACTGAAGGATGATTTCTTTGGATAGCATTGCAAGGGAGAGGAAGAAGGAAACAGCTATTTTTAACCACTTTAGCATTCAACATCATCAGACCTGTCAGAGGGCTCATCAAGAGCCATAACACAACTAAAGCTGTTAAGAATTTGGTTTTCATTTCAACCAATTTCTAAAAACATTCAATTCAAGGGCCTCCTGGGTGGCGCAGTGGTTAAGGGCGCTGTACTGCAGCGCCAACCCAAACTCTGGGTTTGCGCCCAGGCTCTGTCGTAACCGGCTGCGAGGTAGACGCACAATTGGCCTAGCGTCGTCCGGTTTAGGGAGGGTTTGGCCGGTAGGGATATACTTGTCTCATCACGCACCAGCGACTCCTGTGGCCAGCCGGGCGCAGTGCGCGCTAACCAAGGTTGTCAGGTGCACGGTGTTTCCTCTGACACATTGGTGCGGCTGGCTTCCGGGTTGGATGCGCGCTGTGTTAAGAAGCAGTGCGGCTTGGTTGGGTTGTGTATCGGAGGACGCATGACTTTCAACCTTCGTCTCCGAGCCTGTACGGGAGTTGTAGCGATGAGACAAGATAGTAGCTACTAAGCAATTGGATACCACGAAATTGGGGAGAAAAAGGGGTAAAATTCAACAACAAAAAAGCACACAAAAAACATTCAATTCAGTGATAATTACTATGACAAATGTTTGACATGGTGATATTGATTTGTGCAATTCATTCAAATGAGGGACAGTGTGTTGTGGGCAGTGAAGGGTTCAGCATGGGAGGGTGAGTGGGTGGGGAGGACCGCTCATTTCCTGACTTCATATGCAAATGACACATGAATGGCCTTGGATTGAGAGGAAACAGTTTAGGAAGCAAGCAGTAAATATCAAACTGTTGAGGTTTCATGTAAATGAAACCTGCCTTGGTTTGCTGCCCACATTTTATGAAAGGTCAAAAGGTGGCAAAGAACTAAGAATCCCAGAAAAAAAAGATAAGAGGAACACCCAGGTCTCTCTCTTTCTGTCAAGAGGGACTGAGTCGCGTAGTGCTTGGGTCTTTTCTGTACATTGGAATGCGTCACACATCAGAATGAGTTCTAGGTATTCCACACTATGTAACAAGAATAGCTCAGGCTAGTCTCTCTCCCTCCTAACCTTAACTCTGAGTGGAAACAAAAGGAGCTAGTTGACAAATCAATCCTTTGCTTTGTTTCCTTATGTTGCTTTAAAGGAGGCTATTTAATGAGTTTCAAATTAAATGCCTCCAATGGAACAGAACCCAAGAAACTCTTGAGTGATGAGTTCCTTCATAATGTGCAATGACCCCACACCGCGTTTGTCTTTTCCCCCTTTAATAAATAATAAGGGTTACTGAAAAAGAATGCTCAGCCTGGCAACTGAGGGAAAGAATGCAATGCTGAACAGCCCCACAAATCAATAATTGGCCGGGCGAGCTGGGCTGGGCCAGGAAGCAAGCTACTGGAGGAAGCTCCATAGAGCCTGCAGAACAGCCCAATGGTCATTGGCCCAGGCCAAACAAAGCACATATCCCTTGAAGACTGTGACCTCTCAGTCCCCTGGCTAGTGGGGGAGTGGGGTTAGGACAGGGACACTTGCCCCCTCCTCCCATTTCTTATCTGGTGTCAAAGTTCTCCAATCATTCAACATCAGCCCTTCACCCACCAGAGACAGTGTTTTCATTGTGTCTAATCTCTTCATCAGAGTGCTGGTTTTAAACAGTCAATTTCAAATCAGTACAGTCTTCTACTTAATTAAGGGAAAGGGGGATACCTAGTCTGTTGTACAACTGAATGCATTCAACTGAAATGTGTCTTCCGCATTTAACCCAACCCCTCTGAATCAATTATAGTGTCATGCTTTGTTTCTCTAAAATGAAAACAAGTCACCACAAAATGTGGCTTTGTGCTCAAAATCCAATAGTAGATGATGCCAATGGAGTAAATCTTGAAAGCATAACACATTTTTTGGGTAGACATACCTGTAGTTTGGGTCAACACTGATAGGGGACTGTTGAAGTAATTGATAAATGAGAAAGAATGTCTAGCATTATTGCAGGGAGGATTTAAATTGTGAGTACTCTCAGTACCTAACATCTATTGGGCAATCTAAAGAAACCTTGGACCTCTGGAACTTCGGTCCAAGGAAACCATGTAAATCATTCCTGTCCCACAGATGCTGATGAGGGAAAAACGAATCCAGGCTCTGAGACTTATTTCTCTTAAATAATTATTTCAAACATTCACTTCAATCCATTACTGTGCCTTTAGGTTTGCTTTTCCTTTATTGTGGTCCTAATGCTGCCAAGCCTTTGCAGGTCTTATACATTCCTTAGCAACCAAAATAAACACTGGGGCTGTGGTCACACACGGAGAGAGCTGGTGGGGTCAAACAACCATTTTGTTGGAGTCACAAAGTCTGCTGTGGAATAGTGATTTGGGTGCTTTATTGTCGACCACAATATGAAGTTAGTAAACTGTTCAGCATTAGGAATCCTTACAACCATGTACTTAGTTTTTTTAAACCTGTATTCTGTATGCTTACTCCAGAGGCCAAGTGTCTTTGTACTACATGCTTGCATTTATCGGGGTAGTCAAAACTGGTCCCAAATCCCTGCTGAAAAATACGGCATAGACCAGCATACATTTCAAGCTTGTCCATGCTGGTATTTGCTGGTCAGATGTTGGTCAAGCTGGTTTGACCAGCATGTTCTAGCTGGTTATGCTGGTTGGCCAGCATGGTCTAGCTGGTTTTGCTAGACCAGGCTTTGCTATTTTAGACACTGGTGACCAGCCTTCACTGTGTTTTGGACACATAGCAGCTTATGTTGGTGTTGCTAGTATATTGGTGACCAAGCTGGTTTTAGCTGGTCAAGCTGGTCTGACCACGCCCATCAATATCACATTTCCCAGCATGCTCTATTGCAGGTGATTTTTAGAATTGTTTGTTGTGTTTTTTGCATGTACATTGATTGATTAATTAATCTTATGTTAAACAAAGATAAATAACATACATTTTTCTAAATTAATCCAATCTGTTAGTTGGATTTATTGCACCCATTACTGAAATGGTTGTCCCAGTTTATTATCTGGGTAGTTTAATTTCTTCTTCTTGCTAACCTTGGCAGTTATTCTGAATGCATATTGTGGGTGAAGAAACGTTCCAATTGTTGGCTATCCGCACTCTGGCTGGATTCCATTAGGAATGAAACATCGCTTTGCAAGCCAGCATAATGTGACTTGATGCTGGTTCTGCTGGTGACCAACTTATGCAGGTCACCAGCAAAAACACAGTGAAGGCTGGCCACCTGCAAAAATACAGGTCAAGCTGGTCACCACAAAAACACAGCAAAACCAGCACATGTGCTGAACCAACCTATGCTGGTCTATGCTGGGTTTTTTTCATCAGGGATGTGTGTGATTTGTCATATATTTTATGCCTCCTATCTATTCTCTCTTATGACACCAATGAGCGAGATATATTCTCCACACTGGTTTTGTAACCTGGAAAAAACACAACTGGGAGGTAATTTTCGAATCAATTAAAAACATCCCAGCACACTCACAGTAAGACCTTGCATCGGAACCGATGGATAAGGATATGGATAAAGACATGGATATGGATATGGTTTCACAATGTCTGTGTATTGCGTAATGCCCTGTGAACCTCTGGAAACATGGTTTAGGATGCCTGGAGGGATCCTACACATGAGACTGTCTGTACGGAGAACCCCATCAATCTGAGGAGGCCTATTGACAGCACTCACGTGGTTAGCTACCAAGTCACATGGCCTTTCATCAAGACACAATCCCCTCTCATCGTTTCCCTCAGGGCAACTGGCATTTAACGTTTCTCAAACCCTCCATTTCCTGCCTGTAATGGTCGACTTAAATCATTATCTCTGACTCAACACTGTAACATTTACTTGTTCAGAAAAATACCAGGTAAAAAAGGAAGTCCCGGCTTCAAAGTGGGCGCATCTGCTCCGAGGACAAGGGGATTTTGAAAGAGTAGAAACCAGATCTGAAAAGAGAACTAGCCTAAGATGGTGTTAGGGATGGTCTTCCCACATTTATAACATAAAACAATTAACCGAATTTTGTGTTATTTTTTGTTAATGCCACAGTCTTTCTAAAGGCCAGAGTCAGAAAGGACTTGGCAGCATGACTGATAGTGAGGGATATCTATTAAGGCCAGAGTCAGAAAGGACTTGGCAGCATGACTGATAGTGAGGGATATCTATTAAGGCCAGAGGTGAGAAGAGCCTCTGGGCAGAAGGTACAAAAGGTCCCCCACATGTTGTACTATCAATCTTCCTGGTGAAGGATGCAACACATGAAAAGCTCAGAGCCACAGTAACGCTCACTCTGAAATCTTTTCACAGCATTCAATGAGGAGTGTTTTTTCCATGCAAACAGGGGCGTCATAAACGCCACCTAGGGCACAGTAACATCAATAAAATGCATCTTGAGACCTAAGGATAAAAAAACAAATAGGCCATGTCAGAAAGTCATATCATTTACAAAAAGTCACTTTATCAACTTAAAAATAATTGATTGAAAAAGCATAATTGAAGTTAGGATAATCACATTTGATTTTAGATTTCCAAAAACAAAATGTAAAAAGTTTAATAAAACTCTGCAGTGCCATTCTCATAATTACCCTTCCAGAAGTGAATAGGCCCAGCTGTCCTAACCATTGATCTCTGGACAAACAAATGCCCCCTAAATAACTAATTTTAGTTAGGGGGCAGTTGGGAGCAAGGTGGACAAAGAAGGTCAGAGTGAAAAGCTTTTCATTAATTCTTCAGAGTAGCAGAGCCGAAAACCATAGTGAGGAGACCACTAGCCTGTGCCTCACTGGCTGGCCATGCAATAAAGTTTGGCCATTTAGACTCTCAAGGAAAGGCTGTGGTATGAGGGAACGGCAAATTCAAAATTGTGTGTGTGTGTACTGTATGTGTTTGTGTGATTCTCGACAACCCCCACTGCCACCTTTGTTTTCTACCACTGAGCATTTCTCAGGTACGTGCAAATTTTATGAGCTTCCAGATAGACCGTCAAGCAGGTCTAAGTGTCCCTTTAAAACAAGCCTATAAACTCAGCTGGCAGCCTTTATCACCTCTTAAGTTCATAATATAAAAGAGCAAACCCTCTCAATGAATAAAACTACAAACACATAGTGTCCTGTAAAAATCACAGCAAGGACTCAGGCCACAGTAATACTGGACTGAAACTTGCTGTATAGCATGTGAGAGGGTCAGAGTAGTTTTAGTGGCTTTAAGGCAGTCACTGTTTTCATGGACCTCATGCAAATCAAGGCTCATTAACTCTGTATTTTTTTGGTATAGCATCTACAAGTCTGTGTGGCATCTTCCAAAACAAAAAAAAATTGAGGTTGTACTGCACTCAATTGTCCTGATAGTAATCTCGGTTAACCCAGAACAAAAGTATTGCGTAATTGATCAGGTGCTCAATTAAGTTTTGGGTCTATACATGTTAAGTGAAGGGATCAAGAGATGCTAGAATGAGGAGCGGAACCAGAACGAGGAGCTTCCTTCCCAACAGATGCTATGGTACCGCTTATGTTTACGTAGATCTGTCCAAGAGAGATTATCCTGTGAGTCATTTCAAAAGTGCTTGTAAAGGCCCCAAAATAGTAACTTTTCACTTTTACATATAAATCTAGGCCTATCTGGAAAGCAAACATTTTATCAATGGTGTCTGTTTGTTTTAGAGGTCTTCAATAGAATTCAGCTTAGGGAACTGAACCAGGACTGACACATTCTTGTCTCTCAACATCTACTTGTCAGTGGATTGTCAGGATCATATCAGACAGGAGATGTGCTCCTAAAGAATAGTATTCCAACCAGTGGGCTCTTCAGGAATCATGACCTCACAGTGGTAAATAATTGTAACAATTTCACAACTAAATAATTTCACAACAATCCTGCCCAATTTTACATGGATCAGGACCTAACTTTTCCATGTACAATTAGAATTAGTAACCATCACAATATTCTTGGATGAGTGCATGTCTTAAGTGCCACGTAAAAGCTCAGGTTTCCCTGTGAAAGCGAATGCAAGGGAGGGGGAAAAAAAGTAAATTCCGTTGTGCAAAAGAAGCACAGCAAGGAACATGGCCTGGGGGGTGGTGACACCAGGGAACAGGGTCCCTAAAGAGCAGCTCTGGATAAAGCTGCTCCACTAGCCCTTTAAAAGAATAGGCAGCAGGCTCACATACATGCTATTGGGAGAGAAAAAAAGCATTCCAAAAGAACAATTCCCAGTGATCATGGAGCAACGACATGAAAGCCCAGTCCAGTGAATAGGGGTCATCTGCTCTTTAACACTGGTGTAACCGGCATCCTGGACAGCTCCTAACCTTTCAAACCTGCAGCTCCCTCATTTGCACACCAATGGACATATTATCCTCCACTCTGAGTATCTTTTTGGCTGCAGGCCTCAAACTTTGAAGTATGTACCCCCCTTCCCCCCAATGCCACCAATGAAGCCTCCAATGCCTTCCCTTCCTCAGCTATTAGGTGGATTAGATAACCGGAATGCCCAACATTGGGCATTACACTGGCGAAGAAAGAAGAAAGAGATTAGACGTACCAGACTACATAGAAAATTATAGCACCCTGCTGGTGATGAGAGAAAGACCCCTTTTTCCTGGGAATGGGAAAAGCCTATTTTGTGCCTGTTAAGAGTGTAAAGTCTCCATCTACTCCCAAATGACTATGTCAGCTTTAAACATTTTAGCAGATAACTACAAGCAAGATCTCTCACTCTGTTTAATCATCACAGAGATTGTTGCTCTTCAGTCTTAGAAAATAAGGTGCTATCTTGAACCTAAAAGGGTTATTCAGCCTTCCCCATAGGAGAACCCTTTGAAGAAACGTTTTTGTTTCCAGGTAGATCCTTTTGGATTCCATATATAAAACACTTTCCACAGAGGGTTCTACATGGAACCCAAAAGGGTTCTACGCGGAACCCAAAAGGGTTATCCTATGGGCACACCATTTTTTCTAAGAGTGTACATGAAACCTTTTGTTCAGTTGTATACCTGCTAAGAAGTTAAGAACTTGTGCTGATAGTGTGGGGCTTGTACTAAGCTCACCTCTAAAGTGGATATGTTTACCATGCTTTTAAGATGAAAACACAATTGTGACTCAGGGGTTCCATTGTTCATCAAGTAAATGTTATTATGACATGCTATGACATAACATCCTCAGACTAAGGCTTGGTTAACCTTTCAAAGCATTAAAAACATTAAAATAAGTCACACAGATCCCATGCAGTTACATGAAATTGTAATTATAAGTAACTACACAGTAACTAATAGATTCGAAAGAGAATGTGGACAGTTTATGTTACTTTTCTTATGTAAGTAAGTGTACAATGTACATCCAATGTAAACTGTTGTCTATTTTTCTACTGTGTTTATGAAGTTCCCCATGACCAGGCACAAACATGACCAATGATGTACATCTTCTGTGGCCCAAAGGTTGGAGGTCCTGCATAACCTCTCCATTATTCCATGTGATGCTTATACACAACTCCAGTATGATACTTACTTGCAATTGTAAGACAGACTTTCTGGCTCAGGATGGCTCCATACTTGTTCTGAGCGAGGCACTGGTAAAACCCTTCATCTGATTTGTCTCCTCTCCTGCTCTCCACCTCCGGAATAGAAAGGGAGCCGTTGGAGAGAATGTAGACGCGGTCGTTCTCTACAACTTTTACTCCATTTTTAAGCCACCTGATGGCAATAGGCGACTCTCCGTGCGCCTGACAGTCCAATATAACGGCATCCTTCCGCATGACTGTAACATCGTGGGGCTCTTTGATAAAAAATAACTCACTAAAACACAAAACACCTGTGGGGAAGAGAAGAGAACAGAGTCAGTGCCTGGCTGGAGTGGGAGAAGACGCAATGTGATGAAATTAGCAACAATTCTAGGCCAGGACCTACAACTATTCTACTTTGTCCACAGGCATATTGCTTTGGTAGGATCTACACTTGAAAGCATGTTAACATCATAGTGCCTACAGGCAGGGGCTTGGAGCCCATCCAACAGCAGGTTACTCCTATTTCATTTATTTCTGCTCCAATTGAATCCTATTACTCGTGTCTCATAAAGCTGTGAAGTCACTGATTTCATGGCTCCATTCAGGCACAAATGTTTTACTGCACTCCCCAGCATGAAATTCATAAGTAGCTCCCCTTTCAATGATAAGACCGCCAGCTGTAAACAAGTAACAATCCAGACAGGAAGCAAAAGACTTTAGAATTTTCCAAATCAAATGTGATGACTTCACACGTCTAACGTCGTAATTTACACCACATTATATTCATTGTTAATTGCCTATGTTAATTGTCTGCATCAAACGTCAAAGTGGATTATTTATGGAAATAAAATCAGTAGCCAGTTGTTCTATTGATATAATAATTAATTTGTATGTACTGAATGAACATAACATGGCAAACCTATATGTTTTTTGCTTTGATCAATATCTCAAACCAGGGCTGACGATGTTGTACAATCCACGTGTATCTGAATGCTGTGTTGTGCTGCACCGTACACAATTTCATGCAGAAACCCCGGTTATCATGTAACTCGAGATACAAGCAAAAACCAAGCATAAACGTGTATAGGTTCTGTGTTTATCTAAATGTATAGCCTACATCGGGCAATAGTCGAAGCAGTCAGTGGTCAGCGTGGCCATTTCATTGCCCCCTAAACTCCGACCAGTGGCAGTGCGTCCATTCATCTATAGAACTCGCAACTAAGGCTAAACTCTTCAATGTCGAATATTGGTTAATACAGAACACTTCAACTAACTTCTTCTTTATCAGTGTAAATAGCAACCCCTATTATACTAGTAGTAACGTTATGAGTACGGACACACTTCCAATGTCCAGTTCGGCATTTTCCCACCACTAAACCAGTCGCTATAATTTCAATTTGAAATAAACTCAAACAAAATATTAACTTTCTTACCTGAGATTGGAAGAAAAAACGCAAAAAACAGCAAGCGCTGATATAGCTTCCTTTTAAAAGACTCCATTTATTCAAATAGTTCTCGCATACTAACTCTCTCAGCCACTACCTCCAGTCGAACTACGTGCTAATCCAAGAGGAAAGTGACTGCGCTTCTGATCGCAGCAGGGATTACTTTTTTCTCGGGGGCAAATGGACATAACCCCACCCAGTGCTGCGTTCTGCGGTTGAGTAATTCATGGGGGAAACGTATGGGGAGAGTTCCTCCGCCACCATCAGTCGGCAAATCAATACACAGGCCAACATCTTAATCATTATTTTTTTTACGAGTGCCATAGCAGGTATACTTTGGTCAGGTGTTACTGCTATTAGTGTAAAATTAATACACGAAAGTTAATGCATACAACACACCTGTGTGATTAATGCATATGGTTTGTTAATTTCCCTTATGCCGTTTGAAAACATGGAGCAGACCTTTACTTTGATGACTCATCAGGATCCATGATAATTCAATGATAACTAAGAGGCTTGGGAATTAGAATGATAATTCACCTGGACATAGACATACCTAAATAAACAAGGATATAGAGTTTCAACCATGGAGCATGATTGAGTATCATTGAGAGAATATGATCCACATGCCCTCATAGATCTGGGGAGCATTATGCACAGCTATCATACCCTGAGTGCAGTGCTGAATGATGATGACTAGAGTAAACCCACCACGAAACTCACAGTTGTTAATGTGCAAGGTGTGACTATGGTCTACTGCTTACTGAGAATTTAAATCCTGGGAAGCATCAGTTCCTCGGGAAAAGTGTGTTTGTGTGGAAATGGCTTTGGAGTTATAGTTCATGTGGATAGTTTGGATATGCAATAAATAATGTATCATGCTGTCTGTAAAAAGAACCAGGGCAATGTGTTATATTCTGTGCCGAATGTTTATGTGTGTGTGCATATATTTATTCATATTAGGTTATCCCAAGGCTGTTCCAACAATTGTCTATTTAAAAGTCCATTCAGATTTACTCAGAACCATCCTCTACCAGCTAGCTGGACTGTAGATCAAATTACCACTCTAACCAAGGTATTGCATTTCATTTCAGATACTGTATAGCCAAAAGGATATTGGTCCAACAAAGCATATAACATATTTTACACCTGACAAGGTGAGTTATCACCAGTACTTTAAAGTACTACTTAAGTCATTTTTGGGGATATCTGTACTTTACTTCACTATTTATATTTTGGACTACTTTTACTTTTACTTCACTACATTCCTAAAGAAAATTATGTACTTTTTACTCTATACATTTTCGCTGACACCCAAAGAGTACTTGTTGCATTTTGAATTCTTAGCAGGACAGGAAATTGGTCCAATTCACACACTTATCAAGGGAACATACCTGATCATCATACTGCCTCGTCTGGTGGACTGACTAAACACAAGTGCTTCGTTTGTAAATTATGTCTGAGTTTTGGAGTGTCCCCCTAGCTATCAGAAAAAAAGGGGCCATCTGGTTTGCTTAATACAAAGAATTTGAAATTATTGGTACTTTTACTTTTGATAGAAAGTATATTTTAGCAATTCCATTTACTTTCATACTTATGTATATCTAAAAACAAATACTTAGACTTTTACTGGATGACTTTCACTTTTACTAGAGTAATTTTCTATTAAGGTATCTCTACTTTTACTCAAGTATGACAATTGGATACTTTTCCCACCACTGGTTATCATGTTGTCTTCCAAGCATGCATTTATTTTTAATGCCCCTCAATGACGAGTCTGTATTCTAACACAAAGGAGTTGCAGTTAAGACTGCTAATAGCCACAGTTAGAGAACAAACTGACAGAAGAAGATGAAAAGTGGAAGAGGAAAATAAAGAGGGTGGTGACAATTACCTATCATAAGGGTTTAGGTTGACAGAGCATCATAACACTTCCCAGTTAGTCTCAATAATTCAGTAACTTTCTTAGTGAGATATCCCACAACATAACTCTGAGTGTCATTAAAATAGCAACCTCCATTGCATAATGCGCAGACATTTATGGACATCTTAAAACTTTTAAAAGCTCTTGACATATTGGCCTTACACACTATCAGTTGCCAATGCCATATACTATTTACACCATGCATTTATTTTTAATGGCTCTCAAGGACACGGCTGTATTCCAACACCAGTATGATGCGTTTAAGACAACTCAGGGACAATTGATGAACGGAAAGAAGGTGTTGAGGAATTTGACCAACGTTCCCACTTTGAAAGTGACGACATGGATATAGAGAACTGGTAGAAGAACTCATTGTGTATACTTGCATAATTAAACATAATTGACAAATGGAAATGTTTCGGTCACATAGACCTTTTTTAAGGCATATGGGTAAAGATAGATACATTTGTGTTTGTTTCAACACATGCCAGTAAAAGTCACTCCATGTCAAACAGGACAACTGCACTGCAAATGGTCACTCTGGAGGAGAAAAAACTGTTTATGGAAAGGAGGCACTCTCTCCAACACTGAGAACTAGGCTCAGCAATTACCAGGAAGCATTGGTAGGAGCAGGACAACTGCTGCGTAAATGCAGAAAATGCAGATATTGATCCAGTGTCCATGTTTTATTATGGAGTGAGTTTGACCTTCCTCCCTGCTCCGGACTCTCATTCAGCAGCAGGGCCGAGGCCCAGCTGTTGTGTTCTTGAGTGTCCCCAGCCCAAAATATAACCAAACCAAAAGCTGATTCTCACAGTCAAGGATCAAGGTGTGCACTTAAAGAGAAAATGGATGAAAGCTAAGGTGTAAAAGTGGTGAAACAAAACTATTTTAGGAAATATAACTGAACTCGTGAAATATTTGAAGTTGAAATGCAAGTGCAAGGACTTATGATTATTCATTTGAAAAAAAAAATCTAATTTAAGATCTGCTAATTTTGAACTAACATGATTTACAATGTATAGTGCCTTATGACTGTAATAATTCTAAAATCACTTAGCCTAATATTGTTTGTTGGTCTGAACAATCAATGTGGACACACTATGATCCTCTTATGTAATAATACTACAACTATGTGATCCATCACGATAACTGAACATCCAGTAGGCTGCGTAGAGATATACTACAGTACCCTCCTGACGAATCATTGTATTAGAAAGATGTTTGTTTGTGACCCAGGCTAACCTTATGGCTTTTGCTCTTACATAACATGTGAAAGTGAATATGCAGCCTCATTTATGGTGACCCCTCACGAGGGGTCTCGAGGATGTTCGATTATAAATTGGCTTTGAGCACCTGCCAACACGACAATGTTAGGGGGTGGAGTGAAGATAGGGCTGCACATGGATGGAGGTCGAGCTCTGGGGCCAGATCAATAGGTTAAAAGGGGGCTGAGGAGTATCCGGCACCTCCATGGCCTTCTGCTATTGGACAAACCCAGTGTCATCCTGCTCACATACACACCCATCCTCACTGACCCCAGCAGCATCCAAAAGGCTGGCCTGAATTGTGTGTGACCTACCACCTGACCCTTCGGGCTGGGGGGTTGGTCTTTAGCCAGCACTTTGGGGATTGGGGGAAAATAGGACAGTTGTGGGTAAGCTGAATCATATGAATGGGCCCTGCATGCTTTAGAGGGGAAGCCTTTCATTCACTTATTTGGGGATGTGGACATGAAGCTAGGGTTAGAGTTAGGGTTTTGGTTGAGGGTTGATCTGGATGGTGGACATGAAGCTACGGTTAGGGTTGTGGTTGAGGGTTGAACTGGGATATGTGCATGAAGTTAGGGTTAGAGTTAGGGTTGTGGTTGAGGCTAGGGTTGAACTGGGATGTGTGCATG
Organism: Oncorhynchus clarkii lewisi; assembly: GCF_045791955.1. Taxonomy (NCBI): domain Eukaryota; kingdom Metazoa; phylum Chordata; class Actinopteri; order Salmoniformes; family Salmonidae; genus Oncorhynchus; species Oncorhynchus clarkii. Next base: position 18,979,915 of record NC_092172.1, on the reverse strand, counting down.
AAGCTAGGGTTAGAGTTAGGGTTGTGGTTGAGGGTTGAACTGGGATGTGTGCATGAAGTTAGGGTTAGAATCAGTCCGAATTGACCAACACTACATCACTGATTTGATACGCTCGAACACAGCCAATATGTAGGCAGTGTTCATTGTGGTCAAGCAAAACCTCTGTATCCCGGTGACAACGGGAAAAATCAATTTTTAAAGATATATACATTGCCTTGCGAAAGTATTTGGCCCCCTTGAACTGTGCGACCTTTTGCCACATTTCAGGCTTCAAACATAAAGATATAAAACTGTATTTTTTGGTGAAGAATCAACAACAAGTGGGACACAATCATGAAGTGGAACGACATTTATTGGATTTTTCAAACTTTTTTAACAAATCAAAAACTGAAAAATTGGGCGTGCAAAATTATTTAGCCCCCTTAAGTTAATACTTTGTAGCGCCACCTTTTGCTGCGATTAAAGCTGTAAGTCGCTTGGGGTATGTCTCTATCAGTTTTGCACATCGAGAGACTGAAATTTTTTCCCATTCCTCCTTGCAAAACAGCTCGAGCTCAGTGAGGTTGGATGGAGAGCATTTGTGAACAGCAGTTTTCAGTTCTTTCCACAGATTCCCGATTGGATTCAGGTCTGGACTTTGACTTGGCCATTCTAACACCTGGATATGTTTATTTTTGAACCATTCCATTGTAGATTTTGCTTTATGTTTTGGATCATTGTCTTGTTGGAAGACAAATTTCCGTCCCAGTCTCAGGTCTTTTGCAGACTCCATCAGGTTTTCTTCCAGAATGGTCCTGTATTTGGCTCCATCCATCTTCCCATCAATTTTAACCATCTTCCCTGTCCCTGCTGAAGAAAAGCAGGCCCAAACCATGATGCTGCCACCACCATGTTTGACAGTGGGGATGGTGTGTTCAGGGTGATGAGCTGTGTTGCTTTTACGCCAAACATAACGTTTTGCATTGTTGCCAAAAAGTTAAATTTTGGTTTCATCTGACAAGAGCACCTTCTTCCACATGTTTGGTGTGTCTCCCAAGTGGCTTGTGGCAAACTTTAAACGACACTTTTTATGGATATCTTTAAGAAATGGCTTTCTTCTTGCCACTCTTCCATAAAGGCCAGATTTGTGCAATATACGACTGATTGTTGTCCTATGGACAGAGTCTCCCACCTCAGCTGTAGATCTCTGCAGTTCATCCAGAGTGATCATTGGCCTCTTGGCTGCATCTCTGATCAGTCTTCTCCTTGTATGAGCTGAAAGTTTAGAGGGACGGCCAGGTCTTGGTAGATTTGCAGTGGTCTGATACTCCTTCCATTTCAATATTATCGCTTGCACAGTGCTCCTTGGGATGTTTAAAGCTTGGGAAATCTTTTTGTATCCAAATCCGGCTTTAAACTTCTTCACAACAGTATCTCGGACCTGCCTGGTGTGTTCCTTGTTCTTCCTGATGCTCTCTGAGCTTTTAACGGACCTCTGAGACTATCACAGTGCAGGTGCATTTATACGGAGACTTGATTACACACAGGTGGATTGTATTTATCATCATTAGTCATTTAGGTCAACATTGGATCATTCAGAGATCCTCACTGAACTTCTGGAGAGAGTTTGCTGCACTGAAAGTAAAGGGGCTGAATAATTTTGCACGCCCAATTTTTCAGTTGTTGATTTGTTAAAAAAGTTTGAAATATCCAATAAATGTCGTTCCACTTCATGATTGTGTCCCACTTGTTGTTGATTCTTCACAAAAAAAATACAGTTTTATATCTTTATGTTTGAAGCCTGAATTGTGGCAAAAGGTCGCAAAGTTCAAGGGGGCCGAATACTTTCGCAAGGCACTGTATATATATTTAAAAAGTGCTTATTGCACAGTTGACTTAAGAAAGAGAAGAAGTGTTCAGAGGAGCTGAAAAAGAGAGAGAAAGCTCAAGCTGAGTTCTTGGAGATGGAGAGAAAGATTCAAGAAAAGGAGGAGAAGAAGAGAGAAAAGAGGAGGAAAGTGGAGAGGAGGAGACTAGAGAAGAAGAAAAAGAGTGAGCCAGCTGGAGGTGGAACTGAGAGGGTGATAGAAGAGCAGGGAAAGGATGAACGCTTGAAGATGGATGAGTAGACTGGGTATTAGAGAGAGAGAGCAGGGCGGGATACTGTATTTTTGCATGCAATGAAAAATGCAATAAAAAAAATCTATAAAAAAGGTTTACTCTCTGTTTGATTTTTGTCAAGGCATACTGTACATCACAGTATAAACACACAATGTTTACATTTCACAAATCTGGGGAGTGTTAAACTGTTAAAATGTTGAATTCCAAATCTACCCGATGGAGCGGAGCTATTCTGAGATGAGGAGGACGGAAAGGGAGGGGGAGTAGATGGAGGGTAGAGCGGAGTTTGTTAGAGAGGAAATTGATAGAGATGAATATGACAGAGAGGAATATGATAGAGTGGAATACGATAGAGTGGAATACGATAGAGAGGAATATGACAGAGAGGAATATGATAGAGAAGAATACGATAGAGTGGAATACGATAGAGAGGAATATGATAGAGAGGAATATGATAGAGTGGAATACGATAGAGAGGAATCTGATAGAGAGGAATATGATAAAGATGAATATGCTAGAGAGGAAGATGATATTTTATTAATTTTATTTAATTGAACATTTATTTAACTAGGCAAGTCAGTTAAGAACGAATTTTGATTTACAATGACGGCCTACCAAAAAGTAAAAGGCCTTCTGCGGGGATGGGGGCTTGGATTAAAAATATAAATATAGGACAAAACACACATCACAACACGAGTGACAACACAACACTACATAATGATAGACCCAACACGACAACATAGCACGGCAGCAACACATGACAACACCACATGGTTGCAACAGAACCTGACAACAACATGGAGGCAACACAACATGTTAGCAGAACAAAACAGGGCACAAACATTTTAAGGCACAGAAAACAGGAAAAAACACAAGAAGGTAGGGACAACAATACATCACTCAAAGCAGCCATAGAGGGAATTTGATAGAGGCACATGATAGAGGGGTAATGACTAAGGGAGTATGAAATAGAGGAATATGATAGAGGGAATATGAAATAGAGGATTATGACAGAGGAATACAATAGAGATGAATATGACAGAGGAATATGATATAGAGGAATGTATTAAGAGGGGAATATTATAGAGGGGAATATGATATAGAGTCATACGGTAGAGGGAATATGATAGAGTGGAATATGACAGAGGGACTATGAAAGAGAGGATTATGATAGAGGGGAATATGATAAAGGGGAATATGATAGAGGGGAATATTATAGAGAGGAATATGATTAAGGGAATATGATAGAGGGGAATATAATCGAATGGAATATGATAAAGGGGAATATGATAGAGGGGAATATTATAGAGCGGAATATGATAGAGGGGAATATGATAGAGGGTAATATGATGTATAATAAATATGATATATAATAAATCTGATAGAGGGTAATATGATATATAATAAATATTGTAGAGTGGAATATGACAGAGGGAATATGATAGAGTGAATATGATAGAGAGGAATATGAAAGAGAGGATTATGATAGAGGGGAATATGATAGAGGGGAATATGACAGAGGGGAATATAATAGAGGGAAAACGATAGATGGGAATATTACATAGGGGAATATGATTAAGGGAATATGATAGAGGGGAATATAATTGAATGGAATATGATAGAGGGGAATATGATATATAATAAATATGATAGAGGGTAAAATGATATATAATAAATATGATAGAGGGTAATATGATATTTAAGGAATATGATAGACAGGAATATGATAGAGATTGAAATGATAGAGGGAATGTGTGTTCCTCCTGCTACATATCTTCCCCCCTGTCTGTCGAGGGCTCCAAGCTCCCCAGCATTGATCGCTTCTGCCATCATCATTACTCACACCTGCCTTCCCCCATCTTGCGGGTCAGCGATTATTGTTCTCACCTGGACTCAATCACCTCTATCATTACCTTCCCCATATCTGTCGGGTTCCCCTCTCTGTTCCCTGTTTCTGCATTGAAAGTCATATGTCCTTGTTTACCAGTGTGCTGACACTGTTCCTGTCTTGTTCTATGTCTGTTCACAATTAAATATTTGACTCCCCGTACCTGCTTTTCATCTCCGGTGTCGGTCCTTAAAACATGATAGAGATGAACATGATAGAGAGGGATCCTATAGAGTATATACACTGCTCAAAAAAATAAAGGGAACACTAAAATAACACATCCTAGATATGAATGAATGAAATATTCTTATTAAATACTTTTTTCTTTACATAGTTGAACGTGCTGACAACAAAATCACACAAAAATGATCAATGGAAATCAAATGTATCAACCCATGGAGGTCTGGATTTGGAGTCACACTCAAAATTAAAGTGGAAAACCACACTACAGGCTGATCCAACTTTGATGTAATGTCCTTAAAACAAGTCAAAATGAGGCTAAGCACAAACCCCACCTGTGGACGTCGGGCCCACATACCACCCTCATGGAGTCTGTTTCTGACCGTTTGAGCAGACACATGCACATTTGTGGCCTGCTGGAGGTCATTTTGCAGGGCTATGGCAGTGCTCCTCCTGCTCCTCCTTGCACAAAGGCGGAGGTAGCGGTCCTGCTGCTGGGTTGTTGCCCTCCTACGACCTCCTCAACGTCTCCTGATGTATTGGCCTGTTTCCTGGTAGCGCCTCCATGCTCTGGACACTACGCTGACAGACACAGCAAACCTTCTTGCAACAGCTCGCATTGAGGGGAATATGACGGAAGAAATATGATAGAGCGGAATATGATAGAGGGTAATATGATATATAAGGAAAATGATAGAGGGGAATATGATGGAAGGGAATATGATAGAGGGAATATGATAGAGGGGAATATGATAGAGGGGAATATGATCGAGAGGAATATGATAGAGGGAATATGATAGAGAGGAATAGGATGGAAGGGAATATGATAGAGGGAATATGATAGAGGGGAATATGATCGAGAGGAATATGATAGAGGGAATATGATAGAGGGGAATATAATTCCCAGAATATGATGGAAAGGAATATGATAGAGGGAATATGATAGAGAGGAATATGATAGAGGGAATATGATAGAGGGAATATGATAGAGGGGAATATGATAGAGGGGAATATGACACCTCTAGTGGTGTGGGGGCTGTGCTTTGGCAAAGTGGGTGGGGTTATATCCTTCCTGTTTGGCCCTGTCCGGGGGTGTCCTCGGATGGGGCCACAGTGTCTCCTGACCCCTCCTGTCTCAGCCTCCAGTATTTATGCTGCAGTAGTTTATGTGTCGGGGGGCTAGGGTCAGTTTGTTATATCTGGAGTACTTCTCCTGTCCTATTCGGTGTCCTGTGTGAATTTAAGTGTGTGTTCTCTAATTCTCTCTTTCTCTCTCTCGGAGGACCTGAGCCCTAGGACCATGCCCCAGGACTACCTGACATGATGACTCCTTGCTGTCACCAGTCCACCTGGCCGTGCTGCTGCTCCAGTTTCTTTCAACTTTTCTGCCTTATTATTATTCGACCATGCTGGTCATTTATGAACATTTGAACATCTTGGCCATGTTCTGTTATAATCTCCACCCGGCACATCCAGAAGAGGACTGGCCATCCCACATATGCTCTCTCTAATTCTCTCTTTCTTTCTCTCTCTCGGAGGACCTGAGCCCTAGGACCATGCCCCAGGAATACCTGACATGATGACTCCTTGCTGTCCCCAGTCCACCTGACTGTGCTGCTGCTCCAGTTTCAACTGTTCTGCCTTATTATTATTCGACCATGCTGGTCATTTATGAACATTTGAACATCTTGACCATGTTCTGTTATAATCTCCACCCGGCACAGCCAGAAGAGGACTGGCCACCCCACATAGCCTGGTTCCTCTCTAGGTTTCTTCCTAGGTTTTGGCCTTTCTAGGGAGTTTTTCCTAGCCACCGTGCTTCTACACCTGCATTGCTTGCTGTTTGGGGTTTTAGGCTGGGTTTCTGTACAGCACTTTGAGATATCAGCTGATGTACGAAGGGCTATATAAATAAATTTGATTTGATTTGATTTTGATTTGATAGAAGGGAATATGATAGAGGGAATATGATAATTGACAATTTTAGTTTGTATATCTTGGTGGGGCAAAGAAAATAAAAAATGTTGGATGCATGCCAACAAAACTACTACACAATACAACACTAAACAATATATTAATTGCACTATAACAGTGAAAGATGGTGCCCACATACTGTTAGAGCCTACATAAAGCCGTCCCAACAGCAGAGTCCCAACATCAGTACCACTGCTGCACCTGGCTATCAGCAAAGCCTTGTCTGGTAGTGGAATAGTTCATTCATTCGGTGAGGCACATGGTCTGCTAACAGCTTACTTTCTCAGCTACAGTATATATATCTCTCTGCCATATTACATCATTTATGTAGCAGCATACAATACATTTTTGGACTCACCTTGTTGTGCTGTGCTCACTTGAACAGGAAGGTGGCGCGGCTGTCCATCGCGGGAAAATGTTGTCATCAAACTTTGTTATCAAAGTCTGGCATCCTCTGGATTCATGGTGCTTTCAAGAGAACTGGAAACTCAACAACAACAAAAAGCTTGAATCATGATGACGTCAGTGATCTTCAGGTCGTAGCTCTAGAATGAGGCCTGAGTTCCGAATGTACAATTCTGAGCTGGATGAAAGTTCAAAACGTATTTTCCCAGTCGTAGCTCATTTTTCCCGAGTTCCCAGATGTCTTGAACTTACTAAAGTCAGATTTTGCAGTTCCGAGTTAACAGTTGTTTTGAGCGCGGCACAAATAATGCTTCATTGACAGCATGGCCAATGTTGAATGTTTATGATTTTAAACTAGGAAAAGAGACCCTTAATCTTAGACTTGGGACTACACAGCCACTCCAGTGAATAGCAGGCTAATGATTGCATTGCGATGCTTGCAGTTAGCCACTGATTCCTTCCAAACCACTCATTGTTGAGTTTGCGATATCCAACTTAATGTTTATGTCCAATGGCCAATGAGCACCGATACGTTTTATCTATAATTAACAAATCAAAATATACTATATATTTGAGATTCTTCAAAGTTGCCACCCGTTGCCTTGATGTCAGCTTTGTACACTTTTGGCAATCTCTCAACCAGCTTCACCTGGAATGCTTTTCCAACAGTCTTGAAGGAGTTCCCACATATGCTGAGCACTTGTTGGCTGCTTTTCCTTCACTCTGCAGTCAAACTCATCCCAAAGCATCTCAATTGGGTTGAGGTCGGGTGATTGTGGAGGCCAGGTCATCTGATGCAGCACTCATCACTCTCCTTCTTGTTCAAATAGCCCTTACACAGCCTGGAGGTGTGTTGGGTCATTGTCCCGTTGAAAACAAATGAGAGTTCCACTAAGTGCAAACCAGATGGGATGGCGGATCGCTGCAGAATGCTGTGGTAGCCATGCCGGTTAAGTGTTCTTGAATTCTAAATGAATCCCAGACAGTGTCACCAGCAAAGCACCTCCATACCATCACACCTCCTCCATGCTTCACGCTGGGAACTACATATGCGGAGATCATCCATTCACCTACACTGCATCTCACAAAGACACAGCGGTTGGAACCAAAATCTCAAATTTGGACTGATCAGACAAATGGACAGATTTCCACTGGTCTAATGTCTATTGCTTGTGTTTCTAGGCCCAAGCAAGTCTCTTCTTATTATTGGTGTTCTTTAGTAGTGGTTTCTTTGCAGAAACTCGACCATGAAGGACTGATTCATGCAGTCTCCTCTGAACAGTTGATGTTGAGATGTGTCTGTTACTTGAACTCTTGAACTCTGTAAAGCATTTCTTTGGAATGCAATTTATGAGGCTGGTAATTCTAATGAACGTATCCTCTGCAGCAGAGGTATCTCTGGGTCTTCCTTTCCTGTGGCGGTCCTCATGAGAGCCAGTTTCATCATAGCGCTTGATGGTTCTTCAAATCAAATCAAAGTTTATTTGTCACGTGCGCTGAATACAACAGGTGTTGAGCTTGTGAAATGCTTACTTACAGGCTCTAACCAATAGTGCAAGAAAAGTATTAGGTGAACAATAGGTAAGTAAAGAAATAAAACAACAGTAAAAAGACAGTGAAAAATAACAGTAGCGAGGCTATAAAAGTAGCGAGGCTAGATACCTGTTAGTCAGGCTGATTGAGGTAGTATGTACATGTAGATATGATTAAAGTGACTGTGCATATATGATGAACAGAGAGTAGCAGTAGCGTACAATAGGGGTTGACTGGTGGAGGGTGGCGGGACATAATGCAGATAAACCGTTTAGCCAATGTGCGGGAGCACTGGTTGGTCGGGCCAATTGAGGAAGTATGTACATGAATGTATATTTAAAGTGACTATGCATATATGATAAACACAGAGTAGCAGCAGCGTACAAGAGGGGTTGGGGGGGGGGGGCTTTCAAAGTTCTTGACATTTTCCTGATTGTCTGATCTTCATGTCTTAAAGTAATGATGGACTGTCATTTCTCTTTGCTGTTTTGAACTGTTCTTGACATAATATGGACTTTTTTTTTTTAAGTGTACCTATGATGAAAATTACAGGCCTCTCTCATCTTTTTAAGTGGGAGAACTTGCACAATTGGTGGCTGACTAAATATTTTTTTGCCCCACTGTATGTGTTATTTCATAGTGTTGATGTCTTCACTATTATTCTACAATGTAGAAAAAAAGAGAAAAAAACCTTGAATGAGTAGGTGTGTCCAAACGTTTGACTGGTAAACATTGACAGTAGTGGTAGGCTGAGATCAAACAAATAACCTAAGTAAACCTGGATGCTAATTGTGATTTCTAAAACATAATGACTTTGAATTAGTCAAAACACCTGTATTATGAATGGTCAACCATTTGATATGAGGTAGAGCATTTTATTTGAATAAAAAATGTGGTTACATGGATTCAATGCAAATATCAGTTATGACTGTGCTGCATAGGCTAAAAAAGTGAATTGTTCCAGCATTTGACTACACATGAGAGCTTCTGTGGGTAGTCATGGCAATGAGGCCTTCCTTGTGACATCGCAAGATTCTGATTCTGGGAGGTTAGCTGTTGTACAGACAAACAGAACAGTGTAAAGGTACTGATTCAACTAACTACTGACAGATTATTAATGTCCTATTTCATTAGAGAGAGAGAACACGCTGCTTACTGGAGAGGTAGGTTGTAATATAACTTACTGTATAACTATGTTTCTGTAGAATAACTACTTTTCAAATGACTTGTGTACTTACATGACCTTTTATTTAGGCCTAACATGCAATCATGGTGACAAGTGAAACTGTTGACGAGAGACAGTTTGTTTGAATCCAATTTTTGTGAGAAAATGGTTCATCCTGACACCTGAGATGACATGTTAGTTGTTGTAGTGAGCCAGGCTAATGGCAAATGCATTATATTGATGAAAGAAAAGCCTCTCTCTGTGTTAATAACAACCAATATTGTAATCAATTATCTGAATAAATCTGTACCAAAAGGGAAGGTTATGTAAAAAAACAAGTCGACCTACCTAATTTGTAGTTGCTAAATTGCTAATGAAAATCAGTTTTTCTTAAATGAATGGTCATCCATTTCAAATGGTTGAATTGATAGACCTCTTTGCATGAAGGTGCACACAGGGGCACTCAAAGAGAAGACTAGGTAAACACTCCTTGCTTTATACAATATATGAAACTGTACAATAACTTAGGTCCTGCATGGATACAGAGTCATTTTCTACCCCAAACCTTTTTTGAATTATATGATATAAGTGATTTGTGTGTTTTGTGAAAACCAGGCCCAATATGGAGTGGGGGGGGGGGGGGGGGGGGGGGGTGGATAAGGCTCAGTAGTAACGTACAGAGGGAGACTGAAGTTTTATTTTTCAAGTCTGTGTTGTGCTTTGTCATCTCCAATGGCAACGCCTTGCATCACAATGAAGATGTCATAAAGGATATTGTGCACATAATGATAGGAAAGGCAAACATTTGATTCATTTGAACTTGGTCGAGTTTCCAGTAGCCAACTTTTTACTAGTAATTCAGATAGGCCTATTGCGTAATCATCTCTGGATCAGGATTGTCACTTGCTTCATTGTAAGTAAATGGGAAGAAAATGTGTGCACATTGTAAAGAGATGCATTATTCTTTGGTGAGCAACACGCCACTTACTACAACGTTATGTATTTTTCAGAGTTATTGTTAGCTAGGAGGAAGACATGGAGGGTTCAACGCTGACACAGAGGAGGGCTGAGTGTCAGTTGAAGGAAAGGGATATCCAGACAGAATACATGATGGAGCTGGGAGCCAGGTTGGCTCTGGTGAGACAGATCCAGAGGGAGCAGGAGAAGGAGATGAAGAGGATTTGGTTTGAGACGAGGAAAATGCCAAGCCTGATTGAGGAGGTAACAAGACCAACTTTGACAAAGTTGACTAGAGTTCTATTGAACAATATTGATTAAAGCAAATACATGTCAATATACGGGCAAAATGTGCGATATGCCATGAATTGTAAGCTAACAATATTTTGTCTGACATCTTTTCTTGTGTTGCATCGTGTCTGTCTCTCTGTTTGAGTATTGTTATGTACATAGTCCTCAGTTCTTATGGTTGTCTTAAATAAATAAAAATAACTAGACCAAGCGATCTCTCGTAGACCTTCATATCAGGATTATATGGTTGTCCCATCTAGTTACCTTAAGTTGAATGCACTAACTGTAAGTCGTTCTGGATAAAAGCATCTGCTAGATGTCTAAAATGTCAAATGTTATGCTGGGTGTGGGGCATGTATTTTTTTCAGATTGGTTGACGCATTGGCTAGAAGACCCAGGGTTGGTACAGACTGGTGCAGAGCATCTGAGAGGACACTAGATATATACAGTGTCTTTGGAAAGAATTCGGACACCTTGACTTTTTCTACCTTTTTTTACATAATAGCCTTATTTTGATTGATTGAATATATGCAAATTCTCAGCAATCTACAAACAATACCCCATATTGACAAAGCAAATACAGGTTTTTAGAAATGTTGAAATACCTTTTTTACGTAAGTATTCAGACCCTTTGCTATGAGACTGGAAATTAGCTCCTGTTCATCCTGTATTTTCAACTGATTGGACATGATTTGGAAAGGCACACACCTGTCTATATAAGGTCCCACAGTTGACAGTTCATGTCAGAGCAAACAACAAACCATGAGGTTGAAGGAATTCTCCGTAGAGCTCTGAAACAGGATTGTGTCGAGGCACAAATCTGGGGAAGGGTACAAAACCTCTCCTCAACATTGAAGGTCCCCAAGAACGCACTGTTCTCCATCATTCTTAAATGGAAGATGTTTGGAACCACCAAGACTCTTCCTAGAGCTGGCCGCCCAGCCAAACTGAGCAATCGGGGGAGAAGGGCCTTGGTCAGGGAGGTGACTAGGAACCAGATGGTGACTCTGACAGAGCTCTAGAGTTCCTCTGTGGAGATGGGAGAACTTTCCAAAAGGACAACCATCTCTGCAGCACTCCACCAATCAGGCCTTTAAGGTAGAGTGGCCAGATGGAAGCTACTCCTCAGTAGAAGGCACATGACAGCCTGCTTGGAGTTTGCCAAAAGGCACCTGAAGTCTCTCAGTCCATGAGAAACAAGATGCTCTGGTCTGATGAAATCAAGATTGAACTATTTTGCCCCAATGCCAAGGGTCACATCTGGAGTAAATCTGCCACCACCCCTTTGGTGAAGCATGGTGGTGGCAGCATCATGCTGTGGGGATGTTTTTCAATTGCATAGAATAGGAGACTAGTCAGGATCTAGGCAAAGATGAACAGAGCAAAGTACAGAGAGATCCTTGATGACAACCTGCTCCAGAACAATCAGGACCTCAGAGTGTGGTGAAGAGTCACCTTCCAACAGAACAATGACCCTATGTACATAGCCAAGACAACGCAGAAGTTTCTTCGGGACAAGTCTCTGAATGTCCTTTATTGGCCCATCCAGAGACTGGACTTGTACCTGATCGAACATCTCTGGAGAGACCGGAAAATAGCTGTGCAGAAAATCTCCCCATCCAACCTAACTTGGATTCTCCTAAGATTGGGAGAATTCCCCAAACACACGATTTCCAAGCTGTAATCGCTGCCAAAGGTGCTTCAACAACGTACTGAGTAAAGGGTCTGGATACTTATGTAAATGTGATATTTCACATTTTATTTGTAATGAATTTGGAACAATTCTGTTTTTGCTTTGCCATTATGGGCTATTGTGTGTAGATTGATGAGGGAAAAAAACGATTTATTACATTTTTGAATTAGGCTGTAAGGTAACAAAATGTGGAAAAAGTGAAGGGGTCTGAATACTTTCCGAAGATGTGATGTATAAGTAAATAGCGTTGACTCATAAAGTATGTATGTCGTGAATGTGATCACTTTCAACATGTCTGTTTCTTTTCTCCCGCAGAATGTGAGAGATGTGACCAACCGTCCACTCACTGAGTTCATGGCTCCCTGTATTGACTCCCTCCCACCGCTGGCTTTCACCAATCGGAGACCTATACCAACCATGTTACATCCCCCCTCTCCATTGGCCATATGCGCTCAGGATGCACAGCGGTTCATTGTATTTTCATACTTTGTCCATGCTGAGTGCCCAGTTGCCACAGAGGCCACAGCAGATGTATCCACTGGTAAAAGAGAGGACTTATTGACAGATACGCATCTTTCCTCAATGCTGCATCGATACCTGCCACACTTCTTTAACGATGACTCCATTCCACCACAGCAGACAGTAGAGGGAACCACTGAGCTCTCAGTTGCTCCAGTGGCAATATCTAATATAAAGGAAGAGGACAGATTCTATCCTTTCTCCCTCCCACCACTGGCTCAGCGGTTCGTTGGCAATTCATTCATTGTCCCAGAAACCTCCCAGCCTGCTGTTTCAGCCACAGAGTGCCGAGTTGCCAAAGAGGCCACTGCAGACACAGCCACTGTCAAGAGAGAGGAACTGACAGGTGATAAAAGCCCTGTCCGAGCAATTCCTCCAATCCTGGGATGCATCCATGACAAGGACCACAAGGAGCCAGAGCAGAAAGTGAAGGGCCCTAGTGAAGAGGTGGATTTCTGCCCTCACGCTCACCAGCTGGACCCAGATGTTAACTTAACTCTGGCAACCCGCAATGATGAACCCAGGACCTGGACCCTGGAAGAGGCAAAGGTAGGTGTCCTATTTTACACTACTACTTTACAGGTCTGGGGGTCAGTTCCATTTCAATTCAAAGCATTGAAGAGAATTAGAATTTTAGAGTTCTTCTTGAATTGACTGGAATTGACCCCAACCTTGCTGCTCTTTGCTCATAGTATGAAACATCACCCCTCACTAGAGTTAACATTTGTAAAACAAGGAACCTTAATTACTGTCCTCCAAATTGTGTGCCCCATGAGGTCATCATTGTATGTCGATCACTCAAATGTGTATTGAATGTGACACATTGGAACAATATTACATCTAGAGTCAATGTCTTCCTGTCAGGATTATTGGATAGGCATTGAAATTGAGAGTGAAGAGAGGAGCGTCAAGGAGGAGGTGAGACAGAGGGAGGGATTGAAGCGTGAGGCAGACTGTGCCCATTCCAAGAGCTCCAATGGGATGGCTTCATCAGAGAGAGCAGAGACCATCCTTGGAAGAGTGGGCTTTCTGGTCATGAACCACATGCAGAAAATCCCATTTTTGAAGATGAAGGAAAAAGAGAAAAATAAGAAACTGCACAAGAAGTTGAAAGATGATGAGAAAGAGAGAAAGGAGAAGAAAAACAAGGAGGAGGAGAACAAAAAGAGGGAGAAGAAAGAGATGAATGAGAGAGAGAAAGAGCAGAAGAAAGTCATGAAGGCTGAGAAAAAGAGGGAGAAGTTAGAACAGAAAAAGAGAGAGAAGGAAAGAAAAGAGAAGGAAAAGGCAGAGAAAAAGAGGTTAGAGAGGCTGATGAAGATACATAATGACATGATGAAAGACAGGATTAAGAAAGAGAAGAGGTGTTCTGAGGAGCTGAAAAAGAGAGAGAAAGCTCAAGCTGAGTTCTTGGAGATGGAGAGAAAGATTCAAGAAAAGGAGGAGAAGAAGAGAGAAAAGAGGAGGAAAGAGGAGAGGAAGAGACTAGAGAAGAAGAAAAAGAGTGAGCCAGCTGGAGGTGGAACTGAGAGGGTGATAGAAGAGCAGAGAAACGATGAACGCTTGAAGATGGATGAGTAGATTGGGTATTAGAGAGAGAGAGCAGGGTGGGATACTGTATTTTTGCATGCAATGAAAAATGCAATAAAAAAATCTATAAAAAAGGTTTACTCTCTGTTTGATTTTTATCAAGGCATACTGTATAACACAGTATAAACACACAATGTATACATTTCACAAATCTGGGGAGTGTTGCACTGTTAAAATGTTGAATTCCAAATCTACCCGATGGAGCGGAGCTATTCTGAGATGAGGAGGACGGAAAGGGAGGGGGAGTAGATGGAGGGTAGAGCGGAGTTTGTTAGAGAGGAAATTGATAGAGATGAATATGACAGAGAGGAATATGATAGAGAGGAATATGATAGAGTGGAAAACGATAAAGAGGAATATGATAGAGAGGAATATGATAGAGAGGAATATGATAGAGTGGAATACGATAGAGAGGAATATGATAGAGAGGAATATGATATAGAGGAATATGATAGAGCGGAATCTGATAGAGAGGAATATGATACAGATGAATATGCTAGAGAGGAATATGATATTTTATTTAATTGAACATTTATTTAACTAGGCAAGTCAGTTACGAACGAATTTTGATTTACAATGACGGCCTACCAAAAGGTAAAAGGCCTTCTGCGGGGATGGGGGCTTGGATTAAAAATATAAATATAGGACAAAACACACATCACAACAAGAGTGACAACACAACACTACATAATGATAGACCCAACACGACAACATAGCACGGCAGCAACACATGACAACACCACATGGTTGCAACAGAACCTGACAACAACATGGAGGCAACACAACATGTTAGCAGAACAAAACAGGGCACAAACGTTGTAAGACACAGAAAACAGGATAAAACACAAGAAGGTAGGGACAACAATACATCACTCAAAGCAGCCATAGAGGGAATATGATAGAGGCACATGATAGAGGGGGATATGACTAAGAGAGTATGAAATAGAGTAATATGATAGAGATGATTATGACAGAGGAATATGATATAGAGGAATGTATTAAGAGGGGAATATTATAGAGGGGAATATGATATAGAGTCATACGATAGATACCTTCCCCATATATGTTGGGTTCCACTCTCTGTTCCCTGTTTCTGCATTGAAAGTCATCTGTCCTTGTTTACCAGTGTGCTGAAGCTGTTCCTGTCTTGTTCTATGTCTGTTCACAATTAAATATTTGACTCCCCGTACCTGCATCTCATCTCCGGCGTCGGTCCTTAAATTATGATAGAGATGAACATGATAGAGAGGGACACTATAGAGCATATACACTGCTCAAAGAAATAAAGGGAACACTAAAATAACACATCCTAGATATGAATGAATGAAATATTCTTATTAAATACTTTTTTCTTTACATAGTTGAATGTGCTGACAACAAAATCACACAAAAATTATCAATGGAAATCAAATGTATCAACCCATGGAGGTCTGGATTTGGAGTCACACTCAACATTAAAGTGGAAAACCACACTACAGGCTGATCCAACTTTGATGTAATGTCCTTAAAACAAGTCAAAATGAGTCTCAGTAGTGTGTGTGGCCTCGACGTGCCTGTATGACCTCCCTATAACGCCTGGGCATGCTCCTGATGAGGTGGCGGATGGTCCCCTGAGGGATCTCCTCCCAGATCCGGACTAAAGCATCCGCCAACTCCTGGACAGTCTGTGGTGCAACGTGGCGTTGGTGGATGGAGCGAGACATGATGTCCCAGATGTGCTCAATTGGATTCAGGTCTGGGGAACGGGCAGGCCAGTCCATAGCATCAATGCCTTCCTCTAGCAGGAACTGCTGACACACTCCAGCCACATGAGGTCTAGCATTGTCTTGCATTAGGAGGAACCCAGGGCCAACCGCACCAGCATATGGTCTCACAAGGGGTCTGAGGATCTTATCTCGGTACCTAATGGCAGTCAGGCTACCTCTGGCGAGCACCCCCAAAGAAATACCACCACACACCATGACTAACCCACCGCCAAACCGGTCATGCTGGAGGATGTTGCAGGCAGCAGAACGTTCTCCACGGCGTCTCCAGACTCTGTCACGTCTGTCACATGTGCTCAGTGTGAACCTGCTTTCATCTGTGAAGAGCACAGGGCGCCAGTGGCGAATTTGCCAATCTTGGTGTTCTCTGGCAAATAACAAACGTCCTGCATGGTGTTGGGCTGTAAGCACAACCCCCACCTGTGGACGTCGGGCCCACATACCACCCTCATGGAGTCTGTTTCTGACCGTTTGAGCAGACACATGCACATTTGTGGCCTGCTGGAGGTCATTTTGCAGGGCTCTGGCAGTGCTCCTCCTGCTCCTCCTTGCACAAAAGCGGAGGTAGCGGTCCTGCTGCTGGGTTGTTGCCCTCCTACGGCCTCCTCCACGTCTCCTGATGTACTGGCCTGTCTCCTGGTAGCGCCTCCATGCACTGGACACTACGCTGACAGAAAGAGCAAACCTTCTTGCCACAGCTCGCAATGAGGGGAATATGACGGAAAAAATATGATAGAGCGGAATATGATAGAGGGTAATATGATATATAAGGAAAATGATAGAGGGGAATATGATAGAAGCAATATGATAGAGAGGAATATGATGGAAGGGAAGATGATAGAGGGAAAATGATAGAGGGTAATATAATTCCCAGAATATGATGGAAAGGAATATGATGTAAGGGAATATGATGGAGGGAATATGATAGAGGTAATATGATAGAGGGAATATGATAGAGGGAATATGATAGAGGGAATATAATTCCCAGAATTAGAGGGGAATATGATAGAAGCAATATGATAGAGAGGAATATGATGGAAAGGAATATGATAGAGGGAATATGATAGAGAGGAATATGATATAGGGAATATGATAGAGGGAATATGATAGAGGGAATATAATTCCCAGAATATGATAGAGGGGAATATGATGGAAGGGAATATGATAGAGGGAATATGATAGAGGGAATATGATAGAGGGAATATGATAGAGGGGAATATGATGGAAGGGAATATGATAGAGGGAATATGATAGAGAGGAATATGATAGAGGGAATATGATAGAGGGAATATGATAGAGGGAATATAATTCCCAGAATATGATAGAGGGGAATATGATGGAAGGGAATATGATAGATGGAATATGATGGAAGGGAATATGATAGAGGGGAATATGATAGAAGGGAATATGATAGAGGGGAATATGATAGAGGGAATATGATGGAAGGGAATATGATAGAGGGAATATGATAGAGGGAATATGATGGAAGGGAATATGATAGAGGGAATATGATAGAGGGAATATGATAGAGGGAATATGATAGAAGGGAATATGATAGAGGGAATATGATAAGTGCCGATTTTAGTTTGGATGCATTCCAACAAAACCACTACACAATACAACACTAAACACTAAACAATACATTAATTGCCCTATAACGGTGAAAGATGGTGCCCACATACTGTTCGAGCCTACATAAAGCTGTCGAAACAGCAGAGTCCCAACATCAGTACCACTGCTGCGCCTGGCTATCAGCAAAGCCTTGTCTGGTAGTGGAATAGTTCATTCATTCGGTGAGGCACATGGTCTGCTAACAGCTTACTTTCTTAGCTACAGTATATATATCTCTCTGCCATATTACATCATTTAGGTAGCAGCATACAATACATTTTTGGACTCACCTTGTTGTGCTGTGCTCACTTGAAACAGGAAGGTGGCGCGGCTGTCCATTGTGGGAAAATTTTGTCATCAAACTTTGTTATCAAAGTCTGGCATCCTCTGGATCCATGGTGCTTTCAAGAGAACTGGAAACTCAACAACAACAAAAAGCTTGAATCATGATGACGTCAGTGATCTTCAGGTCGTAGCTCTAGAATGAGGCCTGAGTTCCGAATGTACAATTCTGAGCTGGATGAAAGTTCAAAACGTATTTTCCCAGTCGTAGCTCATTTTTCCCGAGTTCCCAGATGTCTTGAACTTACTAAAGTCAGATTTTAACAGTTGTTTTGAGGGCGGCACAAATAATGCTTCATTGACAGCATGGCCAATGTTGAATGTTTATGATTTTAAACTAGGAAAAGAGACCCTTAATCTTAGACTTGGGACTACACAGCCACTCCAGTGAATAGCAGGCTAATGATTGCATTGCAATGCTTGCAGTTAGCCACTGATTCCTTCCAAACCATTCATTGTTGAGTTTGCGATATCCAACTTAATGTTTATGTCCAATGGCCAATGAGCACCGATACGTTTTATCTATAATTAACAAATCAAAATATATTATATATTTGAGATTCTTCAAAGTTGCCACCCGTTGCCTTGATGTCAGCTTTGTACACTTTTGGCGATCTCTCAACCAGCTTCACCTGGAATGCTTTTCCAACCGTCTTGAAGGAATTCCCACATTTGCTGAGCACTTGTTGGCTGCTTTTCCTTCATTCTGCGGTCAAACTCATCCCAAACCATCTCAATTGGGTTGAGGTCGGGTGATTGTGGTGGCCAGGTCATCTGATGCAGCACTCTCCACTCTCCTTCTTGTTCAAATAGCCCTTACACAGCCTGGAGGTGTGTTGGGTCATTGTCCTGTTGAAAACAAATGAGAGTTCCACTAAGTGCAAACCAGATGGGATGGCGGATCGCTGCAGAATGCTGTGGTAGCCATGCCGGTTAAGTGTTCTTGAATTCTAAATAAATCCCAGACAGTGTCACCAGCAAAGCACCTCCATACCATCACACCTCCTCCATGCTTCACGCTGGGAACTACATATGCGGAGATCATCCATTCACCTACTCTGCATCTCACAAAGACACAGCGGTTGAAACCAAAATCTCAAATTTGGACTGATCAGACAAATGGACAGATTTCCACTGGTCTAATGTCTATTGCTTGTGTTTCTAGGCCCAAGCAAGTCTCTTCTTATTATTGCTGTCCTTTAGTAGTGGTTTCTTTGCAGAAATTCGACCATGAAGGACTGATTCATGCAGTCTCCTCTGAACAGTTGATGTTGAGATGTGTCTGTTACTTGAACTCTGTAAAGCATTTCTTTGGAATGCAATTTATGAGGCTGGTAACTCTAACGAACGTATCCTCTGCAGCAGAGGTAACTCTGGCTCTTCCTTTCCTGTGGCGGTCCTCATGAGAGCCAGTTTCATCATAGCGCTTGATGGTTCTTCAAATCAAATCAAAGTTTATTTGTCACGTGCGCTGAATACAACAGGTGTTGAGCTTGTGAAATGCTTACTTACAGGCTCTAACCAATAGTGCAAGAAAGGTATTAGGTGAACAATAGGTAAGTAAAGAAATAAAACAACAGTAGCGAGGCTATAAAAGTAGCGAGGCTACATACCTGTTAGTCAGGCTGATTGAGGTAGTATGTACATGTAGATATGATTAAAGTGACTGTGCATATATGATGAACAGAGAGTAGCAGTAGCGTACAATAGGGGTTGACTGGTGGAGGGTGGCGGGACATAATGCAGATAAACCGTTTAGCCAATGTGCGGGAGCACTGGTTGGTCGGGCCAATTGAGGAAGTATGTACATGAATGTATATTTAAAGTGACTATGCATATATGATAAACACAGAGTAGCAGCAGCGTACAAGATGGGTTGGGGGGGGGGGGCTTTCAAAGTTCTTGACATTTTCCTGATTGTCTGATCTTCATGTCTTAAAGTAATGATGGACTGTCATTTCTCTTTGCTGTTTTGAACTGTTCTTGACATAATATGGACTTTTTTTTTTTAAGTGTACCTATGATGAAAATTACAGGCCTCTCTCATCTTTTTAAGTGGGAGAACTTGCACAATTGGTGGCTGACTAAATATTTTTTTGCCCCACTGTATGTGTTATTTCATAGTGTTGATGTCTTCACTATTATTCTACAATGTAGAAAAAAAGAGAAAAAAACCTTGAATGAGTAGGTGTGTCCAAACGTTTGACTGGTAAACATTGACATTAGTGGTAGGCTGAGATCAAACAAATAACCTAAGTAAACCTGGATGCTAGTTGTGATATCTAAAACATATTGACTTTGAATTAGTCAAAACACCTGTATTATGAATGGTCAACCATTTGATATGAGGTAGAGCATTTTATTTGAATAAAAAATGTGCTTACATGGATTCAATGCAAATATCAGTTATGACTGTGCTGCATAGGCTAAAAAAGTGAATTGTTCCAGCATTTGACTACACATGAGAGCTTCTGTGGGTAGTCATGGCAATGAGGCCTTCCTTGTGACATCACAAGATTCTGATTCTGGGAGGTTAGCTGTTGTACAGACAAACAGAACAGTGTAAAGGTACTGATTCAACTAACTACTGACAGATTATTAATGTCCTATTTCATTAGAGAGAGAGAACACGCTGCTTACTGGAGAGGTAGGTTGTAATATAACTTACTGTATAACTATGTTTCTGTAGAATAACTACTTTTCAAATTACTTGTGTACTTACATGACCTTTTATTTAGGCCTAACATGCAATCATGGTGACAAGTGAAACTGTTGACGAGAGACAGTTTGTTTGAATCCAATTTTTGTGAGAAAATGGTTCATCCTGACACCTGAGATGACATGTTAGTTGTTGTAGTGAGCCAGGCTAATGGCAAATGCATTATATTGATGAAAGAAAAGCCTCTCTCTGTGTTAATAACAACCAATATTGTAATCAATTATCTGAATAAATCTGTACCAAAAGGGAAGGTTATGTAAAAAAACAAGTCGACCTACCTAATTTGTAGTTGCTAAATTGCTAATGAAAATCAGTTTTTCTTAAATGAATGGTCATCCATTTCAAATGGTTGAATTGATAGACCTCTTTGCATGAAGGTGCACACAGGGGCACTCAAAGAGAAGACTGGAGTGTTTACCTCCTTGTTTTATACAATATATGAAACTGTACAATAACTTAGGTCCTGCATGGATACAGAGTCATTTTCTACCCCAAACCTTTTTTGAATGATATGATATAAGTGATTAGTGTGTTTTGTGAAAACCAGGGGGGGGGGGGGGGGTACAGAGAGAGGCTGAAGTTTTCTTTTTAAAGTCTGTGTTGTGCTTTGTCATCTCCAATGGCAACGCCTTGCAACACAATGATGATGTCATAAAGGATATTGTGCACATAATGATAGGAAAGGCAACCATTTGATTCATTTGAACTTGGTCGAGTTTCCAGTAGCCAACTTTTTACTAGTAATTCAGATAGGCCTATTGCGTAATCATCTCTGGATCAGGATTGTCACTTGCTTCATTGTAAGTAAATGGGAAGAAAATGTGTGCACATTGTAAAGAGATGCATTATTCTTTGGTGAGCAACACGCCACTTACTACAACGTTATGTATTTTTCAGAGTTATTGTTAGCTAGGAGGAAGACATGGAGGGTTCAACGCTGACACAGAGGAGGGCTGAGTGTCAGTTGAAGGAAAGGGAGATCCAGACAGACTACATGATGGAGCTGGGAGCCAGGTTGGCTCTGGTGAGACAGATCCAGAGGGAGCAGGAGAAGGAGATGAAGAGGATTTGGTTTGAGACGAGGAAAATGCCAAGCCTGATTGAGGAGGTAACAAGACCAACTTTGACAAAGTTGACTAGAGTTCTATTGAACAATATTGATTAAAGCAAATACATGTCAATATACGGGCAAAATGTGCGATATGCCATGAATTGTAAGCTAACAATATTTTGTCTGACATCTTTTCTTGTGTTGCATCGTGTCTGTCTCTCTGTTTGAGTATTGTTATGTACATAGTCCTCAGTTCTTATGGTTGTCTTAAATAAATAAAAATAACTAGACCAAGCGATCTCTCGTAGACCTTCATATCAGGATTATATGGTTGTCCCATCTAGTTACCTTAAGTTGAATGCACTAACTGTAAGTCGTTCTAGATAAAAGCATCTGCTAGATGTCTAAAATGTCAAATGTTATGCTGGGTGTGGGGCATGTATTTTTACAATTTGTTGACCCATTGGCTAGAAGACCCAGGGTTGGTACAGACTGGTGCAGAGCATCTGAGAGGACACTAGATATATACAGTGCCTTTGGAAAGAATTCGGACACCTTGACTTTTTCTACCTTTTTTTACATAATAGCCTTATTTTAAAATTGATTGAATATATGCAAATTCTCAGCAATCTACAAACAATACCCCATATTGACAAAGCAAATACAGGTTTTTAGAAATGTTGAAATACCTTTTTTACGTAAGTATTCAGACCATTTGCTATGAGACTGGAAATTAGCTCCTGTTCATCCTGTATTTTCAACTGATTGGACATGATTTGGAAAGGCACACACCTGTCTATATAAGGTCCCACAGTTGACAGTTCATGTCAGAGCAAACAACAAACCATGAGATTGAAGGAATTCTCCGTAGAGCTCTGAAACAGGATTGTGTCGAGGCACAAATCTGGGGAAGGGTACAAAACCTCTCCTCAACATTGAAGGTCCCCAAGAACGCACTGTTCTCCATCATTCTTAAATGGAAGATGTTTGGAACCACCAAGACTCTTCCTAGAGCTGGCCGCCCAGCCAAACTGAGCAATCGGGGGAGAAGGGCCTTGGTCAGGGAGGTGACTAGGAACCAGATGGTGACTCTGACAGAGCTCTAGAGTTCCTCTGTGGAGATGGGAGAACTTTCCAAAAGGACAACCATCTCTGCAGCACTCCACCAATCAGGCCTTTAAGGTAGAGTGGCCAGATGGAAGCTACTCCTCAGTAGAAGGCACATGACAGCCTGCTTGGAGTTTGCCAAAAGGCACCTGAAGTCTCTCAGTCCATGAGAAACAAGATGCTCTGGTCTGATGAAATCAAGATTGAACTATTTTGCCCCAATGCCAAGGTTCACATCTGGAGTAAATCTGCCACCACCCCTTCGGTGAAGCATGGTGGTGGCAGCATCATGCTGTGGGGATGTTTTTCAATTGCAGGGAATAGGAGACTAGTCAGGATCTAGGCAAAGATGAACAGAGCAAAGTACAGAGAGATCCTTGATGACAACCTGCTCCAGAACAATCAGGACCTCAGAGTGTGGTGAAGAGTCACCTTCCAACAGAACAATGACCCTATGTACATAGCCAAGACAACGCAGAAGTTTCTTCGGGACAAGTCTCTGAATGTCCTTTATTGGCCCATCCAGAGACTGGACTTGTACCTGATCGAACATCTCTGGAGAGACCGGAAAATAGCTGTGCAGAAAATCTCCCCATCCAACCTAACTTGGATTCTCCTAAGATTGGGAGAATTCCCCAAACACAAGATTTCCAAGCTTGTAGCGTAATACCCAAGAAGATTCTATGCTGTAATCGCTGCCAAAGGTGCTTCAACAACGTACTGAGTAAAGGGTCTGGATACTTATGTAAATGTGATATTTCACATTTTATTTGTAATGAATTTGGAACAATTCTGTTTTTGCTTTGCCATTATGGGCTATTGTGTGTAGATTGATGAGGGAAAAAAACGATTTATTACATTTTTGAATTAGGCTGTAAGGTAGCAAAATGTGGAAAAAGTGAATGGGTCTGAATACTTTCCGAAGGCACTGTATATGTGATGTAGAAGTAAATAGCGTTGACTCATAAAGTATGTATGTCGTGAATGTGATCACTTTCAACATGTCTGTTTCTTTTCTCCTGCAGAATGTGAGAGATGTGACCAACCGTCCACTCACTGAGTTCATGGCTCCCTGTATTGACTCCCTCCCACCGCTGGCTTTCACCAATCGGAGGCCTATACCAACCATGTTACATCCCCCCTCTCCATTGGCCATATGCGCTCAGGATGCACAGCGGTTCATTGTATTTTCATACTTTGTCCCTGCTGAGTGCCCAGTTGCCACAGCAGATGTATCTACTGGTAAAAGAGAGGACTTATTGACAGATACGCATCCTTCCTCAATGCTGCATCGATACCTGCCACACTTCTTTAACGATGACTCCATTCCACCACAGCAGACAGTAGAGGGAACCACTGAGCTCTCAGTTGCTCCAGTGGCAATATCTAATATAAAGGAAGAGGACAGATTCTATCCTTTCTCCCTCCCACCACTGGCTCAGCGGTTCGTTGGCAATTCATTCATTGTCCCAGAAACCTCCCAGCCTGCTGTTTCAGCCACAGAGTGCCGAGTTGCCAAAGAGGCCACTGCAGACACAGCCACTGTCAAGAGAGAGAACCGATGGGCAGCCAGAAGTCTTCCTTCAGTGCTGCCTCCATGCCTGCCACCAGTCTTTGACGATGACTTCATGCCTCCAGAGCAGACAGTAGAGGATGCCTATGAGGTCTCAGGTGCTACAGAGAACACTTCAGGCACAGCTACTGTTGATGGAGTGGACAGATCAACAGCTAAATGCCCTGTCCCAATGCTGCCTCCAAGTCTGCCACCTGTCTTTGACAATGACTACAAACTGCCAGAGGAGGCAGTAGAGGGAACCAACAAGTGTCCAGTCGCCAGTGAATCTGCCGCTTCCGTGTCCGCTGTCCTCCAAGAGGAGTTTTCAGCTGATAAGAGTCTTCCTGCACCCGCAGCACTGCCTCTAAGGCTGCCCTGCACCCACAGCATTGACCACAAACAGCTGTGGGAGAAAGTTGAGGACAACACAGAGTTCTCAGTAGACAAAGAAGCAACTGTTGCCATTTACACTTGGGAAGATAAAAGTCCTTCAGTTCTGCCATGCATCCACAACAACAACGACCACCAACTGCCAGAGGAGACAGTTGAGGACAACACAGAGTGCTCAGTTGACACCGAGGCAAGTGCAGTTGCATCCACTGTCAAGAGAGAGGAACTGACAGGTGATAAAAGCCCTGTCCGAGCAATTCCTCCAATCCTGGGATGCATCCATGACAAGGACCACAAGGAGCCAGAGCAGAAAGTGAAGGGCCCTAGTGAAGAGGTGGATCTCTGCCCTCACGCTCACCAGCTGGACCCAGATGCTAACTTAACTCTGGCAACCCGCAATGATGAACCCAGGACCTGGACCCTGGAAGAGGCAAAGGTAGGTGTCCTATTTTACACTACTACTTTACAGGTCTGGGGGTCAGTTCCATTTCAATTCAAAGCATTGAAGAGAATTAGAATTTTAGAGTTCTTCTTGAATTGACTGGAATTGACCCCAACCTTGCTGCTCTTTGCTCATAGTATGAAACATCACCCCTCACTAGAGTTAACATTTGTAAAAGAAGGGACCTTATTTACTGTCCTCCAAATTGTGTGCCCCATGAGGTCATCATTGTATGTCGATCACTCAAATGTGTATTGAATGTGACACATTGGAACAATATTACATCTAGAGTCAATGTCTTCCTGTCAGGATTATTGGATAGGCATTGAAATTGAGAGTGAAGAGAGGAGCGTCAAGGAGGAGGTGAGACAGAGGGAGGGATTGAAGCGTGAGGCGGACTGTGCCCATTCCAAGAGCTTCAATGGGATGGCTTCATCAGAGAGAGCAGAGACCATCCTTGGAAGAGTGGGCTTTCTGGTCATGAACCACATGCAGAAAATCCCATTTTTGAAGATGACGGAAAAAGAGAAAAA
Source organism: Oncorhynchus clarkii lewisi (assembly GCF_045791955.1). NCBI lineage: Eukaryota > Metazoa > Chordata > Actinopteri > Salmoniformes > Salmonidae > Oncorhynchus > Oncorhynchus clarkii. The sequence continues at coordinate 18,954,107 of NC_092172.1, read as the reverse complement.
TAAGAAACTGCATAAGAAGTTGAAAGATGATGAGAAAGAGAGAAAAGAGAAGAAAAACAAGGAGGAGGAGAACAAAAAGAGGGAGAAGAAAGAGATGAATGAGAGAGAGAAAGAGCAGAAGAAAGTCATGAAGGCTGAAAAAAAGAGGGAGAAGTTAGAACAGAAAAAGAGAGAGAAGGAAAGAAAAGAGAAGGAAAAGGCAGAGAAAAAGAGGTTAGAGGGGCTGATGAAGATACATAATGACATGATGAAAGACAGGATTAAGAAAGAGAAGAGGTGTTCTGAGGAGCTGAAAAAGAGAGAGAAAGCTCAAGCTGAGTTCTTGGAGATGGAGAGAAAGATTCAAGAAAAGGAGGAGAAGAAGAGAGAAAAGAGGAGGAAAGAGGAGAGGAAGAGACTAGAGAAGAAGAAAAAGAGTGAGCCAGCTGGAGGTGGAACTGAGAGGGTGATAGAAGAGCAGGGAAAGGATGAACGCTTGAAGATGGATGAGTAGATTGGGTATTAGAGAGAGAGAGCAGGGCGGGATACTGTATTTTTGCATGCAATGAAAAATGCAATAAAAAAATCTATAAAAAAGGTTTACTCTCTGTTTGATTTTTGTCAAGGCATACTGTATAACACAGTATAAACACACAATGTTTACATTTCACAAATCTGGGGAGTGTTGCACTGTTAAAATGTTGAATTCCAAATCTACCCAATGGAGCGGAGTTATTCTGAGATGAGGAGGACGGAAAGGGAGGGGGAGTAGATGGAGGGTAGAGCGGAGTTTGTTAGAGAGGAAATTGATAGAGATGAATATGACAGAGTGGAATACGATAGAGAGGAATATGATAGAGAGGAATATGATAGAGAGGAATATGATAGAGGGGAATATGATAGAGAGGAATATGATAGAGAGGAATATGATAGAGTGGAATACGATAGAGAGGAATACGATTGTCACGTTCTGACCTCTATTTCCTTTGTTTTGCATTTATTTAGTATGGTCAGGGCGTGAGTTGGGTGGGCAGTCTATGTTTGTTTTTCTATGTTTTGGGGCAGTTCTATGTTTTCGGCCTAGTATGGTTCTCAATCAGAGGCAGGTGTCATTAGTTGTCTCTGATTGAGAATCATACTTAGGTAGCCTGGGTTTCACTGTTTGTTTGTGGGTTCCTGTCTTTGTGTTTGCACCAGATAGGGCTGTTTTGAGTTCTCACGTTTCTTGTTTCCGTTAGTTTGTTCATGTATCGTGTCTTCATTAAAATACAATGAACAACCACCACGCTGCGTTTTGGTCCGCCTCTACTTCACAACAAGAGAACAGTTACAGAATCACCCACCACAACAGGACCAAGCGGTGTGGTAATGGGCAACGGAAAAAGCAGCAGCAGGAGCAGCGCGAGGAGGTATGGACATGGGAGGAGGAATTAGACGGAAGAGGACCCTGGGCTCAGCCAGGAGAATATCGCCGTCCCAAAGAAGAACTGGAGGCGGCGAAAGCTGAGAGGCGCTGGTATGAGGAGGCAGCGCGGCGTCGTGGATGGAAGCCCGGGAGTCAGCCCCAAAAATTTATTGGGGGGGGGCTAACAGGGAGTATGGCTACGCCAGGTAGGAGACCTGAGCCAACTTCCTGTGGTTACCGGGGGGCTAGAGAGACCGGGCAGGCACCGTGTTATGCTGTGGAGCGCATGGTGTCCCCAGTGCGGGTGCACAGCCCGGTGCGGTACATTCCAGCTCCGCGTATCGGCCGGGCTAGAGTGGGCATCGAGCCAAGTGCCATGAAGCCGGCTCTACGCATCTGGTCTCCAGTGCGTCTCCTTGGGCCGGCTTACATGGCACCAGCCTTGCGCACGGTGTCCCCGGTTCGCCTGCATAGCCCAGTGCGGGCTATTCCACCTCGCCGCACTGGCAGGGCGACCGGGACCATTCAACCGGGTAAGGTTGGGCAGGCTCGGTGCTCAAGAGCTCCAGTGCGCCTGCACGGCCCGGTCTATCCGTCACCACCTCCACGCACCAGCCCTCCGGTGGCAGCTCCCCGTACCAGGCTGTCTCTCCGGCCCATCCTTGCAGGGGCTCCCTCCTCTCCAGCGCTGCCGGAGTCTCCCGCCTCTCCGGCGCTACCAGAGCCTTCCTCCTCTCCAGCGCTGCCGGAGTCTCCCGCCTGTTCGGCGCTAGGAGAGCTACTCAGCCCAGCGTTGCCGGAGCTTCCCGTCTGCCCAGCGCCATCTGAGCTTCCCGTCTGCCCAGCGCCAGCGCCGCCCGTCTGCCCAACGCCGCCAGCGCCGCCCGTCTGCCCAGCGCCGCCAGTGCCGCCCAGCGCCAGCGCCGCCCGTCTGCCCAACGCCGCCAGCGCCGCCCGTCTGCCCAGCTCCGCCAGTGCCGCCCGTCTGCCCAGCGCCGCCAGTGCCGCCCGTCTGCCCAGCGCCGCCAGTGCCGCCCGTCTGCCCAGCTCCGCCAGTGCCGCCCGTCTGCCCAGCGCCGCCAGTGCCGCCCGTCTGCCAGGAGCCGCCAATGCCGCCCGTCTGCCAGGAGCCGCCAGTGCCGCCCATCAGCCAGGGGCCGCCAGTGCCGCCCGTCAGCCAGGGGCCGCCAGTGCCGCCAGTCAGCCAGGGGCCGCCAGTGCCGCCAGTCAACCAGGGGCCGCCAGTGCCGCCCGTCAGCCAGGGGCCGCCAGTGCCGCCCGTCAGCCAGGGGCCGCCAGTGCCGCCCGTCAGCCAGGGGCCGCCAGTGCCGCCCGTCAGCCAGGGGCCGCCAGTGCCGCCAGTCAGCCAGGGGCCGCCAGTGCCGCCAGTCAACCAGGGGCCGCCAGTGCCGCCAGTCAGCCAGGGGCCGCCAGTCAGCCAGGGGCCGCCAGTGCCGCCAGTCAGCCAGGGGCCGCTAGAGCCCCTCCACCCGGAGCAGCTGCCCCTCTGTCCCGAGCAGCTGTCCCTCTGTCCCGAGCAGCTGTCCCTCTGTCCCGAGCAGCTGTCCCTCTGTCCCGAGCAGCTGTCCCTCTGTCCCGAGCAGCTGTCCCTCTGTCCCGAGCAGCTGCTTCACCTCTGTCCCGAGCTGCCCCTCTGTCCCAAGCAGCCCCTCTGTCCAGTGGGGTCATTGAGAGGGGTGGGCATGGTGAGTAAGCCACGGAGGCGGACAATAAGGCGGACTAAGACAATGGCGAAGTGGGGTCCGCGTCCCGCGCCAGAGCCGCCACCGCGGACAGACGCCCACCCAGACCCTCCCCTATAGGTCAAGGTTTTGCGGCCGGAGTCCGCACCTTTGGGGGGGGGTACTGTCACGTTCTGACCTCTATTTCCTTTGTTTTGCATTTATTTAGTATGGTCAGGGCGTGAGTTGGGTGGGCAGTCTATGTTTGTTTTTCTATGTTTTGGGGCAGTTCTATGTTTTCGGCCTAGTATGGTTCTCAATCAGAGGCAGGTGTCATTAGTTGTCTCTGATTGAGAATCATACTTAGGTAGCCTGGGTTTCACTGTTTGTTTGTGGGTGATTGTTCCTGTCTTTGTGTTTGCACCAGATAGGGCTGTTTTGAGTTCTCACGTTTCTTGTTTCCGTTAGTTTGTTCATGTATCGTGTCTTCATTAAAATACAATGAACAACCACCACGCTGCGTTTTGGTCCGCCTCTACTTCACAACAAGAGAACCGTTACAACGATAGAGAGGAATATGATAACGAGGAATATGATAGAGAGGAATATGATAGAGAGGAATATGATAGAGTGGAATACGATAGAGAGGAATACGATAGAGTGGAATATGATAGAGAGGAATATGATAGAGAGGAATATGATAACGAGGAATATGATAGAGAGGAATATGATAGAGAGGAATATGATAGAGTGGAATACGATAGAGAGGAATATGATATTTTATTTAATTGAACATTTATTTAACTAGGCAAGTCAGTTAAGAACTAATTTTGATTTACAATGACGGCCTACCAAAAGGTAAAAGGGGAATGGGGCTTGGATTAAAAATATAAATATAGGACAAAACACACATCACAACAAGAGTGACAACACAACACTACATAATGATAGACCCAACACGACAACATAGCACGGCAGCAACACATGACAACACCACATGGTTGCAACAGAACCTGACAACAACATGGAGGCAACACAACATGTTAGCAGAACAAAACAGAGCACAAAGATTGTAAGACACAGAAAACAGGAAAAAACACAAGAAGGTAGGGACAACAATACATCACTCAAAGCAGCCATAGAGGGAATATGATAGAGGGGAATATGACTAAGGGAGTATGAAATAGAGGAATATGATAGAGGGAATATGAAATAGAGGAATATTTATTTACAATGACGGCCTAGGAACAGTGGATTTGGAGTCACACTCAAAATGAAAGTGGAAAACCTCACTACAGGCTGATCCAACTTTGATGTAATGTCCTTAAAACAAGTCAAAATGAGGCTCAGTAGTGTGTGTGGCCTCCACGTGCCTGTATGATCTCCCTACAACGCCTGGGCATGCTCCTGATGAGGTGGCGGATGGTCTCCTGAGGGATCTCCTCCCAGACCCGGACTAAAGCATCCGCCAACTCCTGGACAGTCTGTGGTGCAACGTACCTAATGGCAGTCAGGCTACCTCTGGCGAGCACATGGAGGGCTGTGCGGCCCCCCAAAGAAATACCACCCCACACCATGACTGACCCACCGCCAAACCGGTCATGCTGGAGGATGTTGCAGGCAGCAGAACGTTCTCCACGGCGTCTCCAGACTCTGTCATGTCTGTCACATGTGCTCAGTGTGAACCTGCTTTCATCTGTGAAGAGCACAGGGCGCCAGTGGCGAATTTGCCAATCTTGGTGTTCTCTGGCAAATAACAAACGTCCTGCATGGTGTTGGGCTGTAAGCACAACCCCCACCTGTGGACGTCGGGCCCACATACCACCCTCATGGAGTCTGTTTCTGACCGTTTGAGCAGACACATGCACATTTGTGGCCTGCTGGAGGTCATTTTGCAGGGCTATGGCAGTGTTCCTCCTTGCACAAAGGCGGAGGTAGCGGTCCTGCTGCTGGGTTGTTGCCCTCCTACGGCCTCCTCCACGTCTCCTGATGTACTGGCCTGTCTCCTGGTAGCGCCTCCATGCTCTGGACACTACGCTGACAGACACAGCAAACCTTCTTGCCACAGCTCGCATTGAGGGGAATATGACGGAATAAATATTGTTTTATTTATTTCACCTTTATTTAACCAGGTAGGCAAGTTGAGAACAAGTTCTCATTTACAATTGCGACCTGAATATGAATATGATAGAGGGGAATATGATAGAAGCAATTTGATAGAGAAGAATATGATGGAAGGGAATATGATAGTGGGAATATGATAGAGGGGAATATAATTCCCACAATATGATGGAAAGGAATATGATAGAGGGAATATGATAGAGAGCAATATGATAGAGGGGAATATAATTCCCACAATATGATGGAAAGGAATATGATAGAAGGGAATATGATAGAGGGAATATGATAGAGGGGAATATGATGGAAGGGAATATGATAGAGGGAATATGACAGAGGGAATATGATGGAAGGAAATATGATAGAGGGAATATGATAGAGGGGAATATGATGGAAGGGAATATGATAGAAGGGAATATGATAGAGGGAATATGATAGAGGGGAATATGATGGAAGGGAATATGATAGAGGGAATATGACAGAGGGAATATGATGGAAGGAAATATGATAGAGGGGAATATGATAGAGGGGAATATGATGGAAGGGAATATGATAGAAGGGAATATGATAGAGGGAATATGATAGAGGGAATATGATAGAGGGAATATGATAGAGGGAATATGATAGAGGGAATATGATAGAGGGAATATGATAGAAGGAATATGATAGAGGGGAATATGATGGAAGGGAATATGATAGAGGGAATATGACAGAGGGAATATGATGGAAGGAAATATGATAGAGGGGAATATGATAGAGGGAATATGATAGAGGGAATATGATAGAGGGAATATGATAGAAGGGAATATGATAGAGGGAATATGATAGAGGGAATATGATAGAGGGAATATGATATAGGGAATATGATGGAAGGGAATATGATATAGGGAATATGATAGAAGGAATATGATAGAGGGAATATGATGGAAGGGAATGTGATAGAAGGGAATATGATAGAAGGTATATGATAGAGGGAATATGATAGAGGGAATATGATAGAGGGAATATGATAGAGGGGAATATGATGGAAGGGAATATGATAGAGGGAATATGACAGAGGGAATATGATGGAAGGAAATATGATAGAGGGGAATATGATAGAGGGAATATGATAGAGGGAATATGATAGAGGGAATATGATAGAAGGAATATGATAGAGGGAATATGATGGAAGGGAATGTGATAGAAGGGAATATGATAGAGGGAATATGATAGAGGGAATATGATAGAGGGAATATGATAGAGGGGAATATGATAGAGGGAATATGATAGAGGGAATATGATAGAAGGAATATGATAGAGGGAATATGATGGAAGGGAATGTGATAGAAGGGAATATGATAGAGGGAATATGATAGAGGGAATATGATAGAGGGAATATGATAGAGGGAATATGATAGAGGGGAATATGATGGAAGGGAATATGATAGAGGGAATATGACAGAGGGAATATGATGGAAGGAAATATGATAGAGGGGAATATGATAGAGGGAATATGATAGAGGGAATATGATAGAGGGAATATGATAGAAGGGAATATGATAGAGGGAATATGATAGAGGGAATATGATAGAGGGAATATGATAGAGGGAATATGATGGAAGGGAATATGATAGAGGGAATATGATAGAAGGAATATGATAGAGGGAATATGATGGAAGGGAATGTGATAGAGGGAATATGATAGAGGGAATATGATAGAGGGAATATGATAGAGGGAATATGATAGAGGGAATATGATAAGTGACGATTTTAGTTTGTATATCTTGGTGGGGCAAAGAAAATAAAAAATGTTGGATGCATGCCAACAAAACCACTACACAATACAACACTAAACAATACATTAAATGCACTATAACAGTGAAAGATGGTGCCCACATATTGTTAGAGCCTACATAAAGCTGTCCCAGCAGCAGAGTCCCAACATCAGTACCACTGCTGCACCTGGCTATCAGCAAAGCCTTGTCTGGTAGTGGAATAGTTCATTCATTCGGTGAGGCACATGGTCTGCTAACAGCTTACTTTCTCAGCTACAGTATATATATCTCTCTGCCATATTACGTCATTTATGTAGCAGCATACAATACATTTTTGGACTCACCTTGTTGTGCTGTGCTCACTTGAACAGGAAGGTGGCGCGGCTGTCCATCGCGGGAAAATTTTGTCATCAAACTTTGTTATCAAAGTCTGGCATCCTCTGGATTCATGGTGCTTTCAAGAGAACTGGAAACTCAACAACAACAAAAAGCTTGAATCATGATGACGTCAGTGATCTTCAGGTCATAGCTCTAGAATGAGGCCTGAGTTCCGAATGTACAATTCTGAACTGGATGAAAGTTCAAAACGTATTTTCCCAGTCGTAGCTCATTTTTCCCGAGTTCCCAGATGTCTTGAACTTACTAAAGTCAGATTTTGCAGTTCCGAGTTAACAGTTGTTTTGAGCGCGGCACAAATAATGCTTCATTGACAGCATGGCCAATGTTGAATGTTTATGATTTTAAACTAGGAAAAGAGACCCTTAATCTTAGACTTGGGACTACACAGCCACTCCAGTGAATAGCAGGCTAATGATTGCATTGCAATGCTTGCAGTTAGCCACTGATTCCTTCCAAACCACTCATTGTTGAGTTTGCGATATCCAACTTAATGTTTATGTCCAATGGCCAATGAGCACCGATACGTTTTATCTATAATTAACAAATCAAAATATATTATATATTTGAGATTCCTCAAAGTTGCCACCCGTTGCCTTGATGTCAGCTTTGTACACTTTTGGCGATCTCTCAACCAGCTTCACCTGGAATGCTTTTCCAACAGTCTTGAAGGAGTTCCCACATATGCTGAGCACTTGTTGGCTGCTTTTCCTTCACTCTGCGGTCAAACTCATCCCAAACCATCTCAATTGGGTTGAGGTCGGGTGATTGTGGAGGCCAGGTCATCTGATGCAGCACTCATCACTCTCCTTCTTGTTCAAATAGCCCTTACACAGCCTGGAGGTGTGTTGGGTCATTGTCCTGTTGAACACAAATGAGAGTTCCACTAAGTGCAAACCAGATGGGATGGCGGATCGCTGCAGAATGCTGTGGTAGCCATGCCGGTTAAGTGTTCTTGAATTCTAAATGAATCCCAGACAGTGTCACCAGCAAAGCACCTCCATACCATCACACCTCCTCCATGCTTCACGCTGGGAACTACATATGAGGAGATCATCCATTCACCTACTCTGCATCTCACAAAGACACAGCGGTTGGAACCAAAATCTCAAATTTGGACTGATCAGACAAATGGACAGATTTCCACTGGTCTAATGTCTATTGCTTGTGTTTCTAGGCCCAAGCAAGTCTCTTCTTATTATTGGTGTTCTTTAGTAGTGGTTTCTTTGCAGAAATTCGACCATGAAGGACTGATTCATGCAGTCTCCTCTGAACAGTTGATGTTGAGATGTGTCTGTTACTTGAACTCTGTAAAGCATTTCTTTGGAATGCAATTTATGAGGCTGGTAACTCTAATGAACGTATCCTCTGCAGCAGAGGTATCTCTGGGTCTTCCTTTCCTGTGGCGGTCCTCATGAGAGCCAGTTTCATCATAGCGCTTGATGGTTCTTCAAATCAAATCAAAGTTTATTTGTCACGTGCGCTGAATACAACAGGTGTTGAGCTTGTGAAATGCTTACTTACAGGCTCTAACCAATAGTGCAAGAAAGGTATTAGGTGAACAATAGGTAAGCAAAGAAATAAAACAACAGTAAAAAGACAGTGAAAAATAACAGTAGCGAGGCTATAAAAGTAGCGAGGCTACATACCTGTTAGTCAGGCTGATTGAGGTAGTATGTACATGTAGATGTGATTAAAGTGACTGTGCATATATGATGAACAGAGAGTAGCAGTAGCGTAACATAGGGGATGACTGATGGAGGGTGGCGGGACATAATGCAGATAAACCGTTTAGCCAATGTGCGGGAGCACTGGTTGGTCGGGCCAATTGAGGAAGTATGTACATGAATGTATATTTAGAGTGACTATGCATATATGATAAACACAGAGTAGCAGCAGCGTACAAGAGGGGTTGGGGGGGAACTTTCAAAGTTCTTGACATTTTCCTGATTGTCTGATCTTCATGTCTTAAAGTAATGATGGACTGTCATTTCTCTTTGCTGTTTTGAACTGTTCTTGCCATAATATGGCCTTTTTTTTTAAGTGTACCTATGATGAAAATTACAGGCCTCTCTCATCTTTTTAAGAAGGAGAACTTGCACAATTGGTGGCTGACTAAATACTTTTTTGTAAACATTGACATTAGTGGTAGGCTGAGATCAAACAAATAACCTAAGTAAACCTGGATGCTAGTTGTGATATCTAAAACATATTGACTTTGAATTAGTCAAAACACCTGTATTATGAATGGTCAACCATTTGATATGAGGTAGAGCATTTTATTTGAATAAAAAATGTGGTTACATGGATTCAATGCAAATATCAGTTATGACTGTGCTGCATAGGCTAAAAAAGTGAATTGTTCCAGCATTTGACTACACATGAGAGCTTCTGTGGGTAGTCATGGCAATGAGGCCTTCCTTGTGACATCGCAAGATTCTGATTCTGGGAGGTTAGCTGTTGTACAGACAAACAGAACAGTGTAAAGGTACTGATTCAACTAACTACTGACAGATTATTCATGTCCTATTTCATTAGAGAGAGAGAGCACGCTGCTTACTGGAGAGGTAGGTTGTAATATAACTTACTGTATAACTATGTTTCTGTAGAATAACTACTTTTCAAATTACTTGTGTACTTACATTACCTTTTATTTAGGCCTAACATGCAATCATGGTGACAAGTGAAACTGTTGACGAGAGACAGTTTGTTTGAATCCAATTTTTGTGAGAAAATGGTTCATCCTGACACCTGAGATGACATGTTAGTTGTTGTAGTGAGCCAGGCTAATGGCAAATGCATTATATTGATGAAAGAAAAGCCTCTCTCTGTGTTAATAACAACCAATATTGTAATCAATTATCTGAATAAATCTGTACCAAAAGGGAAGGTTATGTAAAAAAACAAGTCGACCTACCTAATTTGTAGTTGCTAAATTGCTAATGAAAATCAGTTTTTCTTAAATGAATGGTCATCCATTTCAAATGGTTGAATTGATAGACCTCTTTGCATGAAGGTGCACACAGGGGCACTCAAAGAGAAGACTAGGTAAACACTCCTTGTTTTATACAATATATGAAACTGTACAATAACTTAGGTCCTGCATGGATACAGAGTCATTTTCTACCCCAAACCTTTTTTGAATGATATGATATAAGTGATTAGTGTGTTTTGTGAAAACCAGGGGGGGGGGGGGGGGGGTACAGAGAGAGACTGAAGTTTTCTTTTTAAAGTCTGTGTTGTGCTTTGTCATCTCCAATGGCAACGCCTTGCAACACAATGATGATGTCATAAAGGATATTGTGCACATAATGATAGGAAAGGCAACCATTTGATTCATTTGAACTTGGTCGAGTTTCCAGTAGCCAACTTTTTACTAGTAATTCAGATAGGCCTATTGCGTAATCATCTCTGGATCAGGATTGTCACTTGCTTCATTGTAAGTAAATGGGAAGAAAATGTGTGCACATTGTAAAGAGATGCATTATTCTTTGGTGAGCAACACGCCACTTACTACAACGTTATGTATTTTTCAGAGTTATTGTTAGCTAGGAGGAAGACATGGAGGGTTCAACGCTGACACAGAGGAGGGCTGAGTGTCAGTTGAAGGAAAGGGAGATCCAGACAGACTACATGATGGAGCTGGGAGCCAGGTTGGCTCTGGTGAGACAGATCCAGAGGGAGCAGGAGAAGGAGATGAAGAGGATTTGGTTTGAGACGAGGAAAATGCCAAGCCTGATTGAGGAGGTAACAAGACCAACTTTGACAAAGTTGACTAGAGTTCTATTGAACAATATTGATTAAAGCAAATACATGTCAATATACGGGCAAAATGTGCGATATGCCATGAATTGTAAGCTAACAATATTTTGTCTGACATCTTTTCTTGTGTTGCATCGTGTCTGTCTCTCTGTTTGAGTATTGTTATGTACATAGTCCTCAGTTCTTATGGTTGTCTTAAATAAATAAAAATAACTAGACCAAGTGATCTCTCGTAGACCTTCATATCAGGATTATATGGTTGTCCCATCTAGTTACCTTAAGTTGAATGCACTAACTGTAAGTCGTTCTGGATAAAAGCATCTGCTAGATGTCTAAAATGTCAAATGTTATGCTGGGTGTGGGGCATGTATTTTTACAATTTGTTGACGCATTGGCTAGAAGACCCAGGGTTGGTACAGACTGGTGCAGAGCATCTGAGAGGACACTAGATATATACAGTGTCTTTGGAAAGAATTCGGACACCTTGACTTTTTCTACCTTTTTTTACATAATAGCCTTATTTTAAAATTGATTGAATATATGCAAATTCTCAGCAATCTACAAACAATACCCCATATTGACAAAGCAAATACAGGTTTTTAGAAATGTTGAAATACCTTTTTTACGTAAGTATTCAGACCCTTTGCTATGAGACTGGAAATTAGCTCCTGTTCATCCTGTATTTTCAACTGATTGGACATGATTTGGAAAGGCACACACCTGTCTATATAAGGTCCCACAGTTGACAGTTCATGTCAGAGCAAACAACAAACCATGAGGTTGAAGGAATTCTCCGTAGAGCTCTGAAACAGGATTGTGTCGAGGCACAAATCTGGGGAAGGGTACAAAACCTCTTCTCAACATTGAAGGTCCCCAAGAACGCACTGTTCTCCATCATTCTTAAATGGAAGATGTTTGGAACCACCAAGACTCTTCCTAGAGCTGGCCGCCCAGCCAAACTGAGCAATCGGGGGAGAAGGGCCTTGGTCAGGGAGGTGACTAGGAACCAGATGGTGACTCTGACAGAGCTCTAGAGTTCCTCTGTGGAGATGGGAGAACTTTCCAAAAGGACAACCATCTCTGCAGCACTCCACCAATCAGGCCTTTAAGGTAGAGTGGCCAGATGGAAGCTACTCCTCAGTAGAAGGCACATGACAGCCTGCTTGGAGTTTGCCAAAAGGCACCTGAAGTCTCTCAGTCCATGAGAAACAAGATGCTCTGGTCTGATGAAATCAAGATTGAACTATTTTGCCCCAATGCCAAGGGTCACATCTGGAGTAAATCTGCCACCACCCCTTCGGTGAAGCATGGTGGTGGCAGCATCATGCTGTGGGGATGTTTTTCAATTGCAGGGAATAGGAGACTAGTCAGGATCTAGGCAAAGATGAACAGAGCAAAGTACAGAGAGATCCTTGATGACAACCTGCTCCAGAACAATCAGGACCTCAGAGTGTGGTGAAGAGTCACCTTCCAACAGAACAATGACCCTATGTACATAGCCAAGACAACGCAGAAGTTTCTTCGGGACAAGTCTCTGAATGTCCTTTATTGGCCCATCCAGAGACTGGACTTGTACCTGATCGAACATCTCTGGAGAGACCGGAAAATAGCTGTGCAGAAAATCTCCCCATCCAACCTAACTTGGATTCTCCTAAGATTGGGAGAATTCCCCAAACACAAGATTTCCAAGCTTGTAGCGTAATACCCAAGAAGATTCTATGCTGTAATCGCTGCCAAAGGTGCTTCAACAACGTACTGAGTAAAGGGTCTGGATACTTATGTAAATGTGATATTTCACATTTTATTTGTAATGAATTTGGAACAATTCTGTTTTTGCTTTGCCATTATGGGCTATTGTGTGTAGATTGATGAGGGAAAAAAACGATTTATTACATTTTTGAATTAGGCTGTAAGGTAACAAAATGTGGAAAAAGTGAAGGGGTCTGAATACTTTCCGAAGATGTGATGTATAAGTAAATAGCGTTGACTCATAAAGTATGTATGTCGTGAATGTGATCACTTTCAACATGTCTGTTTCTTTTCTCCCGCAGAATGTGAGAGATGTGACCAACCGTCCACTCACTGAGTTCATGGCTCCCTGTATTGACTCCCTCCCACCGCTGGCTTTCACCAATCGGAGACCTATACCAACCATGTTACATCCCCCCTCTCCATTGGCCATATGCGCTCAGGATGCACAGCGGTTCATTGTATTTTCATACTTTGTCCATGCTGAGTGCCCAGTTGCCACAGAGGCCACAGCAGATGTATCCACTGGTAAAAGAGAGGACTTATTGACAGATACGCATCTTTCCTCAATGCTGCATCGATACCTGCCACACTTCTTTAACGATGACTCCATTCCACCACAGCAGACAGTAGAGGGAACCACTGAGCTCTCAGTTGATCCAGTGGCAATATCTAATATAAAGGAAGAGGACAGATTCTATCCTTTCTCCCTCCCACCACTGGCTCAGCGGTTCGTTGGCAATTCATTCATTGTCCCAGAAACCTCCCAGCCTGCTGTTTCAGCCACAGAGTGCCGAGTTGCCAAAGAGGCCACTGCAGACACAGCCACTGTCAAGAGAGAGAACCGATGGGCAGCCAGAAGTCTTCCTTCAGTGCTGCCTCCATGCCTGCCACCAGTCTTTGACGATGACTTCATGCCTCCAGAGCAGACAGTAGAGGATGCCTATGAGGTCTCAGGTGCTACAGAGAACACTTCAGGCACAGCTACTGTTGATGGAGTGGACAGATCAACAGCTAAATGCCCTGTCCCAATGCTGCCTCCAAGTCTGCCACCTGTCTTTGACAATGACTACAAACTGCCAGAGGAGGCAGTAGAGGGAACCAACAAGTGTCCAGTCGCCAGTGAATCTGCCGCTTCCGTGTCCGCTGTCCTCCAAGAGGAGTTTTCAGCTGATAAGAGTCTTCCTGCACCCGCAGCACTGCCTCTAAGGCTGCCCTGCACCCATAGCATTGACCACAAACAGCTGTGGGAGAAAGTTGAGGACAACACAGAGTTCTCAGTAGACAAAGAAGCAACTGTTGCCATTTACACTTGGGAAGATAAAAGTCCTTCAGTTCTGCCATGCATCCACAACAACAACGACCACCAACTGCCAGAGGGGACAGTTGAGGACAACACAGAGTGCTCAGTTGACACCGAGGCAAGTGCAGTTGCATCCACTGTCAAGAGAGAGGAACTGACAGGTGATAAAAGCCCTGTCCGAGCAATTCCTCCAATCCTGGGATGCATCCATGACAAGGACCACAAGGAGCCAGAGCAGAAAGTGAAGGGCCCTAGTGAAGAGGTGGATCTCTGCCCTCACGCTCACCAGCTGGACCCAGATGTTAACTTAACTCTGGCAACCCGCAATGATGAACCCAGGACCTGGACCCTGGAAGAGGCAAAGGTAGGTGTCCTATTTTACACTACTACTTTACAGGTCTGGGGGTCAGTTCCATTTCAATTCAAAGCATTGAAGAGAATTAGAATTTTAGAGTTCTTCTTGAATTGACTGGAATTGACCCCAACCTTGCTGCTCTTTGCTCATAGTATGAAACATCACCCCTCACTAGAGTTAACATTTGTAAAACAAGGAACCTTAATTACTGTCCTCCAAATTGTGTGCCCCATGAGGTCATCATTGTATGTCGATCACTCAAATGTGTATTGAATGTGACACATTGGAACAATATTACATCTAGAGTCAATGTCTTCCTGTCAGGATTATTGGATAGGCATTGACATTGAGAGTGAAGAGAGGAGCGTCAAGGAGGAGGTGAGACAGAGGGAGGGATTGAAGCGTGAGGCGGACTGTGCCCATTCCAAAAGCTCCAATGGGATGGCTTCATCAGAGAGAGCAGAGACCATCCTTGGAAGAGTGGGCTTTCTGGTCATGAACCACATGCAGAAAATCCCATTTTTGAAGATGAAGGAAAAAGAGAAAAATAAGAAACTGCATAAGAAGTTGAAAGATGATGAGAAAGAGAGAAAGGAGAAGAAAAACAAGGAGGAGAACAAAAAGAGGGAGAAGAAAGAGATGAATGAGAGAGAGAAAGAGCAGAAGAAAGTCATGAAGGCTGAAAAAAAGAGGGAGAAGTTAGAACAGAAAAAGAGAGAGAAGGAAAGAAAAGAGAAGGAAAAGGCAGAGAAAAAGAGGTTAGAGGGGCTGATGAAGATACATAATGACATGATGAAAGACAGGATTAAGGAAGAGAAGAGGTGTTCTGAGGAGCTGAAAAAGAGAGAGAAAGCTCAAGCTGAGTTCTTGGAGATGGAGAGAAAGATTCAAGAAAAGGAGGAGAAGAAGAGAGAAAAGAGGAGGAAAGAGGAGAGGAAGAGACTAGAGAAGAAGAAAAAGAGTGAGCCAGCTGGAGGTGGAACTGAGAGGGTGATAGAAGAGCAGGGAAAGGATGAACGCTTGAAGATGGATGAGTAGATTGGGTATTAGAGAGAGAGAGCAGGGCGGGATACTGTATTTTTGCATGCAATGAAAAATGCAATAAAAAAATCTATAAAAAAGGTTTACTCTCTGTTTGATTTTTGTCAAGGCATACTGTATAACACAGTATAAACACACAATGTTTACATTTCACAAATCTGGGGAGTGTTGCACTGTTAAAATGTTGAATTCCAAATCTACCCAATGGAGCGGAGTTATTCTGAGATGAGGAGGACGGAAAGGGAGGGGGAGTAGATGGAGGGTAGAGCGGAGTTTGTTAGAGAGGAAATTGATAGAGATGAATATGACAGAGTGGAATACGATAGAGGGGAATATGATAGAGAGGAATATGATAGAGAGGAATATGATAGAGAGGAATATGATAGACTGGAATATGATAGAGGGGAATATGATAGAGAGGAATATGATAGACTGGAATATGATGAAGGGAAGATGATAGAGAGGAATATGATAGAGTGGAATACGATAGAGAGGAATATGATAGAGAGGAATATGATAGACTGGAATATGATAGAGGGGAATATGATAGAGAGGAATATGATAGAGAGGAATATGATAGAGTGGAATACGATAGAGAGGAATACGATAGAGAGGAATATGATAACGAGGAATATGATAGAGAGGAATATGATAGAGAGGAATATGATAGAGTGGAATACGATAGAGAGGAATACGATAGAGAGGAATATGATATTTTATTTAATTGAACATTTATTTAACTAGGCAAGTCAGTTAAGAACTAATTTTGATTTACAATGACGGCCTACCAAAAGGTAAAAGGGGAATGGGGCTTGGATTAAAAATATAAATATAGGACAAAACACACATCACAACAAGAGTGACAACACAACACTACATAATGATAGACCCAACACGACAACATAGCACGGCAGCAACACATGACAACACCACATGGTTGCAACAGAACCTGACAACAACATGGAGGCAACACAACATGTTAGCAGAACAAAACAGAGCACAAAGATTGTAAGGCACAGAAAACAGGAAAAAACACAAGAAGGTAGGGACAACAATACATCACTCAAAGCAGCCATAGAGGGAATATGATAGAGGGGAATATGACTAGGGGAGTATGAAATAGAGGAATATGATAGAGGGAATATGAAATAGAGGAATATTTATTTACAATGACGGCCTAGGAACAGTGGATTTGGAGTCACACTCAAAATTAAAGTGGAAAACCTCACTACAGGCTGATCCAACTTTGATGTAATGTCCTTAAAACAAGTCCAAATGAGGCTCAGTAGTGTGTGTGGCCTCCACGTGCCTGTATGACCTCCCTACAACGCCTGGGCATGCTCCTGATGAGGTGGCGGATGGTCTCCTGAGGGATCTCCTCCCAGACCCGGACTAAAGCATCCGCCAACTCCTGGACAGTCTGTGGTGCAACGTGGCATTGGTGGATGGAGCGAGACATGATGTCCCAGATGTGCTCAATTGGATTCAGGTCTGGGGAACGGGCGGGCCAGTCCATAGCATCAATGCCTTCCTCTAGCAGGAACTGCTGACACACTCCAGCCACATGAGGTCTAGCATTGTCTTGCATTAGGAGGAACCCAGGGCCAACCGCACCAGCATATGGTCTCACAAGGGGTCTGAGGATCTCATCTCGGTACCTAATGGCAGTCAGGCTACCTCTGGCGAGCACATGGAGGGCTGTGCGGCCCCCCAAAGAAATACCACCCCACACCATGACTGACCCACCGCCAAACCGGTCATGCTGGAGGATGTTGCAGGCAGCAGAACGTTCTCCACGGCGTCTCCAGACTCTGTCATGTCTGTCACATGTGCTCAGTGTGAACCTGCTTTCATCTGTGAAGAGCACAGGGCGCCAGTGGCGAATTTGCCAATCTTGGTGTTCTCTGGCAAATAACAAACGTCCTGCATGGTGTTGGGCTGTAAGCACAACCCCCACCTGTGGACGTCGGGCCCACATACCACCCTCATGGAGTCTGTTTCTGACCGTTTGAGCAGACACATGCACATTTGTGGCCTGCTGGAGGTCATTTTGCAGGGCTATGGCAGTGTTCCTCCTTGCACAAAGGCGGAGGTAGCGGTCCTGCTGCTGGGTTGTTGCCCTCCTACGGCCTCCTCCACGTCTCCTGATGTACTGGCCTGTCTCCTGGTAGCGCCTCCATGCTCTGGACACTACGCTGACAGACACAGCAAACCTTCTTGCCACACCTCGCATTGAGGGGAATATGACGGAATAAATATTGTTTTATTTATTTCACCTTTATTTAACCAGGTAGGCAAGTTGAGAACAAGTTCTCATTTACAATTGCGACCTGAATATGAATATGATAGAAGCAATTTGATAGAGAAGAATATGATGGAAGGGAATATGATAGTGGGAATATGATAGAGGGGAATATAATTCCCACAATATGATGGAAAGGAATATGATAGAGGGAATATGATAGAGAGCAATATGATAGAGGGGAATATAATTCCCACAATATGATGGAAAGGAATATGATAGAAGGGAATATGATAGAGGGAATATGATAGAGGGGAATATGATGGAAGGGAATATGATAGAGGGAATATGACAGAGGGAATATGATGGAAGGAAATATGATAGAGGGAATATGATAGAGGGGAATATGATGGAAGGGAATATGATAGAAGGGAATATGATAGAGGGAATATGATAGAGGGGAATATGATGGAAGGGAATATGATAGAGGGAATATGACAGAGGGAATATGATGGAAGGAAATATGATAGAGGGGAATATGATAGAGGGGAATATGATGGAAGGGAATATGATAGAAGGGAATATGATAGAGGGAATATGATAGAGGGAATATGATAGAGGGAATATGATAGAGGGAATATGATAGAGGGAATATGATAGAGGGAATATGATAGAAGGAATATGATAGAGGGGAATATGATGGAAGGGAATATGATAGAGGGAATATGACAGAGGGAATATGATGGAAGGAAATATGATAGAGGGGAATATGATAGAGGGAATATGATAGAGGGAATATGATAGAGGGAATATGATAGAAGGGAATATGATAGAGGGAATATGATAGAGGGAATATGATAGAGGGAATATGATATAGGGAATATGATGGAAGGGAATATGATATAGGGAATATGATAGAAGGAATATGATAGAGGGAATATGATGGAAGGGAATGTGATAGAAGGGAATATGATAGAAGGTATATGATAGAGGGAATATGATAGAGGGAATATGATAGAGGGAATATGATAGAGGGGAATATGATGGAAGGGAATATGATAGAGGGAATATGACAGAGGGAATATGATGGAAGGAAATATGATAGAGGGGAATATGATAGAGGGAATATGATAGAGGGAATATGATAGAGGGAATATGATAGAAGGAATATGATAGAGGGAATATGATGGAAGGGAATGTGATAGAAGGGAATATGATAGAGGGAATATGATAGAGGGAATATGATAGAGGGAATATGATAGAGGGGAATATGATAGAGGGAATATGATAGAGGGAATATGATAGAAGGAATATGATAGAGGGAATATGATGGAAGGGAATGTGATAGAAGGGAATATGATAGAGGGAATATGATAGAGGGAATATGATAGAGGGAATATGATAGAGGGAATATGATAGAGGGGAATATGATGGAAGGGAATATGATAGAGGGAATATGACAGAGGGAATATGATGGAAGGAAATATGATAGAGGGGAATATGATAGAGGGAATATGATAGAGGGAATATGATAGAGGGAATATGATAGAAGGGAATATGATAGAGGGAATATGATAGAGGGAATATGATAGAGGGAATATGATAGAGGGAATATGATGGAAGGGAATATGATAGAGGGAATATGATAGAAGGAATATGATAGAGGGAATATGATGGAAGGGAATGTGATAGAGGGAATATGATAGAGGGAATATGATAGAGGGAATATGATAGAGGGAATATGATAGAGGGAATATGATAAGTGACGATTTTAGTTTGTATATCTTGGTGGGGCAAAGAAAATAAAAAATGTTGGATGCATGCCAACAAAACCACTACACAATACAACACTAAACAATACATTAAATGCACTATAACAGTGAAAGATGGTGCCCACATATTGTTAGAGCCTACATAAAGCTGTCCCAGCAGCAGAGTCCCAACATCAGTACCACTGCTGCACCTGGCTATCAGCAAAGCCTTGTCTGGTAGTGGAATAGTTCATTCATTCGGTGAGGCACATGGTCTGCTAACAGCTTACTTTCTCAGCTACAGTATATATATCTCTCTGCCATATTACGTCATTTATGTAGCAGCATACAATACATTTTTGGACTCACCTTGTTGTGCTGTGCTCACTTGAACAGGAAGGTGGCGCGGCTGTCCATCGCGGGAAAATTTTGTCATCAAACTTTGTTATCAAAGTCTGGCATCCTCTGGATTCATGGTGCTTTCAAGAGAACTGGAAACTCAACAACAACAAAAAGCTTGAATCATGATGACGTCAGTGATCTTCAGGTCATAGCTCTAGAATGAGGCCTGAGTTCCGAATGTACAATTCTGAACTGGATGAAAGTTCAAAACGTATTTTCCCAGTCGTAGCTCATTTTTCCCGAGTTCCCAGATGTCTTGAACTTACTAAAGTCAGATTTTGCAGTTCCGAGTTAACAGTTGTTTTGAGCGCGGCACAAATAATGCTTCATTGACAGCATGGCCAATGTTGAATGTTTATGATTTTAAACTAGGAAAAGAGACCCTTAATCTTAGACTTGGGACTACACAGCCACTCCAGTGAATAGCAGGCTAATGATTGCATTGCAATGCTTGCAGTTAGCCACTGATTCCTTCCAAACCACTCATTGTTGAGTTTGCGATATCCAACTTAATGTTTATGTCCAATGGCCAATGAGCACCGATACGTTTTATCTATAATTAACAAATCAAAATATATTATATATTTGAGATTCCTCAAAGTTGCCACCCGTTGCCTTGATGTCAGCTTTGTACACTTTTGGCGATCTCTCAACCAGCTTCACCTGGAATGCTTTTCCAACAGTCTTGAAGGAGTTCCCACATATGCTGAGCACTTGTTGGCTGCTTTTCCTTCACTCTGCGGTCAAACTCATCCCAAACCATCTCAATTGGGTTGAGGTCGGGTGATTGTGGAGGCCAGGTCATCTGATGCAGCACTCATCACTCTCCTTCTTGTTCAAATAGCCCTTACACAGCCTGGAGGTGTGTTGGGTCATTGTCCTGTTGAACACAAATGAGAGTTCCACTAAGTGCAAACCAGATGGGATGGCGGATCGCTGCAGAATGCTGTGGTAGCCATGCCGGTTAAGTGTTCTTGAATTCTAAATGAATCCCAGACAGTGTCACCAGCAAAGCACCTCCATACCATCACACCTCCTCCATGCTTCACGCTGGGAACTACATATGAGGAGATCATCCATTCACCTACTCTGCATCTCACAAAGACACAGCGGTTGGAACCAAAATCTCAAATTTGGACTGATCAGACAAATGGACAGATTTCCACTGGTCTAATGTCTATT
Organism: Oncorhynchus clarkii lewisi; assembly: GCF_045791955.1. Classification (NCBI taxonomy): domain Eukaryota; kingdom Metazoa; phylum Chordata; class Actinopteri; order Salmoniformes; family Salmonidae; genus Oncorhynchus; species Oncorhynchus clarkii. The sequence continues at coordinate 18,932,983 of NC_092172.1, read as the reverse complement.
GCTTGTGTTTCTAGGCCCAAGCAAGTCTCTTCTTATTATTGGTGTTCTTTAGTAGTGGTTTCTTTGCAGAAATTCGACCATGAAGGACTGATTCATGCAGTCTCCTCTGAACAGTTGATGTTGAGATGTGTCTGTTACTTGAACTCTGTAAAGCATTTCTTTGGAATGCAATTTATGAGGCTGGTAACTCTAATGAACGTATCCTCTGCAGCAGAGGTATCTCTGGGTCTTCCTTTCCTGTGGCGGTCCTCATGAGAGCCAGTTTCATCATAGCGCTTGATGGTTCTTCAAATCAAATCAAAGTTTATTTGTCACGTGCGCTGAATACAACAGGTGTTGAGCTTGTGAAATGCTTACTTACAGGCTCTAACCAATAGTGCAAGAAAGGTATTAGGTGAACAATAGGTAAGCAAAGAAATAAAACAACAGTAAAAAGACAGTGAAAAATAACAGTAGCGAGGCTATAAAAGTAGCGAGGCTACATACCTGTTAGTCAGGCTGATTGAGGTAGTATGTACATGTAGATGTGATTAAAGTGACTGTGCATATATGATGAACAGAGAGTAGCAGTAGCGTAACATAGGGGATGACTGATGGAGGGTGGCGGGACATAATGCAGATAAACCGTTTAGCCAATGTGCGGGAGCACTGGTTGGTCGGGCCAATTGAGGAAGTATGTACATGAATGTATATTTAGAGTGACTATGCATATATGATAAACACAGAGTAGCAGCAGCGTACAAGAGGGGTTGGGGGGGAACTTTCAAAGTTCTTGACATTTTCCTGATTGTCTGATCTTCATGTCTTAAAGTAATGATGGACTGTCATTTCTCTTTGCTGTTTTGAACTGTTCTTGCCATAATATGGCCTTTTTTTTTAAGTGTACCTATGATGAAAATTACAGGCCTCTCTCATCTTTTTAAGAAGGAGAACTTGCACAATTGGTGGCTGACTAAATACTTTTTTGTAAACATTGACATTAGTGGTAGGCTGAGATCAAACAAATAACCTAAGTAAACCTGGATGCTAGTTGTGATATCTAAAACATATTGACTTTGAATTAGTCAAAACACCTGTATTATGAATGGTCAACCATTTGATATGAGGTAGAGCATTTTATTTGAATAAAAAATGTGGTTACATGGATTCAATGCAAATATCAGTTATGACTGTGCTGCATAGGCTAAAAAAGTGAATTGTTCCAGCATTTGACTACACATGAGAGCTTCTGTGGGTAGTCATGGCAATGAGGCCTTCCTTGTGACATCGCAAGATTCTGATTCTGGGAGGTTAGCTGTTGTACAGACAAACAGAACAGTGTAAAGGTACTGATTCAACTAACTACTGACAGATTATTCATGTCCTATTTCATTAGAGAGAGAGAGCACGCTGCTTACTGGAGAGGTAGGTTGTAATATAACTTACTGTATAACTATGTTTCTGTAGAATAACTACTTTTCAAATTACTTGTGTACTTACATTACCTTTTATTTAGGCCTAACATGCAATCATGGTGACAAGTGAAACTGTTGACGAGAGACAGTTTGTTTGAATCCAATTTTTGTGAGAAAATGGTTCATCCTGACACCTGAGATGACATGTTAGTTGTTGTAGTGAGCCAGGCTAATGGCAAATGCATTATATTGATGAAAGAAAAGCCTCTCTCTGTGTTAATAACAACCAATATTGTAATCAATTATCTGAATAAATCTGTACCAAAAGGGAAGGTTATGTAAAAAAACAAGTCGACCTACCTAATTTGTAGTTGCTAAATTGCTAATGAAAATCAGTTTTTCTTAAATGAATGGTCATCCATTTCAAATGGTTGAATTGATAGACCTCTTTGCATGAAGGTGCACACAGGGGCACTCAAAGAGAAGACTAGGTAAACACTCCTTGTTTTATACAATATATGAAACTGTACAATAACTTAGGTCCTGCATGGATACAGAGTCATTTTCTACCCCAAACCTTTTTTGAATGATATGATATAAGTGATTAGTGTGTTTTGTGAAAACCAGGGGGGGGGGGGGGGGGGGGGGTACAGAGAGAGACTGAAGTTTTCTTTTTAAAGTCTGTGTTGTGCTTTGTCATCTCCAATGGCAACGCCTTGCAACACAATGATGATGTCATAAAGGATATTGTGCACATAATGATAGGAAAGGCAACCATTTGATTCATTTGAACTTGGTCGAGTTTCCAGTAGCCAACTTTTTACTAGTAATTCAGATAGGCCTATTGCGTAATCATCTCTGGATCAGGATTGTCACTTGCTTCATTGTAAGTAAATGGGAAGAAAATGTGTGCACATTGTAAAGAGATGCATTATTCTTTGGTGAGCAACACGCCACTTACTACAACGTTATGTATTTTTCAGAGTTATTGTTAGCTAGGAGGAAGACATGGAGGGTTCAACGCTGACACAGAGGAGGGCTGAGTGTCAGTTGAAGGAAAGGGAGATCCAGACAGACTACATGATGGAGCTGGGAGCCAGGTTGGCTCTGGTGAGACAGATCCAGAGGGAGCAGGAGAAGGAGATGAAGAGGATTTGGTTTGAGACGAGGAAAATGCCAAGCCTGATTGAGGAGGTAACAAGACCAACTTTGACAAAGTTGACTAGAGTTCTATTGAACAATATTGATTAAAGCAAATACATGTCAATATACGGGCAAAATGTGCGATATGCCATGAATTGTAAGCTAACAATATTTTGTCTGACATCTTTTCTTGTGTTGCATCGTGTCTGTCTCTCTGTTTGAGTATTGTTATGTACATAGTCCTCAGTTCTTATGGTTGTCTTAAATAAATAAAAATAACTAGACCAAGTGATCTCTCGTAGACCTTCATATCAGGATTATATGGTTGTCCCATCTAGTTACCTTAAGTTGAATGCACTAACTGTAAGTCGTTCTGGATAAAAGCATCTGCTAGATGTCTAAAATGTCAAATGTTATGCTGGGTGTGGGGCATGTATTTTTACAATTTGTTGACGCATTGGCTAGAAGACCCAGGGTTGGTACAGACTGGTGCAGAGCATCTGAGAGGACACTAGATATATACAGTGTCTTTGGAAAGAATTCGGACACCTTGACTTTTTCTACCTTTTTTTACATAATAGCCTTATTTTAAAATTGATTGAATATATGCAAATTCTCAGCAATCTACAAACAATACCCCATATTGACAAAGCAAATACAGGTTTTTAGAAATGTTGAAATACCTTTTTTACGTAAGTATTCAGACCCTTTGCTATGAGACTGGAAATTAGCTCCTGTTCATCCTGTATTTTCAACTGATTGGACATGATTTGGAAAGGCACACACCTGTCTATATAAGGTCCCACAGTTGACAGTTCATGTCAGAGCAAACAACAAACCATGAGGTTGAAGGAATTCTCCGTAGAGCTCTGAAACAGGATTGTGTCGAGGCACAAATCTGGGGAAGGGTACAAAACCTCTTCTCAACATTGAAGGTCCCCAAGAACGCACTGTTCTCCATCATTCTTAAATGGAAGATGTTTGGAACCACCAAGACTCTTCCTAGAGCTGGCCGCCCAGCCAAACTGAGCAATCGGGGGAGAAGGGCCTTGGTCAGGGAGGTGACCAAGAACCAGATGGTGACTCTGACAGAGCTCTAGAGTTCCGCTGTGGAGATGGGAGAACCTTCCAGAAGGACAACCATCTCTGCAGCACTCCATCAATCAGGCCTTTAAGGTAGAGTGGCCAGATGGAAGCTACTCCTCAGTAGAAGGCACATGACAGCCTGCTTGGAGTTTGCCAAAAGGCACCTGAAGTCTCTCAGACCATGAGAAAAAAGATGCTCTGGTCTGATGAAATCAAGATTGAACTCTTTGGAGTAAATCTGCCACCACCCCTTCGGTGAAGCATGGTGGTGGCAGCATCATGCTGTGGGGATGTTTTTCAATTGCAGGGAATGGGAGACTAGTCAGGATCTAGGCAAAGATGAACAGAGCAAAGTACAGAGACATCCTTGATGACAACCTGCTCCAGAACAATCAGGACCTCAGAGTGTGGTGAAGAGTCACCTTCCAACAGAACAATGACCCTATGTACATAGCCAAGACAACGCAGAAGTTTCTTCGGGACAAGTCTCTGAATGTCCTTTATTGGCCCATCCAGAGACTGGACTTGTACCTGATCGAACATCTCTGGAGAGACCGGAAAATAGCTGTGCAGAAAATCTCCCCATCCAACCTAACTTGGATTCTCCTAAGATTGGGAGAATTCCCCAAACACAAGATTTCCAAGCTTGTAGCGTAATACCCAAGAAGATTCTATGCTGTAATCGCTGCCAAAGGTGCTTCAACAACGTACTGAGTAAAGGGTCTGGATACTTATGTAAATGTGATATTTCACATTTTATTTGTAATGAATTTGGAACAATTCTGTTTTTGCTTTGCCATTATGGGCTATTGTGTGTAGATTGATGAGGGCAAAAAACGATTTATTACATTTTTGAATTAGGCTGTAAGGTAACAAAATGTGGAAAAAGTGAAGGGGTCTGAATACTTTCCGAAGGCACTGTATATGTGATGTATAAGTAAATAGCGTTGACTCATAAAGTATGTATGTCGTGAATGTGATCACTTTCAACATGTCTGTTTCTTTTCTCCTGCAGAATGTGAGAGATGTGACCAACCGTCCACTCACTGAGTTCATGGCTCCCTGTATTGACTCCCTCCCACCGCTGGCTTTCACCAATCGGAGGCCTATACCAACCATGTTACATCCCCCCTCTCCATTGGCCTTACGCACTCAGGATGCACAGCGGTTCATTGTATTTTCATACTTTGTCCATGCTGAGTGCCCAGTTGCCACAGAGGCCACAGCAGATGTATCCACTGGTAAAAGAGAGGACTTATTGACAGATACGCATCTTTCCTCAATGCTGCATCGATACCTGCCACACTTCTTTAACGATGACTCCATTCCACCACAGCAGACAGTAGAGGGAACCACTGAGCTCTCAGTTGCTCCAGTGGCAATATCTAATATAAAGGAAGAGGACAGATTCTATCCTTTCTCCCTCCCACCACTGGCTCAGCGGTTCGTTGGCAATTCATTCATTGTCCCAGAAACCTCCCAGCCTGCTGTTTCAGCCACAGAGTGCCGAGTTGCCAAAGAGGCCACTGCAGACACAGCCACTGTCAAGAGAGAGAACCGATGGGCAGCCAGAAGTCTTCCTTCAGTGCTGCCTCCATGCCTGCCACCAGTCTTTGACGATGGCTTCATGCCTCCAGAGCAGACAGTAGAGGATGCCTATGAGGTCTCAGGTGCTACAGAGAACACTTCAGGCACAGCTACTGTTGATGGAGTGGACAGATCAACAGCTAAATGCCCTGTCCCAATGCTGCCTCCAAGTCTGCCACCTGTCTTTGACAATGACTACAAACTGCCAGAGGAGGCAGTAGAGGGAACCAACAAGTGTCCAGTCGCCAGTGAATCTGCCGCTTCCGTGTCCGCTGTCCTCCAAGAGGAGTTTTCAGCTGATAAGAGTCTTCCTGCACCCGCAGCACTGCCTCTAAGGCTGCCCTGCACCCACAGCATTGACCACAAACAGCTGTGGGAGAAAGTTGTGGACAACACAGAGTTCTCAGTAGACAAAGAAGCAACTGTTGCCATTTACACTTGGGAAGATAAAAGTTCTTCAGTTCTGCCATGCATCCACAACAACAACGACCACCAACTGCCAGAGTGCTCAGTTGACACCGAGGCAAGTGCAGTTGCATCCACTGTCAAGAGAGAGGAACTGACAGGTGATAAAAGCCCTGTCCGAGCAATTCCTCCAATCCTGGGATGCATCCATGACAAGGACCACAAGGAGCCAGAGCAGAAAGTGAAGGGCCCTAGTGAAGAGGTGGATCTCTGCCCTCACGCTCACCAGCTGGACCCAGATGTTAACTTAACTCTGGCAACCCGCAATGATGAACCCAGGACCTGGACCCTGGAAGAGGCAAAGGTAGGTGTCCTATTTTACACTACTACTTTACAGGTCTGGGGGTCAGTTCCATTTCAATTCAAAGCATTGAAGAGAATTGGAATTTTAGAGTTCTTCTTGAATTGACTGGAATTGACCCCAACCTTGCTGCTCTTTGCTAATAGTATGAAACATCACCCCTCACTAGAGTTAACATTTGTAAAAGAAGGGACCTTAATTACTGTCCTCCAAATTGTGTGCCCCATGAGGTCATCATTGTATGTCGATCACTCAAATGTGTATTGAATGTGACACATTGGAACAATATTACATCTAGAGTCAATGTCTTCCTGTCAGGATTATTGGATAGGCATTGAAATTGAGAGTGAAGAGAGGAGCGTCAAGGAGGAGGTGAGACAGAGGGAGGGATTGAAGCGTGAGGCGGACTGTGCCCATTCCAAGAGCTCCAATGGGATGGCTTCATCAGAGAGAGCAGAGACCATCCTTGGAAGAGTGGGCTTTCTGGTCATGAACCACATGCAGAAAATCCCATTTTTGAAGATGAAGGAAAAAGAGAAAAATAAGAAACTGCATAAGAAGTTGAAAGATGATGAGAAAGAGAGAAAGGAGAAGAAAAACAAGGAGGAGGAGAACAAAAAGAGGGAGAAGAAAGAGATGAATGAGAGAGAGAAAGAGCAGAAGAAAGTCATGAAGGCTGAGAAAAAGAGGGAGAAGTTAGAACAGAAAAAGAGAGAGAAGGAAAGAAAAGAGAAGGAAAAGGCAGAGAAAAAGAGGTTAGAGGGGCTGATGAAGATACATAATGACATGATGAAAGACAGGATTAAGAAAGAGAAGAGGTGTTCTGAGGAGCTGAAAAAGAGAGAGAAAGCTCAAGCTGAGTTATTGGAGATGGAGAGAAAGATTCAAGAAAAGGAGGAGAAGAAGAGAGAAAAGAGGAGGAAAGAGGAGAGGAAGAGACTAGAGAAGAAGAAAAAGAGTGAGCCAGCTAGAGGTGGAACTGAGAGGGTGATAGAAGAGCAGGGAAAGGATGAACGCTTGAAGATGGATGAGTAGATTGGGTATTAGAGAGAGAGAGCAGGGCGGGATACTGTATTTTTGCATGCAATGAAAAATGCAATAAAAAAATCTATAAAAAAGGTTTACTCTCTGTTTGATTTTTGTCAAGGCATACTGTATAACACAGTATAAACACACAATGTTTACATTTCACAAATCTGGGGAGTGTTGCACTGTTAAAATGTTGAATTCCAAATCTACCCAATGGAGCGGAGTTATTCTGAGATGAGGAGGACGGAAAGGGAGGGGGAGTAGATGGAGGGTAGAGCGGAGTTTGTTAGAGAGGAAATTGATAGAGATGAATATGACAGAGTGGAATACGATAGAGAGGAATATGATAGAGAGGAATATGATAGACTGGAATATGATAGAGGGGAATATGATAGAGAGGAATATGATAGAGAGGAATATGATAGAGAGGAATATGATAGACTGGAATATGATAGAGGGGAATATGATAGAGAGGAATATGATAGACTGGAATATGATGAAGGGAAGATGATAGAGAGGAATATGATAGAGTGGAATACGATAGAGAGGAATACGATAGAGAGGAATATGATAACGAGGAATATGATAGAGAGGAATATGATAGAGAGGAATATGATAGAATGGAATACGATAGAGAGGAATACGATAGAGAGGAATATGATATTTTATTTAATTGAACATTTATTTAACTAGGCAAGTCAGTTAAGAACTAATTTTGATTTACAATGACGGCCTACCAAAAGGTAAAAGGGGAATGGGGCTTGGATTAAAAATATAAATATAGGACAAAACACACATCACAACAAGAGTGACAACACAACACTACATAATGATAGACCCAACACGACAACATAGCACGGCAGCAACACATGACAACACCACATGGTTGCAACAGAACCTGACAACAACATGGAGGCAACACAACATGTTAGCAGAACAAAACAGAGCACAAAGATTGTAAGGCACAGAAAACAGGAAAAAACACAAGAAGGTAGGGACAACAATACATCACTCAAAGCAGCCATAGAGGGAATATGATAGAGGGGAATATGATAGAGGGAATATGAAATAGAGGAATATTTATTTACAATGACGGCCTAGGAACAGTGGATTTGGAGTCACACTCAAAATTAAAGTGGAAAACCTCACTACAGGCTGATCCAACTTTGATGTAATGTCCTTAAAACAAGTCCAAATGAGGCTCAGTAGTGTGTGTGGCCTCCACGTGCCTGTATGACCTCCCTACAACGCCTGGGCATGCTCCTGATGAGGTGGCGGATGGTCTCCTGAGGGATCTCCTCCCAGACCCGGACTAAAGCATCCGCCAACTCCTGGACAGTCTGTGGTGCAACGTGGCATTGGTGGATGGAGCGAGACATGATGTCCCAGATGTGCTCAATTGGATTCAGGTCTGGGGAACGGGCGGGCCAGTCCATAGCATCAATGCCTTCCTCTAGCAGGAACTGCTGACACACTCCAGCCACATGAGGTCTAGCATTGTCTTGCATTAGGAGGAACCCAGGGCCAACCGCACCAGCATATGGTCTCACAAGGGGTCTGAGGATCTCATCTCGGTACCTAATGGCAGTCAGGCTACCTCTGGCGAGCACATGGAGGGCTGTGCGGCCCCCCAAAGAAATACCACCCCACACCATGACTGACCCACCGCCAAACCGGTCATGCTGGAGGATGTTGCAGGCAGCAGAACGTTCTCCACGGCGTCTCCAGACTCTGTCATGTCTGTCACATGTGCTCAGTGTGAACCTGCTTTCATCTGTGAAGAGCACAGGGCGCCAGTGGCAAATTTGCCAATCTTGGTGTTCTCTGGCAAATAACAAACGTCCTGCATGGTGTTGGGCTGTAAGCACAACCCCCACCTGTGGACGTCGGGCCCACATACCACCCTCATGGAGTCTGTTTCTGACCGTTTGAGCAGACACATGCACATTTGTGGCCTGCTGGAGGTCATTTTGCAGGGCTATGGCAGTGTTCCTCCTTGCACAAAGGCGGAGGTAGCGGTCCTGCTGCTGGGTTGTTGCCCTCCTACGGCCTCCTCCACGTCTCCTGATGTACTGGCCTGTCTCCTGGTAGCGCCTCCATGCTCTGGACACTACGCTGACAGACACAGCAAACCTTCTTGCCACACCTCGCATTGAGGGGAATATGACGGAATAAATATTGTTTTATTTATTTCACCTTTATTTAACCAGGTAGGCAAGTTGAGAACAAGTTCTCATTTACAATTGCGACCTGAATATGAATATGATAGAAGCAAATTGATAGAGAAGAATATGATGGAAGGGAATATGATAGAGGGAATATGATAGAGGGGAATATGATAGAGGGAATATGATGGAAGGGAATATGATAGAGGGAATATGATAGAGGGAATATGATAGAGGGAATATGATAGAAGGGAATATGATAGAGGGGAATATGATAGAAGCAATTTGATAGAGGGAATATGATGGAAGGGAATATGATAGAGGGAATATGATAGAAGGGAATATGATAGAGGGAATATGATAGAGGGAATATGATAGAGGGGAATATGATAGAAGGGAATATGATAGAAGGAAATATGATAGAGGGGAATATGATAGAGGGAATATGATAGAGGGGAATATGATGGAAGGGAATATGATAGAAGGGAATATGATAGAGGGAATATGATAGAGGGGAATATGATGGAAGGGAATATGATAGAAGGGAATATGATAGAGGGAATATGATAGAGGGAATATGATAGAGGGAATATGATAGAGGGAATATGATAGAGGGAATATGATAGAGGGAATATGATGGAAGGGAATATGATAGAAGGGAATATGATAGAAGGAATATGATAGAAGGGAATATGATAGAGAGAATATGATAGGGGGAATATGATAGAGGGGAATATGATGGAAGGGAATATGATAGAGGGAATATGACAGAGGGAATATGATGGAAGGGTATATGATAGAGGGAATATGATAGAGGGGAATATGATAGAAGGGAATATGATAGAGGGAATATGATAGAAGGGAATATGATAGAGGGAATATGATAGAGGGAATATGATAGAAGGGAATATGATAGAGGGAATATGATAGGGGGAATATGATAGAGGGAATATGATGGAAGGGAATATGATAGAGGGAATATGACAGAGGGAATATGATGGAAGGGAATATGATAGAGGGAATATGATAGAGGGGAATATGATAGAAGGGAATATGATAGAGGGAATATGATAGAAGGGAATATGATAGAGGGAATATGATAGAGGGAATATGATAGAAGGGAATATGATAGAGGGAATATGATAGAAGGGAATATGATAGAGGCAATATGATGGAAGGGAATATGATAGAGGGAATATGATAAGTGACGATTTTAGTTTGTATATCTTGGTGGGGCAAAGAAAATAAAAAATGTTGGATGCATGCCAACAAAACCACTACACAATACAACACTAAACAATACATTAATTGCACTATAACGGTGAAAGATGGTGCCCACATACTGTTAGAGCCTACATAAAGCTGTCCCAGCAGCAGAGTCCCAACATCAGTACCACTGCTGCACCTGGCTATCAGCAAAGCCTTGTCTGGTAGTGGAATAGTTCATTCATTCGGTGAGGCACATGGTCTGCTAACAGCTTACTTTCTCAGCTACAGTATATATATCTCTCTGCCATATTACGTCATTTATGTAGCAGCATACAATACATTTTTGGACTCACCTTGTTGTGCTGTGCTCACTTGAACAGGAAGGTGGCGCGGCTGTCCATCGTGGGAAAATGTTGTCATCAAACTTTGTTATCAAAGTCTGGCATCCTCTGGATTCATGGTGCTTTCAAGAGAACTGGAAACTCAACAACAACAAAAAGCTTGAATCATGATGACGTCAGTGATCTTCAGGTCGTAGCTCTAGAATGAGGCCTGAGTTCCGAATGTACAATTCTGAGCTGGATGAAAGTTCAAAACGTATTTTCCCAGTCGTAGCTCATTTTTCCCGAGTTCCCAGATGTCTTGAACTTACTAAAGTCAGATTTTGCAGTTCCGAGTTAACAGTTGTTTTGAGCGCGGCACAAATAATGCTTCATTGACAGCATGGCCAATGTTGAATGTTTATGATTTTAAACTAGGAAAAGAGACCCTTAATCTTAGACTTGGGACTACACAGCCACTCCAGTGAATAGCAGGCTAATGATTGCATTGCAATGCTTGCAGTTAGCCACTGATTCCTTCCAAACCACTCATTGTTGAGTTTGCGATATCCAACTTAATGTTTATGTCCAATGGCCAATGAGCACCGATACGTTTTATCTATAATTAACAAATCAAAATATATTATATATTTGAGATTCCTCAAAGTTGCCACCCGTTGCCTTGATGTCAGCTTTGTAAACTTTTGACAATCTCTCAACCAGCTTCACCTGGAATGCTTTTCCAACAGTCTTGAAGGAGTTCCCACATATGCTGAGCACTTGTTGGCTGCTTTTCCTTCACTCTGCGGTCAAACTCATCCCAAACCATCTCAATTGGGTTGAGGTCGGGTGATTGTGGAGGCCAGGTCATCTGATGCAGCACTCATCACTCTCCTTCTTGTTCAAATAGCCCTTACACAGCCTGGAGGTGTGTTGGGTCATTGTCCTGTTGAAAACAAATGAGAGTTCCACTAAGTGCAAACCAGATGGGATGGCGGATCGCTGCAGAATGCTGTGGTAGCCATGCCGGTTAAGTGTTCTTGAATTCTAAATGAATCCCAGACAGTGTCACCAGCAAAGCACCTCCATACCATCACACCTCCTCCATGCTTCACGCTGGGAACTACATATGAGGAGATCATCCATTCACCTACTCTGCATCTCACAAAGACACAGCGGTTGGAACCAAAATCTCAAATTTGGACTGATCTGACAAATGGACAGATTTCCACTGGTCTAATGTCTATTGCTTGTGTTTCTAGGCCCAAGCAAGTCTCTTCTTATTATTGGTGTTCTTTAGTAGTGGTTTCTTTGCAGAAATTCGACCATGAAGGACTGATTCATGCAGTCTCCTCTGAACAGTTGATGTTGAGATGTGTCTGTTACTTGAACTCTGTAAAGCATTTCTTTGGAATGCAATTTATGAGGCTGGTAACTCTAATGAACGTATCCTCTGCAGCAGAGGTATCTCTGGGTCTTCCTTTCCTGTGGCGGTCCTCATGAGAGCCAGTTTCATTATAGCGCTTGATGGTTCTTCAAATCAAATCAAAGTTTATTTGTCACGTGCGCTGAATACAACAGGTGTTGAGCTTGTGAAATGCTTACTTACAGGCTCTAACCAATAGTGCAAGAAAGGTATTAGGTGAACAATAGGTAAGCAAAGAAATAAAACAACAGTAAAAAGACAGTGAAAAATAACAGTAGCGAGGCTATAAAAGTAGCGAGGCTACATACCTGTTAGTCAGGCTGATTGAGGTAGTATGTACATGTAGATATGATTAAAGTGACTGTGCATATATGATGAACAGAGAGTAGCAGTAGCGTAAAATAGGGGATGACTGATGGAGGGTGGCGGGACATAATGCAGATAAACCGTTTAGCCAATGTGCGGGAGCACTGGTTGGTCGGGCCAATTGAGGAAGTATGTACATGAATGTATATTTAGAGTGACTATGCATATATGATAAACACAGAGTAGCAGCAGCGTACAAGAGGGGTTGGGGGGGAACTTTCAAAGTTCTTGACATTTTCCTGATTGTCTGATCTTCATGTCTTAAAGTAATGATGGACTGTCATTTCTCTTTGCTGTTTTGAACTGTTCTTGACATAATATGGACTTTTTTTTTAAAGTGTACCTATGATGAAAATTACAGGCCTCTCTCATCTTTTTAAGTGGAGAACTTGCACAATTGGTGGCTGACTAAATACTTTTTTGCCCCACTGTATGTGTTATTTCATAGTGTTGATGTCTTCACTATTATTCTACAATGTAGAAAAAAATAGAAAAAAACCTTGAATGAGTAGGTGTGTCCAAACGTTTGACTGGTAAACATTGACATTAGTGGTAGGCTGAGATCAAACAAATAACCTAAGTAAACCTGGATGCTAGTTGTGATATCTAAAACATATTGACTTTGAATTAGTCAAAACACCTGTATTATGAATGGTCAACCATTTGATATGAGGTAGAGCATTTTAATTGAATAAAAAATGTGGTTACATGGATTCAATGCAAATATCAGTTATGACTGTGCTGCATAGGCTAAAAAAGTGAATTGTTCCAGCATTTGACTACACATGAGAGCTTCTGTGGGTAGTCATGGCAATGAGGCCTTCCTTGTGACATCACAAGATTCTGATTCTGGGAGGTTAGCTGTTGTACAGACAAACAGAACAGTGTAAAGGTACTGATTCAACTAACTACTGACAGATTATTAATGTCCTATTTCATTAGAGAGAGAGAACACGCTGCTTACTGGAGAGGTAGGTTGTAATATAACTTACTGTATAACTATGTTTGTGTAGAATAACAACTTTTCAAATTACTTGTGTACTTACATTACCTTTTATTTAGGCCTAACATGCAATCATGGTGACAAGTGAAACTGTTGACGAGAGACAGTTTGTTTGAATCCAATTTTTGTGAGAAAATGGTTCATCCTGACACCTGAGATGACATGTTAGTTGTTGTAGTGAGCCAGGCTAATGGCAAATGCATTATATTGATGGAAGAAAAGCCTCTCTCTGTGTTAATAACAACCAATATTGTAATCAATTATCTGAATAAATCTGTACCAAAAGGGAAGGTTATGTAAAAAAACAAGTCGACCTACCTAATTTGTAGTTGCTAAATTGCTAATGAAAATCAGTTTTTCTTAAATGAATGGTCATCCATTTCAAATGGTTGAATTGATAGACCTCTTTGCATGAAGGTGCACACAGGGGCACTCAAAGAGAAGACTAGGTAAACACTCCTTGCTTTATACAATATATGAAACTGTACAATAACTTAGGTCCTGCATGGATACAGAGTCATTTTCTACCCCAAACCTTTTTTGAATTATATGATATAAGTGATTAGTGTGTTTTGTGAAAACCAGGGGGGGGGGGGGGGGGGGGGTACAGAGAGAGACTGAAGTTTTATTTTTAAAGTCTGTGTTGTGCTTTGTCATCTCCAATGGCAACGCCTTGCAACACAATGATGATGTCATAAAGGATATTGTGCACATAATGATAGGAAAGGCAACTATTTGATTCATTTGAACTTGGTCGAGTTTCCAGTAGCCAACTTTTTACTAGTAATTCAGATAGGCCTATTGCGTAATCATCTCTGGATCAGGATTGTCACTTGCTTCATTGTAAGTAAATGGGAAGAAAATGTGTGCACATTGTAAAGAGATGCATTATTCTTTGGTGAGCAACACGCCACTTACTACAACGTTATGTATTTTTCAGAGTTATTGTTAGCTAGGAGGAAGACATGGAGGGTTCAACGCTGACACAGACTAGGGTTGAGTGTCAGTTGAAGGAAAGGGAGATCCAGACAGACTACATGATGGAGCTGGGAGCCAGGTTGGCTCTGGTGAGACAGATCCAGAGGGAGCAGGAGAAGGAGATGAAGAGGATTTGGTTTGAGCCAAGCCTGATTGAGGAGGTAACAAGACCAACTTTGACAAAGTTGACTAGAGTTCTATTGAACAATATTGATTAAAGCAAATACATGTCAATATACGGGCAAAATGTGCGATATGCCATGAATTGTAAGCTAACAATATTTTGTCTGACATCTTTTCTTGTGTTGCATCGTGTCTGTCTCTCTGTTTGAGTATTGTTATGTACATAGTCCTCAGTTCTTATGGTTGTCTTAAATAAATAAAAATAACTAGACCAAGTGATCTCTCGTAGACCTTCATATCAGGATTATATGGTTGTCCCATCTAGTTACCTTAAGTTGAATGCACTAACTGTAAGTCGTTCTGGATAAAAGCATCTGCTAGATGTCTAAAATGTCAAATGTTATGCTGGGTGTGGGGCATGTATTTTTACAATTTGTTGACCCATTGGCTAGAAGACCCAGGGTTGGTACAGACTGGTGCAGAGCATCTGAGAGGACACTAGATATATACAGTGCCTTTGGAAAGAATTCGGACACCTTGACTTTTTCTACCTTTTTTTACATAATAGCCTTATTTTAAAATTGATTGAATATATGCAAATTCTCAGCAATCTACAAACAATACCCCATATTGACAAAGCAAATACAGGTTTTTAGAAATGTTGAAATACCTTTTTTACGTAAGTATTCAGACCCTTTGCTATGAGACTGGAAATTAGCTCCTGTTCATCCTGTTTCCACTGATCATCCTTGAGATGTTTCTGCAACATGACTGGAATCCACCAGTTGTATTTTCAACTGATTGGACATGATTTGGAAAGGCACACACCTGTCTATATAAGGTCCCACAGTTGACAGTTCATGTCAGAGCAAACAACAAACCATGAGGTTGAAGGAATTCTCCGTAGAGCTCAGAAACAGGATTGTGTCGAGGCACAAATCTGGGGAAGGGTACAAAACCTCTCCTCAACATTGAAGGTCCCCAAAAACGCACTGTTCTCCATCATTCTTAAATGGAAGATGTTTGGAACCACCAAGACTCTGACAGAGCTCTAGAGTTCCTCTGTGGAGATGGGAGAACTTTCCAAAAGGACAAACATCTCTGCAGCACTCCACCAATCAGGCCTTTAAGGTAGAGTGGCCAGATGGAAGCTACTCCTCAGTAGAAGGCACATGACAGCCTGCTTGGAGTTTACCAAAAGGCACCTGAAGTCTCTCAGTCCATGAGAAACAAGATGCTCTGGTCTGATGAAATCAAGATTGAACTCTTTTGCCCCAATGCCAAGGGTCACATCTGGAGTAAATCTGCCACCACCCCTTCGGTGAAGCATGGTGGTGGCAGCATCATGCTGTGGGGATGTTTTTCAATTGCAGGGAATAGGAGACTAGTCAGGATCTAGGCAAAGATGAACAGAGCAAAGTACAGAGAGATCCTTGATGACAACCTGCTCCAGAACAATCAGGACCTCAGAGTGTGGTGAAGAGTCACCTTCCAACAGAACAATGACCCTATGTACATAGCCAAGACAACGCAGAAGTTTCTTCGGGACAAGTCTCTGAATGTCCTTTATTGGCCCATCCAGAGACTGGACTTGTACCTGATCGAACATCTCTGGAGAGACCGGAAAATAGCTGTGCAGAAAATCTCCCCATCCAACCTAACTTGGATTCTCCTAAGATTGGGAGAATTCCCCAAACACAAGATTTCCAAGCTTGTAGCGTAATACCCAAGAAGATTCTATGCTGTAATCGCTGCCAAAGGTGCTTCAACAACGTACTGAGTAAAGGGTCTGGATACTTATGTAAATGTGATATTTCACATTTTATTTGTAATGAATTTGGAACAATTCTGTTTTTGCTTTGCCATTATGGGCTATTGTGTGTAGATTGATGAGGGAAAAAAACGATTTATTACATTTTTGAATTAGGCTGTAAGGTAACAAAATGTGGAAAAAGTGAAGGGGTCTGAATACTTTCCGAAGATGTGATGTATAAGTAAATAGCGTTGACTCATAAAGTATGTATGTCGTGAATGTGATCACTTTCAACATGTCTGTTTCTTTTCTCCCGCAGAATGTGAGAGATGTGACCAACCGTCCACTCTCTGAGTTCATGGCTCCCTGTATTGACTCCCTCCCACCGCTGGCTTTCACCAATCGGAGACCTATACCAACCATGTTACATCCCCCCTCTCCATTGGCCATATGCGCTCAGGATGCACAGCGGTTCATTGTATTTTCATACTTTGTCCCTGCTGAGTGCCCAGTTGCCACAGAGGCCACAGCAGATGTATCCACTGGTAAAAGAGATGACTTATTGACAGATACACATCTTTCCTCAATGCTGCATCGATACCTGCCACACTTCTTTAACGATGACTCCATTCCACCACAGCAGACAGTAGAGGGAACCACTGAGCTATCAGTTGCTCCAGTGGCAATATCTAATATAAAGGAAGAGGACAGATTCTATCCTTTCTCCCTCCCACCACTGGCTCAGCGGTTCGTTGGCAATTCATTCATTGTCCCAGAAACCTCCCAGCCTGCTGTTTCAGCCACAGAGTGCCGAGTTGCCAAAGAGGCCACTGCAGACACAGCCACTGTCAAGAGAGAGAACCGATGGGCAGCCAGAAGTCTTCCTTCAGTGCTGCCTCCATGCCTGCCACCAGTCTTTGACGATGACTTCATGCCTCCAGAGCAGACAGTAGAGGATGCCTATGAGGTCTCAGGTGCTACAGAGAACACTTCAGGCACAGCTACTGTTGATAGAGTGGACAGATCAACAGCTAAATGCCCTGTCCCAATGCTGCCTCCAAGTCTGCCACCTGTCTTTGACAATGACTACAAACTGCCAGAGGAGGCAGTAGAGGGAACCAACAAGTGTCCAGTCGCCAGTGAATCTGCCGCTTCCGTGTCCGCTGTCCTCCAAGAGGAGTTTTCAGCTGATAAGAGTCTTCCTGCACCCGCAGCACTGCCTCTAAGGCTGCCCTGCACCCATAGCATTGACCACAAACAGCTGTGGGAGAAAGTTGAGGACAACACAGAGTTCTCAGTAGACAAAGAAGCAACTGTTGCCATTTACACTTGGGAAGATAAAAGTCCTTCAGTTCTGCCATGCATCCACAACAACAACGACCACCAACTGCCAGAGGGGACAGTTGAGGACAACACAGAGTGCTCAGTTGACACCGAGGCAAGTGCAGTTGCATCCACTGTCAAGAGAGAGGAACTGACAGGTGATAAAAGCCCTGTCCGAGCAATTCCTCCAATCCTGGGATGCATCCATGACAAGGACCACAAGGAGCCAGAGCAGAAAGTGAAGGGCCCTAGTGAAGAGGTGGATCTCTGCCCTCACGCTCACCAGCTGGACCCAGATGTTAACTTAACTCTGGCAACCCGCAATGATGAACCCAGGACCTGGACCCTGGAAGAGGCAAAGGTAGGTGTCCTATTTTACACTACTACTTTACAGGTCTGGGGGTCAGTTCCATTTCAATTCAAAGCATTGAAGAGAATTAGAATTTTAGAGTTCTTCTTGAATTGACTGGAATTGACCCCAACCTTGCTGCTCTTTGCTCATAGTATGAAACATCACCCCTCACTAGAGTTAACATTTGTAAAACAAGGAACCTTAATTACTGTCCTCCAAATTGTGTGCCCCATGAGGTCATCATTGTATGTCGATCACTCAAATGTGTATTGAATGTGACACATTGGAACAATATTAGATCTAGAGTCAATGTCTTCCTGTCAGGATTATTGGATAGGCATTGACATTGAGAGTGAAGAGAGGAGCGTCAAGGAGGAGGTGAGACAGAGGGAGGGATTGAAGCGTGAGGCGGACTGTGCCCATTCCAAGAGCTCCAATGGGATGGCTTCATCAGAGAGAGCAGAGACCATCCTTGGAAGAGTGGGCTTTCTGGTCATGAACCACATGCAGAAAATCCCATTTTTGAAGATGAAGGAAAAAGAGAAAAATAAGAAACTGCATAAGAAGTTGAAAGATGATGAGAAAGAGAGAAAGGAGAAGAAAAACAAGGAGGAGAACAAAAAGAGGGAGAAGAAAGAGATGAATGAGAGAGAGAAAGAGCAGAAGAAAGTCATGAAGGCTGAAAAAAAGAGGGAGAAGTTAGAACAGAAAAGGAGAGAGAAGGAAAGAAAAGAGAAGGAAAAGGCAGAGAAAAAGAGGTTAGAGGGGCTGATGAAGATACATAATGACATGATGAAAGACAGGATTAAGGAAGAGAAGAGGTGTTCTGAGGAGCTGAAAAAGAGAGAGAAAGCTCAAGCTGAGTTCTTGGAGATGGAGAGAAAGATTCAAGAAAAGGAGGAGAAGAAGAGAGAAAAGAGGAGGAAAGAGGAGAGGAAGAGACTAGAGAAGAAGAAAAAGAGTGAGCCAGCTGGAGGTGGAACTGAGAGGGTGATAGAAGAGCAGGGAAAGGATGAACGCTTGAAGATGGATGAGTAGATTGGGTATTAGAGAGAGAGAGCAGGGCGGGATACTGTATTTTTGCATGCAATGAAAAATGCAATAAAAAAATCTATAAAAAAGGTTTACTCTCTGTTTGATTTTTGTCAAGGCATACTGTATAACACAGTATAAACACACAATGTTTACATTTCACAAATCTGGGGAGTGTTGCACTGTTAAAATGTTGAATTCCAAATCTACCCAATGGAGCGGAGTTATTCTGAGATGAGGAGGACGGAAAGGGAGGGGGAGTAGATGGAGGGTAGAGCGGAGTTTGTTAGAGAGGAAATTGATAGAGATGAATATGAGAGTGGAATACGATAGAGAGGAATATGATAGAGAGGAATATGATAGAGAGGAATATGGTAGAGGGGAATATGATAGAGAGGAATATGATAGAGAGGAATATGATAGAGTGGAATACGATAGAGAGGAATACGATAGAGAGGAATATGATAACGAGGAATATGATAGAGAGGAATATGATAGAGTGGAATACGATAGAGAGGAATATGATATTTTATTTAATTGAACATTTATTTAACTAGGCAAGTCAGTTAAGAACTAATTTTGATTTACAATGACGGCCTACCAAAAGGTAAAAGGGGAATGGGGCTTGGATTAGAAATATAAATATAGGACAAAACACACATCACAACAAGAGTGACAACACAACACTACATAATGATAGACCCAACACGACAACATAGCACGGCAGCAACACATGACAACACCACATGGTTGCAACAGAACCTGACAACAACATGGAGGCAACACAACATGTTAGCAGAACAAAACAGAGCACAAAGATTGTAAGGCACAGAAAACAGGAAAAAACACAAGAAGGTAGGGACAACAATACATCACTCAAAGCAGCCATAGAGGGAATATGATAGAGGGGAATATGACTAAGGGAATATGAAATAGAGGAATATTTATTTACAATGACGGCCTAGGAACAGTGGATTTGGAGTCACACTCAAAATTAAAGTGGAAAACCTCACTACAGGCTGAACTTTGATGTAATGTCCTTAAAACAAGTCAAAATGAGTCTCAGTAGTGTGTGTGGCCTCCACGTGCCTGTATGACCTCCCTACAACGCCTGGGCATGCTCCTGATGAGGTGGCGGATGGTCTCCTGAGGGATCTCCTCCCAGACCCGGACTAAAGCATCCGCCAACTCCTGGACAGTCTGTGGTGCAACGTGGCATTGGTGGATGGAGCGAGACATGATGTCCCAGATGTGCTCAATTGGATTCAGGTCTGGGGAACGGGCGGGCCAGTCCATAGCATCAATGCCTTCCTCTAGCAGGAACTGCTGACACACTCCAGCCACATGAGGTCTAGCATTGTCTTGCATTAGGAGGAACCCAGGGCCAACCGCACCAGCATATGGTCTCACAAGGGGTCTGAGGATCTCATCTCGGTACCTAATGGCAGTCAGGCTACCTCTGGCGAGCACATGGAGGGCTGTGCGGCCCCCCAAAGAAATACCACCCCACACCATGACTGACCCACCGCCAAACCGGTCATGCTGGAGGATGTTGCAGGCAGCAGAACGTTCTCCACGGCGTCTCCAGACTCTGTCATGTCTGTCACATGTGCTCAGTGTGAACCTGCTTTCATCTGTGAAGAGCACAGGGCGCCAGTGGCGAATTTGCCAATCTTGGTGTTCTCTGGCAAATAACAAACGTCCTGCATGGTGTTGGGCTGTAAGCACAACCCCCACCTGTGGACCACCCTCATGGAGTCTGTTTCTGACCGTTTGAGCAGACACATGCACATTTGTGGCCTGCTGGAGGTCATTTTGCAGGGCTATGGCAGTGCTCCTCCTGCTCCTCCTTGCACAAAAGCGGAGGTAGCGGTCCTGCTGCTGGGTTGTTGCCCTCCTACGGCCTCCTCCACGTCTCCTGATGTACTGGCCTGTCTCCTGGTAGCGCCTCCATGCACTGGACCCTACGCTGACAGACACAGCAAACCTTCTTGCCACAGCTCGCAATGAGGGGAATATGACGGAAAAAATATGATAGAGCGGAATATGATAGAGGGTAATATGATATATAAGGAAAATGATAGAGGGGAATATGATAGAAGCAATATGATAGAGAGGAATATGATGGAAGGGAAGATGATAGAGGGAAAATGATAGAGGGTAATATAATTCCCAGAATATGATGGAAAGGAATATGATGTAAGGGAATATGATAGAGGGAATATGATAGAGGTATTATGATAGAGGCACTATAATTCCCAGAATTAGAGGGGAATATGATAGAAGCAATATGATAGAGAGGAATATGATGGAAAGGAATATGATAGAGAGGAATATGATATAGGGAATATGATAGAGGGAATATAATTCCCAGAATATGATAGAGGGGAATATGATGGAAGGGAATATGATAGAGGGAATATGATAGAGGGAATATGATAGAGGGGAATATGATAGAGGGAATATGATAGAGGGAATATGATGGAAGGGAATATGATAGAGGGAATATGATAGAGGGGAATATGATAGAGGGAATATGATAGAGGGAATATGATGGAAGGGAATATGATAGAGGGAATATGATAGAGGGGAATATGATGGAAGGGAATATGATAGAGGGAATATGATAGAGGGAATATGATAGAGGGAATATGATGGAAGGGAATATGATAGAGGGAATATGATAGAGAGGAATATGATAGAGGGAATATGATAGAGGGAATATGATAGAGGGAATATAATTCCCAGAATATGATAGAGGGGAATATGATGGAAGGGAATATGATAGATGGAATATGATAGAAGGGAATATGATAGAGGGAATATGATAGAAGGGAATATGATAGAGGGAATATGATAGAGGGAATATGATAGAGGGAATGTGATAGAGGGGAATATGATAGAGGGAATATGATAGAGGGGAATATGATGGAAGGGAATATGATAGAGGGAATATGATAGAGGGGAATATGATAGAGGGAATATGGTAGAGGGAATATGATAGAGGGAATATGATAGAGGGAATATGATAGAGGGAATATGATAGAGGGAATATGATAGAGGGAATATGATAGAGGGAATATGATAGAGGGAATATGATAAGTGCCGATTTTAGTTTGGATGCATTCCAACAAAACCACTACACAATACATTAATTGCACTATAACGGTGAAAGATGGTGCCCACATACTGTTCGAGCCTACATAAAGCTGTCGAAACAGCAGAGTCCCAACATCAGTACCACTGCTGCGCCTGGCTATCAGCAAAGCCTTGTCTGGTAGTGGAATAGTTCATTCATTCGGTGAGGCACATGGTCTGCTAACAGCTTACTTTCTTAGCTACAGTATATATATCTCTCTGCCATATTACGTCATTTATGTAGCAGCATACAATACATTTTTGGACTCACCTTGTTGTGCTGTGCTCACTTGAACAGGAAGGTGGCGCGGCTGTCCATTGTGGGAAAATTTTGTCATCAAACTTTGTTATCAAAGTCTGGCATCCTCTGGATTCATGGTGCTTTCAAGAGAACTGGAAACTCAACAATAACAAAAAGCTTGAATCATGATGACGTCAGTGATCTTCAGGTCGTAGCTCTAGAAGGAGGCCTGAGTTCCGAATGTACAATTCTGAGCTGGATGAAAGTTCAAAACGTATTTTCCCAGTCGTAGCTCATTTTTCCCGAGTTCCCAGATGTCTTGAACTTACTAAAGTCAGATTTTGCAGTTCCGAGTTAACAGTTGTTTTGAGTGCGGCACAAATAATGCTTCATTGACAGCATGGCCAATGTTGAATGTTTATGATTTTAAACTAGGAAAAGAGACCCTTAATCTTAGACTTGGGACTACACAGCCACTCCAGTGAATAGCAGGCTAATGATTGCATTGCAATGCTTGCAGTTAGCCACTGATTCCTTCCAAACCATTCATTGTTGAGTTTGCGATATCCAACTTAATGTTTATGTCCAATGGCCAATGAGCACCGATACGTTTTATCTATAATTAACAAATCAAAATATATTATATATTTGAGATTCTTCAAAGTTGCCACCCGTTGCCTTGATGTCAGCTTTGTACACTTTTGGCGATCTCTCAACCAGCTTCACCTGGAATGCTTTTCAAACCGTCTTGAAGGAATTCCCACATATGCTGAGCACTTGTTGGCTGCTTTTCCTTCACTCTGCGGTCAAACTCATCCCAAACCATCTCAATTGGGTTGAGGTCGGGTGATTGTGGTGGCCAGGTCATCTGATGCAGCACTCATCACTCTCCTTCTTGTTCAAATAGCCCTTACACAGCCTGGAGGTGTGTTGGGTCATTGTCCTGTTGAAAACAAATGAGAGTTCCACTAAGTGCAAACCAGATGGGATGGCGGATCGCTGCAGAATGCTGTGGTAGCCATGCCGGTTAAGTGTTCTTGAATTCTAAATAAATCCCAGACAGTGTCACCAGCAAAGCACCTCCATACCATCACACCTCCTCCATGCTTCACGCTGGGAACTACATATGCGGAGATCATCCATTCACCTACTCTGCATCTCACAAAGACACAGCGGTTGAAACCAAAATCTCAAATTTGGACTGATCAGACAAATGGACGTTGAGGAAGTATGTACATGAATGTATATTTAAAGTGACTATGCATATATGATCAACACAGAGTAGCAGCAGCGTACAAGAGGGGTTGGGGGGGAACTTTCAAAGTTCTTGACATTTTCCTGATTGTCTGATCTTCATGTCTTAAAGTAATGATGGACTGTCATTTCTCTTTGCTGTTTTGAACTGTTCTTGCCATAATATGGACTTTTTTTTTTAAGTGTACCTATGATGAAATTACAGGCCTCTCTCATCTTTTTAAGTGGAGAACTTGCACAATTGGTGGCTGACTAAATACTTTTTTGCCCCACTGTATGTGTTATTTCATAGTGTTGATGTCTTCACTATTATTCTACAATGTAGAAAAAAATAGAAAAAAACATTGAATGAGTAGGTGTGTCCAAACGTTTGACTGGTAAACATTGACAGTAGTGGTAGGCTGAGATCAAACAAATAACCTAAGTAAACCTGGATGCTAGTTGTGATATCTAAAACATAATGACTTTGAATTAGTCAAAACACCTGTATTATGAATGGTCAACCATTTGATATGAGGTAGAGCATTTTATTTGAATAAAAAATGTGGTTACATGGATTCAATGCAAATATCAGTTATGACTGTGCTGCATAGGCTAAAAAAGTGAATTGTTCCAGCATTTGACTACACATGAGAGCTTCTGTGGGTAGTCATGGCAATGAGGCCTTCCTTGTGACATCACAAGATTCTGATTCTGGGAGGTTAGCTGTTGTACAGACAAACAGAACAGTGTAAAGGTACTGATTCAACTAACTACTGACAGATTATTAATGTCCTATTTCATTAGAGAGAGAGAACACGCTGCTTACTGGAGAGGTAGGTTGTAATATAACTTACTGTATAACTATGTTTCTACAGAATAACTACTTTTCAAATGACTTGTGTACTTACATTACCTTTTATTTAGGCCTAACATGCAATCATGGTGACAAGTGAAACTGTTGACGAGAGACAGTTTGTTTGAATCCAATTTTTGTGAGAAAATGGTTCATCCTGACACCTGAGATGACATGTTAGTTGTTGTAGTGAGCCAGGCTAATGGCAAATGCATTATATTGATGAAAGAAAAGCCTCTCTCTGTGTTAATAACAACCAATATTGTAATCAATTATCTGAATAAATCTGTACCAAAAGGGAAGGTTATGTAAAAAAACAAGTCGACCTACCTAATTTGTAGTTGCTAAATTGCTAATGAAAATCAGTTTTTCTTAAATGAATGGTCATCCATTTCAAATGGTTGAATTGATAGACCTCTTTGCATGAAGGTGCACACAGGGGCACTCAAAGAGAAGACTAGGTAAACACTCCTTGCTTTATACAATATATGAAACTGTACAATAACTTAGGTCCTGCATGGATACAGAGTCATTTTCTACCCCAAACCTTTTTTGAATTATATGATATAAGTGATTTGTGTGTTTTGTGAAAACCAGGCCCAATATGGAGTGTGGGGGGGGGGGGGGGGGGTGGATAAGGCTCAGTAGTAACGTACAGAGGGAGCCTGAAGTTTTATTTTTCAAGTCTGTGTTGTGCTTTGTCATCTCCAATGGCAACGCCTTGCATCACAATGAAGATGTCATAAAGGATATTGTGCACATAATGATAGGAAAGGCAACCATTTGATTCATTTGAACTTGGTCGAGTTTCCAGTAGCCAACTTTTTACTAGTAATTCAGATAGGCCTATTGCGTAATCATCTCTGGATCAGGATTGTCACTTGCTTCATTGTAAGTAAATGGGAAGAAAATGTGTGCACATTGTAAAGAGATGCATTATTCTTTGGTGAGCAACACGCCACTTACTACAACGTTATGTATTTTTCAGAGTTATTGTTAGCTAGGAGGAAGACATGGAGGGTTCAACGCTGACACAGAGGAGGGCTGAGTGTCAGTTGAAGGAAAGGGATATTCAGACAGAATACATGATGGAGCTGGGAGCCAGGTTGGCTCTGGTGAGACAGATCCAGAGGGAGCAGGAGAAGGAGATGAAGAGGATTTGGTTTGAGACGAGGAAAATGCCAAGCCTGATTGAGGAGGTAACAAGACCAACTTTGACAAAGTTGACTAGAGTTCTATTGAACAATATTGATTAAAGCAAATACATGTCAATATACGGGCAAAATGTGCGATATGCCATGAATTGTAAGATAACAATATTTTGTCTGACATCTTTTCTTGTGTTGCATCGTGTCTGTCTCTCTGTTTGAGTATTGTTATGTACATAGTCCTCAGTTCTTATGGTTGTCTTAAATAAATAAAAATAACTAGACCAAGCGATCTTTCGTAGACCTTCATATCAGGATTATATGGTTGTCCCATCTAGTTACCTTAAGTTGAATGCACTACAAAACCTCTCCTCAACATTGAAGGTCCCCAAGAACGCACTGTTCTCCATCATTCTTAAATGGAAGATGTTTGGAACCACCAAGACTCTTCCTAGAGCTGGCCGCCCAGCCAAACTGAGCAATCGGGGGAGAAGGGCCTTGGTCAGGGAGGTGACCAAGAACCAGATGGTGACTCTGACAGAGCTCTAGAGTTCCGCTGTGGAGATGGGAGAACCTTCCAGAAGGACAACCATCTCTGCAGCACTCCATCAATCAGGCCTTTAAGGTAGAGTGGCCAGATGGAAGCTACTCCTCAGTAGAAGGCACATGACAGCCTGCTTGGAGTTTGCCAAAAGGCACCTGAAGTCTCTCAGACCATGAGAAAAAAGATGCTCTGGTCTGATGAAATCAAGATTGAACTCTTTGGAGTAAATCTGCCACCACCCCTTCGGTGAAGCATGGTGGTGGCAGCATCATGCTGTGGGGATGTTTTTCAATTGCAGGGAATAGGAGACTAGTCAGGATCTAGGCAAAGATGAACAGAGCAAAGTACAGAGAGATCCTTGATGACAACCTGCTCCAGAACAATCAGGACCTCAGAGTGTGGTGAAGAGTCACCTTCCAACAGAACAATGACCCTATGTACATAGCCAAGACAACGCAGAAGTTTCTTCGGGACAAGTCTCTGAATGTCCTTTATTGGCCCATCCAGAGACTGGACTTGTACCTGATCGAACATCTCTGGAGAGACCGGAAAATAGCTGTGCAGAAAATCTCCCCATCCAACCTAACTTGGATTCTCCTAAGATTGGGAGAATTCCCCAAACACAAGATTTCCAAGCTTGTAGCGTAATACCCAAGAAGATTCTATGCTGTAATCGCTGCCAAAGGTGCTTCAACAACGTACTGAGTAAAGGGTCTGGATACTTATGTAAATGTGATATTTCACATTTTATTTGTAATGAATTTGGAACAATTCTGTTTTTGCTTTGTCATTATGGGCTATTGTGTGTAGATTGATGAGGGAAAAAAACGATTTATTACATTTTTGAATTAGGCTGTAAGGTAACAAAATGTGGAAAAAGTGAAGGGGTCTGAATACTTTCCGAAGGCACTGTATATGTGATGTATAAGTAAATAGCGTTGACTCATAAAGTATGTATGTCGTGAATGTGATCACTTTCAACATGTCTGTTTCTTTTCTCCTGCAGAATGTGAGAGATATGACCAACCGTCCACTCACTGAGTTCATGGCTCCCTGTATTGACTCCCTCCCACCGCTGGCTTTCACCAATCGGAGGCCTATACCAACCATGTTACATCCCCCCTCTCCATTGGCCTTACGCACTCAGGATGCACAGCGGTTCATTGTATTTTCATACTTTGTCCATGCTGAGTGCCCAGTTGCCACAGAGGCCACAGCAGATGTATCCACTGGTAAAAGAGAGGACTTATTGACAGATACGCATCCTTCCTCAATGCTGCATCGATACCTGCCACACTTCTTTAACGATGACTCCATTCCACCACAGCAGACAGTAGAGGGAACCACTGAGCTCTCAGTTGCTCCAGTGGCAATATCTAATATAAAGGAAGAGGACAGATTCTATCCTTTCTCCCTCCCACCACTGGCTCAGCGGTTCGTTGGCAATTCATTCATTGTCCCAGAAACCTCCCAGCCTGCTGTTTCAGCCACAGAGTGCCGAGTTGCCAAAGAGGCCACTGCAGACACAGCCACTGTCAAGAGAGAGAACCGATGGGCAGCCAGAAGTCTTCCTTCAGTGCTGCCTCCATGCCTGCCACCAGTCTTTGACGATGACTTCATGCCTCCAGAGCAGACAGTAGAGGATGCCTATGAGGTCTCAGGTGCTACAGAGAACACTTCAGGCACAGCTACTGTTGATGGAGTGGACAGATCAACAGCTAAATGCCCTGTCCCAATGCTGCCTCCAAGTCTGCCACCTGTCTTTGACAATGACTACAAACTGCCAGAGGAGGCAGTAGAGGGAACCAACAAGTGTCCAGTCGCCAGTGAATCTGCCGCTTCCGTGTCCGCTGTCCTCCAAGAGGAGTTTTCAGCTGATAAGAGTCTTCCTGCACCCGCAGCACTGCCTCTAAGGCTGCCCTGCACCCACAGCATTGACCACAAACAGCTGTGGGAGAAAGTTGTGGACAACACAGAGTTCTCAGTAGACAAAGAAGCAACTGTTGCCATTTACACTTGGGAAGATAAAAGTTCTTCAGTTCTGCCATGCATCCACAACAACAACGACCACCAACTGCCAGAGTGCTCAGTTGACACCGAGGCAAGTGCAGTTGCATCCACTGTCAAGAGAGAGGAACTGACAGGTGATAAAAGCCCTGTCCGAGCAATTCCTCCAATCCTGGGATGCATCCATGACAAGGACCACAAGGAGCCAGAGCAGAAAGTGAAGGGCCCTAGTGAAGAGGTGGATCTCTGCCCTCACGCTCACCAGCTGGACCCAGATGTTAACTTAACTCTGGCAACCCGCAATGATGAACCCAGGACCTGGACCCTGGAAGAGGCAAAGGTAGGTGTCCTATTTTACACTACTACTTTACAGGTCTGGGGGTCAGTTCCATTTCAATTCAAAGCATTGAAGAGAATTGGAATTTTAGAGTTCTTCTTGAATTGACTGGAATTGACCCCAACCTTGCTTCTCTTTGCTAATAGTATGAAACATCACCCCTCACTAGAGTTAACATTTGTAAAAGAAGGGACCTTAATTACTGTCCTCCAAATTGTGTGCCCCATGAGGTCATCATTGTATGTCGATCACTCAAATGTGTATTGAATGTGACACATTGGAACAATATTACATCTAGAGTCAATGTCTTCCTGTCAGGATTATTGGATAGGCATTGAAATTGAGAGTGAAGAGAGGAGCGTCAAGGAGGAGGTGAGACAGAGGGAGGGATTGAAGCGTGAGGCGGACTGTGCCCATTCCAAGAGCTCCAATGGGATGGCTTCATCAGAGAGAGCAGAGACCATCCTTGGAAGAGTGGGCTTTCTGGTCATGAACCACATGCAGAAAATCCCATTTTTGAAGATGAAGGAAAAAGAGAAAAATAAGAAACTGCATAAGAAGTTGAAAGATGATGAGAAAGAGAGAAAGGAGAAGAAAAACAAGGAGGAGGAGAACAAAAAGAGGGAGAAGAAAGAGATGAATGAGAGAGAGAAAGAGCAGAAGAAAGTCATGAAGGCTGAGAAAAAGAGGGAGAAGTTAGAACAGAAAAAGAGAGAGAAGGAAAGAAAAGAGAAGGAAAAGGCAGAGAAAAAGAGGTTAGAGGGGCTGATGAAGATACATAATGACATGATGAAAGACAGGATTAAGAAAGAGAAGAGGTGTTCTGAGGAGCTGAAAAAGAGAGAGAAAGCTCAAGCTGAGTTCTTGGAGATGGAGAGAAAGATTCAAGAAAAGGAGGAGAAGAAGAGAGAAAAGAGGAGGAAAGAGGAGAGGAAGAGACTAGAGAAGAAGAAAAAGAGTGAGCCAGCTGGAGGTGGAACTGAGAGGGTGATAGAAGAGCAGGGAAAGGATGAACGCTTGAAGATGGATGAGTAGATTGGGTATTAGAGAGAGAGAGCAGGGCGGGATACTGTATTTTTGCATGCAATGAAAAATGCAATAAAAAAATCTATAAAAAAGGTTTACTCTCTGTTTGATTTTTGTCAAGGCATACTGTATAACACAGTATAAACACACAATGTATACATTTCACAAATCTGGGGAGTGTTGCACTGTTAAAATGTTGAATTCCAAATCTACCCGGTGGAGCGGAGCTATTCTGAGATGAGGAGGACGGAAAGGGAGGGGGAGTAGATGGAGGGTAGAGATGAGTTTGTTAGAGAGGAAATTGATAGAGATGAATATGATGAAGGGAAGATGATAGAGAGGAATATGATAGAGTGGAAAACGATAGAGAGGAATATGATAGAGAGGAATATGATAGAGAGGAATATGATAGAGTGGAATACGATAGAGAGGAATATGATAGAGAGGAAAATAATATAGAGGAATATGATAGAGTGGAATACGATAGAGAGGAATATGATAGAGAGGAAAATAATATAGAGGAATATGATAGAGAGGAATATGATAGAGAGGAATATGATAGAGAGGAATATGATATAGAGGAATATGATAGAGCGGAATATGATAGAGAGGAATATGATACAGATGAATATGCTAGAGAGGAATATGATATTTTATTTAATTGAACATTTATTTAACTAGGCAAGTCAGTTAAGAACGAATTTTGATTTACAATGACGGCCTACCAAAAGGTAAAAGGCCTTCTGCGGGGATGGGGGCTTGGATTAAAAATATAAATATAGGACAAAACACACATCACAACAAGAGTGACAACACAACACTACATAATGATAGACCCAACACGACAACATAGCACGGCAGCAACACATGACAACACCACATGGTTGCAACAGAACCTGACAACAACATGGAGGCAACACAACATGTTAGCAGAACAAAACAGGGCACAAACATTGTAAGGCACAGAAAACAGGAAAAAACACAAGAAGGTAGGGACAACAATACATCACTCAAAGCAGCCATAGAGGGAATATGATAGAGAGGAATATGACTAAGGGAGTATGAAATAGAGGAATATTTTTTACCATTATTTTACTAGGCAAGTCAGGTAAGAACAAATTCTTATTTACAATGACGGCCTAGGAACAGTGGGTTAACTGCCTGTTCAGGGGCAGAACAATAGATTTGTACCTTGTCAGCTCAGGGGTTTGAACTTGCAACCTTCCGGTTACTAGTCAAACGCTCTAACCACTACGCTACCCTGCCCTGGGTTCCTGATATAGAGGAATGTAATAATATGAAAGAGGCACATGATAGAGGGGAATATGACAAAGGGAGTATGAAATAGAGAAATATGATAGAGGATTACAATAGAGATGAATATGACAGAGGAATATGATATAGAGGAATGTATTAAGAGTGGAATATGATATAGAGTCATACGCTAGATACCTTCCCCATATCTGTTGGGTTCCACTCTCTGTTCCCTTTTTTTGCATTGAAAGTCATCTGTCCTTGTTTACCAGTGTGCTGAAGCTGTTCCTGTCTTGTTCTATGTCTGTTCACAATTAAATATTTGACTCCCCGTACCTGCATCTCATCTCCGGCGTCGGTCCTTAAATTATGATAGAGATGAACATGATAGAGAGGGATACTATAGAGCATATACACTGCTCAAAAAAGTAAAGGGAACACTAAAATAACACATCCTAGATATGAATGAATGTGTCACACCCTGACCATAGTTTACTTTGTATATTTCTATGTTGTGGTTGGTCAGGGTGTGATCTGAGTGGGCATTCTATGTTACATGTCTAGTTTGTCTAGTTCTATGTTCGGCCTGATATGGTTCTCAATCAGAGGCAGGTGTTCGTCATTGTCTCTGATTGGGAACCATATTTAGGTAGCCTGGGTTTCACTGTGTGTTTGTGGGTGATTGTTCCTGTCTATGTGTTTTCACCAGATAGGCTGTTTAGGTTTTCGTTACGTTTATTGTTTTTGTAGTGTTTGTGTTTAGTGTGTTTTTTTCATTAAACATGAATCGCAATAATCACGCTGCATTTTGGTCCGACTCTCCTTCTCATACAGACGAACGTCATTACAGAATCACCCACCACAAAAGGACCAAGCAGCGTGTCAACAGGCAGGAGCAGCGCGAGGAGATGCGCAATAAGGATTTCTGGACATGGGAGGAAATCCTCGACGGGAGAGGACCCTGGGCTAAACCAGGGGAGTGTAGCCGCCCAAAGGTGCAGCAGGAGAAGAGGCAACAGGAGCAGCCCAAAGAGGAGGTATGGACATGGGAGGACGAATTAGAAGGAAGAGGACCCTGGGCTCAGCCAGGAGAATATCGCCGCCCCAAAGAAGAACTGGAGGCGGCGAAAGCTGAGAGGCGCAGATATGAGGAGGCAGCACGACGTAGCGGATGGAAGCCTGAGAGGCAGCCCCAAAAATTTCTTGGATGGGGGGCTAACAGGGAGTATGGCTACGCCAGGTAGGAGACCTGGGCAGACTCCCTGTGCTTACCGGGGGGCTAGAGAGACCGGACAGGCACTGTGTTATGCAGTGGTGCGCACGGTGTCTCCAGTGCGGGTGCATAGCCCGGTGCGGTATATTCCAGCTCCGCGTGTCGGCCGGGCTAGATTGAGCGTCGAGCCTAATGCCATGAAGCCGGCTCTACGCAGCTGGTCCCCAGTGCGTCTCCTTGGGCCGGCTTACATGGTACCAGCCTTGCGCTCGGTGTCTCCGGTTCGCCTGCATAGCCCAGTGCGGGCTATTCCACCTCGCCGCACTGGCAGGGCGACCGTGAGCATTCAACCAGGTAAGGTTGGGCAGGCTCGGTGCTCAAGAGCTCCAGTGCGCCTGCACGGTCCGGTCTACCCAGTACCACCTCCACACCCCAGCCCTCCGGTAGCAGCTCCCCGCACCAGGCTTCCTGTGCGTGTCCTCGGCCCAGTACCACCAGTGCCAGCACCACGCATCAGGCCTACAGTGCGCCTCGCCTGTCCAGCGCTGCCAGAGCCTTCCTCCTCTTCAGCGCTGTCGGAGTCTCCCGCCTGTTTAGCGCTGTTAGAGCCTTCCTTCTCTACAGCGCTGCCGGAGTCTCCCGCCTGTTCAGAACTGCCAGTTTGCAAGGAGCTGCCAGTTTGCAAGGAGCTGCCAGTTTGCAAGGAGATGCCAGTTTGCAAGGAGCTGCCAGTCTGCATAGAGCTGCCAGTCTGCAAGGAGCTGCCAGTCTGCAAGGAGCTGCCAGTCTGCAGGGAGCTGCCAGTCTGCAAGGAGCTGCCAGTCTGCAGGGAGCTGCCAGTCTGCAAGGAGCTGCCAGTCTGCATAGAGCTGCCAGTCTGCAAGGAGCTGCCAGTCTGCATAAACCTGCCAGTCTGCAAGGAGCTGCCAGTCTGCAAGGAGCCGCCAGAGCTGCCAGTCTGCAGGATGCCGCCAAAGCTGCCAGTCTGCAAGGAGCCGCCAGAGCTGCCAGTTAGCATGGAGCAGCCAGAGCCGCCAGTCAGCATGGAGCAGCCAGGGCCGCCAGTCAGCATGGAGCAGCCAGGGCCGCCAGTCAGCATGGAGCAGCCAGGGCCGCCAGTCAGCATGGAGCAGCCAGGGCCGCCAGTCAGCATGGAGCAGCCAGGGCCGCCAGTCAGCATGGAGCAGCCAGAGCAGCCAGTCAGCATGGAGCAGCCAGAGCTGCCAGTCAGCATGGAGCAGCCAGAGCTGTCAGTCAGCATGGAGCAGCCAGTCAGCATGGAGCAGCCAGAGCTGCCAGTCAGCATGGGGCAGCCAATCAGCATGGAGCAGCCAGAGCTGCCAGTCGACCAGACTCTTCCAGATCTGCCAGTCGACCAGACTCTTCCAGATCTGCCAGTCGACCAGACTCTTCCAGATCTGCCAGTCGACCAGACTCTTCCAGATCTGCCAGTCGACCAGACTCTTCCAGATCTGCCAGTCGACCAGACTCTTCCAGATCTGCCAGTCGACCAGACTCTTCCAGATCTGCCAGTCGACCAGACTCTTCCAGATCTGCCAGTCGACCAGACTCTTCCAGATCTGCCAGTCAGCCAGGATCTGCTAGATCCAACTACCTGCCTGGGCTTCCTCTCAGTGCTGAGCTTCCTCTCAGTGCTGAGCTACCCATCAGTCCCGAGCTACCTCTGTCCCGAGCTGCCCCTCTGTCCCGAGCGGTCATTAAGGAGGGTAACCTATCTAGGGACGCTAAGGAGGTGGACTAAAACTATTATGGAGTGGGGTCCACGTCCAGCGCCAGAGCCGCCACCGCGGACAGATGCCCACCCAGAACCTCCCCTATAGGTTCAGGTTTTGCGGCCGGAGTCCGCACCTTGGGGGGGGGGGTACTGTCACACCCTGACCATAGTTTACTTTGTATATTTCTATGTTGTGGTTGGTCAGGGTGTGATCTGAGTGGGCATTCTATGTTACATGTCTAGTTTGTCTAGTTCTATGTTCGGCCTGATATGGTTCTCAATCAGAGGCAGGTGTTCGTCATTGTCTCTGATTGGGAACCATATTTAGGTAGCCTGGGTTTCACTGTGTTTGTGGGTGATTGTTCCTGTCTATGTGTTTTCACCAGATAGGCTGTTTAGGTTTTCGTTACGTTTATTGTTTTTGTAGTGTTTGTGTTTAGTGTGTTTTTTTCATTAAACATGAATCACAATAATCACGCTGCATTTTGGTCCGACTCTCCTTCTCATACAGACAAACGTCATTACAGAATGAAATATTCTTATTAAATACTTTTTTCTTTACATAGTTGAATGTGCTGACAACAAAATCACACAAAAATGATCAATGGAAATCAAATGTATCAACCCATGGAGGTCTGGATTTGGAGTCACACTCAAAATTAAAGTGGAAAACCACACTACAGGCTGATCCAACTTTGATGTAATGTCCTTAAAACAAGTCAAAATGAGGCTAAGCACAAACCCCACCTGTGGATGTCGGGCCCACATACCACCCTCATGGAGTCTGTTTCTGACCGTTTGAGCAGACACATGCACATTTGTGGCCTGCTGGAGGTCATTTTGCAGGGCTATGGCAGTGCTCCTCCTTGCACAAAGGCGGAGGTAGCGGTCCTGCTGCTGGGTTGTTGCCCTCCTACGGCCTCCTCCACGTCTCCTGATGTACTGGCCTGTCTCCTGGTAGCGCCTCCATGCTCTGGACACTACGCTGACAGACACAGCAAACCTTCTTGCCACAGCTCGCATTGAGGGGAATATGAGGGAATAAATATTTTTTTTATTTATTTCACCTTTATTTAACCAGGTAGGCAAGTTGAGAACAAGTTCTAATTTACAATTGCGACCTGAATATGAATATGATAGAGGGTAATATGATATATAAGGAAAATGATAGAGGGGAATATGATAGAAGGGAATATGATAGAGGGAATATGATAGAGGGAGTATAATTCCCAGAATATGATGGAAGGGAATATGATGGAAGGGAATATGATAGAGGGAATATGATAGAGGGGAATATGATGGAAGGGAATATGATAGAAGGGAATATGATAGAGGGAATATGATAGAGGGAATATGATAGAGGGGAATATGATGTAAGGGAATATGATAGAGGGAATATGATAGAGGGGAATATAATTCCCACAATATGATGGAAAGGAATATGATAGAAGGAATATGATAGAGAGCAATATGATAGAGGGAATATGATAGAGGGAATATGATAGAGGGGAATATGATGGAAGGGAATATGATAGAAGGGAATATGATAGAGGGAATATGATAGAGGGGAATATGATGGAAGGGAATATGATAGAGGGGAATATGATGTAAGGGAATATGATAGAGGGAATATGATGGAAGGGAATATGATGGAAGGGAATATGATAAGTGACGATTTTAGTTTGTATATCTTGGTGGGGCAAAGAAAATAAAAAATGTTGGATGCATGCCAACAAAACCACGACACAATACAACACAAAACAATACATTAATTGCACTATAACGGTGAAAGATTGTGCCCACATACTGTTAGAGCCTACATAAAGCTGTCCCAGCAGCAGAGTCCCAACATCAGTACCACTGCTGCACCTGGCTATCAGCAAAGCCTTGTCTGGTAGTGGAATAGTTCATTCATTCGGTGAGGCACATGGTCTGCTAACAGCTTACTTTCTCAGCTACAGTATATATATCTCTCTGCCATATTACGTCATTTATGTAGCAGCATACAATACATTTTTGGACTCACCTTGTTGTGCTGTGCTCACTTGAACAGGAAGGTGGCGCGGCTGTCCATCGTGGGAAAATGTTGTCATCAAACTTTGTTATCAAAGTCTGGCATCCTCTGGATTCATGGTGCTTTCAAGAGAACTGGAAACTCAACAACAACAAAAAGCTTGAATCATGATGACGTCAGTGATCTTCAGGTCGTAGCTCTAGAATGAGGCCTGAGTTCCGAATGTACAATTCTGAGCTGGATGAAAGTTCAAAACGTATTTTCCCAGTCGTAGCTCATTTTCCCGAGTTCCCAGATGTCTTGAACTTACTAAAGTCAGATTTTGCAGTTCCGAGTTAACAGTTGTTTTGAGCGCGGCACAAATAATGCTTAATTGACAGCATGGCCAATGTTGAATGTTTATGATTTTAAACTAGGAAAAGAGACCCTTAATCTTAGACTTGGGACTACACAGCCACTCCAGTGAATAGCAGGCTAATGATTGCATTGCAATGCTTGCAGTTAGCCACTGATTCCTTCCAAACCACTCATTGTTGAGTTTGCGATATCCAACTTAATGTTTATGTCCAATGGCCAATGAGCACCGATACGTTTTATCTATAATTAACAAATCAAAATATATTATATATTTGAGATTCTTCACAGTTGCCACCCGTTGCCTTGATGTCAGCTTTGTACCCTTTTGGCGATCTCTCAACCAGCTTCACCTGGAATGCTTTTCCAACAGTCTTGAAGGAGTTCCCACATATGCTGAGCACTTGTTGGCTGCTTTTCCTTCACTCTGCGGTCAAACTCATCCCAAACCATCTCAATTGGGTTGAGGTCGGGTGATTGTGGAGGCCAGGTCATCTGATGCAGCACTCATCACTCTCCTTCTTGTTCAAATAGCCCTTACACAGCCTGGAGGTGTGTTGGGTCATTGTCCTGTTGAAAACAAATGAGAGTTCCACTAAGTGCAAACCAGATGGGATGGCGGATCGCTGCAGAATGCTGTGGTAGCCATGCCGGTTAAGTGTTCTTGAATTCTAAATGAATCCCAGACAGTGTCACCAGCAAAGCACCTCCATACCATCACACCTCCTCCATGCTTCACGCTGGGAACTACATATGAGGAGATCATCCATTCACCTACTCTGCATCTCACAAAGACACAGCGGTTGGAACCAAAATCTCAAATTTGGACTGATCTGACAAATGGACAGATTTCCACTGGTCTAATGTCTATTGCTTGTGTTTCTAGGCCCAAGCAAGTCTCTTCTTATTATTGGTGTTCTTTAGTAGTGGTTTCTTTGCAGAAATTCGACCATGAAGGACTGATTCATGCAGTCTCCTCTGAACAGTTGATGTTGAGATGTGTCTGTTACTTGAACTCTGTAAAGCATTTCTTTGGAATGCAATTTATGAGGCTGGTAACTCTAATGAACGTATCCTCTGCAGCAGAGGTATCTCTGGGTCTTCCTTTCCTGTGGCGGTCCTCATGAGAGCCAGTTTCATTATAGCGCTTGATGGTTCTTCAAATCAAATCAAAGTTTATTTGTCACGTGCGCTGAATACAACAGGTGTTGAGCTTGTGAAATGCTTACTTACAGGCTCTAACCAATAGTGCAAGAAAGGTATTAGGTGAACAATAGGTAAGCAAAGAAATAAAACAACAGTAAAAAGACAGTGAAAAATAACAGTAGCGAGGCTATAAAAGTAGCGAGGCTACATACCTGTTAGTCAGGCTGATTGAGGTAGTATGTACATGTAGATATGATTAAAGTGACTGTGCATATATGATGAACAGAGAGTAGCAGTAGCGTAAAATAGGGGATGACTGATGGAGGGTGGCGGGACATAATGCAGATAAACCGTTTAGCCAATGTGCGGGAGCACTGGTTGGTCGGGCCAATTGAGGAAGTATGTACATGAATGTATATTTAGAGTGACTATGCATATATGATAAACACAGAGTAGCAGCAGCGTACAAGAGGGGTTGGGGGGGAACTTTCAAAGTTCTTGACATTTTCCTGATTGTCTGATCTTCATGTCTTAAAGTAATGATGGACTGTCATTTCTCTTTGCTGTTTTGAACTGTTCTTGACATAATATGGACTTTTTTTTAAAAGTGTACCTATGATGAAAATTACAGGCCTCTCTCATCTTTTTAAGTGGAGAACTTGCACAATTGGTGGCTGACTAAATACTTTTTTGCCCCACTGTATGTGTTATTTCATAGTGTTGATGTCTTCACTATTATTCTACAATGTAGAAAAAAAGAGAAAAAAACCTTGAATGAGTAGGTGTGTCCAAACGTTTGACTGGTAAACATTGACATTAGTGGTAGGCTGAGATCAAACAAATAACCTAAGTAAACCTGGATGCTAGTTGTGATATCTAAAACATATTGACTTTGAATTAGTCAAAACACCTGTATTATGAATGGTCAACCATTTGATATGAGGTAGAGCATTTTAATTGAATAAAAAATGTGGTTACATGGATTCAATGCAAATATCAGTTATGACTGTGCTGCATAGGCTAAAAAAGTGAATTGTTCCAGCATTTGACTACACATGAGAGCTTCTGTGGGTAGTCATGGCAATGAGGCCTTCCTTGTGACATCACAAGATTCTGATTCTGGGAGGTTAGCTGTTGTACAGACAAACAGAACAGTGTAAAGGTACTGATTCAACTAACTACTGACAGATTATTAATGTCCTATTTCATTAGAGAGAGAGAACACGCTGCTTACTGGAGAGGTAGGTTGTAATATAACTTACTGTATAACTATGTTTGTGTAGAATAACTACTTTTCAAATTACTTGTGTACTTACATTACCTTTTATTTAGGCCTAACATGCAATCATGGTGACAAGTGAAACTGTTGACGAGAGACAGTTTGTTTGAATCCAATTTTTGTGAGAAAATGGTTCATCCTGACACCTGAGATGACATGTTAGTTGTTGTAGTGAGCCAGGCTAATGGCAAATGCATTATATTGATGGAAGAAAAGCCTCTCTCTGTGTTAATAACAACCAATATTGTAATCAATTATCTGAATAAATCTGTACCAAAAGGGAAGGTTATGTAAAAAAACAAGTCGACCTACCTAATTTGTAGTTGCTAAATTGCTAATGAAAATCAGTTTTTCTTAAATGAATGGTCATCCATTTCAAATGGTTGAATTGATAGACCTCTTTGCATGAAGGTGCACACAGGGGCACTCAAAGAGAAGACTAGGTAAACACTCCTTGCTTTATACAATATATGAAACTGTACAATAACTTAGGTCCTGCATGGATACAGAGTCATTTTCTACCCCAAACCTTTTTTGAATTATATGATATAAGTGATTAGTGTGTTTTGTGAAAACCAGGGGGGGGGGGGGGGTACAGAGAGAGACTGAAGTTTTCTTTTTAAAGTCTGTGTTGTGCTTTGTCATCTCCAATGGCAACGCCTTGCAACACAATGATGATGTCATAAAGGATATTGTGCACATAATGATAGGAAAGGCAACT
The DNA here is from genome assembly GCF_045791955.1 of Oncorhynchus clarkii lewisi. Lineage (NCBI taxonomy): Eukaryota > Metazoa > Chordata > Actinopteri > Salmoniformes > Salmonidae > Oncorhynchus > Oncorhynchus clarkii. The sequence goes on along the minus strand of NC_092172.1, from coordinate 18,893,682 downwards.
ATTTGATTCATTTGAACTTGGTCGAGTTTCCAGTAGCCAACTTTTTACTAGTAATTCAGATAGGCCTATTGCGTAATCATCTCTGGATCAGGATTGTCACTTGCTTCATTGTAAGTAAATGGGAAGAAAATGTGTGCACATTGTAAAGAGATGCATTATTCTTTGGTGAGCAACACGCCACTTACTACAACGTTATGTATTTTTCAGAGTTATTGTTAGCTAGGAGGAAGACATGGAGGGTTCAACGCTGACACAGACTAGGGTTGAGTGTCAGTTGAAGGAAAGGGAGATCCAGACAGACTACATGATGGAGCTGGGAGCCAGGTTGGCTCTGGTGAGACAGATCCAGAGGGAGCAGGAGAAGGAGATGAAGAGGATTTGGTTTGAGCCAAGCCTGATTGAGGAGGTAACAAGACCAACTTTGACAAAGTTGACTAGAGTTCTATTGAACAATATTGATTAAAGCAAATACATGTCAATATACGGGCAAAATGTGCGATATGCCATGAATTGTAAGCTAACAATATTTTGTCTGACATCTTTTCTTGTGTTGCATCGTGTCTGTCTCTCTGTTTGAGTATTGTTATGTACATAGTCCTCAGTTCTTATGGTTGTCTTAAATAAATAAAAATAACTAGACCAAGTGATCTCTCGTAGACCTTCATATCAGGATTATATGGTTGTCCCATCTAGTTACCTTAAGTTGAATGCACTAACTGTAAGTCGTTCTGGATAAAAGCATCTGCTAGATGTCTAAAATGTCAAATGTTATGCTGGGTGTGGGGCATGTATTTTTACAATTTGTTGACCCATTGGCTAGAAGACCCAGGGTTGGTACAGACTGGTGCAGAGCATCTGAGAGGACACTAGATATATACAGTGCCTTTGGAAAGAATTCGGACACCTTGACTTTTTCTACCTTTTTTTACATAATAGCCTTATTTTAAAATTGATTGAATATATGCAAATTCTCAGCAATCTACAAACAATACCCCATATTGACAAAGCAAATACAGGTTTTTAGAAATGTTGAAATACCTTTTTTACGTAAGTATTCAGACCCTTTGCTATGAGACTGGAAATTAGCTCCTGTTCATCCTGTTTCCACTGATCATCCTTGAGATGTTTCTGCAACATGACTGGAATCCACCAGTTGTATTTTCAACTGATTGGACATGATTTGGAAAGGCACACACCTGTCTATATAAGGTCCCACAGTTGACAGTTCATGTCAGAGCAAACAACAAACCATGAGGTTGAAGGAATTCTCCGTAGAGCTCAGAAACAGGATTGTGTCGAGGCACAAATCTGGGGAAGGGTACAAAACCTCTCCTCAACATTGAAGGTCCCAAAAAACGCACTGTTCTCCATCATTCTTAAATGGAAGATGTTTGGAACCACCAAGACTCTGACAGAGCTCTAGAGTTCCTCTGTGGAGATGGGAGAACTTTCCAAAAGGACAAACATCTCTGCAGCACTCCACCAATCAGGCCTTTAAGGTAGAGTGGCCAGATGGAAGCTACTCCTCAGTAGAAGGCACATGACAGCCTGCTTGGAGTTTGCCAAAAGGCACCTGAAGTCTCTCAGTCCATGAGAAACAAGATGCTCTGGTCTGATGAAATCAAGATTGAACTCTTTTGCCCCAATGCCAAGGGTCACATCTGGAGTAAATCTGCCACCACCCCTTCGGTGAAGCATGGTGGTGGCAGCATCATGCTGTGGGGATGTTTTTCAATTGCAGGGAATAGGAGACTAGTCAGGATCTAGGCAAAGATGAACAGAGCAAAGTACAGAGAGATCCTTGATGACAACCTGCTCCAGAACAATCAGGACCTCAGAGTGTGGTGAAGAGTCACCTTCCAACAGAACAATGACCCTATGTACATAGCCAAGACAACGCAGAAGTTTCTTCGGGACAAGTCTCTGAATGTCCTTTATTGGCCCATCCAGAGACTGGACTTGTACCTGATCGAACATCTCTGGAGAGACCGGAAAATAGCTGTGCAGAAAATCTCCCCATCCAACCTAACTTGGATTCTCCTAAGATTGGGAGAATTCCCCAAACACAAGATTTCCAAGCTTGTAGCGTAATACCCAAGAAGATTCTATGCTGTAATCGCTGCCAAAGGTGCTTCAACAACGTACTGAGTAAAGGGTCTGGATACTTATGTAAATGTGATATTTCACATTTTATTTGTAATGAATTTGGAACAATTCTGTTTTTGCTTTGCCATTATGGGCTATTGTGTGTAGATTGATGAGAGAAAAAAACGATTTATTACATTTTTGAATTAGGCTGTAAGGTAACAAAATGTGGAAAAAGTGAAGGGGTCTGAATACTTTCCGAAGATGTGATGTATAAGTAAATAGCGTTGACTCATAAAGTATGTATGTCGTGAATGTGATCACTTTCAACATGTCTGTTTCTTTTCTCCCGCAGAATGTGAGAGATGTGACCAACCGTCCACTCACTGAGTTCATGGCTCCCTGTATTGACTCCCTCCCACCGCTGGCTTTCACCAATCGGAGACCTATACCAACCATGTTACATCCCCCCTCTCCATTGGCCATATGCGCTCAGGATGCACAGCGGTTCATTGTATTTTCATACTTTGTCCCTGCTGAGTGCCCAGTTGCCACAGAGGCCACAGCAGATGTATCCACTGGTAAAAGAGATGACTTATTGACAGATACACATCTTTCCTCAATGCTGCATCGATACCTGCCACACTTCTTTAACGATGACTCCATTCCACCACAGCAGACAGTAGAGGGAACCACTGAGCTATCAGTTGCTCCAGTGGCAATATCTAATATAAAGGAAGAGGACAGATTCTATCCTTTCTCCCTCCCACCACTGGCTCAGTGGTTCGTTGGCAATTCATTCATTGTCCCAGAAACCTCCCAGCCTGCTGTTTCAGCCACAGAGTGCCGAGTTGCCAAAGAGGCCACTGCAGACACAGCCACTGTCAAGAGAGAGAACCGATGGGCAGCCAGAAGTCTTCCTTCAGTGCTGCCTCCATGCCTGCCACCAGTCTTTGACGATGACTTCATGCCTCCAGAGCAGACAGTAGAGGATGCCTATGAGGTCTCAGGTGCTACAGAGAACACTTCAGGCACAGCTACTGTTGATAGAGTGGACAGATCAACAGCTAAATGCCCTGTCCCAATGCTGCCTCCAAGTCTGCCACCTGTCTTTGACAATGACTACAAACTGCCAGAGGAGGCAGTAGAGGGAACCAACAAGTGTCCAGTCGCCAGTGAATCTGCCGCTTCCGTGTCCGCTGTCCTCCAAGAGGAGTTTTCAGCTGATAAGAGTCTTCCTGCACCCGCAGCACTGCCTCTAAGGCTGCCCTGCACCCATAGCATTGACCACAAACAGCTGTGGGAGAAAGTTGAGGACAACACAGAGTTCTCAGTAGACAAAGAAGCAACTGTTGCCATTTACACTTGGGAAGATAAAAGTCCTTCAGTTCTGCCATGCATCCACAACAACAACGACCACCAACTGCCAGAGGGGACAGTTGAGGACAACACAGAGTGCTCAGTTGACACCGAGGCAAGTGCAGTTGCATCCACTGTCAAGAGAGAGGAACTGACAGGTGATAAAAGCCCTGTCCGAGCAATTCCTCCAATCCTGGGATGCATCCATGACAAGGACCACAAGGAGCCAGAGCAGAAAGTGAAGGGCCCTAGTGAAGAGGTGGATCTCTGCCCTCACGCTCACCAGCTGGACCCAGATGTTAACTTAACTCTGGCAACCCGCAATGATGAACCCAGGACCTGGACCCTGGAAGAGGCAAAGGTAGGTGTCCTATTTTACACTACTACTTTACAGGTCTGGGGGTCAGTTCCATTTCAATTCAAAGCATTGAAGAGAATTAGAATTTTAGAGTTCTTCTTGAATTGACTGGAATTGACCCCAACCTTGCTGCTCTTTGCTCATAGTATGAAACATCACCCCTCACTAGAGTTAACATTTGTAAAACAAGGAACCTTAATTACTGTCCTCCAAATTGTGTGCCCCATGAGGTCATCATTGTATGTCGATCACTCAAATGTGTATTGAATGTGACACATTGGAACAATATTAGATCTAGAGTCAATGTCTTCCTGTCAGGATTATTGGATAGGCATTGACATTGAGAGTGAAGAGAGGAGCGTCAAGGAGGAGGTGAGACAGAGGGAGGGATTGAAGCGTGAGGCGGACTGTGCCCATTCCAAGAGCTCCAATGGGATGGCTTCATCAGAGAGAGCAGAGACCATCCTTGGAAGAGTGGGCTTTCTGGTCATGAACCACATGCAGAAAATCCCATTTTTGAAGATGAAGGAAAAAGAGAAAAATAAGAAACTGCATAAGAAGTTGAAAGATGATGAGAAAGAGAGAAAGGAGAAGAAAAACAAGGAGGAGAACAAAAAGAGGGAGAAGAAAGAGATGAATGAGAGAGAGAAAGAGCAGAAGAAAGTCATGAAGGCTGAAAAAAAGAGGGAGAAGTTAGAACAGAAAAGGAGAGAGAAGGAAAGAAAAGAGAAGGAAAAGGCAGAGAAAAAGAGGTTAGAGGGGCTGATGAAGATACATAATGACATGATGAAAGACAGGATTAAGGAAGAGAAGAGGTGTTCTGAGGAGCTGAAAAAGAGAGAGAAAGCTCAAGCTGAGTTCTTGGAGATGGAGAGAAAGATTCAAGAAAAGGAGGAGAAGAAGAGAGAAAAGAGGAGGAAGGAGGAGAGGAAGAGACTAGAGAAGAAGAAAAAGAGTGAGCCAGCTGGAGGTGGAACTGAGAGGGTGATAGAAGAGCAGGGAAAGGATGAACGCTTGAAGATGGATGAGTAGATTGGGTATTAGAGAGAGAGAGCAGGGCGGGATACTGTATTTTTGCATGCAATGAAAAATGCAATAAAAAAATCTATAAAAAAGGTTTACTCTCTGTTTGATTTTTGTCAAGGCATACTGTATAACACAGTATAAACACACAATGTTTACATTTCACAAATCTGGGGAGTGTTGCACTGTTAAAATGTTGAATTCCAAATCTACCCAATGGAGCGGAGTTATTCTGAGATGAGGAGGACGGAAAGGGAGGGGGAGTAGATGGAGGGTAGAGCGGAGTTTGTTAGAGAGGAAATTGATAGAGATGAATATGACAGAGTGGAATACGATAGAGAGGAATATGATAGAGAGGAATATGATAGACTGGAATATGATGAAGGGAAGATGATAGACAGGAATATGATAGAGTGTAATACGATAGAGAGGAATATGATAGAGAGGAATATGATAGACTGGAAAATGATAGAGAGGAATATGATAGAGTGGAATACGATAGAGAGGAATACGATAGAGAGGAATATGATAACGAGGAATATGATAGAGAGGAATATGATAGAGAGGAATATGATAGAGTGGAATACGATAGAGAGGAATACGATAGAGAGGAATATGATATTTTATTTAATTGAACATTTATTTAACTAGGCAAGTCAGTTAAGAACTAATTTTGATTTACAATGACGGCCTACCAAAAGGTAAAAGGGGAATGGGGCTTGGATTAAAAATATAAATATAGGACAAAACACACATCACAACAAGAGTGACAACACAACACTACATAATGATAGACCCAACACGACAACATAGCACGGCAGCAACACATGACAACACCACATGGTTGCAACAGAACCTGACAACAACATGGAGGCAACACAACATGTTAGCAGAACAAAACAGAGCACAAAGATTGTAAGGCAGAGAAAACAGGAAAAAACACAAGAAGGTAGGGACATCAATACATCACTCAAAGCAGCCATAGAGGGAATATGATAGAGGGGAATATGACTAAGGGAGTATGAAATAGAGGAATATGATAGAGGGAATATGAAATAGAGGAATATTTATTTACAATGACGGCCTAGGAACAGTGGATTTGGAGTCACACTCAAAATTAAAGTGGAAAACCTCACTACAGGCTGATCCAACTTTGATGTAATGTCCTTAAAACAAGTCAAAATGAGTCTCAGTAGTGTGTGTGGCCTCCACGTGCCTGTATGACCTCCCTACAACGCCTGGGCATGCTCCTGATGAGGTGGCGGATGGTCTCCTGAGGGATCTCCTCCCAGACCCGGACTAAAGCATCCGCCAACTCCTGGACAGTCTGTGGTGCAACGTGGCATTGGTGGATGGAGCGAGACATGATGTCCCAGATGTGCTCAATTGGATTCTGGTCTGGGGAACGGGCGGGCCAGTCCATAGCATCAATGCCTTCCTCTAGCAGGAACTGCTGACACACTCCAGCCACATGAGGTCTAGCATTGTCTTGCATTAGGAGGAACCCAGGGCCAACCGCACCAGCATATGGTCTCACAAGGGGTCTGAGGATCTCATCTCGGTACCTAATGGCAGTCAGGCTACCTCTGGCGAGCACATGGAGGGCTGTGCGGCCCCCCAAAGAAATACCACCCCACACCATGACTGACCCACCGCCAAACCGGTCATGCTGGAGGATGTTGCAGGCAGCAGAACGTTCTCCACGGCGTCTCCAGACTCTGTCATGTCTGTCACATGTGCTCAGTGTGAACCTGCTTTCATCTGTGAAGAGCACAGGGCGCCAGTGGCGAATTTGCCAATCTTGGTGTTCTCTGGCAAATAACAAACGTCCTGCATGGTGTTGGGCTGTAAGCACAACCCCCACCTGTGGACCACCCTCATGGAGTCTGTTTCTGACCGTTTGAGCAGACACATGCACATTTGTGGCCTGCTGGAGGTCATTTTGCAGGGCTATGGCAGTGCTCCTCCTGCTCCTCCTTGCACAAAAGCGGAGGTAGCGGTCCTGCTGCTGGGTTGTTGCCCTCCTACGGCCTCCTCCACGTCTCCTGATGTACTGGCCTGTCTCCTGGTAGCGCCTCCATGCACTGGACCCTACGCTGACAGACACAGCAAACCTTCTTGCCACAGCTCGCAATGAGGGGAATATGACGGAAAAAATATGATAGAGCGGAATATGATAGAGGGTAATATGATATATAAGGAAAATGATAGAGGGGAATATGATAGAAGCAATATGATAGAGAGGAATATGATGGAAGGGAAGATGATAGAGGGAAAATGATAGAGGGTAATATAATTCCCAGAATATGATGGAAAGGAATATGATGTAAGGGAATATGATAGAGGGAATATGATAGAGGTAATATGATAGAGGCACTATAATTCCCAGAATTAGAGGGGAATATGATAGAAGCAATATGATAGAGAGGAATATGATGGAAAGGAATATGATAGAGAGGAATATGATATAGGGAATATGATAGAGGGAATATAATTCCCAGAATTAGAGGGGAATATGATAGAAGCAATATGATAGAGAGGAATATGATGGAAGGGAATATGATAGAGGGAATATGATAGAGGGAATATGATAGAGGGGAATATGATGGAAGGGAATATGATAGAGGGAATATGATAGAGGGGAATATGATGGAAGGGAATATGATAGAGGGAATATGATAGAGGGGAATATGATAGAGGGAATATGATAGAGGGAATATGATGGAAGGGAATATGATAGAGGGAATATGATAGAGGGGAATATGATGGAAGGGAATATGATAGAGGGAATATGATAGAGGGAATATGATAGAGGGAATATGATGGAAGGGAATATGATAGAGGGAATATGATAGAGAGGAATATGATAGAGGGAATATGATAGAGGGAATATGATAGAGGGAATATAATTCCCAGAATATGATAGAGGGGAATATGATGGAAGGGAATATGATAGATGGAATATGATAGAAGGGAATATGATAGAGGGAATATGATAGAAGGGAATATGATAGAGGGAATATGATAGAGGGAATATGATAGAGGGAATGTGATAGAGGGGAATATGATAGAGGGAATATGATAGAGGGAATATGATAGAGGGAATGTGATAGAGGGGAATATGATAGAGGGAATATGATAGAGGGGAATATGATGGAAGGGAATATGATAGAGGGAATATGATAGAGGGGAATATGATAGAGGGAATATGGTAGAGGGAATATGATAGAGGGAATATGATAGAGGGAATTTGATAGAGGGAATATGATAGAGGGAATATGATAGAGGGAATATGATAGAGGGAATATGATAGAGGGAATATGATAAGTGCCGATTTTAGTTTGGATGCATTCCAACAAAACCACTACACAATACATTAATTGCACTATAACGGTGAAAGATGGTGCCCACATACTGTTCGAGCCTACATAAAGCTGTCGAAACAGCAGAGTCCCAACATCAGTACCACTGCTGCGCCTGGCTATCAGCAAAGCCTTGTCTGGTAGTGGAATAGTTCATTCATTCGGTGAGGCACATGGTCTGCTAACAGCTTACTTTCTTAGCTACAGTATATATATCTCTCTGCCATATTACGTCATTTATGTAGCAGCATACAATACATTTTTGGACTCACCTTGTTGTGCTGTGCTCACTTGAACAGGAAGGTGGCGCGGCTGTCCATTGTGGGAAAATTTTGTCATCAAACTTTGTTATCAAAGTCTGGCATCCTCTGGATTCATGGTGCTTTCAAGAGAACTGGAAACTCAACAATAACAAAAAGCTTGAATCATGATGACGTCAGTGATCTTCAGGTCGTAGCTCTAGAAGGAGGCCTGAGTTCCGAATGTACAATTCTGAGCTGGATGAAAGTTCAAAACGTATTTTCCCAGTCGTAGCTCATTTTTCCCGAGTTCCCAGATGTCTTGAACTTACTAAAGTCAGATTTTGCAGTTCCGAGTTAACAGTTGTTTTGAGTGCGGCACAAATAATGCTTCATTGACAGCATGGCCAATGTTGAATGTTTATGATTTTAAACTAGGAAAAGAGACCCTTAATCTTAGACTTGGGACTACACAGCCACTCCAGTGAATAGCAGGCTAATGATTGCATTGCAATGCTTGCAGTTAGCCACTGATTCCTTCCAAACCATTCATTGTTGAGTTTGCGATATCCAACTTAATGTTTATGTCCAATGGCCAATGAGCACCGATACGTTTTATCTATAATTAACAAATCAAAATATATTATATATTTGAGATTCTTCAAAGTTGCCACCCGTTGCCTTGATGTCAGCTTTGTACACTTTTGGCGATCTCTCAACCAGCTTCACCTGGAATGCTTTTCAAACCGTCTTGAAGGAATTCCCACATATGCTGAGCACTTGTTGGCTGCTTTTCCTTCACTCTGCGGTCAAACTCATCCCAAACCATCTCAATTGGGTTGAGGTCGGGTGATTGTGGTGGCCAGGTCATCTGATGCAGCACTCATCACTCTCCTTCTTGTTCAAATAGCCCTTACACAGCCTGGAGGTGTGTTGGGTCATTGTCCTGTTGAAAACAAATGAGAGTTCCACTAAGTGCAAACCAGATGGGATGGCGGATCGCTGCAGAATGCTGTGGTAGCCATGCCGGTTAAGTGTTCTTGAATTCTAAATAAATCCCAGACAGTGTCACCAGCAAAGCACCTCCATACCATCACACCTCCTCCATGCTTCACGCTGGGAACTACATATGCGGAGATCATCCATTCACCTACTCTGCATCTCACAAAGACACAGCGGTTGAAACCAAAATCTCAAATTTGGACTGATCAGACAAATGGACGTTGAGGAAGTATGTACATGAATGTATATTTAAAGTGACTATGCATATATGATCAACACAGAGTAGCAGCAGCGTACAAGAGGGGTTGGGGGGGAACTTTCAAAGTTCTTGACATTTTCCTGATTGTCTGATCTTCATGTCTTAAAGTAATGATGGACTGTCATTTCTCTTTGCTGTTTTGAACTGTTCTTGCCATAATATGGACTTTTTTTTTTAAGTGTACCTATGATGAAATTACAGGCCTCTCTCATCTTTTTAAGTGGAGAACTTGCACAATTGGTGGCTGACTAAATACTTTTTTGCCCCACTGTATGTGTTATTTCATAGTGTTGATGTCTTCACTATTATTCTACAATGTAGAAAAAAATAGAAAAAAACATTGAATGAGTAGGTGTGTCCAAACGTTTGACTGGTAAACATTGACATTAGTGGTAGGCTGAGATCAAACAAATAACCTAAGTAAACCTGGATGCTAGTTGTGATATCTAAAACATATTGACTTTGAATTAGTCAAAACACCTGTATTATGAATGGTCAACCATTTGATATGAGGTAGAGCATTTTATTTGAATAAAAAATGTGGTTACATGGATTCAATGCAAATATCAGTTATGACTGTGCTGCATAGGCTAAAAAAGTGAATTGTTCCAGCATTTGACTACACATGAGAGCTTCTGTGGGTAGTCATGGCAATGAGGCCTTCCTTGTGACATCACAAGATTCTGATTCTGGGAGGTTAGCTGTTGTACAGACAAACAGAACAGTGTAAAGGTACTGATTCAACTAACTACTGACAGATTATTAATGTCCTATTTCATTAGAGAGAGAGAACACGCTGCTTACTGGAGAGGTAGGTTGTAATATAACTTACTGTATAACTATGTTTCTACAGAATAACTACTTTTCAAATGACTTGTGTACTTACATTACCTTTTATTTAGGCCTAACATGCAATCATGGTGACAAGTGAAACTGTTGACGAGAGACAGTTTGTTTGAATCCAATTTTTGTGAGAAAATGGTTCATCCTGACACCTGAGATGACATGTTAGTTGTTGTAGTGAGCCAGGCTAATGGCAAATGCATTATATTGATGAAAGAAAAGCCTCTCTCTGTGTTAATAACAACCAATATTGTAATCAATTATCTGAATAAATCTGTACCAAAAGGGAAGGTTATGTAAAAAAACAAGTCGACCTACCTAATTTGTAGTTGCTAAATTGCTAATGAAAATCAGTTTTTCTTAAATGAATGGTCATCCATTTCAAATGGTTGAATTGATAGACCTCTTTGCATGAAGGTGCACACAGGGGCACTCAAAGAGAAGACTAGGTAAACACTCCTTGCTTTATACAATATATGAAACTGTACAATAACTTAGGTCCTGCATGGATACAGAGTCATTTTCTACCCCAAACCTTTTTTGAATTATATGATATAAGTGATTTGTGTGTTTTGTGAAAACCAGGCCCAATATGGAGTGTGGGGGGGGGGGGGGGGGGGGGTGGATAAGGCTCAGTAGTAACGTACAGAGGGAGCCTGAAGTTTTATTTTTCAAGTCTGTGTTGTGCTTTGTCATCTCCAATGGCAACGCCTTGCATCACAATGAAGATGTCATAAAGGATATTGTGCACATAATGATAGGAAAGGCAACCATTTGATTCATTTGAACTTGGTCGAGTTTCCAGTAGCCAACTTTTTACTAGTAATTCAGATAGGCCTATTGCGTAATCATCTCTGGATCAGGATTGTCACTTGCTTCATTGTAAGTAAATGGGAAGAAAATGTGTGCACATTGTAAAGAGATGCATTATTCTTTGGTGAGCAACACGCCACTTACTACAACGTTATGTATTTTTCAGAGTTATTGTTAGCTAGGAGGAAGACATGGAGGGTTCAACGCTGACACAGAGGAGGGCTGAGTGTCAGTTGAAGGAAAGGGATATTCAGACAGAATACATGATGGAGCTGGGAGCCAGGTTGGCTCTGGTGAGACAGATCCAGAGGGAGCAGGAGAAGGAGATGAAGAGGATTTGGTTTGAGACGAGGAAAATGCCAAGCCTGATTGAGGAGGTAACAAGACCAACTTTGACAAAGTTGACTAGAGTTCTATTGAACAATATTGATTAAAGCAAATACATGTCAATATACGGGCAAAATGTGCGATATGCCATGAATTGTAAGATAACAATATTTTGTCTGACATCTTTTCTTGTGTTGCATCGTGTCTGTCTCTCTGTTTGAGTATTGTTATGTACATAGTCCTCAGTTCTTATGGTTGTCTTAAATAAATAAAAATAACTAGACCAAGCGATCTTTCGTAGACCTTCATATCAGGATTATATGGTTGTCCCATCTAGTTACCTTAAGTTGAATGCACTACAAAACCTCTCCTCAACATTGAAGGTCCCCAAGAACGCACTGTTCTCCATCATTCTTAAATGGAAGATGTTTGGAACCACCAAGACTCTTCCTAGAGCTGGCCGCCCAGCCAAACTGAGCAATCGGGGGAGAAGGGCCTTGGTCAGGGAGGTGACCAAGAACCAGATGGTGACTCTGACAGAGCTCTAGAGTTCCGCTGTGGAGATGGGAGAACCTTCCAGAAGGACAACCATCTCTGCAGCACTCCATCAATCAGGCCTTTAAGGTAGAGTGGCCAGATGGAAGCTACTCCTCAGTAGAAGGCACATGACAGCCTGCTTGGAGTTTGCCAAAAGGCACCTGAAGTCTCTCAGACCATGAGAAAAAAGATGCTCTGGTCTGATGAAATCAAGATTGAACTCTTTGGAGTAAATCTGCCACCACCCCTTCGGTGAAGCATGGTGGTGGCAGCATCATGCTGTGGGGATGTTTTTCAATTGCAGGGAATAGGAGACTAGTCAGGATCTAGGCAAAGATGAACAGAGCAAAGTACAGAGAGATCCTTGATGACAACCTGCTCCAGAACAATCAGGACCTCAGAGTGTGGTGAAGAGTCACCTTCCAACAGAACAATGACCCTATGTACATAGCCAAGACAACGCAGAAGTTTCTTCGGGACAAGTCTCTGAATGTCCTTTATTGGCCCATCCAGAGACTGGACTTGTACCTGATCGAACATCTCTGGAGAGACCGGAAAATAGCTGTGCAGAAAATCTCCCCATCCAACCTAACTTGGATTCTCCTAAGATTGGGAGAATTCCCCAAACACAAGATTTCCAAGCTTGTAGCGTAATACCCAAGAAGATTCTATGCTGTAATCGCTGCCAAAGGTGCTTCAACAACGTACTGAGTAAAGGGTCTGGATACTTATGTAAATGTGATATTTCACATTTTATTTGTAATGAATTTGGAACAATTCTGTTTTTGCTTTGTCATTATGGGCTATTGTGTGTAGATTGATGAGGGAAAAAAACGATTTATTACATTTTTGAATTAGGCTGTAAGGTAACAAAATGTGGAAAAAGTGAAGGGGTCTGAATACTTTCCGAAGGCACTGTATATGTGATGTATAAGTAAATAGCGTTGACTCATAAAGTATGTATGTCGTGAATGTGATCACTTTCAACATGTCTGTTTCTTTTCTCCTGCAGAATGTGAGAGATATGACCAACCGTCCACTCACTGAGTTCATGGCTCCCTGTATTGACTCCCTCCCACCGCTGGCTTTCACCAATCGGAGGCCTATACCAACCATGTTACATCCCCCCTCTCCATTGGCCTTACGCACTCAGGATGCACAGCGGTTCATTGTATTTTCATACTTTGTCCATGCTGAGTGCCCAGTTGCCACAGAGGCCACAGCAGATGTATCCACTGGTAAAAGAGAGGACTTATTGACAGATACGCATCCTTCCTCAATGCTGCATCGATACCTGCCACACTTCTTTAACGATGACTCCATTCCACCACAGCAGACAGTAGAGGGAACCACTGAGCTCTCAGTTGCTCCAGTGGCAATATCTAATATAAAGGAAGAGGACAGATTCTATCCTTTCTCCCTCCCACCACTGGCTCAGCGGTTCGTTGGCAATTCATTCATTGTCCCAGAAACCTCCCAGCCTGCTGTTTCAGCCACAGAGTGCCGAGTTGCCAAAGAGGCCACTGCAGACACAGCCACTGTCAAGAGAGAGAACCGATGGGCAGCCAGAAGTCTTCCTTCAGTGCTGCCTCCATGCCTGCCACCAGTCTTTGACGATGACTTCATGCCTCCAGAGCAGACAGTAGAGGATGCCTATGAGGTCTCAGGTGCTACAGAGAACACTTCAGGCACAGCTACTGTTGATGGAGTGGACAGATCAACAGCTAAATGCCCTGTCCCAATGCTGCCTCCAAGTCTGCCACCTGTCTTTGACAATGACTACAAACTGCCAGAGGAGGCAGTAGAGGGAACCAACAAGTGTCCAGTCGCCAGTGAATCTGCCGCTTCCGTGTCCGCTGTCCTCCAAGAGGAGTTTTCAGCTGATAAGAGTCTTCCTGCACCCGCAGCACTGCCTCTAAGGCTGCCCTGCACCCACAGCATTGACCACAAACAGCTGTGGGAGAAAGTTGTGGACAACACAGAGTTCTCAGTAGACAAAGAAGCAACTGTTGCCATTTACACTTGGGAAGATAAAAGTTCTTCAGTTCTGCCATGCATCCACAACAACAACGACCACCAACTGCCAGAGTGCTCAGTTGACACCGAGGCAAGTGCAGTTGCATCCACTGTCAAGAGAGAGGAACTGACAGGTGATAAAAGCCCTGTCCGAGCAATTCCTCCAATCCTGGGATGCATCCATGACAAGGACCACAAGGAGCCAGAGCAGAAAGTGAAGGGCCCTAGTGAAGAGGTGGATCTCTGCCCTCACGCTCACCAGCTGGACCCAGATGTTAACTTAACTCTGGCAACCCGCAATGATGAACCCAGGACCTGGACCCTGGAAGAGGCAAAGGTAGGTGTCCTATTTTACACTACTACTTTACAGGTCTGGGGGTCAGTTCCATTTCAATTCAAAGCATTGAAGAGAATTGGAATTTTAGAGTTCTTCTTGAATTGACTGGAATTGACCCCAACCTTGCTTCTCTTTGCTAATAGTATGAAACATCACCCCTCACTAGAGTTAACATTTGTAAAAGAAGGGACCTTAATTACTGTCCTCCAAATTGTGTGCCCCATGAGGTCATCATTGTATGTCGATCACTCAAATGTGTATTGAATGTGACACATTGGAACAATATTACATCTAGAGTCAATGTCTTCCTGTCAGGATTATTGGATAGGCATTGAAATTGAGAGTGAAGAGAGGAGCGTCAAGGAGGAGGTGAGACAGAGGGAGGGATTGAAGCGTGAGGCGGACTGTGCCCATTCCAAGAGCTCCAATGGGATGGCTTCATCAGAGAGAGCAGAGACCATCCTTGGAAGAGTGGGCTTTCTGGTCATGAACCACATGCAGAAAATCCCATTTTTGAAGATGAAGGAAAAAGAGAAAAATAAGAAACTGCATAAGAAGTTGAAAGATGATGAGAAAGAGAGAAAGGAGAAGAAAAACAAGGAGGAGGAGAACAAAAAGAGGGAGAAGAAAGAGATGAATGAGAGAGAGAAAGAGCAGAAGAAAGTCATGAAGGCTGAGAAAAAGAGGGAGAAGTTAGAACAGAAAAAGAGAGAGAAGGAAAGAAAAGAGAAGGAAAAGGCAGAGAAAAAGAGGTTAGAGGGGCTGATGAAGATACATAATGACATGATGAAAGACAGGATTAAGAAAGAGAAGAGGTGTTCTGAGGAGCTGAAAAAGAGAGAGAAAGCTCAAGCTGAGTTCTTGGAGATGGAGAGAAAGATTCAAGAAAAGGAGGAGAAGAAGAGAGAAAAGAGGAGGAAAGAGGAGAGGAAGAGACTAGAGAAGAAGAAAAAGAGTGAGCCAGCTGGAGGTGGAACTGAGAGGGTGATAGAAGAGCAGGGAAAGGATGAACGCTTGAAGATGGATGAGTAGATTGGGTATTAGAGAGAGAGAGCAGGGCGGGATACTGTATTTTTGCATGCAATGAAAAATGCAATAAAAAAATCTATAAAAAAGGTTTACTCTCTGTTTGATTTTTGTCAAGGCATACTGTATAACACAGTATAAACACACAATGTATACATTTCACAAATCTGGGGAGTGTTGCACTGTTAAAATGTTGAATTCCAAATCTACCCGGTGGAGCGGAGCTATTCTGAGATGAGGAGGACGGAAAGGGAGGGGGAGTAGATGGAGGGTAGAGATGAGTTTGTTAGAGAGGAAATTGATAGAGATGAATATGATGAAGGGAAGATGATAGAGAGGAATATGATAGAGTGGAAAACGATAGAGAGGAATATGATAGAGAGGAATATGATAGAGAGGAATATGATAGAGTGGAATACGATAGAGAGGAATATGATAGAGAGGAAAATAATATAGAGGAATATGATAGAGTGGAATACGATAGAGAGGAATATGATAGAGAGGAAAATAATATAGAGGAATATGATAGAGAGGAATATGATAGAGAGGAATATGATAGAGAGGAATATGATATAGAGGAATATGATAGAGCGGAATATGATAGAGAGGAATATGATACAGATGAATATGCTAGAGAGGAATATGATATTTTATTTAATTGAACATTTATTTAACTAGGCAAGTCAGTTAAGAACGAATTTTGATTTACAATGACGGCCTACCAAAAGGTAAAAGGCCTTCTGCGGGGATGGGGGCTTGGATTAAAAATATAAATATAGGACAAAACACACATCACAACAAGAGTGACAACACAACACTACATAATGATAGACCCAACACGACAACATAGCACGGCAGCAACACATGACAACACCACATGGTTGCAACAGAACCTGACAACAACATGGAGGCAACACAACATGTTAGCAGAACAAAACAGGGCACAAACATTGTAAGGCACAGAAAACAGGAAAAAACACAAGAAGGTAGGGACAACAATACATCACTCAAAGCAGCCATAGAGGGAATATGATAGAGAGGAATATGACTAAGGGAGTATGAAATAGAGGAATATTTTTTACCATTATTTTACTAGGCAAGTCAGGTAAGAACAAATTCTTATTTACAATGACGGCCTAGGAACAGTGGGTTAACTGCCTGTTCAGGGGCAGAACAATAGATTTGTACCTTGTCAGCTCAGGGGTTTGAACTTGCAACCTTCCGGTTACTAGTCAAACGCTCTAACCACTACGCTACCCTGCCCTGGGTTCCTGATATAGAGGAATGTAATAATATGAAAGAGGCACATGATAGAGGGGAATATGACAAAGGGAGTATGAAATAGAGAAATATGATAGAGGATTACAATAGAGATGAATATGACAGAGGAATATGATATAGAGGAATGTATTAAGAGTGGAATATGATATAGAGTCATACGCTAGATACCTTCCCCATATCTGTTGGGTTCCACTCTCTGTTCCCTTTTTTTGCATTGAAAGTCATCTGTCCTTGTTTACCAGTGTGCTGAAGCTGTTCCTGTCTTGTTCTATGTCTGTTCACAATTAAATATTTGACTCCCCGTACCTGCATCTCATCTCCGGCGTCGGTCCTTAAATTATGATAGAGATGAACATGATAGAGAGGGATACTATAGAGCATATACACTGCTCAAAAAAGTAAAGGGAACACTAAAATAACACATCCTAGATATGAATGAATGTGTCACACCCTGACCATAGTTTACTTTGTATATTTCTATGTTGTGGTTGGTCAGGGTGTGATCTGAGTGGGCATTCTATGTTACATGTCTAGTTTGTCTAGTTCTATGTTCGGCCTGATATGGTTCTCAATCAGAGGCAGGTGTTCGTCATTGTCTCTGATTGGGAACCATATTTAGGTAGCCTGGGTTTCACTGTGTGTTTGTGGGTGATTGTTCCTGTCTATGTGTTTTCACCAGATAGGCTGTTTAGGTTTTCGTTACGTTTATTGTTTTTGTAGTGTTTGTGTTTAGTGTGTTTTTTTCATTAAACATGAATCGCAATAATCACGCTGCATTTTGGTCCGACTCTCCTTCTCATACAGACGAACGTCATTACAGAATCACCCACCACAAAAGGACCAAGCAGCGTGTCAACAGGCAGGAGCAGCGCGAGGAGATGCGCAATAAGGATTTCTGGACATGGGAGGAAATCCTCGACGGGAGAGGACCCTGGGCTAAACCAGGGGAGTGTAGCCGCCCAAAGGTGCAGCAGGAGAAGAGGCAACAGGAGCAGCCCAAAGAGGAGGTATGGACATGGGAGGACGAATTAGAAGGAAGAGGACCCTGGGCTCAGCCAGGAGAATATCGCCGCCCCAAAGAAGAACTGGAGGCGGCGAAAGCTGAGAGGCGCAGATATGAGGAGGCAGCACGACGTAGCGGATGGAAGCCTGAGAGGCAGCCCCAAAAATTTCTTGGATGGGGGGCTAACAGGGAGTATGGCTACGCCAGGTAGGAGACCTGGGCAGACTCCCTGTGCTTACCGGGGGGCTAGAGAGACCGGACAGGCACTGTGTTATGCAGTGGTGCGCACGGTGTCTCCAGTGCGGGTGCATAGCCCGGTGCGGTATATTCCAGCTCCGCGTGTCGGCCGGGCTAGATTGAGCGTCGAGCCTAATGCCATGAAGCCGGCTCTACGCAGCTGGTCCCCAGTGCGTCTCCTTGGGCCGGCTTACATGGTACCAGCCTTGCGCTCGGTGTCTCCGGTTCGCCTGCATAGCCCAGTGCGGGCTATTCCACCTCGCCGCACTGGCAGGGCGACCGTGAGCATTCAACCAGGTAAGGTTGGGCAGGCTCGGTGCTCAAGAGCTCCAGTGCGCCTGCACGGTCCGGTCTACCCAGTACCACCTCCACACCCCAGCCCTCCGGTAGCAGCTCCCCGCACCAGGCTTCCTGTGCGTGTCCTCGGCCCAGTACCACCAGTGCCAGCACCACGCATCAGGCCTACAGTGCGCCTCGCCTGTCCAGCGCTGCCAGAGCCTTCCTCCTCTTCAGCGCTGTCGGAGTCTCCCGCCTGTTTAGCGCTGTTAGAGCCTTCCTTCTCTACAGCGCTGCCGGAGTCTCCCGCCTGTTCAGAACTGCCAGTTTGCAAGGAGCTGCCAGTTTGCAAGGAGCTGCCAGTTTGCAAGGAGATGCCAGTTTGCAAGGAGCTGCCAGTCTGCATAGAGCTGCCAGTCTGCAAGGAGCTGCCAGTCTGCAAGGAGCTGCCAGTCTGCAAGGAGCTGCCAGTCTGCAAGGAGCTGCCAGTCTGCATAGAGCTGCCAGTCTGCAAGGAGCTGCCAGTCTGCATAAACCTGCCAGTCTGCAAGGAGCTGCCAGTCTGCAAGGAGCCGCCAGAGCTGCCAGTCTGCAGGATGCCGCCAAAGCTGCCAGTCTGCAAGGAGCCGCCAGAGCTGCCAGTCTGCAAGGAGCCGCCAGAGCTGCCAGTCTGCAAGGAGCCGCCAGAGCCGCCAGTCAGCATGGAGCAGCCAGGGCCGCCAGTCAGCATGGAGCAGCCAGGGCCGCCAGTCAGCATGGAGCAGCCAGGGCCGCCAGTCAGCATGGAGCAGCCAGGGCCGCCAGTCAGCATGGAGCAGCCAGGGCCGCCAGTCAGCATGGAGCAGCCAGAGCAGCCAGTCAGCATGGAGCAGCCAGAGCTGCCAGTCAGCATGGAGCAGCCAGAGCTGTCAGTCAGCATGGAGCAGCCAGTCAGCATGGAGCAGCCAGAGCTGCCAGTCAGCATGGGGCAGCCAATCAGCATGGAGCAGCCAGAGCTGCCAGTCGACCAGACTCTTCCAGATCTGCCAGTCGACCAGACTCTTCCAGATCTGCCAGTCGACCAGACTCTTCCAGATCTGCCAGTCGACCAGACTCTTCCAGATCTGCCAGTCGACCAGACTCTTCCAGATCTGCCAGTCGACCAGACTCTTCCAGATCTGCCAGTCGACCAGACTCTTCCAGATCTGCCAGTCGACCAGACTCTTCCAGATCTGCCAGTCGACCAGACTCTTCCAGATCTGCCAGTCGACCAGACTCTTCCAGATCTGCCAGTCAGCCAGGATCTGCTAGATCCAACTACCTGCCTGGGCTTCCTCTCAGTGCTGAGCTTCCTCTCAGTGCTGAGCTACCCATCAGTCCCGAGCTACCTCTGTCCCGAGCTGCCCCTCTGTCCCGAGCGGTCATTAAGGAGGGTAACCTATCTAGGGACGCTAAGGAGGTGGACTAAAACTATTATGGAGTGGGGTCCACGTCCAGCGCCAGAGCCGCCACCGCGGACAGATGCCCACCCAGAACCTCCCCTATAGGTTCAGGTTTTGCGGCCGGAGTCCGCACCTTGGGGGGGGGGGTACTGTCACACCCTGACCATAGTTTACTTTGTATATTTCTATGTTGTGGTTGGTCAGGGTGTGATCTGAGTGGGCATTCTATGTTACATGTCTAGTTTGTCTAGTTCTATGTTCGGCCTGATATGGTTCTCAATCAGAGGCAGGTGTTCGTCATTGTCTCTGATTGGGAACCATATTTAGGTAGCCTGGGTTTCACTGTGTGTTTGTGGGTGATTGTTCCTGTCTATGTGTTTTCACCAGATAGGCTGTTTAGGTTTTCGTTACGTTTATTGTTTTTGTAGTGTTTGTGTTTAGTGTGTTTTTTTCATTAAACATGAATCACAATAATCACGCTGCATTTTGGTCCGACTCTCCTTCTCATACAGACGAACGTCATTACAGAATGAAATATTCTTATTAAATACTTTTTTCTTTACATAGTTGAATGTGCTGACAACAAAATCACACAAAAATGATCAATGGAAATCAAATGTATCAACCCATGGAGGTCTGGATTTGGAGTCACACTCAAAATTAAAGTGGAAAACCACACTACAGGCTGATCCAACTTTGATGTAATGTCCTTAAAACAAGTCAAAATGAGGCTAAGCACAAACCCCACCTGTGGATGTCGGGCCCACATACCACCCTCATGGAGTCTGTTTCTGACCGTTTGAGCAGACACATGCACATTTGTGGCCTGCTGGAGGTCATTTTGCAGGGCTATGGCAGTGCTCCTCCTTGCACAAAGGCGGAGGTAGCGGTCCTGCTGCTGGGTTGTTGCCCTCCTACGGCCTCCTCCACGTCTCCTGATGTACTGGCCTGTCTCCTGGTAGCGCCTCCATGCTCTGGACACTACGCTGACAAACACAGCAAACCTTCTTGCCACAGCTCGCATTGAGGGGAATATGAGGGAATAAATATTTTTTTTATTTATTTCACCTTTATTTAACCAGGTAGGCAAGTTGAGAACAAGTTCTAATTTACAATTGCGACCTGAATATGAATATGATAGAGGGTAATATGATATATAAGGAAAATGATAGAGGGGAATATGATAGAAGCAATTTGATAGAGAAGAATATGATGGAAGGGAATATGATAGAGGGAATATGATAGAGGGAGTATAATTCCCAGAATATGATGGAAGGGAATATGATGAGAGGGAATATGATAGAAGGGAATATGATAGAGGGAATATGATAGAGGGGAATATGATGGAAGGGAATATGATAGAGGGAATATGATAGAGGGGAATATAATTCCCACAATATGATGGAAAGGAATATGATAGAAGGAATATGATAGAGAGCAATATGATAGAGGGAATATAATTCCCAGAATATGATGGAAGGGAATATGATGGAAGGGAATATGATAGAGGGAATATGATAGAGGGAATATGATAGAGGGAATATGATAGAGGGGAATATGATGGAAGGGAATATGATAGAAGGGAATATGATAGAGGGAATATGATAGAGGGGAATATGATGGAAGGGAATATGATAGAGGGGAATATGATGTAAGGGAATATGATAGAGGGAATATGATGGAAGGGAATATGATAGAGGGAATATGATAGAGGGAATATGATAGAGGGGAATATGACAGAGGGAATATGATAAGTGACGATTTTAGTTTGTATATCTTGGTGGGGCAAAGAAAATAAAAAATGTTGGATGCATGCCAACAAAACCACGACACAATACAACACTAAACAATACATTAATTGCACTATAACGGTGAAAGATTGTGCCCACATACTGTTAGAGCCTACATAAAGCTGTCCCAGCAGCAGAGTCCCAACATCAGTACCACTGCTGCACCTGGCTATCAGCAAAGCCTTGTCTGGTAGTGGAATAGTTCATTCATTCGGTGAGGCACATGGTCTGCTAACAGCTTACTTTCTCAGCTACAGTATATATATCTCTCTGCCATATTACGTCATTTATGTAGCAGCATACAATACATTTTTGGACTCACCTTGTTGTGCTGTGCTCACTTGAACAGGAAGGTGGCGCGGCTGTCCATCGTGGGAAAATGTTGTCATCAAACTTTGTTATCAAAGTCTGGCATCCTCTGGATTCATGGTGCTTTCAAGAGAACTGGAAACTCAACAACAACAAAAAGCTTGAATCATGATGACGTCAGTGATCTTCAGGTCGTAGCTCTAGAATGAGGCCTGAGTTCCGAATGTACAATTCTGAGCTGGATGAAAGTTCAAAACGTATTTTCCCAGTCGTAGCTCATTTTCCCGAGTTCCCAGATGTCTTGAACTTACTAAAGTCAGATTTTGCAGTTCCGAGTTAACAGTTGTTTTGAGCGCGGCACAAATAATGCTTCATTGACAGCATGGCCAATGTTGAATGTTTATGATTTTAAACTAGGAAAAGAGACCCTTAATCTTAGACTTGGGACTACACAGCCACTCCAGTGAATAGCAGGCTAATGATTGCATTGCAATGCTTGCAGTTAGCCACTGATTCCTTCCAAACCACTCATTGTTGAGTTTGCGATATCCAACTTAATGTTTATGTCCAATGGCCAATGAGCACCGATACGTTTTATCTATAATTAACAAATCAAAATATATTATATATTTGAGATTCTTCACAGTTGCCACCCGTTGCCTTGATGTCAGCTTTGTACCCTTTTGGCGATCTCTCAACCAGCTTCACCTGGAATGCTTTTCCAACAGTCTTGAAGGAGTTCCCACATATGCTGAGCACTTGTTGGCGGCTTTTCAAACTCATCCCAAACCATCTCAATTGGGTTGAGGTCAGGTGATTGTGGAGGCCAGGTCATCTGATGCAGCACTCATCACTCTCCTTCTTGTTCAAATAGCCCTTACACAGCCTGGAGGTGTGTTGGGTCATTAACCCGTTGAAAACAAATGAGAGTTCCACTAAGTGCAAACCAGATGGGATGGCGGATCGCTGCAGAATGCTGTGGTAGCCATGCCGGTTAAGTGTTCTTGAATTCTAAATGAATCCCAGACAGTGTCACCAGCAAAGCACCTCCATACCATCACACCTCCTCCATGCTTCACGCTGGGAACTACATATGCGGAGATCATCCATTCACCTACTCTGCATCTCACAAAGACACAGCGGTTGAAACCAAAATCTCAAATTTGGACTGATCAGACAAATGGACAGATTTCCACTGGTCTAATGTCTATTGCTTGTGTTTCTAGGCCCAAGCAAGTCTCTTCTTATTATTGGTGTCCTTTAGTAGTGGTTTCTTTGCAGAAATTCGACCATGAAGGACTGATTCATGCAGTCTCCTCTGAACAGTTGATGTTGAGATGTGTCTGTTACTTGAACTCTGTAAAGCATTTCTTTGGAATGCAATTTATGAGGCTGGTAACTCTAACGAACGTATCCTCTGCAGCAGAGGTATCTCTGGGTCTTCCTTTCCTGTGGCGGTCCTCATGAGAGCCAGTTTCATCATAGCGCTTGACGGTTCTTCAAATCAAATCAAAGTTTATTTGTCACGTGCGCTGAATACAACAGGTGTTGAGCTTGTGAAATGCTTACTTACAGGCTCTAACCAATAGTGCAAGAAAGGTATTATGTGAACAATAGGTAAGTAAAGAAATAAAACAACAGTAAAAAGACAGTGAAAAATAACAGTAGCGAGGCTATAAAAGTAGCGAGGCTACATACCTGTTAGTCAGGCTGATTGAGGTAGTATGTACATGTAGATATGATTAAAGTGACTGTGCATATATGATGAACAGAGAGTAGCAGTAGCGTACAATAGGGGTTGACTGGTGGAGGGTGGCGGGACATAATGCAGATAAACCGTTTAGCCAATGTGCGGGAGCACTGGTTGGTCGGGCCAATTGAGGAAGTATGTACATGAATGTATATTTAAAGTGACTATGCATATATGATAAACACAGAGTAGCATCAGCGTACAAGAGGGGTTGGGGGGGGGGGCTTTCAAAGTTCTTGACATTTTCCTGATTGTCTGATCTTCATGTCTTAAAGTAATGATGGACTGTCATTTCTCTTTGCTGTTTTGAACTGTTCTTGACATAATATGGACTTTTTTTTTTTAAGTGTACCTATGATGAAAATTACAGGCCTCTCTCATCTTTTTAAGTGGGAGAACTTGCACAATTGGTGGCTGACTAAATATTTTTTTGCCCCACTGTATGTGTTATTTCATAGTGTTGATGTCTTCACTATTATTCTACAATGTAGAAAAAAAGAGAAAAAAACCTTGAATGAGTAGGTGTGTCCAAACGTTTGACTGGTAAACATTGACAGTAGTGGTAGGCTGAGATCAAACAAATAACCTAAGTAAACCTGGATGCTAGTTGTGATATCTAAAACATATTGACTTTGAATTAGTCAAAACACCTGTATTATGAATGGTCAACCATTTGATATGAGGTAGAGCATTTTATTTGAATAAAAAATGTGCTTACATGGATTCAATGCAAATATCAGTTATGACTGTGCTGCATAGGCTAAAAAAGTGAATTGTTCCAGCATTTGACTACACATGAGAGCTTCTGTGGGTAGTCATGGCAATGAGGCCTTCCTTGTGACATCACAAGATTCTGATTCTGGGAGGTTAGCTGTTGTACAGACAAACAGAACAGTGTAAAGGTACTGATTCAACTAACTACTGACAGATTATTAATGTCCTATTTCATTAGAGAGAGAGAACACGCTGCTTACTGGAGAGGTAGGTTGTAATATAACTTACTGTATAACTATGTTTCTGTAGAATAACTACTTTTCAAATTACTTGTGTACTTACATTACCTTTTATTTAGGCCTAACATGCAATCATGGTGACAAGTGAAACTGTTGACGAGAGACAGTTTGTTTGAATCCAATTTTTGTGAGAAAATGGTTCATCCTGACACCTGAGATGACATGTTAGTTGTTGTAGTGAGCCAGGCTAATGGCAAATGCATTATATTGATGAAAGAAAAGCCTCTCTCTGTGTTAATAACAACCAATATTGTAATCAATTATCTGAATAAATCTGTACCAAAAGGGAAGGTTATGTAAAAAAACAAGTCGACCTACCTAATTTGTAGTTGCTAAATTGCTAATGAAAATCAGTTTTTCTTAAATGAATGGTCATCCATTTCAAATGGTTGAATTGATAGACCTCTTTGCATGAAGGTGCACACAGGGGCACTCAAAGAGAAGACTGGAGTGTTTACCTCCTTGTTTTATACAATATATGAAACTGTACAATAACTTAGGTCCTGCATGGATACAGAGTCATTTTCTACCCCAAACCTTTTTTGAATGATATGATATAAGTGATTAGTGTGTTTTGTGAAAACCAGGCCCAATATGGAGTGGGGGGGGGGGGGGGGGGGGTACAGAGAGAGACTGAAGTTTTCTTTTTAAAGTCTGTGTTGTGCTTTGTCATCTCCAATGGCAACGCCTTGCAACACAATGATGATGTCATAAAGGATATTGTGCACATAATGATAGGAAAGGCAACCATTTGATTCATTTGAACTTGGTCGAGTTTCCAGTAGCCAACTTTTTACTAGTAATTCAGATAGGCCTATTGCGTAATCATCTCTGGATCAGGATTGTCACTTGCTTCATTGTAAGTAAATGGGAAGAAAATGTGTGCACATTGTAAAGAGATGCATTATTCTTTGGTGAGCAACACGCCACTTACTACAACGTTATGTATTTTTCAGAGTTATTGTTAGCTAGGAGGAAGACATGGAGGGTTCAACGCTGACACAGAGGAGGGCTGAGTGTCAGTTGAAGGAAAGGGATATTCAGACAGAATACATGATGGAGCTGGGAGCCAGGTTGGCTCTGGTGAGACAGATCCAGAGGGAGCAGGAGAAGGAGATGAAGAGGATTTGGTTTGAGACGAGGAAAATGCCAAGCCTGATTGAGGAGGTAACAAGACCAACTTTGACAAAGTTGACTAGAGTTCTATTGAACAATATTGATTAAAGCAAATACATGTCAATATACGGGCAAAATGTGCGATATGCCATGAATTGTAAGCTAACAATATTTTGTCTGACATCTTTTCTTGTGTTGCATCATGTCTGTCTCTCTGTTTGAGTATTGTTATGTACATAGTCCTCAGTTCTTAAGGTTGTCTTAAATAAATAAAAATAACTAGACCAAGTGATCTCTCGTAGACCTTCATATCAGGATTATATGGTTGTCCCATCTAGTTACCTTAAGTTGAATGCACTAACTGTAAGTCGTTCTGGATAAAAGCATCTGCTAGATGTCTAAAATGTCAAATGCTATGCTGGGTGTGGGGCATGTATTTTTACAATTTGTTGACGCATTGGCTAGAAGACCCAGGGTTGGTACAGACTGGTGCAGAGCATCTGAGAGGACACTAGATATATACAGTGTCTTTGGAAAGAATTCGGACACCTTGACTTTTTCTACCTTTTTTTACATAATAGCCTTATTTTAAAATTGATTGAATATATGCAAATTCTCAGCAATCTACAAACAATACCCCATATTGACAAAGCAAATACAGGTTTTTAGAAATGTTGAAATACCTTTTTTACGTAAGTATTCAGACCCTTTGCTATGAGACTGGAAATTAGCTCCTGTTCATCCTGTATTTTCAACTGATTGGACATGATTTGGAAAGGCACACACCTGTCTATATAAGGTCCCACAGTTGACAGTTCATGTCAGAGCAAACAACAAACCATGAGGTTGAAGGAATTCTCCGTAGAGCTCTGAAACAGGATTGTGTCGAGGCACAAATCTGGGGAAGGGTACAAAACCTCTCCTCAACATTGAAGGTCCCCAAGAACGCACTGTTCTCCATCATTCTTAAATGGAAGATGTTTGGAACCACCAAGACTCTTCCTAGAGCTGGCCGCCCAGCCAAACTGAGCAATCGGGGGAGAAGGGCCTTGGTCAGGGAGGTGACTAGGAACCAGATGGTGACTCTGACAGAGCTCTAGAGTTCCTCTGTGGAGATGGGAGAACTTTCCAAAAGGACAACCATCTCTGCAGCACTCCACCAATCAGGCCTTTAAGGTAGAGTGGCCAGATGGAAGCTACTCCTCAGTAGAAGGCACATGACAGCCTGCTTGGAGTTTGCCAAAAGGCACCTGAAGTCTCTCAGTCCATGAGAAACAAGATGCTCTGGTCTGATGAAATCAAGATTGAACTATTTTGCCCCAATGCCAAGGGTCACATCTGGAGTAAATCTGCCACCACCCCTTCGGTGAAGCATGGTGGTGGCAGCATCATGCTGTGGGGATGTTTTTCAATTGCAGGGAATAGGAGACTAGTCAGGATCTAGGCAAAGATGAACAGAGCAAAGTACAGAGAGATCCTTGATGACAACCTGCTCCAGAACAATCAGGACCTCAGAGTGTGGTGAAGAGTCACCTTCCAACAGAACAATGACCCTATGTACATAGCCAAGACAACGCAGAAGTTTCTTCGGGACAAGTCTCTGAATGTCCTTTATTGGCCCATCCAGAGACTGGACTTGTACCTGATCGAACATCTCTGGAGAGACCGGAAAATAGCTGTGCAGAAAATCTCCCCATCCAACCTAACTTGGATTCTCCTAAGATTGGGAGAATTCCCCAAACACAAGATTTCCAAGCTTGTAGCGTAATACCCAAGAATATTCTATGCTGTAATCGCTGCCAAAGGTGCTTCAACAACGTACTGAGTAAAGGGTCTGGATACTTATGTAAATGTGATATTTCACATTTTATTTGTAATGAATTTGGAACAATTCTGTTTTTGCTTTGCCATTATGGGCTATTGTGTGTAGATTGATGAGGGAAAAAAACGATTTATTACATTTTTTAATTAGGCTGTAAGGTAACAAAATGTGGAAAAAGTGAAGGGGTCTGAATACTTTCCGAAGGCACTGTATATGTGATGTATAAGTAAATAGCGTTGACTCATAAAGTATGTATGTCGTGAATGTGATCACTTTCAACATGTCTGTTTCTTTTCTCCTGCAGAATGTGAGAGATGTGACCAACCGTCCACTCACTGAGTTCATGGCTCCCTGTATTGACTCCCTCCCACCGCTGGCTTTCACCAATCGGAGGCCTATACCAACCATGTTACATCCCCCCTCTCCATTGGCCATATGCGCTCAGGATGCACAGCGGTTCATTGTATTTTCATACTTTGTCCCTGCTGAGTGCCCAGTTGCCACAGCAGATGTATCTACTGGTAAAAGAGAGGACTTATTGACAGATACGCATCCTTCCTCAATGCTGCATCGATACCTGCCACACTTCTTTAACGATGACTCCATTCCACCACAGCAGACAGTAGAGGGAACCACTGAGCTCTCAGTTGCTCCAGTGGCAATATCTAATATAAAGGAAGAGGACAGATTCTATCCTTTCTCCCTCCCACCACTGGCTCAGCGGTTCGTTGGCAATTCATTCATTGTCCCAGAAACCTCCCAGCCTGCTGTTTCAGCCACAGAGTGCCGAGTTGCCAAAGAGGCCACTGCAGACACAGCCACTGTCAAGAGAGAGAACCGATGGGCAGCCAGAAGTCTTCCTTCAGTGCTGCCTCCATGCCTGCCACCAGTCTTTGACGATGACTTCATGCCTCCAGAGCAGACAGTAGAGGATGCCTATGAGGTCTCAGGTGCTACAGAGAACACTTCAGGCACAGCTACTGTTGATGGAGTGGACAGATCAACAGCTAAATGCCCTGTCCCAATGCTGCCTCCAAGTCTGCCACCTGTCTTTGACAATGACTACAAACTGCCAGAGGAGGCAGTAGAGGGAACCAACAAGTGTCCAGTCGCCAGTGAATCTGCCGCTTCCGTGTCCGCTGTCCTCCAAGAGGAGTTTTCAGCTGATAAGAGTCTTCCTGCACCCGCAGCACTGCCTCTAAGGCTGCCCTGCACCCACAGCATTGACCACAAACAGCTGTGGGAGAAAGTTGAGGACAACACAGAGTTCTCAGTAGACAAAGAAGCAACTGTTGCCATTTACACTTGGGAAGATAAAAGTCCTTCAGTTCTGCCATGCATCCACAACAACAACGACCACCAACTGCCAGAGGAGACAGTTGAGGACAACACAGAGTGCTCAGTTGACACCGAGGCAAGTGCAGTTGCATCCACTGTCAAGAGAGAGGAACTGACAGGTGATAAAAGCCCTGTCCGAGCAATTCCTCCAATCCTGGGATGCATCCATGACAAGGACCACAAGGAGCCAGAGCAGAAAGTGAAGGGCCCTAGTGAAGAGGTGGATCTCTGCCCTCACGCTCACCAGCTGGACCCAGATGCTAACTTAACTCTGGCAACCCGCAATGATGAACCCAGGACCTGGACCCTGGAAGAGGCAAAGGTAGGTGTCCTATTTTACACTACTACTTTACAGGTCTGGGGGTCAGTTCCATTTCAATTCAAAGCATTGAAGAGAATTGGAATTTTAGAGTTCTTTTTGAATTGACTGGAATTGACCCCAACCTTGCTGCTCTTTGCTCATAGTATGAAACATCACCCCTCACTAGAGTTAACATTTGTATTACTTTTAGTATGGACCCAGGAAGAACATCTATGGGTATTGTAAAATATAATGGGAATACAAAAAAAACAAGGGACCTTAATTACTGTCCTCCAAATTGTGTGCCCCATGAGGTCATCATTGTATGTCGATCACTCAAATGTGTATTGAATGTGACACATTGGAACAATATTACATCTAGAGTCAATGTCTTCCTGTCAGGATTATTGGATAGGCATTGAAATTGAGAGTGAAGAGAGAAGCGTCAAGGAGGAGGTGAGACAGAGGGAGGGATTGAAGCGTGAGGCGGACTGTGCCCATTCCAAGAGCTCCAATGGGATGGCTTCATCAGAGAGAGCAGAGACCATCCTTGGAAGAGTGGGCTTTCTGGTCATGAACCACATGCAGAAAATCCCATTTTTGAAGATGAAGGAAAAAGAGAAAAATAAGAAACTGCATAAGAAGTTGAAAGATGACGAGAAAGAGAGAAAGGAGAAGAAAAACAAGGAGGAGGAGAACAAAAAGAGGGAGAAGAAAGAGATGAATGAGAGAGATAAAGAGCAGAAGAAAGTCATGAAGGCTGAGAAAAAGAGGGAGAAGTTAGAACAGAAAAAGAGAGAGAAGGAAAGAAAAGAGAAGGAAAAGGCAGAGATAAAGAGGTTAGAGGGGCTGATGAAGATACATAATGACATGATGAAAGACAGGATTAAGAAAGAGAAGAGGTGTTCTGAGGAGCTGAAAAAGAGAGAGAAAGCTCAAGCTGAGTTCTTGGAGATGGAGAGAAAGATTCAAGAAAAGGAGGAGAAGAAGAGAGAAAAGAGGAGGAAAGAGGAGAGGAAGAGACTAGAGAAGAAGAAAAAGAGGGAGCCAGCTGGAGGTGGAAATGAGAGGGTGATAGAAGAGCAGGGAAAGGATGAAAGCTTGAAGATGGATGAGTAGACTGGGTATTAGAGAGAGAGAGCAAGGCGGGATGCTGTATTTTTGCATGCAATGAAAAATGCAATAAAAAAAATCTTTAAAAAAGGTTTACTCTCTGTTTGATTTTTGTCAAGGCGTACTGTATAACACAGTATAAACAAACAATGTTTACATTTCATAAATCTGGGGAGTGTTGCACTGTTAAAATGTTGAATTCCAAATCTACCCGATGGAGCGGAGCTATTCTGAGATGAGGAGGACGGAAAGGGAGGGGAGTAGATGGAGGGTAGAGCAGAGTTTGGAAATTGATAGAGTTGAATATGACAGAGAGGAATATGATAGAGGGGAATATAATAGAGTGGAATATGATAGAGAGGAATATGACAGAGGGGAATACAATAGAGAGGAATTTGATAGAGGGGAATACGAGAGAGAGGAATATGATAGAGGGGAAAATGATAGAGAGGAATTTTATAGATGGAAAGGAATATGATAGAGAGGAATTTGACAGAGGAATATGATAGAGGGGAATATGATAGAGTGGAATACGATAGAGAGGAATATGATAGAGGAGAATATGATAGAGTGGAATACGATAGAGAGGAATATGATAGAGTGGAATATGATAGCGAGGAATATGATAGAGAGGAATATGATAGAGTGGAATATGATAGCGAGGAATATGATAGAGTGGAATATGATAGAGTGGAATATGATAGAGAGGAATATGACAGAGGGGAATACAATAGAGAGGAATTTGATAGTTGGGAATACGAGAGAGAGGAATATGATAGAGGGGAAAATGATAGAGAGGAATTTTATAGATGGAAAGGAATATGATAGAGAGGAATTTGACAGAGGAATATGATAGAGTGGAATACAATAGAGAGGAATATGATAGAGGAGAATATGATAGAGTGGAATACGATAGAGAGGAATATGATAGAGAGAAATATGATAGAGAGGAATATGATAGCGAGGAATATGATAGAGAGGAATATGATAGAGTGGAATATGATAGCGAGGAATATGATAGAGTGGAATATGATAGAGTGGAATATGATAGAGAGGAATATGACAGAGGGGAATACAATAGAGAGGAATTTGATAGTTGGGAATACGAGAGAGGAATATGATAGAGGGGAAAATGATAGAGAGGAATTTTATAGATGGAAAGGAATATGATAGAGAGGAATTTGACAGAGGAATATGATAGAGTGGAATACAATAGAGAGGAATATGATAGAGAGAAATATGATAGAGAGGAATATGATAGAGTGGAATATGATAGCGAGGAATATGATAGAGTGGAATATGATAGAGAGGAATATGATAGAGTGGAATATGATAGCGAGGAATATGATAGAGTGGAATATGATAGAGAGGAATATGATAGAGAGGAATATAATAGAGAGGAATATGATGAAGGGAAATATGATAAAGGGAAGATGATACAGATGAATATGCTAGAGTGAGTGACAACATTACATAATGTTAGACCCAACACGACAACATAGCATGGCAGCAACACATGACAACACAACATGGTTGCAACAGAACCTGACAACAACATGGAGGCAACACAGCATGTTAGCAGAACAAAACAGGGCACAAACATTGTAGGGCACAGAAAACAGCAAAAAACACAAGAAGGTAGGGACAACAATACATCACTCAAAGCAGCCATAGAGGGAATATGATAGAGGCACATGATAGAGGGGTATGTGACTAAGGGATTATGAAATAGAGGAATATGATAGAGGGAATATGACAGAGGAATATATTATAGAGGAATGTAATAAGAGGGGAATATGATAGAGGAGAAATGATAGAGGGGAATATGACAAAGGGGAATATGATACAGGGAAAACGATAGAGGGGAATATTATAGAGGGGAATATGATAGAGGGGAATATGACAAAGGGGAATATGATACAGGGAAAACGATAGAGGGGAATATTATAGAGGGAATATGATAGAGGGGAATATTATAGAGTGTAATATGATAGAGGGGAATGTGATAGAGGGGAATGTGATATACAAGGAATATAATAGAGAGAAATATGATAGAGGGGAATGTGATAGAGGGGAATATGATAGAGAGGAAAATGATAGAGAGAAATATGATATGTAATAAATATGATAGAGGGTAATATTATATTTAAGGAATATGATAGACCGAAATATGATAGAGGGGAATATGATATATAATAAATATGATAGAGGGTAATATGATAGAGTGTAATATGATATTTAAGGAAAATGATAGACAGGAATATGAGAGGGAATATGATAAAGGGGAATATGATAGAGGGAATATGTTAGAGGGGAATATGTTAGAGGGAACATGATAGAGGGGAATATGTGTCACTCCTGCTCACCTCTGTCGTTACCTTCCCCATATCTGTTGGGTTCCCCTCTCTGTTCCCTGTTTCTGCATTGAAAGTCATCTGTCCTTGTTTACCAGTGTGCTGAAGCTGTTCCTGTCTTGTTCTATGTCTGTTCCCCATTTAAATGTTTAACTCCCAGTACCTGCTTCTCATCTCCGGCGTTGGACCGTAACTTATGATAGAGATGAACATGACAGAGAGGAAAATGATAGAGATGATAATGATAGAGGGAATATGATAGAGGGTGTCACGACTTCCACCAAAGTTTGCTCCCCTGCCTGTTCGGGCGGGGCTCGGCAGTCCTCGTCACCGGCGCCCTGTGTTGTGGGCATTGCTTTTGGTCCCGATTTAAAGTGCACTTCTTCCTGTGGAACTCTCTGCTCTCTGCGCCTGATTCTTCCTCACACACCTAGTCCCTCGTGACAGACTTCCGCACCCCGTGATTGGAATCAGCAGAAGCAGCCGCACCTCCTATCCCATCGATGGAGGAGAGGGTCCTCCATCACACCAGCATTCTCCACCGAATAGGATTGGCGAAGGATCTGATGATGGAGAGGATGGACCGATGGGAGAGGAGTGGCCTTCCTACCTCATCTCCAGCACCCCCTCCACCAGCACCTCCTACCCCTGCTACAGCATCCGGCTCCGGGGCTCTGCGACTGGCGCTCTCTAGGGAGTATGATGGGATGGCGGCTGGGTGTCAGGGGTTCCTCCTCCAACTAGAACTATACCTGGCGACCGTCGGGCGACTATACCCGAGTTCACCCGCCGATTCCGGAGCTGTGTTCAATCACCCACCAGGGGGTCGTGCGGCGGGTTCAGACTTTGCCCTGGAGTTCAGGACCTTGGCCGCAGGAGCAGGGTGGAACGACAGGGCTTTGTCCGCAGGGAGCTAGCGTGTCGGGACACCACCCTCAGTTTGGATGAACTTATAGACATGTCCATTCGTCTGGACAACCTGCTGGCTGCCCCCAGGAGTCCGGAACAGGCCCTGCTGTTTCCGCCCCCGGGCGTCCGGAACAGGCCCTGCTGTTTCCACCCCCAGGCCCTCCTGCTCCCATCCCCATGGAGTTAGGGGGGGCTGCATCGAGGGGGACCCGGAGGAGGAGTTTCCTCCTGCACCAGTTGTGGTCGGCGAGGACACACGTCGACAGGTGCTGGAGGAACTCGGCTGGGAGTCGGGGGGGCAGGCGGAGCACTACTCGGTCACCCCAGGTGAGTCAGCACCAGACTCACCCAGAGCTTCCTGTCGGTCATATGTTTGTGTTAACCTCTTTTCCTGGGTTTTCTCTCTCTCTACAGCATAAGGCGCTAGTCGATTCAGGCGCAGCTGGGAACTTCATAGATCGTGGGCTCGCGTTAAGGCTAGGGATTCCCCTGGTGTCGTTAGACCTACCTTTTTTCCGTGCACTCCTTAGATAGCCGACCATTTGGGTCAGGAGTGGTCAGGGAGGCCATGGTGCCACTGGACATGGTAACGAAGGGGGGTCATAAGGAGCGGATTACAACACCAGTGATGTTGGGAATTCCCTGGCTAGCTCATCACAACCCGGTGATTTCCTGGCGACAGGGGGCTCTTAGAGGGTGGTCAGAGGAGTGTTCAGACAGGTGTATAGGAGTTTCCGTTGGTGCGACTACAGTGGAGAGTCCAGACCAGGTTTCCACCTTGCGCATTCCCTCTGAATATGCCGATTTGTCTATCGCCTTCAGTAAGAGGAAGGCGACCCAATTACCACCCCATCGTCGAGTGGACAGCACGATAGACCTCCTGGAGAACGCTGCACTTCCTAGGAGTCACGTGTACCCATTGTCCCAGGAGGAGACGGTAGCTATGGAGACATATGTTACTGAATCGCTGGGACAGGGGTACATTCGGCCCTCCGCATCACCCGTCTCCTCAAGCTTCTTTTTTGTGAAGAAGAAGGAGGGAGGTCTGAGCCCGTGCATTGATTATCGAGGTCTAAATTCTATCACAGTGGGGTTTAGTTACCCACTACCTCTCATCGCTACGGCGGTGGAATCATTTCACGGGACGCGCTTCTTCACAAAACTGGACCTGTGGAGTGCCGTCTTCCAATCCTTCGTAGACGAGATTCTCCGAGACCTGCTCGAGCAGGGAGTGGTAGTGTACATCGTTGACATCCTGATCTATTCTGCCACATGCGCGGCGCACGTGTCTCTGGTGCATAAGGTACTTGGGCGACTGCTGGAGCATGACCTGTATGTCAAGGCCGAGAAATGTGTGTTCTTCAAACAGGCCGTTTCCTAGATGGGTTATCGTATTTCTACCTCCGGGGTGGTGATGGAGTGTGACTGCGTTACAGCCGTGCGTAATTGGCTGACTCCGACCACGGTGAAAGAGATGCAGCGTTTTTTAGGGTTTGCCAATTACTACAAAACTCCTGGGTTTTGTTCAGGTGGCTGCTCCCATTACCTCACTGCTGAAGGGAGGACCGGTGTGCTTGGGTTGGTCAGCAGAGGCGGGCAGAGCTTTCAGTCGTCTGAAGGAGCTGTTCACCAATGCGCCCGTGTTGGCGTTCATAGTGCAGGTGGACGTGTCCGAGGCTGGGGTCGGGCCGTGCTGTCCCAGCGCTCGGGCGTGCCACCAAAGCTCCGCCCTTGTGCCTTCTTTTTGAGGAATCTCGGTCCGGCGGAGCGAAACTATGATGTGGGGGACCGGGAGTTGTTAGCTGTAGTCGAGGCTCTGAAGGTGTGGAGACATTGGCTTAAGGGGGCTAAGCACCCTTTTCTCATCTGGACTGACCATCGTACTCTCGACTATATCCGGGCAGCGAGGAAACTGAATCCGCGTCCGGCTAGGTAGGCCATGTTCTTTACCCGGTTTCGTTTCACCATCTCGTACCGGCCAGGCTCCCAAAAGACTAAAGCCGACGCGCTGTCCCGTCTCTATGATACCGAGGAGCGGTCCGTCGAGCCGACCCCATCCTTCCACCTTCATGTCTCGTGGCACCGGTAGTACGGGAGGTGGACGCGGAGATGGAGAGGGCATCACGGTTAGAGCCGGCCGTGATAAACTAATCCGTTGGGCTCATACTCTACCCTCCTCGGGTCATCCTGGCATATAGAGGACAGTGTGGAGTCTTAGGGGGAGATACAGGTTGCCCACGTTGGCTAAGGACGTGAGATCCTCGACACTTGCCTAGAGGGAAGTTACAGCCCCTCCCCGTTCCACAATGGCCGTGGACCCACTTATTGGTGGACTTCCTCACCGACCTTCCCCCGTCCCAAGGAAGTACTACGATCCTGGTCGTTGTGGATCGGTTGTCTAAGTCCTGCCATCTCATCCCGTTGCCCGGTCTCCCTACAGCCCTGCAGACTGCGGAGGCCCTGTTTACCTATGTCTTCCACCACGAGAGTATTGGGCAGGTGGAGCGAGTAAACCAGGATGTAGGCAGGTTTCTGCTGTCATATGGCCGGGACCGGCCAGGTGAGTGGGCAAGGTATGTTCCTTGGGCTGAGCTCGCTCAGAACTCCTTCCGCCACTCCTCAACGAACATGTCCCCTCTTCAGTGTGTGTTGGGCTACCAGCCGGTCCTGGCCCCATGGCATCAGAGTCAGACCGAGGCTCCTGCGGTAGAGGAATGGGTACAGCGCTCAAAGGACACCTGGAAAGCCGTCCAGGAATCGCTGAGACTGGCGGGGGGACGGCAGAAGAAGAGCGCTGACCAGCACTGCAGTGATGCCCCCGTGTTCGCACTGTGGGACCGGGTCTGGCTCTCGACAGAGCCCTCCGCCTGCCCTGCCGGAAGCTGGGGCCGCAGTGTGTGGGGCCATTTAAAGTCCTGAGGAGAATAAACGAGGTGTGTTACAGGTTACAACTTCCTACGTATTATCGTATTAACCCCTCGTTTCATGTGTCTCTCCTCAGGCTGGTGGTGGCTGGTCCCTTTCAAGAAGGTGAGGTGCCTGAGGTCCTGTCACGACTTCCGTCGAAGTTGGCTCCCCTGCCTGTTCGGGCGGTGCTCGGCGGTCGTCGTCACCGGCCTGCTAGCCACCACCGATCCCTTTTTCGTTTTCTGTTTGTTTTATCTTATTAGTTGCACCTGTGTCTCTTTGTGTTTGCTTGATGGGCTTCCTTATTTAAAGTTAGTATACCCGCCCTTGTTTTGTGCGGATTATTCTTGTGTTACGTTTGTGTGTTATTAGGTGTGTTCGTGCTGTGTTTTGTGTTGGTCCATATTTTTCCGCGCCCTGTGTTGTGGGCATTGCTTTTGGTCCCGAATTAAAGTGCACTTCTTCCTGTGGAACTCTCTGCTCTCTGCGCCTGATTCTTCCTCACACACCTAGTCCCTCGTGACAGAGAGGAATATGATAGAGGGGATTATGATGTATAGTAAAAATTATAGAGGGTAGTATGATAGAAGGAATTTGATAGAGCGGAAAATCAAAGAGAGGAATATGATAGAGGGGAAAATGATAGAGAGGAATGTGATAGAGTTTAATATGATATTTAATGAATATTATAGAGGGATTATGATAGAGGGAAAATGTTGGAGAGGAATATGATAGAGGGGAATTCACTCCTGCTACCTATCTTCCCCCGTCTGTCGAGGGCGCCAAGCTCCCCAGCATTGATCGCTTCTGTCATCATCATTACTCACACCTGCCTTCCCCCATCTTGCGGGTCAGCGATTATTGTTCTCACCTGGACCTAATCACCTCTGTCATTACCTTCCCCATATCTGTCGGGTTCCACTCTCTGTTCCCTGTTTCTGCATTGAAAGTCATCTGTCCTTGTTTACCAGTGTGCTGAAGCTGTTCCTGTCTTGTTCACAATTAAATATTTGACTCCCCGTACCTGCTTCTCATCTCCGGCGTCGGTCCTTAAATTATGATAGAGATGAACATGATAGAGAGGGATACTATAGAGTATATGGGTTTTGTCCAACTTGTCTCTGGACCCACTCACTGTCACAATCATACTCTGGACCTAGTTTTGTCCCCTGGAATAAATGTTGTGGATATTAATGTTTTTCCTCATAATCCTGGACTATCGGACCACCATTTTATTACGTTTGCAATTGCAACAAATAATCTGCTCAGACCCCAACCAAGGAACATCAAAAGTCGTCCTATAAATTCACAGACAACACAAAGATTCCTTGATGTCCTTCCAGATTCCCTCTGTCTACCCAAGGACGCCAGAGGACAAAAATCAGTTAACCACCTAACTGAGGAACTCAATTTAACCTTGCGCAATACCCTAGATGCAGTTGCACCCCTAAAAACTAAAAACATTTATCATAAGAAACTAGCTCCCTGGTACACATAAAATACCCGAGCTCTGAAGCAAGCTTCCAGAAAATTGGAACGGAAATGGCGCCACACCAAACTGGAAGTCTTCCGACTAGCTTGGAAAGACAGTACCGTGCAGTACCGAAGAGCCCTTACTGCTGCTCGATCATCCTATTTTTAATTGAGGAAAATAAGAACAATCCGAAATTCCTTTTTGATACTGTCGCAAAGCTAACTAAAAAGCAGCATTCCCCAAGAGAGGATGGCTTTCACTTCAGCAGTGATAAATTCATGAACTTCTTTGAGGAAAAGATCATGATTATTAGAAAGCAAATTACGGACTCTTTAAATCTGCGTATTCCTTCAAAGCTCAGTTGTTCTGAGTCTGCACCACTCTGCCAGGACCTAGGATCAAGAGAGACGCTCAAGTGTTTTAGTACTATATCTCTTGACACGATGAAAATAATCATGGCCTCTAAACCTTCAAGCTGCATACTGGACCCTATTCCAACTAAACTACTGAAAGAGCTGCTTCCTGTGCTTGGCCCTCCTATGTTGAACATAATAAACGGCTCTCTATCCACCGGATGTGTACCAAACTCACTAAAAGTGGCAGCAATAAAGCCTCTCTTGAAAAAGCCAAACCTTGAGCGAGAAAATATAAAAAACTATCGGCCTATATCGAATCTTCCTCTCAAAAATTTTAGAAAAGGCTGTTGCGCAGCAACTCACTGCCTTCCTGAAGACAAACAATGCATACGAAATGCTTCAGTCTAGTTTTAGACCCCATCATTGCACTAAGACTGCACTTGTGAAGGTGGTAAATTATCTTTTAATGGCGTCAGCCTGAGGCTCTGCATCTGTCCTCGTGCTCCTAGACCTTAGTGCTCCTTTTGATACCATCCATCACCACATTCTTTTGGAGAGATTGGAAACCCAAATTGGTCTACACGGACAAGTTCTGGCCTGGTTTAGATCTTATCTGTCGGAAAGATATCAGTTTGTCTCTGTGAATGGTTTGTCCTCTGACAAATCAACTGTACATTTTGGTGTTCCTCAAGGTTCCGTTTTAGGACCACTATTGTTTTCACTATATATTTTACCTCTTGGGGATGTCATTCGAAAACATAATGTTAACTTTCACTGCTATGCGGATGACACACAGCTGTATGTACATTTCAATGAAACATGGTGAAGCCCCAAAGTTGCCCTCGCTAGAAGCATGTGTTTCAGACATAAGGAAGTGGATGGCTGCAAACATTCTACTTTTAAACTCAGACAAAACAGAGATGCTTGTTCTAGGTCCCAAGAAACAAAGAGCTCTTCTGTTGAATCGGACAATTAATCTTAATGGTTGTACAGTAGTCTCAAATAAAACTGTGAAGGACCTCGGCGTTACTCTGGACCCTGATCTCTCTTTTGAAGAACATATCAAGACCATTTCAAGGACTGATTTTTTCCATCTACGTAACATTGCAAAAATCAGAAACTTTCTGTTCAAAAATGATGCAGAAAAATTAATCCATGCTTTTGTCACTTCTAGGTTAGACTACTGCAATGCTTTACTTTCCGGCTACCCGGATAAAGCACTAAATAAACTTCAGTTAGTGCTAAATACGGCTGCTAGAATCGTGACTAGAACCAAAAAATTAGATCATATTACTCCAGTGCTAGCCTCCCTACACTGGCTTCCTGTAAAGATAAGGGCTGATTTCAAGGTTTTACTGCGGACCTACAAAGCATTACATTGCTCCTACCTATCTGTCTGATTTGGTCCTGCCGTACATACCTACACGAACGCTACGGTCACAAGACACAGGCCTCCCAATTGTCCCTAGAATTTCTTAGCAAACAGTTGGAGGCAGGGCTTTCTCCTATAGAGCTCCATTTTTATGGAATGGTCTGCCTACTACCCATGTGAGAGACGCAGACTCGGTCTCAACCTTTAAGTCTTTACTGAAGACTCATCTCTTCAGTGGGTCATATGATTGAGTGTAGTCTGGTCCAGGAGTGTGAAGGTGAACGGAAAGGCTCTGGAGCAACGAACCGCCCTTGCTGTCTCTGCCTGGCCGGTTCCCCTCTCTCCACTGGGATTCTCTGCCTCTAACCCTATTACAGGGGCTGAGTCACTGGCTTACTGGTGCTCTTTCATGCCGTCCCTATGAGGGGTGCGTCACTTGAGTGGATTGAGTCACTGACGTGATCTTCCTGTCTGGGTTGGCGCCCCCTTTGGGTTGTGCCGTGGCGGAGATCTTTGTGGGCTATACTCAGCATTGTCTCAGGATGGTAAGTTGGTGGTTGAAGATATCCCTCTAGTGGTGTGGGGGCTGTGCTTTGGCAAAGTGGGTGGGGTTATATCCTTCCTGTTTGGCCCTGTCCGGGGGTATCATCGGATGGGGCCACAGTGTCTCCTGACCCCTCCTGTCTAAGAAGTAGTTTATGTGTTGGGGGGCTAGGGTCAGTTTGTTATATCTGGAGTATTCCGGTGTGAATTTAAGTATGCTCTCTCTAATTCTCTCAGAGGACCTGAGCCCTAGGACCATGCCTCAGGACTACCTGGCATGATGACTCCTTGCTGTCCCCAGTCCACCTGGCCGTGCTGCTGCTCGAGTTTCAGCTGTTCTGCCTGCAGCTATGGAATCCTGACCTGTTCACCGGACGTGCTACCTGT
Source organism: Oncorhynchus clarkii lewisi (assembly GCF_045791955.1). Lineage (NCBI taxonomy): Eukaryota > Metazoa > Chordata > Actinopteri > Salmoniformes > Salmonidae > Oncorhynchus > Oncorhynchus clarkii. The sequence continues at coordinate 18,853,024 of NC_092172.1, read as the reverse complement.
CCCAGACCTGCTTTTTTCAACTCTCTGGAGACAGCAGGAGCGGTAGAGATACTCTTAATGATCAGCTATGAAAAGCCAACTGACATTTACTCCTGAGGTGCTGACTTGCTGCACCCTCTACAACTACTGTGATTATCATTATTTGACCATGCTGGTCATTTATGAACATTTGAACATCTTGGCCATGTTGTTATAATCTCCACCCGGCACAGCCAGAAGAGGACTGGCCACCCCTCATAGCCTGGTTCCTCTCTAGGTTTCTTCCTAGGTTTTGGCCTTTCTAGGGAGTTTTTCCTAGCCACCGTGCTTCTACCCCTGCATTGCTTGCTGTTTGGGGTTTAGGATGGGTTTCTGTACAGCACTTTTGAGATATCAGCTGATGTAAAAAGGGCTATATAAATACATTTGATTTGATGTCTTGAGAAATTAACTAGTCTTAAAACAGGCAAATACTGTCATCAAAAAGTGCAGAATAAAAGTAATTCTCTGGCTTGTAGATATCAAACAACTATATTGAACAAAAATATAAACGCACCATGCAACAATATCAACGATTTTACTGAGTTACAGCTCATTTAAGGAAATCTGTCATAAATTCATTAGACCCTAATCAATGGATTTCACGACTGGGCAGGGGCTCAGCCATGGGTGGGCATAGGCCCACCCAATCAGAACTAATTTTTCCCCACAAAAGGCCTTTATTACAGACATGCATACTCCTCAGTTCCATCAACTGTCCGTGTGACTCGTCTCAGATGATCCCGCAGGTAAAGAAGCCGAATATGGAAGTCCTGGGCTGGCATGGGTTATACGCGGTTTGCGGTTGTGAGGCCGGTTGGATCTACTGCCAAATTCTCTAAAATGACGGAGGGGGCTTATGGTAGAGAAATGAACATTACATTCTCTGGCAACAACTCTGGTGGACATTCCTACAGTCAGCATGCCAATTACACTCTCCCTCAAAACTTGAAATCCCTCAAAATCTGTGGCATTGTGTTGTGACAAAACTGCACATTTTAGAGTGGCCTTTAATTGTCCCCAGCACAAGGTGCACCTGTGTAATTATCAAGCTGTTTAATCAGCTTCTTGATATGCCACACCTGTCAGGTGGCTGGATTACCTTGGCAAAGGAGAAATGCTCATTAACAGGGATGTAAACTAATTTGTACCCAACATTTGAGAGAAATATGCTTTTTGTGTGTATGGCACATTTCTGGGATCTTTAATTTCAGCTCATGAATCATGGGACCAACATTTTACATGTTGTGTTTATATTCTTGTTCAGTATAATATGAAAGGAGAATATTAGGTGGCATTTTCCATGCATTTGTTTTTCTAAATATGCTGCCATTTACTTTGGCATGTAATCAAAACATGTTTTCATCAAGATACAGAAGTTTTATTTCATTAAAACATTGATAGAAAATCCACTTACAGTTGTCAGAATGACAGTTCTGACATAATATATAAATTAAGTATCTCTTAAAAATAATGAATTATAGAGTATCGGATGTTAACAATATATCCATTCAACTAAAAGGATAAGAACATGTCAAACGATTTGGATGATCAAATTCTATGATAAATTACAATGCCTTCATTTGTAATGTAAGTCTTAATTACCAGTGAAAGGAAAGAATGCACTTTTTTATTCCTTGGCAAGTAAAATGTACTCAAGTCAAATGTACACTTAAAAGCAGAGGATTTTAGCATGAAATCATACTCAACGTATGCATTCTGAAATTGGTAGTTTGGCAAAGATCAAGACACTAAAACTTTTAAAACCATTTAAACAAAGTGCTTTACCTTATAAAAGCACAAGTATAACATTTTGATTTAAGAGAAATTAAAAAGCCCATCATATTTTCCTTCATCAACAATCTGTAAACATACCAGCGTGTAAACATATGTTTTCTATCATTCATACAATACATTCTTTGATAGAGCACACCACTACATATGTACAGTCAATTCCCTCAAGAAAATCAAAGGCAAAAAGACATTCGCAGAAATCTTTGAGAATTGACCATATCAATTTCTTGATATTAATTCAATAGAGATATTACATAGAGCAATTTGAAAAAAATACATGTACTCCTAAAAATAGAGTATTATACTGCTCTATAACACCCATGAATAGAGCAGGGATCTCCAACCCTGTTTCTGGAGACCTACTGTCCTGTAGGTTCAGTCCAACCTTAATCTAGTGCTCCTGATTATGTTAATTAGTTACAACTGGGGTTTGAGGTGAAAACCTACGGGAGGGTAGCGATCCAGGAACAGGGTTGAGAGCCCTGGAATAGCGGAATAAAAAAAGAATACATCCATCACTGAATAAAAAAACAGCAGAGGAAATATTTTGCAAGTGTGTGTGCAAGAATGAGAAAGCAATGGCAACATGGTTTTTCAATGGAGTCTAATGTGGAGTCTGTGATTTCCTCAGTAAGCTATACAAAACTGCATTCACTGTCAATTGCGTACACATACACTGATTGTACAAAACAGGAAGAAAACACCTGCTCTTTCCATTACATAGACTGACCAGGTGAATCCAGCTGAAAGCTATGTCACTTGTTAAATCCACTTCAATCAGTGTAGGAGGAGGAGACAGGTTAAAGAAGGATTTTTAAGCCTCGAGACAAGGATTGTGTCTGCCATTCAGAGGGTGAATGGGCAAAACAAAAGATTGAAGTGCCTTTGAAAGTGGTATGGTAGTAGGCGTCAGGCACACCGGTTTATGTCAAGAACTGCAACACTGCTTGGTTTTTCACACTCAAGTTTCCCGTGGTCCACCACTCAAAATACATCCAGCCAACTTGACACAACTGTGGGAAGCATTGGAGTCATGGGCCAGCATCCCTGTGGAACGCTTTCGACACCAGTGTATATACGGTAATGTATATCGAAGTCCAATGTCAATCTCCTCATGATAGAATGTTTATCATAGATTAACAATAATATCTGTACGCTATAATGCATTTGATAAATTGTATATAGATCTGGTTTAAGTATACATACATATTTACGAGACACAAAAAAAAATATTTGTAAACTTCACAGACCAAGAGTGAGTTAAGAAGTGACTTTCACTCATCATCCATCCCTTCCACTGTGCAGGAGAGAGGAGCACCAAAGACCTTGCTGTCTGTGATTGTTCTCCATCTTCTCAGACAGTTGTCAGGTCTGGACCTGAATATTAGGTGTTTTATCAGCATTAAACAGAACTACAGCACAAAACTTGGTGCTAGCCCTCAGTTCACTGGCAGTAACTGCCCTTTTAACATCTGCGCCATAGGCCACACACTCCCCTAATCTACTCCATCAAAGCCTTGTGCATTCTCTATGGCGATGTGTAGCTTCTCCCTCAGCTCCTCAAATGACTCATAGGGAGGCAGATCCAGCCGGTTGAAGCTGAAGACGGTAAAACAGAACCAAATTCAAATGCACATTTGTTGCAGTAACCAGGTAGGACTATTAGCCAAACTGCTGTATTGTTAGTTACTCACCATGTGTGGGCTCTGGGTAGTTTGTCTCGTGTTCCCCACTGCTCAATGGTAAACAGCTGTGGTCCGTTAGACCCTGCGATTTCACAACATAAAACAAGATTAGGAGGTGAGAATCTTATACAAACACCTCTGGTTACAACTCAGAATCCATGTTTCAAAGTTCATATCAATCTATGTAATGAAATAATGGTTAAAAACATAACCAGAATGTACCCTGTATTATACAAATGAGTCTTAATACAGAGAAGTAGAGAAGAGGACTCACCGTAGAGCTCTGCAAAGCCATTCATTGGGACCCGGGAGGTGCCAGTCACAAACTGCAACAGGCGGATACGCTTCTCTGCATCCATCAGCAGAACAGTCTGAGAATGACAAAATATAATTCAAATAGTTGGAATGAATATTGAGAATTCACCCAAAAACTAAGGCTGCACCAATGTGGAAATTCTGGGCCGATATCAGATATTTAGCGATATCCAACGCGTTCCTGGGAGTTCTCGCTTTCAGGAATGGGCTAATTATAGCTAATAGCTCAAACCATTTGGACGCTAAAGCCAAATTCATAGGAAGACCTTTTCTTCACATTGCTCCACCCACTTAAAAAAAAATGCCACAGACCACAGTCTCCATCATTGTCCTTTGTCTCCACATCAGACAGATAGACATAATATTTTTTTTTACCAATTATCGTCCGATACCGATATGGTCACCGATCAATCCTGCATCCCTAACAAAAACATTCTAGAATCCAGAGGCTTCTGTTCTAGTGGTGGAGTATCCTCTTACCTTCCAGAACCACAGGATGACAGGCTGGTTGGGACAGTAGCCATTCTTGTACTTGGTGTTCTCCCTCCAGTCGTTCACATCCACGTCTCCCAGGCCACACATCAGGAGCTAAAGAGAGAGAAAAAAACAAGATAGAACATCACTCAACGATCTGGAAAGACAGGCTCTCAGTCATGCATACATTTCAGAGTGGTAGGAATGACACCCACCTCCAGCTCATTCTCGTCAAATATCTTGATGAGATCCTGGGGTATCAACTCATAGAATCCCTAAGACAAGAGAGAGGAACAAGCAATAAGTCAACCATTTCTTTCAATCTTATCAACTCAATCAAATCATCTCAATAAAACCTAGTGTTTACCTCCTTGAATGCGGTCATCTGCTTCAGTATCCTGTTCACGAACCTCCACTGCATGACAAGACTGACAAAGAAAAGGTTTACTTTGAAATGGAAGCATTCAAAATAATTTCAAATGTATCTAATGATGCAGACATTATGTGGTGGGTGGTGGTTTCACTGTCCATTAGCAAACCCTTCTAAGGCCAAATACGTGACTTTTGGGTCACTAACAGGTAACCAGCTGAACAGCACTACATGGCAGTGTGTATGAGGCGTGTTTCCTCTTTCTACCAGCAGAGGGCTCTGGTGCTTACTGGATGTATTCCTTCTTGTTGTCATCGGTGACGACTATTTCAGATCCTCCTGGCTTCAGCTCATGCTGGTGTGTCTAAAGAGGAGGAAATGTCATGTCAGCATGACTGATACCAGAGTACCACCTAGCATCGACTTTCTCTTCACTCAATAGGCACAAGATAGAACAGAAAATACTTGTGCCAAACAACAAATAGGAAGCAGGTCCCACCTGTCCAAAGAGCTCTTCGTCTATGGTGAACCTCAGATCCAGGTCTATCGGGTCATTCTCCAATATCCACTTCAGGGAGTTGAAGTACTCACTGTCCTGAAATAACAACACACAAACACCATTACCTCTTATGGTGAAACACTGCTGTTTTAGCTGTCTGATTTATCATGTCTCTCCTATCTGATTAGGTGATGGGAAGATGTGAGAGTAATCTAGATAGTATTAGGCACCTACCACAGACTCCATGTCCTGTAGAGTAATGGGCTTCTGCAACATCATCTTATAGAAAGGCCTGATGAAGAAGGCTAGAAAAAAAATAACATGTCAGGATCTGTTCAACACACACCTAATCCTTGTGGCCCAAGCATAGAGCTGTCCTCAGCTCTTAGTTTCTCTACACACACACACACACACACTCGTGTAACACTACGATTATACAAATTAATTATCTTTTACCAAACACAAAGTTCATGAGCGAAATCCCCAGCAGTGAGACTCACCATCCAGCAGCTTGCCATGGTAGACAGCCATGCCTGCTACACGGCCAATGAACTTGAAGTAGGACAGGTGGTCCTCATTGCAGAGGCCTGAGTTGGGGTTGATCTGCAGAGTGTAGTTGTCTCTGACACAGAACAGGCAGAGGAGAAACTTAAAACAGCTCTAAAGTCATCCAAATCCTTCTCTGATCCATTCCAGAACATATCCCATCATTAAAATGATTCATAATGCTGTCAGAGATGTTATTCACTAACAAGCCCCATTGAGGGCATGTTCCATTTTTCCTTGCCTGAAAATGGAATTCTAACACATTCAAATAGACTCACGTGGCAGAATACTCAAACAGCCCATAATAGGGGTTGAACATCTCCTTGGAAATGAGGAAGAACCACTCCCTGGCCACGCCACCGTAATCCAAGCCCTTCTCTCCCTCAAACTCCACCCACAGCCGAGCCTTCAGGAAGTCGGCCCTCTTGATTGACAGGATTCGTCTGTAGGAGTCCTCTAGCACGGCGTTCCGCCTGAGCTTCATCTCAAAGCGGTTGGGGATGTCAGCCTGGAATTGGAGATAGAGCAGGCTGAGTGAGTGGACTTTCTACTGAAGAGCTGAGTTGACATCAGGTCAGGGGATGTAGCTAGACTAAATGTCATAGAATATATTGTGAGGATGATTGAAAGAAAGACAAGATAGGCTTTTACAGTTTGAATGTGCTGTATATCTGGCCTATTTGTGAAATAAAAACAATGCTTACCGGTTTCTTCATCTTCTTCCGGAAGTATTCATACTTCTGTTTATAGTCTCTGGAGTAAGGCACAGCCTAAAATAGACATTGATGGGAGATCCAATGACCGGAAATCAATTATGAACACATGATGAATTACGCGGTTTTATGGACAACCTGGAGAACCTGACTCCAAAAAGAGAATGGGTCATATTGCATTCCTAAAATTACTCTATCGGAATCTAATAAATAAATCTCTCTAGCTATAGCTTTTTAAATATATCATCTGTACTTACTGGTCCAGTTATGGCTGAATTCTGCAATCTGGGATCATCCCATTGTGTGTTCTTCGTATCTGAAAATACATCAGATTTATTCAGCATTGGTAGTAGGCGTATGCATTTTTCACTATTTTAATACATTTTAATACATGTCATACATACTGTGATCTATGTAGAATATCCTCCCATCACTGTGGACCCTCTCCTCCCAGCCAGGCTAAGATAAGGGATAGCACAAACATTACTCCCACCATCATTTCCCCCCTTAAAAATCAACCATTCACTCAGCAATTTTCAACTTTAAGAGGCTCATCACATTGGGCTGCTAATTGCCTTCTTAGAATGCTATTATTGGGTATGATATCATTGTAAAGCTTACCGGCATTGGCCCGAGGTCAGTTGGGTCTAGCGAAGGTCTCCTCCTCATGTGCACAGGAATCTTCAATCTGGGGTCTTCCTGTTAACAGCCAGATAAACAGGAAATAAGTCACACAAACAGGAAGGAGCAGTGAGAATGGCAGTATTGTCCAGTGGACATTCTGGCCACGATGATGCGTGACTAGACCCTATAGGTAGGGCCTGGGTGTATTTCTTGATCATGTGACCTGATCAAGAAAAACTACATATACACAACCAGTCAAAAGTTTGGACACACCTACTCATTCAAGGGTTTTTCTTTATTTGTACTATTTTCTACATTGTAGAGTAATAGTGAAGACATCAAAACTATGAAATAACACACATGGAATCATGTAGTAACCAAAAAAGTGTAAATAAATCAAAATATATTGAATATTTGAGATTCTTCAAAGCAGCCACCCTTTGCCTTGATGACAGCTTTGCACACTCTTGGCATTCTCTCAAACCTGATTCATGAGGTAGTCAGTCACCTGGAATGCATTTCAATTAACAGATGTGCCTTGTTAAAAGTTAATTTGTGGAATTTCTTAACTTCTTAATGCGTTTGAGCCAATCAGTTGTGTTGCGACAAGGTTGGGATGGTTACAGAAGATTGCCAAGTAAGGCTAAATACCAAGTCCATATTATGGCAAGAACAGCTCAAATAAGCAAAGAAAAACAACACTCCCTCATTACTTTAAGACACGAAAGTAAAGAACTTTAAAAGAACTTTGAAAGTTTCTTAAAGTGCAGTCGGAAAAAAACATCAAGCGCAATGATGAAAATGGCTCTCATGAGGCCCGCCAAAGGAAAGGAAGACCCAGAGTTACCTCTGCTGCAGAGGATAAGGTCATTAGAGTTACCAGCCTCAGAAATTGCAGCACAAATAAATGCTTCAGTGTTCAAGTAACAGACACATCTCATCATCAACTGTTCAGAGGAGACTGCATGAATCAGTCCTTCATGCTCGAATTGCTGCAAAGAAACCACTACTCAAGGACACCAATAACAAGAAGAGACTTGGGCCAAGAAACACGAGCAATGGAAATCTGTCATTTGTTCTGATGAGTCCAAATGTGCGATTTTTGGTTCCAACCTCTGTGTCTTTGTGAGACGCAGAACAGATGAACGGATGATCTCTGCATGTGTGGTTCCCACCGTGAAGCATGGAGGTGGAGTGATGGTGTGGGGGTGCTTTGCTGGTGACACTGTCAGTGATATATTGAAAATTCAAGGCACACTTAACCAGCATGTTACCACAGCATTCTACAGCGATACGCCATCCCATCTGGTTTGCACTTAGTGGGATCAACATTTGTTTTTCAACAGGACAATGACCCAAAGCACACCTCCAAGCACACCTCCATTTGACCAAGAACGAGAGTGATGGAGTGCTGCATCAGATGACCTGGCCTCCACAATCACCTGACCTCAATCCAATTGAGATGGTTTGGGATGAGTTAGACCACAGAGTGAAGGAAATGTAGCCAACAAGTGCTCAGCATATGTGGGAACTCCTTCAAGACTGTTGGAAAAGCATTCCTCATGAAGCTGGTTGAGAGAATGCCAAGAGTGTGCAAAGCTGTCATCATGGCAAAGGGTAGCTACTTTGAAGAATCTCAAATATAAAATATATTTTGAATTGTTTTACACTTTTTTGGTTACTACATGATTCCATGTGTGTTATTTCATAGTTTTGATGTCTTCATTATTACTGTACAATGTAGAAAATAGTACAAATAAAGAAAAACCCTTGAATGAGTAAGTGTATCCAAACTTTTGACTGGTACTCCATGTCCTTTTAAGAATGGCGGTATGCAGGTGCTTGCTCTCTCACCCAGGAAGTGGTCTTAGTGTTGTGGTCGATGAAGAAGGGTTTTCCGTTTGGGGCATTGCGGACCTCCCAGCCCGCAGGCATGAAGCCACACTCCCTCTGTGAGCCGGGGGAGTGCTGGGGGGAGCCCTCAGGAGGGAGCATGGGGGGCTGGTACACAGTGGCGTTCTGGGACAGAAGAGCCTGGGCTGCTGCCTCTGAGGTTATCTGGAACATGGAAGGAGAGATGAAGATTAACACTATTGGTATACTCAATAGGAGGGTGGACTGGATTCTATATCAACATTATCTACAGTGTTTTCGGAAAGTATTCAGACCCCTTGACTTTTTCCACTTTACGTTACAGCCGTAGTCTAAAATTGATAATTGATTAAATTCAAAATTATCCTCAGCAATAGCCCCATAACTACAAAATGAAAACCGAAATACCTTATGTACATAAGTATTCAGACCCTTTGCTATGAGACTCGAAATTGAACTCGGGTGCATCACATTTCCCTTGATCATCCTGGAGATGTTTCTACAACTGTATTGGAGTCCACATGTGGTAAATTCAATTGATTGGACATGATTTGAAAAGGCACACACCTGTCTATATAAAAGGTCCCACAGTTGACAGTGCATGTCAAAGCAAAAACCAAGCCATGAGGTCGACGGAATTGTCTGTAGAGCTCCAAGACAGGATTGTATTGAGGCACAGATCTGGGTAAAGGCACCAAAACATTTCAGCAGATTTGAAGGTCCAAAAGAACACAGTGGCCGACGCCCGGCTGGTGGTGACGCTAGTAATACAGACGGATAAAGGGTTTAAGTCTCCTATAAGTACTTCGCAGGCTCTTGATGTCGGCCGGGTGTAAAAGCCCATTGTAAAGTCTGTTGGGAGGTTAGTCCTGCGGCTACTGATGCGCAGTATGTAATCTGCAGAATAGGGTCTATCGACACCGCTCGCGTGACTCGACTGGGTCTCCATCATTCTTAAATGGAAGATGTTTGTAACAACCAAGACTCTTTCTAGAGCTGGCTGCCCTGCCAAATTGAGCAATCGGGGGAGAAGGGCCTTGATAGTCACTCTGACAGAGCTCTAGAGTCCCTCTGTGGAGATGGGAGAGACAACCATCTCTGCAGCACTCCACCAATCAGGCCTTTATGGTAGAGTGGCCAGACGGAAGCCACTCCTCAGTAAAAGGCACATGACAGCCCGCTTGGAGTTTGCCAGAAGGCACCTAAAGGACTCTCAGACCATGAAAAACATGATTCTCTGGTTTGATGAAACCAAGATTGAATTGTTTGGCCTGAACGCCAAGCATCACATCTGGAGGAAACCTGGCACCATCCCTACAGTGAAGCGTGGTGGCAGTCATGCTGTGGGGATGTGTTTCAGCGGCAAGGACTGGGAAACTAGTCAAGATCGAGGCAAAGATAAACGGAGAAAAGCACAGAGAGATCCATGATGAAAAACTGCTCCAGAGCGCTCAGGACCTCAGACTGGGGTGAAGGTTCACCTTCCAACAACGACCCTAAGCACACAGGCAAGACACCGCAGGGCTTCGGGACAAGTCTCTGAATGTCCTTGAGTGGAACAGGAACTTCAACCCGATCAAACATATTTGGAGACCTGAAAATAGCTGTGCAGCAACGCTCTCCATCCAACCCCACAGAGCTTGAGAGCATCTGCAGAGAATAATGGGAGAAATTCCCCAAATACAGGTGTGCCAAGCTTGTAGCGTCATACCCAAGAGTACTTGATGCTGTAATCGCTGCCAAAGGTGCTTCAACAAAGTACTGAGTAAGGGTCTGAATACTTATGTAAATGTATTTTCTTATAAAATTAGCAAAAGTTTCTAAAAACCGGTTTTTGCTTTGTCATTATGGGATATTGTGTGTAGAATGATGAGGGGAAAAAAAACAATTTAATCATTTTTAGAATAAGGCTGTAACCTACCAAAATGTGGAAAGTCAAGGGGTCTAAATACTTTCCGAAGGCACTGGAACTACACAAGTTAAGTAGGTCCTGATTGGCTTTTCACATGACTTTGAATACTTCTTCAGTGCACTGTGGTTTGAGAGAGAGTGAGAACAAAAGAAGGAGGAATGCAGCCTACCTGGATGAGTGGCCGTGTCCAAGTGGTAATCCTGCTGTTGTGATTAACGTAGTAGGGTCTGCTCTTACTATCCTGCTTCTCCTCCCAGCCTGGAGGCAGCCCTGCTGAGGTTGCTAACAACTATTGAACAACATAAAGAGAGAGAGGCATCAAACAATCCATACAACAATACCTCAAGTGAATAGAACAATAACTTCCTCTGAATCACTGAGCTACATGCTCAAACCTGATGACTGCATTCTCACTGTCCTTGCATCATCTCGGAAAACTATGGAAGCCACACTTACATTCTAAACCTGAGCTCAGATGACCCTATCCCACAAATACTGCTGTAATACAGGAGTGTTGTGCTTCGGTGTGTGTGTGCGTGTGTGTGTGTGTGAGGGCGGAGGGGATTCAGGGAATGCAACACACCACAGGATGAACAGGGTGTTCCTCTACGGTCAGAGTCTGGGCACTGCCTCTGCGACTGGAGTGACTTGAATGACTGGAAGGGCCCTGCAGCTGAAGCAAGCAAGACGACAGAAACCACAGTCATTACCCATACACGTGTTAATAGGCACATATTCTCCAGCTCTAGACAGGCACTAATACCCGTCTTACAGTAAAATATTACAGTCCCTCCAAGATTACGCAATTGCATTTGAAATGTTTTTTTTTTAAATCAACAATATTATGCAAGGACTTGCAACTCCAACCAATCAGCTGTGCACATATACGGTTCAATCAAACCACACAGATAAAAACTTTGCATATTGCCATGTAAAATGTTAGAATTGACGTCGCAAAATCAATATTTTTTGCATATCACAAAAAATCCCAGTGAAATCCTGGAGGGAATGATTATAGCTGTGTTGTTATAACACAAGCTATAACGTGTGTTTCAGTCCCTTCTTGGAACTGTGGAGGACACATATCCCCAGGAGGCTTTGGGTGTCGGTCGATTAATAACGGGAGCCCGGTCAGCGCTGGCCAGTAAATTATTCACCTGGAGGGAGGTACGTCGGTTGCCGGATGTGGCACCCGAGGCCTGGAGGCGACTGAGCTCATCACAGAAGGAGTGAAACTCCAGGGGGGAGTGGGGTGGAGGGGGGGAGCGCTGGCTGTTGTACAAGGTGGACTCATCCTCTGTCATGATTTCCCAGCTCTGGAGCAGACAGGAAACAAGACAAATGAAGAGTTTACCATCTGTTCTGAAGGATGTCTTAATAGTGTTACGTCACTGTCTTCTTATCTGGCTATAAGCTAAGAAAACAGTTCTGGCCTGCTTGTTCTGGCACGGAGTGACGTTATTACACAAAACTGACATGTGATATGACTTCAGTAGTGCAACTTTATTGTGGGACTTTGAGGAACACCCTGATCCTGAACTTGATCTTGTTAAGGGCCATCCTGACATTTAGTCATTTGCTCGGTTAGCAGCCTCTAAAGAGACGGGCTAGGACCAGAAAACATGGTCGTAAGATATTGTCCTTATAAACTCAGCAAAAAAAGAAACATCCTCACTGTCAACTGCGTTTATTTTCAGCAAACGTGTAAATATTTGTATGAACCTAACAAGATTCAACAATTGAGAAAAACTGAACATGTTCCACAGACATGTGACTAACAGAAATGGAATAATGTGTCCCTGAACAAAGGCGGGGTCAAAATCTAAAGTAACAGTCAGTATCTGGTGTGGCCACCAGCTGCAATAAGAACTGCAGTGCATCTCCCCCTCATGGACTGCACCAGATTTGCCAGTTCGGCATGTGAAATGTTACCCCACTCTTCCACCAAGACACATGCAAGTTCCCGGACATATCTGGGGGGAATGGTCCTAGCCCTCACCCTCCGATCCAACAGGTCCCAGACGTGCTCAATGGGATTGAGATCCAGGCTCTTCGCTGGCCATGGCAGAACACTGACATTCCTGTCTTGCACGAGATCAGCCATACTGCTCATTCTGTGCATGGTGGTATTGTCATGCTGGAGGGTCATGTCAGGATGAGCCTACAGGAAGGGTACCACATGAGGGAGGATGTCTTCCCTGTAACGCACAGTGTTGAGATTGCCTGCAATGACAACAAGCTCAGTCCGATGATGCTGTGATACACTGCCCCAGACCATGACGGACCCTCCATCTCCAAATCGATCCCACTCCAGAGTACAGGCCTCAGTGTAACACTCATTCCTTCGACGATTAACACGAATCCGATCATCACCCCTGGTGAGACAAAACCGCGACTCGTCAGTGTTTAGCACCTTTTCGACAGTCCTGTCTGGTCCAGCGACGATGGGTTTGTGCCCACAGGCGACGTTGTTGCCGGTGATGTCTGGTGAGGACCTGCCTTACAACAGGCATACAAGCCCTCAGTCCAGCCTCTCTCAGCCTATTGCGGACAGTCTGAGCACTGATGGAGTGATTGTGCTTTCCTGGTGTAACTCGGGCAGATGTTGTTGCCATCCTGTACCTGTGCAGGTGTGATGTTTGGATGTACCGATCCTGTGCAGGTGTTGTTACACACGGTCTGCCATTGCGACTGTCCGTCCGGTCTCCCTGTAGCTCTATCTTAGGCGTCTCACAGTACAGACATTGCAATTTATTGCCCTGGCCACATCTACAGTCCTCATGCCTCTTTGCATTATGCCTAAGGCACGTTCACACAGATGAGCAGGGACCGTGGGCATCTTTCTTTTGGTGTTTTTCAGAGTCAGTACAAAGGTCTCTTTAGTGTCCTAAGTTTTCATAACTGTGACCTTAATTTGTAAGCTGTTAGTGTTTTAACGGCCATTCCACAGGTGCATGTTCATTAATTGTTTGTGGTTCATTGAACAAGCATGGGGAACTGTGTTTAAACACTTTACAATGAAGATCTGTGAAGTTATTGGATTTTTACGAATTATCTTTGAAAGACAGGGTCCTGAAAAAAAGACTTTTCTTTTTTTGCTGAGTTTAGGTCCGGGCCTATATACCTTAGATAGGTCGTATAGTTGGACTGCACACCACGTACAGTTGTTTCATAATCGTACCAGAGACCGCAAAAGGATATAATAGAGTCTCGTCTCCATTTCAATATCAAATTCAGGAGAATAACTGTAATTCCATTTATGAATTTAAAGTGTCATTTAACTTTAATGTGAATTTTTCAATACATTAATTGAACTTCGATTGACTTGAAAGTTACCTCAGGAGACTCGTGTCTGTCGTTGGAGTCCTCTTGGTCGGAGATCTGCCTGCGGGCGGTGAAGGCGTGCTGGGCCTCCATGTGGATGTTCTGCCTTTGCTCTGCCTCCACCTGGCTGTCTCTACACAGGGAAACACACATACATACTCACAGTCAACTTTTCATCTCTTGAACAACCAGGTGTTAGTGTATTCCAATACTACCATTGTGTTGAAATAGTGCTAGATTAAGTTCAAGCTGTCAAAATAAAGGACATGACAGGAGAACCCCAGACTTACTGTACTATGGGCCTGTGCCACTGTGTCGTCCTGGTTTCGTGGTTGACATAGTAGGTCCTGCCCAGGTTGTCCTGCCTCTCCTCCCAGCCAGGGGGCATTGCAGGCAGCAGGTGGTTGTGCCTGGGACCGGACATGTCCTGGCCCTCTAGAAACTCCCAGCTAGGCTGCACAACAAAAACAACTGTTACACAACACGGCACATGCAGATGTCAACATTGCCCAAATCCTCTACATACGTTTGTTCAAGTCAAACAAGGTCTTGGCCACTACTCAGAATATTCAGTGGCAATCATAGGGACTTGTAATTTATTGAAGTGTGGCTTCAAATCATTCTAAGGAAGATGTCAGCATATTCATCAAAGGCCATGGACCCATGGTGAGACAAATATAGATTGGCCTTTTGGACATGGTGTTCCTAGCCACTGCTTACATTAAGCATGTTCAAGAATGATGACAGGCTGGTTTTATCAAAACTACATCAGGAGGGAGATGGCAGGCAATCAGCCATCTTGGCTTGACATTGGTAAAACAAGCCTAGTGTCTTTTCTCCTGGCTCTGAGCACCAATATGCTGTTACATGTATATACTGAAGCACGCCGACTGAGCAACAGCCAAGGCACGTAGATTAGACACAGTCTAATCAAAGGAGGAGGGGGGTGACTGTGGGAATATTCAATATCAGGGGGTCAAGGGGGACAGAGGGCAGGAGGACAGGGGGCAGGTTGGTTGGGTGGGTGGCGGTCTTACATCCATGTCTTCAGTCTGTTCTGCAGCATCCTCTGAGTTGTTTTTGGGTAGGTAGGTCATCTTCAGACGGAGATGACCCTTGACCCTGGATTTGTGACTACATCAAAACAAAAAGTAAACACTTCACAAAAAAAATGACATGGAAAACAGTGCACTTTCTAAATCAGAGTAATGTGAGCCTCTTAGGTGTATCAAATACACGATAAATGTCATTCGAACAATTTATCATTGTGACGGACTCAAACATGAAATTGAGCTTTCTCCGAGGTAAAATCAATATGTACCTCATGTAGCTATTTGAGCTTAATTTATACACCTCAGGAAATAAGGTTATTGAATGTTAGGCAAACTCACTGGAATGGAACTCAATATATTATTCAAATTAATTTATGCAATGCCAAGAGGCTGAATGTGATAAGAATGTCACAAAGTAAATCCATGTTAAACCAGGAAGGATAAGCAGCTTGAATAATCATGAAATAATGCCAACCTTCTCGGGTGAAGTAGAAAATCCTTGAATGTGTATGGCCTTTCAATGTTAGGATTTTCTGTCTGAAAAAATAAATAAAAATAAAAGTATTTAAAAACCAGTTGAAATGCTCTATAAAGATATTTGCTGTATAACATCTACGCATGCAGTAACTGTATAATATATGAACAGTAAACAAGTCCTGTATAGACAGTGGACAGATGTACAATAGGTCTACTGTAAATGCCATCTAAAAGGTAGGAAAAAGTAACAAACATGGAGGACTGTATTTCCATAACTATGGACAGCGTTGTGGAACGGACTCTGACATGAGGGGTATGTTTACATGAGTGCGCTTATGAAGAGTTCATGGGTGAAGATAACTATGTAAAGTGTACAGATCTCCAACAAATTATATCTAAAGGAGAACATGGAACACCAAACAGCACAGAATAGCCTACACCTTTAGACGTGGGATTGGAAACATGTTGATTTAGGAGAATTGGTTTCCACATACATTATGCAAGTAAACAATTTCCTTGCACTTGACTCACCGGTATCTGGTGTAATGGCACGTCCACCTGCCCCAGAAAGTCATCACGTGTCTGCGGAAGGATATAAGAGATTGTAATGGGGAGTCATGTACAGTAGTCATTCATGAGTCAGTCCAACAAAAAAGGGAGTGGTTACAATGTATCGGCATGTTTGCCGGCTCGCACGCACGCACACACACACCTACCTACCTCTCAAGTGCAAAAGGTATGAGTCACACACACCTACCTACCTCTCAAGTGCAAAAGGTATGAGTCACAACACACACACGACTAGCCAAGATAGATAATCATTTTCCATGATACAGCCACCTTTACAGCACGTGCCATCAGCCCTCATGGATGATTTAGTTGTAAATGTATTCATTGGCACATTATACACATATTTCTATTAGACAAGGTGTTCCAAAAAATGGCACTGCACACAACCCCAAATTGACATCAGAAAATGCTGAGGACTGGAATGGATATCTGGAAAAATGATATCTAGTTAAAGGGAAACGTCAGGATTCTAGCAATGAAGCCCTTTATCCACTTCCTCAGAGTCAGATGAACTCATGGATAGCATTTGTACGTCTCTGCGTGCATTTTGAATCAATGCAATAGCCACTTTCAATGCAACATAACAAAATAAAATGAATTACGCAATAATTATTATGCAAAACTAACTACGCAAGAGATTTTGTTGGCAGAGCACATCGGAGTAGGATTTCTATTGCATTGGCAGGCACGACTCAGGCCTGCACTCTACGTGCGCCATAACCAAATCAGAGCTGCAGTAGGCCTATATGCAAATCAACCATTGCCATATATGGATTTGTGCCATTCACTTTGAACTGGACTGTTTTACAGCATGAACGATTATTATGCACTTGTTTTGAGATCAAAGCGAGAGCTACATGTAGCCACGTGTGTACATTTGGTCATATTCTTTGCTAGTTAGTGATTTATTAGCCAATTTATAGCTAATTTGTAGTCAGAAATGTGGGAGTGATTGCATCCTACAAGAGCACAAAATGTGAACATTTCTAGCCATCTTTGAAAAGCGAGTTAGGGAAAGAGCTTTTTTTGTGTCCTAAATGGCCAGTGTTGTATTTAAAAAAAAGGCTTGAATAAGCTAAGTAGCCAATAGGCAAAGGGTAGCATAATTTGTCTGATTCTCTGTAATAACAGTATGGGGATAATAATATATTTTATTTTGTAAAGTGGTTTCTTGCATCAAACAAAATGTTCAGTCACCTCATCTGAAGGACAAGTGGATAAACAGGTTAATGCCAAGCCCTGCATGTTTTTTTCAAAAGTCTCAAGGAATGTAGGCCTACATTGAACACTACACATTGGCTGCTTCTGTAGGCTGAATGATAGAACCGCTATTTCCATGTTAAAATGTTATGTGATGCATTTTCTTCAGTTTTTTTTATGGTAGGCCACTCTGGTAGGGCTAGATTATTATCAAATAGTCACAGTAGCCTACCTGGTCACTATTAAAATAATAAATTAAAGGGTGTACAACCTCAGTGTTCACAAAGGAAGTTGCTCTCAGCAGACCTTAAAATTTGCTCAGTGCTGCAAAAATTAGAGGGAACAACGCATTCGGTCACCTGTTATTCATTATCGATAGTCTGATTACTGTAGCTAACCAGCTTGGTCTTGGAAAACAGTGTTTGCCAACAGCTCTGCTACTGTACAGTATCTTTACACGACCTTGGAAGGAAAAGCAGGTCATTCTTGCATCAGCCAGGACAACACTCAGATGTGATGCAAAAAACGAGCATGACCTTTGAGCTCTGTTGAACTTCACTGCCTGGGGACTGATCGTCATGATTAGGGAGATTCAATGTTTACATTACAAGACTGTCATTCATCTCATTCTCCTCATTCTCATGCTTGGTGTCCTGTTTATCCTCTGTGTTTGGCCACAACACTGAACTGCTGATCATGATTCTGGGGCTGCTACTCTTTTGCCCTTTAAAACAGCCAAATATGGGTTAAGGTGTATCGACTGATCAGGAGAAATGGTCACTTTATCAGGCTCAGTGAGGTATCAGGGCTCATATCAAGATGGTGCTTAGCCTTGTCAATGTCCAAAAGACATCTGGTCAGCTCACAAGAAATAGGCAAGGAACACAGAGAGGCAGAGGGAAGAAGAGAGTGGGAAAGACAGAGAGACAGAGAGAAAGTAAGTAAGGAGGGAGGAGATGTAGCCACAGTGGAGGCCATGAGGGCTCGCCTCTGACTCCAAAGCTCTCACCGCGTGGCTAATTCTGGCAGCACGCTTTTGTCTACCTTCTCTTCACGCTCCACTGACAGGCTACACATACACCAGCGTTTTGAGTATCTAGTTTTCCCTACATCAGAGATAACTCTTACTTTGAGACTAACAGTGTCAAAATACAGGAACATATGGTATCAGTCAGCCCTCTTTAAATAGCACAAGCCATTGCCTGGCAACAGTACTGTTGGAGCTAATAAAAGTAGAATATACCAGTCAAAAATGTCAACAAAAGTGTCCTGTGGAATAAATGTAATAAACATGTCTTGCAACTGTTATCCCGATTATGTTTCCAGAGGAGCTTCACTTGGAGGCTATCACTGGATTAAAATAAGTCATAAAACAGGAGCACAGATGCTTATGACCTGCTGGGCTTAAGCAAGAGGTATGCAGCGGAGGGTCTCATGTCCTAAATTAGATTATATAAGAGTTCAGCTGTTATAAAGATAGCTCTTTGGCTAATTGCTGGTGCAGGTCTTACTTGACAAGCTGCTAAATGCAAAGAGGGAGAGGGAGCAAGGGAACATGAGTGATAGAGGGGGAGAAGGACTGACACATGATGCTTTACAAACACGGTCTAGCAGGGGGACCCGCGAGGAAGGGAACACACCATCCTTTTACTGTAAAAGGCTCCGTCTCCAAACACCCTCTACCTACATAACATGATCCCCAGGCCTGCGGACGGCTGGCATAAATGAGCGCTACTCTAGTATTACGTTGTTCAATTTGAATTCATAGGGCTGGCCAGTGCAACAGCGGGCCAGACTATCTGGAGTCGGGAGGAATATTTCAGAGGAGCTTTATTTATAGCGAGAGGGGGGGCCCTGCTTTTCCCACAACTAAATTTAGTCAGGGGTAAATACTTAAACTAATTACTCAAAGCATTAATAGAATAATAAAAACAGAGAACCCCTCTTAACCAAAGCACGTGTGTACAGAAACACAAGGCCGCCGCAGACAAGTATCGCAAGAGGGAGGCTTTATTTTCTTTCTCTTTTAGCATTTTGCTGGGTGCAAGTATGTTAATGGTTTACTGTTATACAACTGAATACCTTTGAATGTTTGTCCACATTGGGCTTGCTAATAGCATGACTTAGCTGTAGCTGTCTTCTCAAATACTGAACTTTGCTCCTGCTTGCTCGCAGGGAGCCCAAAGGCTGAGTAAACAGAGCAACATGTAGGGTACAGACTGAGCACTGAGCAATTAAGGAGGTAGCATTATCAAATGGACATCACTGAAAGTTACACACAAACTCTTAGCCATCTCTCTTAGAGAGTAGGTTTACTGCTTTACTAAACAGCACAACATATTTAAAATGGAATCTAATGGAGCATTTCAGATACGCCATCTTATGGGTGACGAACATAACAAGTACAACATGAATACCACAATCTCTATTTATTGAGGTTAGAAGTGAAATGGTTCAAATACAGACCAACCACAATGAGCCAATACGCTATCACACTACACAGTTGAAACATACAATTCTATAATTTAACCAATAAATGTACCACCCGTTCTACTACATTTGGCCAAAGCATAGGCCTAATTCTCAGCCTTGCTAAGCTCCTATCCTACCCCACCCAGTGAAGGAAAAAAACTCACCGTGGTCTTTCTTGCAGGGCTCTTTTGCATGTGATCCCTTTTGTGGTTAGTGTTTATATCAATGACAGGGCTAGAGACCCTTGCCCCAGAGCCGTGGGACACATGGATGTGCACATGTGGAAAGTTAGATAGTGTTTGGTTGGTAACGTGACATGAAATACCAGTATTATGGTAGGGGACTTCCAGAGAAAAGCTCCTTTGTAAGGCGTGATGACAATGGTTTTCCTCAGGCATTTCCTGTCCATTTCCATTGTCTGCGAGTCCGGCAATGTGGCTCCTCTCTGAAAGTTTAGTTGAGGGGAGAAAGCAAGCAGAGGTGCTGCGAAACAGCTTAATGTGGCGAGGGCCACATTCACCCTCCGACTGAGGGGCCTTGGTTGGAGATTCAGGACATTCAACATTGACTGTTGTTCTGTTTCTAGATGCCTTCCCAGACATTGGTCGCTGGTGGGCAAAGTGCAGTAGCACACTGGAGTGTTGGTCTAAATTTGCTGATAGGTCGGCCTTGTCGCGACACGGTCTGTCTAAGGTAGCCGAGTGGTCAGTCTTCTCACACTCCTCCATTTTGTCTTTAGGTTTATCTGGAAGGGGAATGTTAAAATGCACCATGGGCCTAGCGTCTCTGAACTCCGCTGACGGAAAGCTGCTCCTAGAGAGTCGCAGGCCGTTCATCGCCGTGGCGATGGACGCTTTTGAGGTCCCCGTCTCGTCCTCTTGCGGGGGCTCACTGGGGGACAACTGGAGCTGGTGAGAAGTCTGGTAGGAGCCCCTGGCTAGAGGCAGGGCGGGTAGTGCCACAGGGCTGACCGGGGAGGCTGGTGGTGTATTACAGGGGCTCCTTGGAAATATAACCAGGGATGAGCAGCGTCTCAGGGGGACCCTGGCTTTCCTACAGGGCAGACTTCTCTCATGGGATGCCCTACGCTGATCTGGGAACTCTGGCTCAAAGATGCTGCTGCTGCTGCTGCTGCAGTAGCCTGCGTCGCTGGCCGTGCTGCTGCTACAGGATACCCCGTCTGAGCCACTGCCTGCTCCCACCTCGCAGACCCCTGGCTCCCCGCCCTCAGTGCTGTTCTCCAGCTCTCCATTCAGCTTGCCACGGGGCTGCAGGGAGATCTGCAGAGTACTCTTCTTGCTGACGGTGTTCACCTTGGGTATAAATACGGATGAGTAGCGCTGTAAATTACCGTATTCCGGGGACAGGGGAGGCAAAGCCAAGGCTAGCTTCCCTGGAATCACCTTCATTTGGACAGAGCTGTGCGCTAGGATCTCTGCGGGGCTGCGGGTTGACACACAGAGACCGCTCTCCTCACCATGGCTGCTCAGTCTCTCTGACAGAGGATCCGTGTTGCTTCTTCTCGATGCAAAGTGCAAGCGGAGCCGACGTGCCATTCGTCTAACGCTCTAATCTCTGGGAGACAGTAGTGAGCGTGGCATGGCAAGAGACCTGCTGGGGAGGAAAAACTTCTCCGAGTCCCGTTCTGCTCTGTGATTACAATCATTAGCGGCTGCACATAGCCAAAATAGCTCTGGTGACAATCTACATTCCTCTCAGGGCTGCTCTGTAAGGCTAGTAGTCAGGGGAGGTCAGGCACTCTTCTGTGGAGCCACGACCCAAACGCACAAGCCCCTCAGACTGAAGTAACCCCAGTGGTCTGCCTCTTTATGGAACTGAACTCAACCCAGTCACAGAGAGCTGCACCAAGGCTTTAAAGGGCAGTACTCCCATTCCAGCCAAACCTCAGCCTTGTTGCAACTGTGCCTTCTGAAATATAGACAGACAGTGTCCGACACCCCCCTGCCTCTTCCAAAAGCCCCACTCCTCCTGGTCGCCTCACTAGAAACAAGAACACAGGAGTCTCTTCGGCATCTCAGAATGGAGAACTGTTCATTTCTGTTTCAGGCCACTCACTCAAGACTCTGGCGCTACTGGCTCCCAGCAGCAGCTATGCTTCTAATGTTTCTCCTGCGCTGTGCCCCCACACATATTTTTACCGACGGGTATAGAATTACAGGAAATCAAGAGGAATGAGTTTCAGCATAATTCTATATGAAACTGAGGAATGGGTGTCCTAATACACACACACTTTTGTTGTATCACTATTTTGACAGATGAGCCCTGTAGATAAAAATATACATATTTATACAAAAAAGCACAATATACACATTCATCATAAAAAACTAATCCACACAATCATACACACAAAACCATACACACAATGCAATCATAAAATACAAATAAGTTAATTAATGAAGGGTCCCCTAACAGCAGTCTAAAAAGCCCTAGAGGCACCAATTTCCCCAATTTCAGGGTGTTTTGGAAATTGTTCCACATGTAAGGTGCAGAAAAACGAATAGCATCCATACTGGGAAACCACCGTGGCCGGGGAAATATGTAGGGAAGATACTGGTAGTTAAACTGCAAAAGTCAGCAAGCTCAATAACTGAATGCTTGAGTCTCTCGGCAGCACTTTGAAGCGCAGATAAAGACATGAAAGCTTCAGCTGATGGCACTGTACAAAAACGAAGAACTGAAAAAGAACAAAGGGCTGGAAAATGTAATAAAAAAATCATCTAGAAACTAGGGATTCATTTGTCACAAATGAAAAACATGTAACTTTTCGTTAAAACAATAAAAATTAATAAAACTCGACTCTTCCTAACTTTCCCCAGGCCTTTATAGCCTACTGTCTACAGAAAGTAATATGTTTTGTGGTAACTGCACTGTGATTTGAATTTTGTGGGAGGAATTTTTTTTTTTTTTTTTTTTAATGTGCTTATCGGCTGGCGATTTTTCTTAACATGATCGATCCCAACTTCATTTTAACGTTTAAACATTCATACCTACTACAAACAAACTTCACTCCTACAGTAGCTCGGCACAAAACTAGGCAACTATAGAGAGCTTAAATTCATGTATAAAGCAGCTTTGAAACACAAAGGGATATATGCGCCATCACCTGTCATTCGACACCTCATGTACAGTAGCTGGTTTAATTTAATATGCTGTCATTGACATTTCACTCCATATCAACCAAAAGCTATTGTGTGAGGCTGGGGCTATTCTGGGGCATTACTGTCAGCCTGGCCTGCAGTAGGTCAGTTCCATTCTGTAATGCTATGAAAGTGGCACAGGCTGGACGTGATAATGACTCACCAGTTGAGACTGACGCAGTCAGGGTGCCCACGTCGCACCACAGTGACTATTCCCACAACAACCCGTGATGGGCATGGGGGTATCAGGAGCCACTAAAGTATCAACTAGAGGTCGACCGATTATGATTTTTCAACGCCGATACCGATTATTGGAGGACTTTTTTTATTTAATTGTAATAATGACAATTACAACAATACTGAATGAACACTTATTTTAACTTAATATAACATCAATAAAATCAATTTAGCCTCAAATAAATAATGAAACATGTTCAATTTGGTTTAAATAATGCAAAAACAAAGTGTTAGAGAAGAAAGTAAAAGTGCAATATGTGCCACGTAAGAAAGCTAACGTTTACGTTCCTTGCTCAGAACATGAGAACGTATGAAAGCTGGTGGTTCCTTTTAACATGAGTCTTCAATATTCCAAGGTAAGAAGTTTTAGGTTGTAGTTATTATAGGAATTATAGGACTATTTCTCTCTATACCATTTGTATATCATTAACTTTTGACTATTGGATGTTCTTATAGGCACTTTAGTATTGCCAGTGTAACAGTATAGCGTCCGTCCCTCTCCTTGCCCCTACCTGGGCTCGAACCAGGAACACATCGACAACAGCCACCCTCGAAGCAGCGTTACCCATGCAGAGCAAGGGGAACAACCACTCCAACTCCAAGAGCGAGTGACGTTTGAAACGCTATTAGCGCGCACCCCGCTAACTAGCTAGCCATTTCACATCGGTTACACAAGCCTAATCTTGGGAGTTGATAGGCTTGAAGTTAAACAGCTGCTGGCAAACGCACATAAGTGCTGTTTGAATGAATGCTTATGAGCTTACTGGTGCCTACCATCGCTCAGTCAGACTGCTCTATCAAATCATAGACTTAGTTATAACATGATAACACACAGAAATACGAGCCGTAGGTCATTAATATGGTCGAATCCGCAAACTATCACCTCGAAAACAAGACGTTTATTCTTTCAGTGAAATATGGAACCGTTCCGTATTTTATCTAACGGGTGGCATCCATAAGTCTAAATATTCCTGTTACATTGTACAACCTTCAATGTTATGTCATAATTACGTAAAATTCTGACAAATTAGGTGGCCCAAACTGTTGCATATACACTGACTCTGCGTGCAATGAACGCAAGAGAAGTGACACAATTTCACCTGCTTAATATTGCCTGCTAACCTGGATTTCTTTTAGCTAAATATGCAGGTTTAAAAATATATACTTCTGTGTATTGATTTTATGGTTAGATTATATGCAACACAGGACACACTAGATAAACTAGTAATATAATCAACCATGTGTAGATAACTAGTGATTATGATTGATGGATTGATTGTTTTTTATAAGATAAGTTTAATGCTAGCTAGCAACTTACCTTTGCTTACTGCATTCGCGTAACAGGCAGTCTCCTCGTGGAGTGCAATGAGAGGCAGGTGGTTAGAGTGTTGGACTAGTAAACTGTAAGGTTGCAAGATTGAATTCCCCCCCCCGAGCTGACAAGGTAAGAATCTGTCGTTCTGCCCCTGAACGAGGCAGTTAACACACCGTTCCTAGGCGGTCATTGAAAACAAGAATGTGTTCTTAACTGACTTGCCTAGTTAAATCAAGATTAAATGTGTATTTTTTATTATTTTTTTTAAACGCCCAAATCGGTGTCCAAAAATACCGATTTCAGATTGCCATGAAAACTTGAAATCGGCCCTAATTAATCGACCATTCCGACTAATCGGTCGACCTCTAGTATCAACACTGATATATTGTATACATTTATTTTACCTTTATTTAACTAGGCAAGTCAGTTAAGAACAAATTCTTATTTTCAATGACGGCCTAGGAACAGTGGGTTAAACTGCCTGTTCAGGGGCAGAACGACAGATTTGCACCTTGTCAGCTCGGGGGTTTGAACTTGCAACCGTCCAACACTAACCACTAGGCTAACCTGCCGCCCCATGTACAGTATGTTAAGATCTGCGCAAATCTATTGATATCAATGAATTATAATTTACAAAGTCTGAAAGTCTGAGTCAGGCCTACATGGCGTGTCTAAAGTTTGGACGAGGCCCCATGTATGCACAATTTTCCACACTTAGAACTAAAAGGGAGACCATCCTGGGTCTCAGTCAGCAGTTGAGCTATGTGGCCGTTGGCAAACCATAACACTACTAAAACAAATCACTGCTTGGTCATACTTGAGTTAGTTTAATGTATTCAGAACCAAATAGCCTACCTTTCACTCTTAATAAGACCCAAGGGGATATTCTATTTCCAATACCTGGATTTAATGGAGACAAATTGCTATAAAAGGTATAATAGTATTCATCACAAGTTAAAAACATAGGTCAGTGTTAACAACCTAGATCTAGACTAAATGTGACTGAGGCAGCAACATGCACACAAACATACCAGCCTTTATGTATTGTAGGTCATACGTACAACTGGCATTCACTGCTTGATGCTGGTCAGTAGACCTCATGAAATAGAGGTAACTGGGTCATTCAAAATATGTCGATGTGACAATTACAGAGACCAGAAATAACCAAATGAAAGCCAAATACACCTGGAAGGTAGCAATACAAACAGGTAGGCCTACTCAGTGTTGGCGTACTTGAATATAAACTAGGCCTATTCGTGGAGTAAAAGTTATTCTGACCATTGTCAGAATGAATCAAGTGATAACTCACCACATTTACACTCCCCTACGTATTTATTTGGACAGTGAAGCTGACACTTTTCATTTGGCTCTATACTCCAGCATTTTGGATTTGAGCTCAAATGTTTAATTTGAGGCGAGAGCACAAAATGTTACCTTTCATTTGAGGTTCTTTTCATACATATCCATTTTACCGTTTAGAAATTAAAGCACTTCATATATCTTGTCCCCCCCCATTTTAAGGTGTCAAGTATTTGGACAAATTCACTTCTGTATTAAATTAGTGAAAAGTGTAATATATGTTCCCATATTCCTAGCACGCAATGACTACATCACACTTGTGACTCTTCAAACTTGTTGGATGCATTTGTAATTTGTTTCAGATTGTTGTTCCCAATAGAAATGAATGGTAAACAATGTAGTGTGTCATTCTGGAGTCACTTTCATTGCAAATAAGAAAATAATATGTTTCCGAACACTTCAGTACTAATGTGGATGCTACCACGATTATGGATAATCATGAATGAATCATGAATAATGATGAGTGAGAACGTTAGAGGCCCAAACATCATACATATCATACATACTTTGGGGGGGGTGGTATTATATTTATGCCTTTGTAACTTTCTCATTCACGATTCATTCATCCAGAATAACCCTTTCCACGCAGATTTTGTAATTGACAAGCACCAAAATTGGAAACCAGTGGCTGTACAGTAACATGCTAGACATGACATCAGAGCTCAGCTTTTACAGTTCACAGGGCTGCACGAGACAAGAAGATGCCCCCGTCCCTCCCAGTAATTGGTCTACTTTTGCACATTTGTTGTCTGAGTGAGGATAATGCTGTAAATCAGGAGTCGATGTGTTCTGAAAGTTGAACCCTTGAGGATCATAATGAATACCACGTTGATGTTATAGAAGCAAACCACACACTCAACAGTCCAAATGTGCACTTCACATGTCCATATCTGAAAACTCATGTCATTTACATTATCAATGTTTATGATCATTATGTTTGATCCACAGTTACAGGATGACATGTGTTATACCCTGGGTTGTCCTGGACACAATGAGAGTGTTTGTCGTATTGTGAAGAAAATTTGCAGCAGAACACGCACTTAAATGCATTCAACTTCTGAAGTGCCTTTTGAAAGCCTAACACTAAGATCATATGTTATAACTTAGCTAGCCATGTTGGCAATAGAATCTGCCTTCAAATGATGCCCTCTGTCCCAGATTTATAAATGGAAAGTTTTTTGATCGCGTATACAACAGTAATGTATGATGGTTGGGACACAGGGCTGTGTTCCACAGAAAAAACTACAAGTGGGCTTGCTTCAGTTCCTCAATGGCAAATCCAGGAGAGCTCAAAAAAGGACCTTATAGTTAAGGGTTCCTTCAACTATATCATAAAAGTGCATTGAAGTGACTTAGGAACTGTGCAGTTTGGAGTGGCGTGTGGCCACTTGGAAACACCACTCTGACCTCTCACTCAACCCTTGTAATATTTTTTAAATATCTTGCACCTACTCCAAAATGCCAATGAATATTCTTATTATGTTACTGAATGTATCCAGAGTATTTTCAGATTTTCGTTATTGAAAAAGGCTGTGAAAAATGTACAGTAAATGTAAAATGCACATAAAATCAACAGTGTAATGTTTGGATTCAGTCTTGTGTCAGGTGAACTGTTGTGTCCTCACCTTTGGCTTGATCATTTCCCCATAATCTCAAAAGTGTTCTCTTTCAATTGCTAACATGGTCATGCAAATGCTTTTCATTGTTCTTCATTTCAATTTGGCCCTATCCATATAGGCCAATTTCCACGAGTGTAAGGGGTTGATGTAGAAGTGTTCAGAAACATATTCTATTCTTATTTACAATAAAAGTGACTTCAAAATGACAACACATTACTTACCATTCATTTCTATTGGGAACAACATAATCTGAAACACAAACAAAACAAACTGCAAATGCATCCAACAAGCTTGTAGAGTCACAAGCTTGATTTTACCATTGCGTGCTAGGAATATGGGACCAAATACTTAACCTCGGATTAGTTTAATACACATAGGTGAATTTGTCCAAATACTTATGAACCTCCAAATAGGGGGACTAGATGCATAAAGTGCTAAACGGTAAAACATATGTACAGGATTATAATAACAATCACTATGTCTGTGCCTTCAAGATCATTTCCACTTCCAGTAAAGTGAGTCAGCAGCGGTGGTGGCAGTGTCAAATCAACAGGCCTGGACATACTGAAGGAATATCGTAATGACTTACCAGACGATTCTCATCGAACACCTCCAGCAACAGCCGATGCTTCCTGGGATGAACCTGAAAGAGAAAAGATCGACATCAATAAATGGGTCAAAGAACATCAACAAATTAAATCAACAACAACCCCTACTTAATTTCCCCAACATGGTATAGTCCGAAGAACCCCAGTATCTGTCAATCACAACAAATCGTTTACCTTCATTAGGTATAGAACTTGACCTGTTTACTATTGGTTTATAAGTTCAAATGGAATGTTTCTATAGAATTGGGTGTACCCTCTAAACATCTCTGTAGTGGCCAACACAATGCGTTGGTATGTGGAAAGATGACATTTGACCTCATGTTGCTCAGAGCTCACATACCATGAAAACAGTTAGGCTATACAGCATAGCAATTCTGTCACAAACACCCACAGAGAGGCAGTGGAAACATCTCCTGAGCAATTTCCTAAGAGGTCTCAAAACTAGGTGAAGATTCAAAGCAAACTGATTACAAAGTCAAAAGAAAATCCACATAGAAATAAGAACATCAACACCGGCGACATCGTCTAGACCAGTGGTTCCTAAACTTTTTATAGTCCTGTACCCCTTCAAACATTCAACCGCCATCTGAGTACCCCCTCTGGTACCAGGGTCAGCGCACTCTCAAATGTTGTTGCCATCATTGTAAGGCTGCCACACACGCAAACTATACATTTGTTAAACATAAGAATGAGTGAGTTTGTGGCACAACCCTGCTCGTGGGAAGTGACAGAGCTCTTATAGGACCAGGGCACAAATAATTACCAATCATTTTGCTCTTCATTTAACCATCTCAAATATAAAATCGTATTTGTTAATCGAAAATTGTGAATAACTCACCACAGGTTAATGAGAAGGGTGTGCTTGAAAGGATGCACATAACTCTGCAATGTTGGGTTGTATTGGAGAGAGTCTCAGTCATTTTCCACATACTTATTTTTCCACCATAATTTGCAAATAAATTCATAAAAAATCCTACAGTGATTTTCTGGATTTTTTTCTTTCATTTTGTCTGTCATAGTTGAAGTGTACCTATGATGAAAATTACAGGCCTCTCATATTTTTAAGTGGGAGAACTTGCACAATTGGTGACTGACTAAATACTTTTTTGCCCCACTGTATAACAGGCATTACTCCCAATATAAGTGAACCCCAAATCAATGTAGTTCTTATCATATTTGCCATCTATTCGATTTGCCATCTATTCAACGTCCCTGTCTGTTCGGTGCATTCCCGGGTAAGGGGGGCAGTAGCTCTTCGGCTGCATCAGATTCACAACTGTCAGTGTCCATAATAGCTGGGCTAACAACAAATGCAGAATTACTGATGCTAGCATTTGATGTGCACATGGAAGCAGAACAACTTGTGTCGTTGACAGGTGCAGGTGTAGTACTGCTGGTAGTGGCAGTACTACAAGTAGAGCTGTTATGTGGGGCGGCATGTAGCCTAGTGGTTAGAGCGTTGGACTTGTAACCAAAAGGTTACAAGATCAAATCCCTGAGCTGACAATGTAAAAATCTGACGTTCTGCCCCTGAACAAGGCAATTAACCCACTGTTCCTAGGCCGTCATTGAAAATAAGAATATGTTCTTAACCTCTCTAGGGTAGGTGAGACGCTAACGTCCCACCAGGCCAACATCCGGTGAAACTGCAGAGAGCTAACAATCTAAATACACCATTTGTTGTAAATACATGTATCTTACATAATTTAAAAGATGAACGTCTTATTAATCCAGCCGCTGTGTCAGATTTCAAAAAGCAGTTACTACGAAAGCAAACATGCTATTTTCTGAGGACGGCGCCACGCACACACAAGTATTACTATCATTTTCCAACCAAGCATTAGCGTCATGAAAGTCAGAAATAACAATAAAATAAATTGCTTACCATTGAAGATCTTCCTCTGGTGGCAATGCCAAGTGTCCTACCTACACAGTGAATGTTCGTTTTGTTTGATAAAATCAATTTTTATAGCCTAACACGAAACATTTGTAAACCGCTTGCGTCATGATTTCCGTCTCATTCAACTTTGGACGACGCGTTCGTGGTAATTACACACACTAAACAAAAGTTTATCCAGTCATGGTTGGATTCATTGCAATCCTTTGGTTGTTACTAAAACAACCATACTTGATGGTTCTTTTCCCGGGACGTATTGACCGAAACAAACCGATTTGAAGACACCAATCAATGACATCATTGCGCACCAATGGTAGGACCGGTCTATCGTTGATTGACTGTATTTTGGCTCAATGACCACGGATCATCTTGAAATCTAGCTTGGAAGATAGCCAATGAGCTGAGGTAAACGGCAATATGTAATGGTTATACGGTTGAAGACCAGCCTTTGTCGTAAACTCTGTCGTAAAAGAGGTTCATTCGCAATTGCAAATCCTACTTGACAGAGCCACGGGTGTTACGCATAGCAGTACATATTCAATAGCATTTTCAACAAGTTTATATATTTAAAATATGTTGAATATATCAGGAAAAGATAAAACAAAGTCTAGGTATACAGATTTAACCCAAATTATAGATGAAATAGATAGATACAGCGAGACCGAGTTGCTTCAGGAAGATGAATCTTTCAGCTAAGCTAGTTTTGACTCCCAGGCGGAAGACATGTTTCTGCATGGCGAGGATGCCATGCTGGTTTGTTAAATTCTAATGCTAATGTCATTGTTTGAAATTAATAATATCAAATATTATTCATTTGAGATTTTTTTAATAGATTTTCTTATTTTATTTGCAATATATAAAAATATAATCTGTAATGAAATGTGTAAAGTACACATTGGCTATACTGTGTGTGTGTGTGTGATATATTTTTAAAATGTATTTTACATAAACATGGAATGGAACAGCCCTTCACCACTTCACCATGGTGATTATGTTCGCTGTACTCTATATATATCTGTTTATTTTACGTGTTGATACAGGGCTCATATGTGAAAGTGTTGTTACTGATTTTTTTCTTTCACAGTGGCAGTGATTTTGATTATGAGCCGCCAATGTCTAGGTGTCCATCTCCCTCTGAAGCTGGTTCATCCAGCCGGACCCCCGCTGTCTCCGGCTCCACACCTACCTGGCCATCTAGAGATATGAAGTCAGTGACAAAGAAGCGGAGGTAGGGAAGAGAGAAACTTGCAGACAGAGGAGCAGAGGGTCGTTGGCACTCTGTGTTAGAAGATGTGGAACCAAATCCACCAGTTTTTAGACCCAAAAGGCAGCCAGGACCTCAACTAGACATGACTGCAAAGTACAGCCCCCTTCAACTTTTTGAACTGTTTTTCACCTCGTCAGTTGTTGATTCCCTGGTGTCGAATACCAATAAGTACGGGGCTAAGAAGCAAGCAGGAAAGAAAGAGGCATGGAAGACCATTTCCATGTCAGACCCTTTCTGCTACTTTTCAATGGTCATTTACAAGGGGCTGGTAATGTTTAAAACTCCAAGGGACAGCTCTCTATCAACTGCCTTTCCCCATGACTTGTAAAAGGTTTCTGACTATCTCACAGGCGCTTCACATCAG
Organism: Oncorhynchus clarkii lewisi; assembly: GCF_045791955.1. Taxonomy (NCBI): domain Eukaryota; kingdom Metazoa; phylum Chordata; class Actinopteri; order Salmoniformes; family Salmonidae; genus Oncorhynchus; species Oncorhynchus clarkii. The sequence goes on along the minus strand of NC_092172.1, from coordinate 18,821,283 downwards.
TGACCCAGAAGTTGATGGGGAGAATGACAAGAAGAGAGGCACACCAAGGTTTGATAGGCTGTGCAAAGTCAAACCTCTCTACCCCAACATCGTTGAGGCATGCAAGACCTATTTTCAGCCCGCCCAGAACCTGTCCATCGATAAGAAGACAGTAGCCTCAAAGGCCAGAATCAACAGTTTTACTACCGGTAATGGACTGCGTTATGATTCCGTTATGGAGTTATTGGATTTTCAACTGCTGGGGAAGGGCTACAAACTGTTTGTGGACAACTTCTACACAAAGCCTACCCTGTTTACAGAACTGAGGTAGCGGGATGTGTGGGCTTGTGGCACCATTCGGACCAACAGAGTGGGCTTTCCAAAGACAAAGGTGAACGACATGCCTAAGCGGGCTGAGCGGGGTACCATGCGATGGATCCGTGAGAATGGCCTGCTCTTTGTGAAGTGGATGGATACCAGAGAGGTGGTCATGTGCTCCAGTATCCACAAGTCCTTCAGTGGAGATCACGTCGTCAGGCGTGTGAAGGACGGTGCCGGGGCATGGACCACAAAAAAAGTGGTGAATGCCTTCATCCTCCAGAAGGAAATGGCTAAGAGCTGTGGGCAGCCCCCCCATCTCACAGCTAGCCTTCAGGGAGCTGCTCATCCAGGAGCTTGCTAGCTACAGCAAGTCCACTGTAGCACCTTCTGTCCCCTCTACCTCTGTCCCTTCTGCTCCAACCAGTGGTGTTCACCTGCCCAGATTCATCTCTGCAGGCATGAATGTGCCTCAGGGCAAAAAGGGCACAGTAGGGAGACGTCGTTGTGCCCTTTGTCACAGGAAATGTCCCATCACCTGCACCACCTGTTCAGTAAGCCTTTGCTTTACAGCAGAAAGAGACTGCTATGGGCCATGGCACCAGCAGCACAATATTGTGTAGAGGACTGAGGGGCTTCACAATATTGTAAATAGTTACCCTTGTTAATTGTTTGTTTTATTATTAGTGTTAGAATAGCATTTATGTATTTTGTATATAGTTATTTCCTTCAAAATGTATCACTGTACCAATTCGGCCACTTGGGTATATTTGTGTGGGACACCTGGGTGAATTCATGCTCAATGTCATGTAGCTTGCTCATTTTTTAAGTTATCTGCCCAAAACTTTGCTCAGCTATTGTTGCCATCTTATGTTCTTCATTCAAATCATCCACAGAATCCTATCTGTATGTTTGGCTGTTCTTGGTCATTTGTAAGATGATGCAGCAACAATAAAAAACAGAAAACGTATGTTTATTTCCTTGTATTTTCTTCTACCAGATCTATTGTGTTATATTCTCCAACATTCAATTCACATTTCCACATAATTCAGAGTGTTTCCTTTCAAATTATACAAAGAATATGCATATCATTGCCTCTGGGCCTGAGCTACAGGCAGTTAGATTAGGGTGTGTCTTTAAGCGGAAATTGAGAAGGCGGGGGTACCCCAAAGAAGTTAACTGACTTGCCTAGTTAAATAAAGGTCAAATAAAAAATGTGTCTGTCTACTTTTTTTTTATTTTTTATACCATTTATCAATTTTCGAGCAAACGGAATGAGCAGCAGCTACGTTTAGCTACATACGGACAGTTAATGGAATTCCCGTGAGAGAGTAACAGTTAATGTGATTGGATGGATAGGTGAAAAAAAATTTGGGCAGTGAAACGAGGCTACTCAGGCGAGAGAAAAAAACTCACCCAAATGTGGAAAATATAAATGGACTGTTTGAAAATAATGTAAATAAATAACATATTTTTTATTTTAAATTGGCGTTCCCCCGACGGCATTGCACATACACCTGTTTGAAAATACCTGGTCTAGACAAAATGAAGGTACAATAGGACAAAGGGAAAGGTGGGCCATTGCTCAGCGGACCAGACAGCATATGGAGCTTCTTTTTAATATTCATGCTTTTTAAAATGGCTAAGGAGGACCAGACAATATATTTGTACTTGTGAAAACACCCCGAGCACTTCCTACTGTAAATAAGTTGAGTGTTTATGCATTGAGTCATGATTGAGTCATGACCAGATTTGAGTAAGAACGAGCCCAGCCATGTTATGAGGGGTCTGTAAAACATGAGTTGTCAATGCGGATAAACTCAGGCAAGCTTCAAGCTTCTGATTTCTATTTAAGAGATCTTCTGTTGAATCTGACAATTAATCTTGATGGTTGTACAGTCGTCTCAAATAAACCTGAAGGACTTCGGCGTTTCTCTGGACCCCGATCTCTCTTTTGACGAACATATCAAGACTGTTTCAAGGACAGATTTTTTCCATCTACGTAACATTGCAAAAATCAGAAACTAGTGCTAAAAACGGCTGCTATTACTCCAGTGATAGCCTCTCTACACTGGCTGATTTCAAGGTTTTACTGCTAACCTACAAAGCATTACATTCCTATCTTCCGATTTGGTCCTGCCGTACATATCAAAACGTACGCTACGGTTACAAGACGCAGGCCTCCTTACTCTCCCTAGAATTTCTAAGCAAACAGCTGAAGGCAGGGATTTCTCCTATAGAGCTAAATTTTTATGGAATGGTCTGCCTACCCATGTGAGCGACACGACTCGGGCTCAACCTTTAAGTCTTTACTGAAGACTCATCTCTTCAGTAGGTCCTATGATTGAGTGTAGTCTGGCCCAGGAGTGTGAAGGTGAACGGAAAGGCACTGGAGAAACGAACCGCCCTTGCTGTCTCTGCCTGGCCGGTTCCCCTCTCTCTACTGGGATTACCTGCCTCTAACCCTATTACAGGGGCTGAGTCACTGGCTTACTGGTGCCCTTCCATGCCGTCCCTAGGAGGGGTGCGTCGCTTGAGTGGGTTGAGTCACTGACGTGATCTCCCTGTCCGGGTTGGCGCCACCCTCCCCTTGGGTTGTGCCGTGGCGGAGATCTTTGTGGGCTATACTTGGCCTTGTCTCAGGATGGTAAGTTGGTGGTTGAAGATATCCCTCTAGTGGTGTGGGGGCTGTGCAAAGGCAAAGTGGGTGGGTTTATATCCTGCCTGTTTGGCCCTGTCCGGGGGTATCGTCGGACGGGGCCACAGTGTCTCCCGACCCCTCCTGTCTCAGCCTCCAGTATTTATGCTGCAGTAGTGTGTGTCGGGTGGCTAGGGTCAGTCTGTTATATCTGGAATATTTATCCTGTCTTATCCGGTGTCCTGTGTGAATTTAAGTATGCTCTCTCTAATTCTCTCTTTCTCAGAGGACCTGAGCACTAGGACCATGCCTCAGGACTACCTGGCGTGATGACTCCTTGCTGTCCCCAGTCCACCTGGCCGTGCTGCTGCTCCAGTTTCAACTGTTCTGCCTGCGGCTATGGACCTGTTCACCGGGCATGCTACCTGTCCCAGACCTGTTGTTTTCAACTATCTAGAGACAGCAGGAGCGGTAGAGATACTCTCAATGTTCGGCTATGACAAGCCAACTGACATTCACTCCTGAGGTGCTGACCTGTTGCATCCTCGACAACCACTGTGATTATTATTATTTGACCCTGCTGGTCATCTATGAACATTTGAACATCTTGCCAATGTTCTGTTATAAATCGCCACCCGGCACAGCCAGAAGAGGACCTGCCACCTCTCATAGCCTGGTTCCTCTCTAGGTTTCTTCCTAGGTTCTGGCCTATCTAGGGAGTTTTTTCTAGCCACCGTGCTTCTAGTCGTGGCCAAAAGTTTTGAGAATGACACAAATATTAATTTCCACAAAGTTTGCTGCTTCAGTGTCTTTAGATATTGTCAGATGTTACCATGGAATACTGAAGTATAATTACAAGCATTTCATAAGTGTCAAAGACTTATTGACAATTACATGAAGTTGATGCAAAGAGTCAATATTTTAAGTGTTGACCCTTCTTTTTCAAGACCTCTGCAATCCGCCCGGGCATGCTGTCAATTAACTTCTGGGCCACTGATGGCAGCCCATTCTTGCAGAATCAATGCTTGTAGTTTGTCATAATTTGTGGGTTTTTGTTTGTCCACCTGCCTCTTGAGGATTGACCACAAGTTCTCAATGGGATTAAGGTCTGGGGAGTTTCGTGGCCATGGACCCAAAATATCTATGTTTTGTTCCCCGAGCCACTTAGTTATCACTTTTGCCTTATGGCAAGGTGCTCCATCATGCTGGAAAAGGCATTGTTCGTCACCAAACTGTTCCTGGATGGTTGGGAGAAGTTGCAAAATTGTGAGTGAGCCCACTCCCTTGGCTGAGAAGCAACCCCACACACGAATGGTCTCAGGATGCTTTACTGTTGGCATGACACAGGACTGGTGGTAGCGCTCACCTGGTCTTCTCCGGACAAGCTTTTTTCCGGATGCCTCAAACAATCGGAAAGGGGATTCAGAGAAAATGACTTTACCCCAGTCCTCAGCAGTCCAATCCCTGTACCTTCAACTTTAGGAGACGGTCCTGGCGCTTGCTGGATTTCCTTGGGCGCCTTGAAGCCTTCTTCACAACAATTGAACTGCTCTCCTTGAAGCTCTTGATGATCCGATAAATGGTTGATTTAGGTGCAATCTTACTGGCAGCAATATCCTTGCCTGTGAAGCCCTTTTTGTGCAAAGCAATGATGACGGCACGTGTTTCCTTGCAGGTAACCATGGTTGACAGAGGAAGAACAATGATTCCAAGCACCACCCTCCTTCTGAAGCTTCCAGTCTGTTATTCGAACTCAATCAGCATGACAGAGTGATCTCCAACCTTGTCCTCGTCAACACTCATAACTGTGTTAACGAGAGAATCACTGACATGATGTCAGCTGGTAGTTTTGTGGCAGGGCTGAAATGCAGTGGAAATGTTTTTGGGGGATTCAGTTCATTTGCATGGCAAAGAGGGACTTTGCAACTAATTAAAATTCATCTGATCACTCTTCATAACATTCTGGAGTATATGCAAATTGCCATCATACAAACTGAGGCAGCAGACTTTGTGAAAATTAATATTTGTGTCATTCTCAAAACTTTTGGCCACGATTGTACACCTGCATTGCTTGCTGTTTGGGGTTTTAGGCTGGGTTTCTGTACAGCACTTTGTGACATCAGCTGATGTAGCACAGTCCTCAGCACCACAAATGGCTGGTGACCAATGTCAGCTGTCAAAGCTAAAATCAACTCACAAGCAAGCTCCACTCACAAGCAAAGATAGCCAACCAGCCAGAATACCACAGGGCTAAGACAAAGCACAAACAGGTCCTTGAAAACTAGTAGGTTTCGCACCAAACATGGCTACTGTTTCAATCTATCGCTGACTGGACTAATGAAAGCTAATTGGATCCTCCATCTGCTGACACCCAGCTTTAATTACAAAACTCATCCCATTTAACACAAAACTAACAATACCATTTTTTTTGTACAAATATTTTCAAATATTTTCAAAGCATAGGTGTATTTCCTCTCAATGCTTAAAACAGAGAGAATGATCTATAACTAAAATACGTCAGAAAACCACCTGGCAGAGCTGGGAAGGGGAGCACAGGGGCATTGTAACTAAAGTCACTGCCCCCAGGCATTTCATGACCACTGGAAAATGAAATGTGTTTCTGTTAAAACGGGCCCTCTTGCTAAATGAAGCCATTATTGACACTGCCACATTGGTAAGGTGGGCCAAATAGGCCGCAACGCCTGTAGAATATATGAGTGCGTTCGTCAAATATAACTTGTTTACTTTATATGATTAACTTCAAAAGAATAAACAAAAGATGAGATAGGCTAGGGAATCAGGTGTTTAAAAATATATTTTGACATTGGTTGGACACGTTATTTTATCAAGAAGGTTCTATATAGAGTTCCAGGGCAGGTATAAACATAATAATATTCACAATAGGGACAAGTACTACAAAGTGCAGGGACCTGTTAGACGTATACAGCTGTTGTAACACTAAGGTACTGATTTACTGTACCAAGAAACCATGATGGAGAAAGCCCTGAATAGACTGTAGGAGATGGAGAAATCTCAACTGGCATGGTGACGTGATTGTTTTTTTACATTTCAGATCACTGGGAGAATGTTGAATCATTGTCCAGGGCAATGAGACATTGTGCAACACTGCCATCATTTCTAGACATGGCTAATGAGTGTCTAAGGCTTAAACATAGTGTATATTTTAGTGAATGTGTGCAACTATATATACACACACAAAAGCTTCCTGCTCAATGTCCAGGGCCAGAGAAATTAAAACATTTCAAATATCTCCCTCGGTCTCCTGGCGAGATGGGCCAAGTCTCCTGCTATGTGGTACATCCAGATGCAGGTAGAAGTTACCCAGCTCTCTGCATTTCTCCACATGCAGAAGATGTGGTTTTCTCCATCAAGATTACATTTTTGCAACCACAATAGGCTTAGGAATCCACCATCCAAACAACCTACTCTTTTCAAAGTATTTTTGTTGAAATAACAAATTCAAACTCCGTCAGCAAAAGTTCCAGCTTTTGAATTGTGTCCTTGAATTTCAGGTCTCAAGGTACACTAACATTTCAAATTCATATCTGTGCCCCCATAGCTACTAAAAAAGAGTTGTGAATATTTATGTCTGTTCCTCCACCATAGAGGATCAACCTAATGAAAAACAATCAGGACAGAAGGACCTTGTTATACGCAGCTCTCCACACAAAAACCTCAGAGCAAAGACTCACGTCAACACCAGCTGACTCAGAGGCTCTGTTTCACACCTTCAGTTCAACATTCAATCAAGCTGTGTTTACATGTCCAAGATAGGAACAAGGGGCAACAATAGTCACAGGATGCTGTGTGGGTCTTACTGACCAATCACAATGCTCAACACAGTGGAGGACTTCCTGTTGGTGCTCATAATGTACAGACACCCATGAACATTGTGATTTTATTTTATTTTTTATTTATTTTTAAACGCCCATGTCTGCAGACATGAACATAACATGTTTCGCGTTCTGACTTTTAACTTGCTGTTTGTGAAATGTTAAACCTCCCAGTGAGAATCTGGAGCAGTGTCAAACACTAATAGGGAACATATTACTGAGCCGTTAGGGCTAGGAAATAAGACTGCAGTTAATTGTCCATACTACATGGAGGCATGCAGCAAAAAGAGATGCGATAAAGAGAGAGAATTTTGAGTCTTTCAACATTTTGAAAGGTTGAGTCTTAAATGTTCTCAGAGCCCTGGGTAAAACAGAAACTACACACACATTCACAAGAATTCACAATGCTCTTTTTACCATACATTTGACTTACCCTGAAAAATAATTCCTCATTCCACTTCGGATCCAATGTCTGGAAATGACAATGCATTTCAAATGTAAATAGGATACTTACAAAAAACAAACAAATAAATGCTCTGTACTTATTCAGCTAGCGCAGTTACTCACCTTTTTAATTGTTTTAGTCTGAAGACTTGTTAGTTCTCCATTGACAGGGTCATAAAGGGACACTCTTGTATATGGATCACTGTGATAGAAAATAAAAAGACAACGCTCAACTTGTTGTCTATCTGTCCCTTGGTGTGCCCAAAGATCAAACGAGGGAACATCTCAGCATGTAACAGTTTTATCCCACAGGCCATATGGAGCACAAACCAATGATGTCATCGGAACCATAACTAGTTGCACTGAAAAAAACGACTGAACTTTTACAATGGACATGTGAAGAAAAAAAAGTGTTTATTCGGCAGCACTGCCTTGAGGGGAAATGGTGGGCTTTAGGGGAAAGGAGTCTGGAGATTCTGGAGCATCTACTGTATGCAAGGGCACAGAACTCCTGATTATAGCGCCATCTTAAGGTTGCACAGGACAGTTACATTACGGTCTAAAGAGAATTTAAGGAAAAATTGAACAATTTAAGGAACGCATGGAAGATATTCATATCAAGTAGGCTTATGTTAAGAATATCATATTTTGAAGTGGGTACACAAGGTGTCTTCAAGGCCGTCTTTCAACCCACTGCTATGGTGTTGAACTTTCCATTCAACAATGCAAAACAGGACCACAGCAACCATTATCTGTCTGTGGAACAGCACAGTTTGAAGATGATTTTGCAAGTGTCAGGTTTTTGCGCTCAAGTTTGATTAATAGTATTCAATAAGTATTAGGCAAATAAGTTTGTATTTCTAAATGCACAGTGCCTTCAACAACCATATAGTATAGTATGCGCATGCACACCACTAGGTCCACAATGTTGACTAAATAAAAAAAGTTCCACACACATGGGTTCATTACCAAGTGTTTACAGTATAAACTGATAATCAGTTTGCTGTTTATAATGAAGTGGGTAGATGTGTAAAATGATTGGGGCAATAGACCTGCTTATAAACTCTAGACTCTTGTGTTTTGGGCAAAACAGCACACAGAACTGTAATAGATAATTTAGGAGTCCAATAAGTTAGGAAGGGTCCACAGTACACACTAAGGATCATGTAGAATCAGAATTTTGTATTTTATGGTATAACATGGCCAAAAGCACAAGTTTCCTAAAAAGGGAGTGTACCAAAGATAGGACACCGTATTTTGGTAACATGAGACACCAGAATTATACAAAGATACTGAAGCAATCCTCGCTAATATGGGCCTAGTTACAATTCCAACCAAGTGGGTTGACCCTATGGGTGCAATCCATAGGGTTTTTGCATTTCACACCAATGACCCGGGTTCGCTTCCCTGTACCGCTGTTCGTTAAATTGGTGTCAGAATTGGGATTGCATCAGAATGTAAGGCGAACGTACGAGTGGTCAAAACACAGGGACGTGATTTTGCGTCCGGAGGGGGCAGTGAAGCTATCCTCGCTAATATGAGATTAACTTCTCTGTCCCACCATTCGCATTAATACCATTAAAAAACAAATCTCCTGAATTTGTTAAAGTGATACTGATAGATTGGATTATCAATTTGAAGACATATTTTCCTCAAAATCAAGACTGACCTGGCTCCAAGGATATCTTTCTTGGCCAAACCAATTCCAGCTATGACTTTCACTCTCAGAATTCTAGCCTCATTCTGGAAAAAAACACAATAAGGACATAAATCACATTACTTGCTGCTTACAGTGCAAAGTGACTTTATCCACATTTTGTTACGTTACAGCCTTATTCTAAAATATTAAATAGTTTTTTCCCCTCATCAATCTACACAAAATACCCCATTATGTCAAAGCAAAAGCAGGTTTTTAGAAATTCTTGCTAATGTATTAAAAAATTAAAAAAACTGAAATATCACATTTACATAAGTATTCAGACCCTTTACTCAGGACATTGTTGAAGCATCACTGGCAGCGATTACAGACTTGAGTCTTCTTGGGTATGACGCTACAAGCTTGGCACACCTGTTTTTGGGGAGTTTCTCCCATTCTTCTCTTCAGATCCTCTCGAGCACTGCGAGGTTGGATGGAGAGCGTCGCTGCACAGCTATTTTTAGGTCTCTCCAGAGATGTTAGATCGGGTTTAAGTCCGGGCTCTGGTTGGGCCACTCAAGGACATTCAGAGACTTATCCTGAAGCCACTCCTGCGATGTCTTGGCTGTGTGCTTAGGGTCTTTGTCCTGTTGGAAGGTGAACATTTGCCCCAGTCTGAGGTCCTGAGCAGGTTTTCAAGGATCTCACTGTACTTTGCTCTGTTCATCTTTCCCTCGATCCTGTCTAGTCTCCAAGTCCCTGCCGCTGAAAAACATTCCCACAGCATGCTGTCACCACCGTGCTTCACCGTAGGGATGGTGCCAGGTTCTCCAGACGTAACGCTTGGCATTTAGGCCAAACAGTTCAATCTTGTTTTCATCAGACCAGAGAATCTTGTTTCTTATAGTCAGATTCCTTTAGGTGCCATTTGGCAAACTATCATGTGCCTTTTACTGCGGCGTGGCTTCCGTCTGGCCACTAACATAAAAGTCTGATTTGTGGAGTGCTGCAGAGATGGTTGTCCTTCTAGATAGTTCTCCCCATCTCCACAGAGGAACTCTAGCGCTCAGTCAGAGTGAACATTGGGTTCTTGGTCACCTCCCTGACCAAGGGCCTTCTCCCCCAATTGCTCAGTTTGGCAGGGCTGAGCTCTAGGACAAGTCTTGATGGTTCCAAACTTCTTCCATTTAAGAATGATGGAGGCCACTGTGTTCTTGGGGACATTCAATGCTGCAGACATTTTTTGGTACTCTTCCTCAGATCTGTGCCGCGACACATTGCTGACTCTGAGCTCTACCGAAAATTCCTTCAACCTCAAAGGGTCTGAATACTTTTGTAAATAAGGTTTCTGTTTTTTTATTTTAATGCATTTGCAAAAAAATCTAATAACCTGTTTTCACTTTGTCATTATGTGTTATTGTGTGTAGATTGCTGAGTTTTATTTATTTTTTCATCCATTTTAGAATAAGGCTGTAAAGTAACAAAATGTGGAAAAAGTCAAGGGGTCTGAATACTTCCCAAATGCAACACTGTAAATATCAGGTTAATGATGTTAACTACATAAATGGCACTTACTGTAAATGACTAACAGGAATATAAAGTGTGGTTTTCCACTTATTTGATCTCAAACATTCAAGATCAATTTAGGCCACATTAATAATGACGTGATAATAACTCACATGACTCATTTGGGCAATGCTCTCTGAGTTTATAGCCAACTGACATGGTTAGTTGATAATTCAATTAATATATTGTATTATCTATAGGTGGTCAAAAAAATGTGTGTTAGCTAGCTAATTAATCAACAGTAGGCCTATACAACGATGACAGCTACCAGATAGCTGATGACGTACTCAGTGACAATCAACTGTTACACATGCTAACTAGCTAGCTAGCTAGCTGGCTAACGTTGCTTCGATAAAATGGATATTGGTATGTTGGGACTTGACTGTCCAACTCTAACAGCTTGGTTGACAATACCCAAAGAAATGTAATGAGAATTTAGCTAAACACTTGGATATAACGGATTTTGTCTGCCCACGTAGCCAGTTGGTTAATTAGCTAGCTAACTAGTTAGGTAGCGTTAGCTAAATATTTACCTCATCAGTCTGAAGTCCGCGGACCTCGGGAAGTGCGGCCATACTCATATCCTCAGCCCCGTAGTTGTCCTGTAGCTCGATTAAAGTAAAATGTACAGAATTTTAACGCTGTAGGTGCTCTTCCACCAATTCACCTTTCACTAACAAATGAACTGTACCAAACACAATTCTAGTTAAAATGTTCAAATGTGTCGTGCGTTGTTCTCCACCAACAGGATCCCGACTCCTCTCCTCCCTCCGCTACCACGCCTCCACCTCTACGTAGTAATTCACGAGAACGTGATGTACAATGTATATAAAAAGTTGACACAAAACAGCCATCACATAACATCCGGTGGTTAGTGCAAATGGTTGTAATTAATAGTTTTGCATCTTCACTTCCATTGCAGACCAGGACAAATAATGTACCCATTTCAAATTGTGTAATGTTGCATCATTTTCCAAACCACTGAGACTAGCCCAATATGGACAAAAGGAGCCCCTTACATGTTCTGTTCAGAGCCGAATTGGCTCTGGCAGCAAAACAGCCAAATACTCCATCTAAACGTGAGTTGATTGTCAATTGCGGTACAGTTCTATACACGTAAAGCTCTCTTTAATATCACATCCAAATACTCCATCTAAACGTGAGTTGATTGTCAATTGAGGTACAGTTCTATAAACGTAAAGCTCTCTTTAATATCACATCAAAATAATTTCACAAATCCAAAATAAACACTTACTGTACATCGTTAACAGTTACAGCCAACATGTATGTTTTGTGACAACACCTTTGTTGCATCCATCTTCTGTTTACACACAGGTGTTCTGAAACACAGATAGGTAAGTAGCATAAAGTATGCCCCTCTCTTCCGCCTTTTTAGAATGGCGCTGGAGGGAAGAGCAGACGTTTTACAGGGCTCCTGACCAATTGGGCTTTTTTGAGCTGATCTTTAAAAAAAATTGTACATGTTGTTTCCGGCCATCATTTCCTATGACCGAAAAAATGCTTTCGGACATCATAACAGCGTTCACTAACCTCGATTTGGATGAGGATTTCTACTTCAAAGAGTTGACAGCGAAGGACATAATGCTCATCCGGACCAGGCCCAAATCCCTGACACTCGAAAAAGGAAGAGGCGGCATTATAGAGGCCGGATTGCGGAATACGATGAGACTACGTCAGCGAGTGGATAAACCGCCTCTACACTTCATTCTATTGTCGAACATGCAATCACTGGAGAATAAACTGGACAATCCCCGTTTGATACTACCCTATAAACGTGATCTGAAGAACTGTAGTATCCTGTTTGAGTCATGACTGAACAAGGAAAATATAACTGGAGCTGGTTTTTCTAGTGCGTGATCTCTAATATTAAAGGAAGTCTCAATGTTCTGCTCGCCAAGAATACCTCATGATAAGCTGTAGACCATACTATTTACAAAGAGAGTTTTCTATATTTTTCGTAGCTGTCTATTTACCACCACAAACTCATGCTGGCGCTAAGACTGCAATCAATGAGCTGTATAGGGCCATAAGCCAACAAGAAAATGCTCACCCAGAGGCGGTACTCCTAGTGGCCGGTGATTTTAATGCAGGAAAACTAAAATCCATTTGACCTAATTTCTACCAGCATGTCACCTGTGCAACTAAAGGCGAAAACATCTCTAGATCACCGTTACTCCATACAAAGCTCTCCCTCGCCCTCCATTTGGCAAATCTGACCATAACCCTATCCTCCTAATTCCTGCTTACAAGCAAAAAAAAACAAAAAAAAACAGTAAGTACCAGTGACGCACTCAATACGGAAGTGGTCCTAAGCTACAGGGCTGTTTTTCTAGCACAGACTGGAATATGTTCCGGGATTCATCCGATGGCATTGAGAAGTTTACCACATCAGTCCCTGGCTTCATTAAGTGCACCAACAACGTCGTCCCCACAATGACCGTACGTACTTATCCCAACCAGAAGCCATGGAATCCAGGCAACATCTGCACTGAGCTAAAGCTGCTGCTTTCAAGGAGCAGGACACTATTCCAGATGCTTTTAAGAAATCCTGCTACACCCTCCAATGAACCACCAAACAGGCAACACGTCAATACAGGACTAAGATCGAATTCTACCACACCAGCTCTGATGATCGCCAGATGTGGCAGGGCTTGCAAACTTTCACGGATTACAAAGTGAAACCCAGTCACGAGATGCGCATTGACACGAGCCTATCAGATGAACTAAATGCCTTTTATGCTCGCTTCGATTCAAGCAACACTGAACCAAGCCCAATATTGGGCTAAATGAGCCTAACGTTACTCCTTAGTCCAAGGACCTGTTCTGTTTAAAGGGCGTATTGTCTCTGGAATCCAAAACAGCCAAATACTCCATCTAAACGTGTATTGATTCTCAATTGTGGTACAGTTCTAGAAACATAAATCCCTCTGCTTTCATATCAGATTAAAATAATTTCACAAATCAAAATACACACTTCTGTACACTGTTTTAACTGGTTTTAACACTGTTGCAGCCGACAGTATTATTCAGTGACAACACGTTTGTGGCGTCTGTCTTCCGTTTACACACAGGTGTTCGGAGATGCAGATACTGGAAATATGGCAGTGTGGGAACACTAACACTATGAAGGTGTGTTTCAATTGAACTTTTTTTCATTTTTGTAATCATTTTTCTCTGATATGAAAGATGAGGTCCTTATGCTTCCAAAATCGTACCGCAAGAGATCGTGTTTATGTTCAGACCGAGCGTTGCAGCTCTCAACAAAACTCCCCTCTACAGAAGACGCCTTCGTACAATGACTGTGTAATGCAACTGAGAGTCTTGATCAAGGGCTAGACTGAACTAAGCATGAGAGCACCAGCTGTTCTGGATGACTGTGTGATCACACTCTCCGTAGCCGATGTGAGTAAGACCTTTAAACAAGTTAACATTCACAAGGACAGACGGATTACCAGGACTCGTACTGAGAGAATGCACTGAACAGCTGGCAACCTCTCCCTGACCCAGTCTGTAATACCTACATGTTTCAAGCAGACCACCACAGTCCCTGTGCCCAAGAATGCCAAGGTAACCAGTATAAATGACTATTGCCTCATAGCACTCACATCTGTTGCCATGAAATGTTTTGAATGGCTGGTCATGGCTCACATCAACACCATCATCCCAAACATCCACTGCAAATTTGCATACCACCCCAACATATCCACAGATGACGCAATCTCTATTGCACTCCACACTGCCCTTTCCCACCTGGAAAAAAGGAATAGCTACGTGAGAATGCTGTTTATTGACTACAGCTCAGCATTGAACACCATAGTGCCCTCCAAGCTCATCACTAAGCTAAGGACCCTGGGACTGAGCACCAACCTCTGCAACTGGATCCTGGACATCCTGTTGGGCCGTCCCCAGGTGGTGAGGGTAGGCAACACCACATCCACCACACTGACCCTCGACACGGGGGCCCTTCAGGGGTGTGACCTATCATGGTCCAAACACCATTGCAGTGGTGTAAAGAACTTGAGTAAAAAATACTTTGAAATACTACTTAAGTCATTTTTGGGGGTATCTGTACTTTACTATTTATTTTTTGACTACTTTTACTTCACTACATTCCTAAATTTACTCCATGTATTTTCCCTGACACCCACTTGTTGCATTTGAATGCTTAGCAAGAACAGAAAATAGTCCAATGCATGCATTTATCATGAGAACATCCCTGGTCATCCCTACTGCCTCTGATCTGGCGGACTAAACACACATGCTCCGTTTGTAAATTATGTCTGAGTGTTGGTGTGCTCCTGGCTATCTGTACATTTAAAAAATGGTGCAGTCTGGTTTGCGTAATAAGATATTTGAAATGATTTATACTTTTACTTTTGATACTTAGTATATTTTAGCAATTACATTTACCTTTGATTTTAAAAAAAAACTTTTAATGACAATTGGGTACTTTTTCGACCACTGCACAGTCGTGAAGGGGCACAACACCTCTTCCCCCTCAGAAGGCTGAAAAGATTTGGCATGGGCTCTCAGATCCTCAAAAAGTTCTAAAGCTGCACCATTGAGAGCATCTTGACTGGCTGCATCACAGCTTGGTATGACAGCTTCTTGGCATGACAACCGCAAGGCGCTACAGAAGGTAGTGCGTTCGACCCAGTACATCACTGGGGCCGGGCTCCCTACCATCTAGGACCTCTATACCAGGCGGTGTCAGAGGAAGGCCCTAAAAATGGTCAAAGACTACAGCCACCCAAGTCTCAGACTGTTCCATCTGGTACCGCACGGCAAGCCGAACCGCAGCACCAAGTCTGGGAACAAAAGGTTTCTGAACAGCTTCTACCCCCAGCCATAAGACTGTTGAACAGTTACTCAAATCAAATCAAATGTATTTATATAGCCCTTCGTACATCAGCTGATATCTCAAAGTGCTGTACAGAAACCCAGCCCAAAACCCCAAACAGCAAGCACTGCAGGTGTAGAAGCACGGTGGCTAGGAAAAACTCCCTAGAAAGGCCAAAACCTAGGAAGAAACCTAGAGAGGAACCAGGCTGTGGGGTGGCCAGTCCTCTTCTGGCTGTGCCGGGTGGAGATTATAACAGAACATGGCCAAGATGTTCAAATGTTCATAAATGACCAGCATGGTCGAATAATAATAAGGCAGAACAGTTGAAACTGGAGCAGCAGCACGGCCAGGTGGACTGGGGACAGCAAGGAGTCATCATGTCAGGTAGTCCTGGGGCATGGTCCTAGGGCTCAGGTCCTCCTCCGAGAGAGAGAGAAAGAGAGAATTAGAGAGAGCACACTTAAATTCACACAGGACACCGAATAGGACAGGAGAAGTACTCCAGATATAACAAACTGACCCTAGCCCAACGACACAAACTACTGCAGCATAAATACTGGAGGCTGAGACAGGAGGGGTCAGGAGACACTGTGGCCCCATCCGAGGACACCCCCGGACAGGGCCAAACAGAAAGGATGTAACCCCACCCACTTTGCCAAAGCACAGCCCCCACACCACCAGAGGGATATTTTCAACCACCAACTTACCATCCAGAGACAAGGCTGAGTATAGCCCACAAAGATCTCCGCCACGGCACAACCCAAGGAGGGGCGCCAACCCAGACAGGATGACCACATCAGTGAATCAACCCACTCAGGTGACGCACCCCTTCCAGGGACGGTATGAGAGCCCCAGTAAGCCAGTGACTCAGCCCCTGTAATAGGGTTAGAGGCAGAGAATCCCAGTGGAAAGAGGGGAACCGGCCAGGCAGAGACAGCAAGGGCGGTTCGTTGCTCCAGAGCCTTTCCGTTCACCTTCCCACTCCTGGGCCAGACTACACTCAATCATATGACCCACTGAAGAGATAAGTCTTCAGTAAAGACTTAAAGGTTGAGACCGAGTTTGCGTCTCTGACATGGGTAGGCAGACCGTTCCATAAAAATGGAGCTCTATAGGAGAAAGCCCTGCCTCCAGCTGTTTGCTTAGAAATTCTAGGGACTATTAGGAGGCCTGCGTCTTGTGACCGTAGCGTACGTGTAGGTATGTACGGCAGGACCAAATCAGAGAGATAGGTAGGAGCAAGCCCATGTAATGCTTTGTAGGTTAGCAGTAAAACCTTGAAATCAGCCCTTGCTTTGACAGGAAGCCAGTGTAGGGAGGCTAGCACTGGAGTAATATGATCACATTTTTTGGTTCTAGTCACGATTCTAGCAGCTGTATTTAGCACTAACTGAAGTTTATTTAGTGCTTTATCCGGGTAGCCGGAAAGTAGAGCGTTGCAGTAGTCTAACCTAGAAGTAACAAAAGCATGGATTAATTTTTCTGCATCATTTTTGGACAGAAAGTTTCTGATTTTTGCAATGTTACGTAGATGGAAAAAATCAGTCCTTGAAATGGTCTTGATATGTTCTTCAAAAGAGAGATCAGCGTCCAGAGTAACGCCGAGGTCCTTCACAGTTTTATTTGAGACAACTGTACAACCATTAAGATTAATAGTCAGATTCAACAGATGATCTCTTTGTTTCTTGGGACCTAGAACAAGCATCTCTGTTTTGTCCGGGTTTAAAAGTAGAAAGTTTGCAGCCATCCACTTCCTTATGTCTGAAACACATGCTTCTAGCGAGGGCAATTTTGGGGCTTCACCATGTTTCATTGAAATGTACAGCTGTGTGTCATCCGCATAGCAGTGAAAGTTAACATTATGTTTTCGAATGACATCCCCAAGAGGTAAAATATATAGTGAAAACAATAGTGGTCCTAAAACGGAATCAAATGACTGTTCAGACCATTTGCTTACTGCCCTTTTTTTTTTTTTGCACTTCCTCTATGAACTCTACCCACACACTTACACATACTACACGGACATCTCCAACACAAAAACTACAAATCACTCTCACACACACACACACAATACACATGCATATTATTGACACCACACACATGCTCACACAGACACATACGCTTCTGCTACTCTGTTATTATCTATCCTGATTGCCTTGTCACTTTTACCCCTACCTACATGTACAATACCAGTCAAAAGTTGACACACCTACTCATTCAAGGGTTTTTCTTTATTGTAGAATAATAGTGAAGACATCAAAACTATGAAATAACACATGGAATCATGTAGTAACCAAAAAAGTGTAAAACAAATCAAAATATATTTCATATTTGAGGTTCTTCAAAGTAGCCACCCTTTGCCTTGATGACAGCTTTCCACACTCTTGGCATTCTCTCAACCAGCTTCATGAGGTAGTCACCTGGAATGCATTTCAATTAACAGGTGTGCCTTGTTAAGTTAATTTGTGGAATTTCTTTTTCCTTTTTTTCCATTTCAAGAACTTTGAAAGTTACTTCAAGTGCAGTTGCAAAAACCATCAAGCGCTATGATGAAACTGGCTCTGATGAGGACCACCACAGGAAAAGAAGACCCAGTTACCTGCAGAGGATAATGTCATTAGAGTTACCAACTTCAGAAATTGCAGCCCAAATAAATGCTGCACAGAGTTCAAGTAACAGACACATCTCAACATCAACTGTTCAGAGGAGACTGCATGAATCAGTCCTTCATGGTCGAATTTCTGCAAAGAAACCACTACTAAAGAACACCAATAATAATAAGAGACTTGCTTGGGCCAAGAAACACGAGCAATGGACATTAGACCAGTGGAAATCTGTTCTTTGGTCTGATGACTCCAAATTTGAGATTTTTGGTTCCAGCCGCTGTCTCTTTATGAGACACAGAGTAGGTGAACAGATGATCTGCGAATGTGTGGTTCCCACCGTGAAGCATGGAGGTGGTGGTGTGATGGTGCTTTGTTGGCGACAATGTCTGTGATTTATTTAGAATTCAAGGCACACTTAACCAGCATGGCTACCACAGCATTCTGCAGCGATACACCATCCCATTTGGTTAGCGCTAAGTGGGATTATCATTTGTTTTTCAACAGGACAATGACCCAACACACCTCCAGGGTGTGTAAGAGCTATTTGACCAAGGAGAGTGATCGAGTGCTGCATCAGCTTTTTTGAGATAATGTTTTTGAGAGAATGCCAAGAGTTTGCAAAGCTGTCATCAAGGCAAAGGGTGGCTACTTTGAAGAATCTAAAATATATTGTGATTTGTTTAACACTTTTGTGGCTACTACATTACATGTGTGTTATTTCATAGTTTTGATGTCTTCACTATTATTCTAGAATGTAGAAAATAGTCAAAATAAAGAGAACCCTTGAATGATTAGGTGTGTCCAAACTTTTGACTAGTACTCTACATATTACCTCAAACCACTGCACATTAACTCGGTACCGGTATTCTTTGTATATAACCTCGTTATTGTCATTCTATTGTGTTACTATATTTTATTTAACACATTTTTCTTACTTTTTAACTTTCATTGTTTGGAAAGGACACGTAAGTAAGCGTTTCACTGACATCTTCACCTGTTGTATTCGGCGCATGTGACAAATCAAATTGAATGTTTTCGGAAACAAGCGCTGTAACATGCAAATATGGCCGTGTGGGAACCCTAACCCTATAAAAGGTGTGTAGTAATTTAACCATAAAAAAAGTAGCATTTCTCGCTGATATGTTAACAAAACCGTACCACACGCGTCTGGGCTTTTAACAAAACTCCCCAGGCCAGAAGATACTATCATCAATAGGAGCTAAAGGTAGTTAGCATCTATGAATGGGTTACCTTGAGACAAGCACTACTTCGTTGTCATAATTTAGGAAACCGGTTGAATGACACACAGGTTAATCCACATCCCATGAGATGGACGAAAGGATGTTGTTCACATTCAAAGATACCTGATCCAACTGACCTTGTTTAGAAGTATTTATGTTCATGCCGTCCCTCGCTGGAACCTGTACAAAAAGTCAAGAAATTAAAAAAAAAAATCAGTAAAAAATATTGGACTTGGACTATACTTTTTTAATTCAGCAATAGTGTTCTACAATGATCATCTTGATCAAATCAAGGCGACAGCATTGTAAAATGTAACATTAGCTCTCAACTTCAGCCCGTTTCTGTTTAGAATGGAGTACGATGAGTGCACTGTATAATAAATGGGAGGATATGTCCTCTACCAAAAGATCTTGGGCTTTTTGGGGAGGTAGTTTACTTGCCCTGGGTTCAAGCCTTGATTCAGCTGTTCTCCCTCAATTACCACACATTTACAAAATCACTGAACTACCACATCATTGGGAATTTTAGAAGATTCTCAGTTCAGTATCAGCTAGTTAACAACTCCAAAAACAGACAATGGAGTGGGACATTGTATTTACCAGACCAATTACACAGTTTGCTGTTGCACAGTAATCTGTTCAAGTTGGTTCATTACATAATGGAACATTCTCACCAGCAGAACATTTTAATTTGGAGAATGTTTTTGCAGACAAGCTCTTTAAGCCAAATGGTAATCTCCCATCATCATTTTTACAATAGAACTACACTGAGTGTACAAAACATTAGGAACACCTTCCTAATATTGAGTTGCACCTCCTTTTGCCCTCAGGACAGCCTCAATTTGTCGGGGCATGGACTCTCCAAGGTGTCGAAAGCATTCTACAGGGATACTGGCCCATGTTGACTCCAATGCTTTCCACAGTTGTGTCAAGTTGGCTGGATGTCCTGTGGGTGATGGACCATTCTTGATACACATGGGAAACTGTTGAGTGTGAAAACCCAGCAGCATTGCAGTTCTTGATACTCAAACTGGTGCGCCTGGCACCTATTACCATACCCTGTTCAAAGGCACTTAAATCTTTTGTCTTGCCCATTCACCCTCCGAATGGCACACAAACCATGTCTCAATTGTCTCAAGGCTTAAAAATCCTTCTTTAACATGTCTCCTGCCCTTCATCTACACTGATTGAAGTGGATTTAACAAGTGACATCAATAAGGGATCATAGCTCATGAATTAGCATTGGAGCTATAAGCAATTTACAAAGACTAGAAGCAGACATTTTTCCCTGCTCTTCTACTAGCCAGCTCTTATCAGCAGGCTTGATATCTCAGACAGATGGTGCAAATGATGCCAAATGTGCATTGTTTTTCTATCATGAGCTGCATCAGGCTATATAAAGATTAGCCACTCTCTGGAACATCATTACCACATTCACATCAAAAATGCTAAAACGTACAAATAACATAATTGGAAATTGTGAATACACTTCCCACAAGTGCGGTTTCATTCCTTTTGTGGTACTGTAACATTTTCAATAACCCCTATGGAACAGGATTTGAGAAGATCAGTTCAAACCATGGTCTTCCACACTCATGTGACTTAATCAACTAGAATAGATATAGGATCTATGGAATGTGGTGTTTGGCACGCCATATCTTTTTAGCTTCATATTGAATAACTTAAGCTACGGCGAGGAAAAGGACACTGAAAACAAAAGTGAGATTAACAGTAAAGTAAATACATATTTATTTGAATCATCACAGCTCGGGGGATAAAACCTTTGTGGGACCAAACCAGAAGATTCTAGCTAAGTGAAGGTAATGTAAATGCATGTAGAGTGGAAAAACAACAATTGAAACCAAGATATTCAAGTACTTAAAAAAAAAGTTTATTGGTTTTAAAAACCCTTAAAAAAAATCTCAACATCAGTGAGCACTTTCAATTAAAAAAAGACAGAAGAAACTTTGCTGAAACGCTAAAGCAACTTTATCAAATTACTCTACGGTCTGCTGTACACTAGACAACAACAAGGGTTAAAGGGACTTTATACCAGGTCTGTGAAAAGTACAGGACTCAGCTGCCCCTGTGCACTTAAAGAAGAACAGACAGGGTTTGTCTTCCTTTAAGTACAAACATCAGTGCTTATTTTCAATGGTTTCTGGAGAGAAAAAAATTAATCTTCACAGAGTTACATAAAAAAAGTAAAAACAACTAAATAAACAGAACGGATTCAAAACCTGAAGATACAGAACAAATATTAATCTGAATTAGTAAACGTCAAACAATGCAAGTAACTTGTGAGTCGCTATACCTTTCTGTTCCGATTGACAGGACCAATCCTGAATTACAGCAAAGTGGTTACAAATACTCTGTACAATAGAATTCTACAAACATGCACACATATCATTTATTAACATGGTGAATGATTTATTTGAGAATATTTCTGTTTCAATGTTTCTTTAAATTGAGTTTCATATTCTCATGAGAATGAAGTAAAAAATAAAAAAGTATCTCATTGAGATTAAGGTACATTGCTACACAAGACAATTAGCGTTCTCATATTTTTTTGATTGACATTTCAATTATTTTTTCACTTAGTTAAGCTCTTTAAAAAAATATTTGGGTGGCTTCAATTAATGCATTTGTCCTAAAAGAGGTGCCAATGCCTTGGTTCATTAAATGTTTAGTGCAATAACATGAACCTTCAAAGCTTGTTGAAATTTTAACCATGACATTCCGATGTCCATTGCAATGTTCTGGGCACAAAATCTGTCAGAGAAAGATAGCTATGCAACCTGGTAATATATAATACTTTCTTTTTTTTTAAATACCCATGCTATTTTCTCACTCGAAGCAGATGTCTTCTGTAAAAAGCCAACCAATATAAATCTCAGGAAGCAAACAAAAAAACACCAAGCTAAGAAAAAAACAAACACACAGCTTTATCTGTACAAGAAAGGGCGCCAGCGGCCAAGCACAGTTTAGCTGGCTCCTGATCCAAAATCACCAATATAGCATTTCAGAGGGTGCAGGTGCACAGAACCAGTTTAAGTTATAACAATACAGTGTCAGAGCTTTCATATGTACAAACTATGGGGTTCAAAATGAGAGGAACACTTACAACAGTCAACTGAATTAACCCCAATATTGTCCTGCTACATTGGTTTTTATAAACCAGAACAGTAGTGTGGTTTTCAGCATGTTTTCCAGTGCTACAGATCAGTTGCCAGTTTCACAATTTCCTCAAATTATTTTCAACCATCCCACCTGAAAGAAGGACAATTCCAAATGGCCATATAAAAGGTATTTGACTGATGTCAGGCAAATAGGCAAATGACTGGGTTATTTGTGGGTTCTTCTAAAAAAAAAAAATCCTATTTAATGCTTTTTTTTCTCACACTAATTAGTTACTCTTTGGTATGGATATAAGGCTCAGAAGATTAAAAGCTCATAAAAACCACAGGATCTGGCTAATTAGCTATTCCCTTTATGATTTGCATGCCTTATTCACACACTGTTCTTCACTATACTATAAGCTATTTAAACCTGTAGTAGATGACCCATACTTTACCACTAAATGCCTAATTTTACTAATTTATTTTTTACACATTTTTGTCTCCAGGTGAAACACGTCCCTTCACTGTTAGAATAAAATGCAGTGGATTAATGAACTCAACAAGAACATTATTCAAGGGGAAGAAAATGACAATTTATACAAATGTTTATGTAATTCTGTATTACAGTATTCCATAATACTGTATTTTCTACTGGATCTAGACTAATGTAAGGGGAATAGCTTTCAATGTATGACGGTAAAATATGCACTTTTGTGCCTTTTTATAGGAAGGACTTTGAATATCTAATGGCATAATATTAAACTAAACTATTAACTTTAATTTAATCTAAATTACTTCACATCATCACATTTTTTACTGAATGTATGTAACATTATTATTATTTTTTTTTAAGGGAAAAACTACATACATTTACATAAACCTGCAGTAACCTACTTTGACAGTAGCAGCCGCTTTGATAAGTAAAAAATGCATAGTGTTAAAATAAATCAGAACCAGAATAGTCATTTTCCCCCAAATAGATACACGACTGAAACAGGGCAGGGTCATCTCCAGTCAATACACTTTGGTATAGGGGTGTTATAAGGTTAAATTCCTATTCATATATTCCTCCATTTCCTTACTTAAATCAATATATTTCTGTTAATTAAAATGATACCCGCCAAATAGTCACAAAGAACGTAAATAAAACTCCCCACCAGTGCCCTCCACAAGTCTTAAAAAGCTTGACAGAGGTGAAAAGGGTCATCTTCTGCATTATACGGTTTAAATACAAGATTTAACTGTCCTCCATCTTAAAGCCCATTTCCTTTAGTTCTGCAGTCACTAAAGTGCAAGCTATCCCCATTACAGGTCTTTATTATGGTTGTTTTAATTCTTATAAACATATACGATTCTAAACAAAGCAATCCTTTCGACACTAAGGACAGGGGAGCTCAACTACAGTAAGAATGTCAGCATTCAGGGCAAAATGTGGGTGAAGCAAGCCTAAAAAATGACAATATTAACAGATACCATCTGTTGTTCTTCAGCTACCTGCTCTGAGTTTCAATGTACTCAAAGTGCATTAACTACTGGGACATGAGGGGAAATTTGAAAAGGTGAAAAGACATAGTACATTCAAATCTCAATTTAATAGCCTACATGTTTTGTACCATGCACACTGGAATTTGAGTGGTCAATATCTTATTTGTAAAGTTTGCATAACATTTCAGCAAAACGGACAATCAGACATCTTCTGACAAGTTTAGTATACAGACAGTATATCTTGACCTTTAAATCTATAGTTTGAATAATATTCTGTACTCAAACAGATTCTTTTTCAAACAGCTGCCGTTTTCCTACTTGTAAAAATCCAAATTCTGAGAGAATGGAACTAGTTTGCCTCAATATCATTGCAAACAATGTATGTTAAAGGTCGAACACAGCTGTTTTTTTTCATCTCAATATCAAATAATTTATTTCTGGGTAAAAATTAAGTACCTTACTGTGATTTAATTGAAAGAAATGGGCAAAAAGTAATAAAAATAGGTTCTTAGCAAAGAACAAATTCTCAAGCAAGAATTTTGCTAGGACTGAATAGGGAGGGGAAACCTAAAAACTAACTGTTATTGGCAGAAGGTTTGGAACTCTTTCTTATTGGTCTATTAAATACATATACTGCCAGGTGATGTCACCATGCAGGCCAAAACTCCATCTCATCTAAACAGGCTGAAATTTTAGGCAGTCTTTTCAAACAGCTCCTATACTAAAAGGACATTATCATTTTCACAGTATTATTCCAACCAGTGTGGAAATATATAAAACATGGTTCTTTAAGTAGACCAACATTTTTATTTACAGATTATGGGGGATTTTTTTTAACCATCGATTGATTTTGGTATATTTGTCTTGCACCTGCAATCCTTAAGAAGACTTGAAACGGCAATGAGAAACATTAGTACCAGTGCATGCTACTGCAAATGCCCTCTCGAGGTATCTCAACTCTTCATTGAGAGGTACAGGGGCATATTAGGTGAGCATACACCCCATTTACCGTTCTTGCACAACAGTATGCTTCTAAAGCAATTCCAAATTATTTGTCTGATGAAGTCTATCTTCAGATCTACCTCAATGGAAGTAAAACAATTTACAGAGGGAGGAACAGTTACCAATTATTTGCCAAACCTCTTGTTTTAGTCAACAGCTCCTGAACAAAAACATTATCCAAAATGATAGTCTACAGATAGAGATCTCTTAAAGATTACCAAACATGTCTCTCTTTATATCCTGCCCTTCTGAAAATGTAAAAATACTTGTTATTCTACTGTCTTGATTTAAATGCTCTTGAATAACTATGATGTCTGAAGAGGGAGAAATGGATGAGTCAGCACCAGCGATGAGCTGTGAGAGAAAACCAGCATATTTGTAAGTGTGATCATTTCTGTTCAGCCTGGCACTTAGACTGGACAAAAGTCATTGTATCCCGAGTGTTGCAGTGTGCTATACAATGTCAATGTGAATAATTACAAAGAAGATTTTTACAAAACAATAGGTATAAACAAACCATTTCACCTTCATGAAATAAAAGCAGAGCCCATATTAACCCATTAACCCGACTGTGGGCTGGTCTTTACTTTCCAGCCAATCAAATCCATTGGAATTCGCAGTCTCGCTGCAAATCTGCTGGAACAGCGGATCATTCTTCAGTTCCTCCAGTGTAGAGTCTTCATATTGTCCCTGCTGCTGATTGGGGTCAAACAGAAGGTTTGTGTCCAAATTGTTCAGGTCATTGATGCTACTGGAAAGATCAGAGGTCAGTCGAAAATCAGACCCCACAGGGTTGAGTTCTGACACCTGTCCCACGAGCTGATTGCCAGGAGTAAGGCTGCTGTCCACTAAGAGGTCTTTAACGGTGGTGCTGAAATCTAGCTGCAGCTGTTGTTGTTGCTGCTGAAGGTTCTGGGCCAGCAGCATAGGCTGGCTCTGCTGATGCTGCTGTTCTCCAGTAGCCGATTGTGCTTGGCTGTCACCTGCTGAGAGAATCATCTGTTCGTTCCTAGAGTTCTTCATGAGGTAACCAGGCTTCTGAAACTCGTACGCATTCTGAGTGTTGGAAGTCAGAGTCTGATGGTTGGCACTTCTGGGGAAGCTGGGAGTGGTCTCTAAGATGTGGGTGAGGTTCATGCGGGCTGTGTAGTTGGACGGAAGGTTGTTGATACCCAGGCCCCGCACCGCGTCGTCACTGTCCCCGTCCATCTTGCTCAGGAGCACGTTGGTGATCTTTTTGCTGTTGGTCTGGCCCTGCATGGGCAGAGCCTCCGTCTGCATCATCACGTTAACAGGCACAGACTGGCTCCTCTGTGCCATGCTGCTGACGTCCCCATGGCTGTTGGCGAAGATGTTGATCATCTCGGGGGTCACGGGGGAGGTGAAGGGGGACACCGCTGTTCGGGGGATGTTGCCACTCTGGTTGCCACTCAGGTTTCGCTGGCGCACGGCAGGGCTCACACTACGACAGCGGAAGGTCCCGCTTGCTGAAGATGTACTGGTGGTCTTGTTGTCCAGAGGGGCGGGCACAGCAAAGCTCTCCTGCTTGTTCAGGTTGGCCATACTGGCTGCCTGCTGCTGCACCGGAGAGATGGGTGTCAGGCGGCCGTAGTGTCCGTCGTGGTGCCTCGTCTGAGACTGATAGGACTGGCCAGGGATGGCGAAGGCATGGGGCTTTCGGAAGTGGTCGTCGACCAGGTCCTGATAGCTGGGGAGGATACTGATGCCGTTGATGGAGTTCCCCCCGCTTTTGTTGTAACCATTGTTCATCCACTCCAGTTTGGCCTTGTCTGGGTGAGTAGCCATGGGCCTCTGCATGGGCTTGACGGGGCTGCTGGAGACAATGCTGCCGTCGTGGTAGCCTGTAATGCTGGAGTTAATGGGAGTGAAGGCAAAGGGGTTCCTGCACTCCACAGGGCTGGGGGGCACGCTGCCGCTGCAGTTGGAGTGTGGAGTGCCGATGGGGGTGTGTCGGCTGCTCCCCAGGGCACTGTCCACCGGGGTGGTGGGGGCCATGCGGGAGCAGGGGCTCTCCCTAGTCAGGCCCTGGCCTCCTCCCATCATCTCAGAGGTGGATGTGGGAGTTGGGGTAGGGGTTTGGACAGGGGTGGTGCTGCTGTGTACTGATTGGTAGTAAGGGGTCATTGTCTGGTTGGAGGACATCATGTTGCCCTGCATTACAGACTGTTGGCCTTGCAGCGTCACGTTAGCTCCGAAGGCCTGCAGACTGCTGTTGAGCTTCATCTGCTCCTCCATCTGCACCAGCTCCTCCACAATGCTGTCCTGGGTCATATCGTCATCATTGAAATGGAAGTAGTCCATGTCTGTTTGCATGGAGAGCTGGCTAGAGGCTGGGGCCTGGCCCATCATGGCCAGGGGCTCCATGACCGGTGTGGATGCCTGCTTGTGGTCTGTGATCTGCTGGGCGTAGGCTTGCTGCTGCTGTTGCTTACCTCCCTCCAGCTGGCCCCCAACCCACATGGTGTTCCTCAGGTCACTCACAGCAGACTGCTCCAGTAGGGCAGAGCTGTTGGGCATGGCTTGCATGTTACCGGTCATGTGCTGCTGGTGCTGAATTTGTGCATGACCAGCCGGGGCACTAACGTTGCTGATGCTGCTAGTGTCCATGGTGATCGGAGTGTCTCTTCTCTGCACGGAGCTCTGTGGCTTGACAACAGTCTGGAAGCCTCTGGTTCCGATGGGGGAATCAGAGAGTGACAGGATTCGAGTTGGGACAGTGGAGTTCAGTTTCACAGTAACTTTACCAATGGCTGGTGCACTTACAGGTCTGACCGGGGTTCCTTTTCTGGGGAGTTTCTTCACTCCTGCACCAATCCCATGTCTGTAACCATCGGAGCCCCCAAGAGGTTGCTGGGAGATGAAGACCCTTTTGACAGGCGTGGGATAAGACTCTGGGCCGACGCCTGGGCGTTTCCTGGGGCTCTTGGAGGCGATGAGTGATGTGGCAACAGTGCCGCCATTGGGTGACAGAGTGGTGCTGGTATTCTGATTGGAGACCGTCAAATACAAAGTACTTTCGTTATTGGTGTTATTATTGCTACCAGCTGTAGCTGCCACAGTGTTGTTGCGCAAAGAGGACTTGCCATTGCAATTGGTTCCAGCCATTGCCTCCAGTCCCAGGGAGCCTTTAGTGTGAGGCATGGGCACACTGGCAGCCCTTGGTACAGCTCCTCCAGCCCTCTGGCCCCCTGCAGCTTCCTGAGCCATAGTAAGCCTGCTAGCACCCAGGGCCGGACTGCCTTCACTTATGGCTTCACCCTCAATCATCTTGATGTCGATGGTAGGGGTGGTGGTGGCCCGGCCTGACCTGGCTAAGGGGGACAGGATGGGGGCTGCAGAGCCACTCCTGGCCCGCGGGCTGGGTCTGCTCTCCTCCAGGGCTACAGTGCTGCCCATGCCAGCAGAGGCAGGCCTTAAGGTGGTGTTTGTTAAGGTTGTTGTAGTGCTACAGTTGGGAGCCAGGGATATGGTGGTCATCTTGACCACGTTGACAGAGCTGATGTGGGGTGTGGGCTGCATCACGGTCTTGATGGGGCTGTTGGTGATGAGCAGGGTGGGGGGCGAGCGCAGGGTGATGGCGCTGGTGGCTGAGGGTTTAGGCAGGATCTGGGCATAGCGGTGGCGGGCAGAGCGGTCCCCCACAGGGCTGGCTGGGATATTCTGAGGGGTCTTGGGACACTTGACAGGCTGCATTGACTGGGTCACCACTTGGAAGTTGACAGGCAGAATCTTGCCCTCCGATGTTCCCACAGGACTGGGGGACATCAGCTGCCTGCTCCTTTGTACCTGCATATACAGCATAGAAAAACATGACACAAAAAAGTATTAATAAGATGTACAGTTGAAGTCAGAAGTTTACATGCACCTTAGCCAAATACATTTAAACTCAGTTTTTTCACAATTCCTGACATTTAATCTGAGTAAAAATTGTTTTAGGTCAGCTAGGATCACCACTTTATTTTAAGAATGTGAAATGTCAGAATAATAGTAGAGAGAATGATTTCAGCTTTTATTTATTTCATCATTCCCAGTGGGTCAGAAGTTTACATACACTCAATTAGTATTTGGTAGCTGCCTTTAAATTGTTTAACTTGGGTCAAACGTTTCAGGTAGCATTCTACAAGCTTCCCACAATAAGATGGGTGAATTTTGGCCCATTCCTCCTGACAGAACTGGGGTAGCTGAGTCAGGTTTGTAGGCCTCCATGTTCCCACATGCTTTTTCAGTTCTACCCACAAATGTTCTATAAGATTGAGGTCAGGGCTTTGTGATACACACTCCAATACCTTGACTTTGTTGTCCTTAAGCCGTTTTTCCACAACATTGGGAGTATGCTTGGGGTCATTGTCCATTTGGAAGACCCATTTGCTACAAAGCTTTAACTTCCTGACTGATGTCTTGAGATGTTGCTTCAATATATCCACATAATTATCCTCCCTCATGATGCCATCTATTTTGTGAAGTGCACCAGTCCTTCCTGCATCAAAGCACCCCCACAACATGATGCTGCCACCCCCGTACTGCACGGTTGGGATGGTGTTCTTTGGCTTGCAAGACTCCCCCTTTTACCTCCAAACATAACGAAGGTCATTATGCCCAAACAGTTCTATTTTTGTTTCATCAGACCAGAGGACATTTCTCCAAAAAGTACGATCTTTGTCCCCACGTGCAGTTGCAAACCGTAGTCTGGCTTTTTTATGACGGTTTTGGAGCAGTGGCTTCTTCCTTGCTGAGCTGCCTTTCAGGTTATGTCGATATAGGACTCGTTTTACTGTGGATATAGACACTTTTTTTCTTGTTTCCTCCAGCATCTTCACAAGGTCCTTTGTTGTTGTTCTGGGATTGATTTTCACTTTTCGCACCAAAGTACGTTCATCTCTAGGAGACAGAACGCGTCTCCTTCCTGAGCGGTATGACAGCTGCGTGGTCTCATGGTGTTTATACTTGCATACTATTGTTTGTACAGATGAATGTGGTACCTTCAGGCATTTGGAAATTGCTTCCAAGGATGAACCAGACTTGTGGAAGTCTACAATTTATTTTCTGAGGTCTTTCTTTTGATTTTCCCATGATGTCAAGCAAAGAGGCACTGAGTTTAAAGGTAGGCCTTGAAATACATCCACAGGTACACCTCCAATTGACTCAAATTATGTCAATTAGCCTATCAGAAGCTTCTAAAGCCATGACATCATTTTCTGGAATTTTCCAAGCCGTTTAAAGGCACAGTCAACTTAGTGTATGTAAACTTCTGACACACTGGAATTGTGATACAGTGAATTATAAGTGAAATAATCTGTCTGCAAACAATTGTTGGGAAAATTACTTGTGTCATGCAACTAACTAGAGGTCAACCGATTAATCGGAATGGCCGATTAATTAGGGCCGATATCAAGTTTTCATAACAATCGGAAATTTGTATTTTTGGGCGCCGATTTTGCCGATAAAAAAAAAAGAAAGTTTTATACCTTTATTTAACTAGGCAAGTCAGTTAAGAAAACATTCTTATTTCCAATGACGGCCTAGGAACGGTGGGTTAACTGCCTTGTTCAGGGGCAGAACGACAGATTTTCACATTGTCCGCTCGGGGGATTCAATCTTGCAACCTTACAGTTAACTAGTCCAAAACTCTAACCGCCTGCCTCTCATTGCACTCCACGAGAAGCCTGCCTGTTAAGCGAATGCAGTAGAAGCCAAGGTAAGTTGCTAGCTAGCATTAAACTTATCTTATAAAAGACAATCAATCATAATCACTAGTTACAACTACACATGGCTGATGATATTACTAGTTTATCTATCGTGTCCTGCGTTGCATATAATCGATGCAACGCTGGGGGGATGATTTAACAAAAGCGCATTTGCGAAAAAAGCACATTCTTTGGACGACTGTACCTAACCATAAACACCCATGCCTTTCTTAAAATCAATACACAGAAGTATTATTTTTAAACCTGCATATTTAGCTAAAAGAAATCCAGGTTAGCAGGCAATATTAACCAGGTGAAATTGTGTCACTTTTCTTACGTTCATTGCACACAGAGTCAGGGTATATGCAACAGTTTGGGCAGCCTGGCTCATTGTGAACTAATTTGCCAGAATTGTACGTAATTATTACATAACATTGAAGGTTGTGCAATATAACAGCAATATTTAGACTTAGGGATGCCACCCGTTAGATAAAATACCGAACGGTTCCGTATTTCACTGAAATAAACGTTTTGTTTTCGAAATTATAGTTTCCGGATTCGACCATATTAATGACCAACGGCTCGTATTTCTAATTGTTATGTTATAATTAAGTCTATGATTTGGGACGGAGGCTATACTGTTACACTGGTAATACTATAGTGCCTATAAGAACATCCAATAGTCAAAGGTATATGAAATACAAATGGTATAGAGAGAAATAGTCCTATAATAACTACAACCTAAAACTTCTTACCTGGGAATATTGACTCATGTTAAAAGGAACCACCAGCTTTCATATTTTCTCATGTTCTGAGCAAGGAACTCAAACGTTAGCTTTTTTACATGGCACATATTGCACTTTTACTTCTCCAACACTTTGTTTTTGCATTATTTAAACCAAATTGAACATGTTTCATTATTTATTTGAGGCTAAATTGATTTTTATTGATGTATTATATTAAGTTAAAATAAGTGTTCATTCAGTATTGTTGTAATTGTCATTATTACAGATAAATAAATCAAATAAAAACCAGCCGATTAATCGGTATCGGCGTTGAAAAATCATAATCGGTTGACCTCTAGTCCTAACCGACTTGCCAAAACGATAGTTTGTTAACGAGAAATTTGTGGAGTGGTTGAAAAACAAGTTTTATTGACTCCAACCTAAGTGTATGTAAACTTCCAACGTCAACTGTAAAAGTATGCAACACTTTCATAACTCCAGTTATGAATAGATTCTGTTGCACATGTGATATAGGCAACACAAAGTTATCGCTTGTATAGATGAGGAACACTGCAAAGACAGTGGGATATATAGAGTAAGCTTAGACAAACACAGAAGTAGAATACAAGCTTGGCTTACCGTGATGGGGCTGGGGACTGCAGCTACCATAATGCCAATGGTGGGATGTGGGGAGAGCAGGGCTGGGCTTCTACAGGTAATGGAGCCGACCCCAGGCGTGCCCCCGTCAGCCCGCCTAGACTGAGCCTCTCCGGGGAGGGGGGAGTGCAGCATCTGCTCCTGCTGCTTCTTCTGGATCTTCCGCTGGAGCTGCTGCTTGGCATCGATGGAGGGAGAGGGCAGGGTCTTCACTTGGGACTGGAAGGAGTGGGCTTCAGCTGTTGGTGCGAATGCTGAGGATGGCAGTGGCGTTTTAACTCCTAAAGGGAGGAGACAGAGGAAGACAGAAACAGGTTAACACATATTTTGAGTTAACAAATTGTCATGGTCCTCCTAGACAGAGCAGCTTCTATTTTGAAGAAAGCATAACTATCCCACTGGGCACAAACTGGTTGAATCAATGATGTTTCCCCATCATTTCAATGAAATGTCGTTGAACCAATGTGGAATAGACGTTGAATTGACATCTGTACCTAATGGGATGGCTTTTAGGGACTGACAGGAGGTGGTATGTAAATGCACTATAGCAGGTCAATGAGAAGAATCTGCCACTAGATGGAAACATTTCACTGCTCACCATACATGAGGCAGTGAAAGGACAAGTGAAGTTTGACTATCAAAACATACAGTGCACACTGACAGTATTCAGAGCCGTTAACTTTTCACATATTTTGTTACGTTGCAGCCTTTTTCTAAAATGGCAAAGCAAAAACAGGTTTATATACATTTTTGGAAATGTATTAAAAATAAAAAAAACAGAAATACCTTATTTACATAAGTATTTAGCATTGAGGGAACAATGAACGGCGCAAAGTACAGAGATTCTTGATGAAAACCTGCTCTAGAGCGCTCAGGACCTCAGACTGGGCCGAAGGTTCACCTTTCAACAGTACAACGACCCTAAGCACACAGCCAAGACAACGCAGGAGTGGCTTTGGGACAAGTCTCTGAAGGTCCTTGTGTGGCCCAGCCAGAGCACGGACTTGAACCCGATCAAACATTTTTGGAGACCTGAAAATAGCATTGCAGCGAAGCTCACCATTCAACCTGACAGAGCTTGAGAGGATCTGCAGAGAAGAATGGGAGAAACTCCCCAAATAAAAGTGTGTCAAGCTTGTAGCGTCATACCCAAGAAGACACAAGGCTGTAATTGCTGCCAAAATGTGATTCAACAAAGTACTAAGTAAAGGGTTTGAATACTTATGTAATCAGTTTTTTTTTTTTTAATATAAATTTGCAAAAAAGCAATTAAAAACCTGTTTTTGCTTTGTCATTTTAAAATGAGGCTGTAACGTAACAAAATGTGGAAAAGTTCAAGGGGTCTGAATACTTTGCGGATGCACTGTATTGTCACCTGTTGGTGTACCAGTCATGACAGTGAGGGCTGCCACAGATTTGGTGCCGATATAGTGGCTGTTGAGGAGGAAGCGAGCCAGGTCCTCCACAGCATCAAACTGGCGGCTCAGCACCTTCTGGGCCCACTCACACACCAGGCCACAGGCCGCAGAGCGCACCTCCTCCTCCGCACTGCACAGCTGACCTGAGGCCTCCAGCACCTCACACTGAAGCATAACATAGGCACATGTACAGGTGTTAGGAATTATAGTCGTACATATCCCTGTATTACTTTTAGTTCAATATGAAGCCTCAAAACGTAGTCCTTTTCTTAACACATTCAATTAATGAAAGTTATGTTATGGTTGGACTACAGTTAGGCAAACATTTCTTACTTATTTTCTTGAAAATCTATTTAAATAAGGTAAAGACCTTGAGAGAGGAAGGCAGACAGACAACTTACCCCGTCCCCTGTTTTATGTAACTCCAGGTTGGGTAAAGATGGCATGTGGACAAAGGCTTTCTTCCTCAGTCCACTATAGCAGTATGTGAGCAGGGGTTAAGGTTCAAAAAACACTAAACGGTCAAATATTTAAGAGTTCATTTATGGAGGTGCTAAAATGTTTTGGTTGTTTGTCTGTAAAGAGCCGGGCATTAGTGCTTCAGGGACCATTCTAGCCATAAGAGACTGAGATTGCCCCACAGGATAGGGTAAGAAAAGTGACTCAGGGCAGAAGGTCAGTTGTCACTCAGACAGATCTGAGGAAGAACCTTCTCACCCGAAGCTGAGATGGCTATTATTATTTTTTTTTTTCACCTTTATTTAAGCAGTTAGGCCCAGTTAAGAAAAAGTTCTCATTTACAACGGCGACCTATCTCCCAGTCAGCATCAGTCACTAGTCACTCTACTACTAATCCCTCAGCCCCTCAGGCCTCTCACACAACCACTGAACCTTATCTTCCCCCTCCAACCTTCGGAGATGTGACCAACTCCACTGCCAAAATAAGGCACTGTGGATTTGTGGTGAAAGCTAGACTTTTATCAGATGCTGGTGTGTGAGAGTGTGACAGCAGGTGCTCCCTGCTGAACACTTCCATACACTTAGGAGGTGTCTCACACAACCAGGCAAAGAGCTACTCAGAGGTATAGCACAGTTATGAATGACTCACTTCCTCTCACACAAAACAAATGATAAAATACAGACAAATAGGTCCAAGAGTGTGATCTTGAATGAACTTTGTAGAGTGTGTATTAACTTTGGTAACAGAAAATAGTTCATTTAAAAAGGAAGATATAGATTACTAAGCAAGCCACAGCTCAAGATGTTCTGATTTGGTCTGATTTGACTTGGTCGCTCATATTGAGTTTCCGTTGCTATTGCAACCGTCATATAAAAACAAGGTCTATTTCAGAAAGGCTCAGCATTGAAAATAAAAACTGCATTCATACGCAAGTATTTTATGCTATTCTTTTTTTGAACTCCACCTTAATAAGAACGAAGTCACTTGTCACTTGACTAATTTAACGGACGCTAATCTCATTGGAGACTGTAGCTTTGCCAAGTCTAGAGTCGTGATCTCATGGAATAGACATTGAAAAGACATTTCACAAATTGTTTCCTGAAGGTCAAGAACACAGTGATTCCCCTAAGTGTCTCTGTCCTACTATACTACTCTCCAGGCAGAGGCCGCTTTATTTGATTTAATTTCAGTTCTATATTTAGAGGCTCCATGAACTGAGACAACAGATGTTCTGCGACCAGAGTCCAGAGAGGCCAGATTGTTCGCTACAAACCATTCCAGTGAAGGATATTTTGATTTGCCTCTCATGCCAAGTCGACGTGCCTTCATGTTTGGAAATACATTTTTCATGATCTTTCCAAAGTCCGCCGCACTCAGTGGGTGGTAGCAGAGATTGTCACAATAGCTCCTGAAACAAACAAACAAGAGGCAGACAGACACAGACAGTAAACATTTGTTGTACAGGGGAAGTAAGGTTCAGATAAACAAGGTATTGGAAATCTCAGTAAAACCAAATAAACTATGTTAAATATCAAATAAAAGACAAGTCACATCAAAACAGTGACATCTGGGCGAAGACGTTCCCATAGAAATCTGAAACATTATTAGTACTTTAATTTGCAATGAATGAGGACGTCAAACTGCGTGTTACATAACAGTCACATAGCATTTCAGACTTTCCGTTCTAGTGTTACCAACACATGGTGCACATCTTTTCCCATGCTTTCTGCTTCTATTTATATTGGTGCTTTGGCTGGCAGTATGTAGATCCTTCATAGCTGGCAGTGTATATTAAAGGCTTATTTATTTAGTAACAGCCAAATGCCAAATGTTATGTACTTTCATAACATGTATCTCATGTCATAAAATAAAACGGCCATACAAATGTGTACCTTGTTCTTGTGAAACCTCTTAGAAGTCAAGTACTCATGGAAATCAAATTCAAAAGTAAATCCATCCATTTACACCTGGTATGGAATTTAACCTATCAGGTATCCCAAATTCCCTAAAATACCTGTACACAGTGCTATCAATGTTTCTAAATTGGTCCGGTGTCCCTTTCCAGAACATCAAAACAGGGTGACAGTTTTTTATTTGTATTTAACAGTGCTTCACACTTCCCTATGTCCCCTTTCTCACTGTCAGATACCCACTTGTACTCATCATAGACCTCCTGTTTGGGCAGAGAGGTTTCTGGGTGTTCCTCTAGGTGACTGCGAATCCAGTTGAACGCGTGCATCTGTTGAGTGCGGCTTGATGACATGGAGCTCTGATCACTGCTAGAGAAAGCAGGAGAAAATAGGTTATTTACAATACAATCACAAAAAAAACATTTTACAGTCGGATCTACCTTTCCCGCCCCATTTTTCAAACGCAACCAACACACATCACCCCCATGTCTCTGTGTTGTAAGTGAGAGAGGTTTATGTACCATGACAGTTCTCCAGGACTGGCAGACCCTCTCTCAGTCCTGATGGGCATCGTGTGGAGTGTTGGGGAGTTGAGGTGATGAGGATTAGATGTGGAGAACAAGTAGGAATTGATCATTGCTTTTCAATCAAGGTATGATATTGACAACATCAATGAGCAGTAGGTGTGTTTGTCACCTGATGCTAAACTAACTTCAAGCCACTGCCCCTGGACACTTCTGTAGATGAGAGGATTGGATAAGTTCAAACAATGTGGGGAAATTCCTCTTAGCCTATCAGAAGTAAAGCTATTACAGTATTCCTTAGGCCTAATACATATCCAATCATCTCAGATCTGCACACATTCCTAGGGAGTAGGGGCTTGGGTCATTTGGAATTAAGCGTGCGTATGTGTGCGTGTGTGTGTTACAGATCAAATATACATTAGAGAGAAGACGAGGCATAAATCTACACATATTTAGCAAAAAGGTCAAACATGAAGGGTTGAGGAAAGATGTTATTAATAAGTTATTAAGTAAGGACTTTCAATCAAAACACACACACAGGTGATAGTCATATGTGGGAAATCATTATCAAATCAACAGCACCAAAGTTTATTTGCTATTGAAGAGAGAATGTTTGAACACACACACACCCCCCCACTAACTGGTAGTCCAATATCAAATCAATCAATGCAATTTTTTTTAAACAGCCAAAGCCTATTTGCTCTCTAAGGGAGAGAGTATGGCATAATGAGCAGAGTTTGACTTAACCACAGTCCAAGCTAATGTTGACAACCATTGTAGCATGTGGGGATAGGATAGGGTGCAGAACATCTATATTATGCTACTAGGCTAATGGATAATGGGGTAGATGAACAACAGGCTAAGTCATGTGCAAATTGCGTGGAACTGCATCTAGACATGACACAAAACAAACTATGTTCAATCAAATGACAGAATGATCAATTACCTTTTTTCACTGTTGCTGGGACCAGAAGGCAACTTAAGGTAGAGGTAGAGTTTCTCGATGTCTGTAAACGTCTCCACATCTTGCTGTAAAAGCGGAGCACAGGGAAGAAGAGGGATTTAATAACAAACAGTAGGGATGCACAATATATCGGTGAACATATTGGAATCGGCCGATAGCTAAATAGCTAAAAATGCCAACATCGGTATCGGCCAAATGTCTAGTTTAAAGCAGATGTTAAAAAACGATGTCAAAGCTACCGTGCATACCTATATGACGTAGGTACATGACGTAATGACGCTCCACGTTAAATTTGGCGCTACACGTGCCACACAGCATTCCTAACCTAGCCCACAATGTCTGCTGTGTGGATCGAGCAGTCAACAAGTCAAGCAGTTATTTGAAAGAGTAAGAACATTTCAGCGAGACAACTCAAAGGTGAAACCCATTAAAGCCAAGATAATGGAAATGATTGTCCTTGACAATCAACCATTCTCTGTCGTGGGTGATGTTGGCTTTTGCCAACTGGTCGAGCACCGGTACACTACCAAGTGCGCTATTTTTCAGATGTTGCACTACAAGCCAGTTAAGAACAAATTATTATTTACAATGACGGCCCGGATGATGCTGGGCCAATTGTGCACCGCCCTATGGGACTCCCAATCACAGCCGTATGTACTACAGCCTGGATTCAAACCAGGGACTGTAGTCACGCCTTTTGCACTGAGATGCAGTGCCTTCAACATCTGCGTCCGTGTGTGTGTGTTAACTGTAGTAGAATGCTTAAAAGGCAACAAAAATGGTAAATATCGGTAGTAGTAGTGTTCATGGTAGTCTTTATCACTCAACTGATTTAACATGCTCTACTGATGTCTCTCTCAGACTGGCAGTCCAGTTCATGAGAAAGAAAATTATTATTTTCATTCTCACTGCTATAATAATCCACCAAGATACATTCCACAAAGGCTGACAGGTTGCCTTCCACTCCAGCTTGAAGAGCATGAATAATACAGAAACGTTTCCTGTTTAAATGATCCATTCTTAGTCTATTCTCCACTAAGTGAAGTGTTTAGTTGTACTATGTAGGACTTGAGGCACCATCAGCGTAACCTTTTTAATTCAAAAGTTATGAAATCTACGACAAAGACTATTCAGTTCCAGTGAAACCTAAATCAACCATTTCAAACAATCCCCTTTAGTTTGGTTGGACTAGTTTGAACACTATCCGCACCTGGGAACGCATAGAACACCACATTTTTTTGTCCAAGAAACACATTTTTGTGCATGGGCACGTATTTGTTTTAGGAGTTTTAGTTCATTTGACAATGTGAAACAAACCGGACCAAAAAAAATAAATACATTGTAACAAATAATCAAACTGATTCTAACTACTGCTCAAAATGTGTAAAAACACCCTAAAAGACAGCAGTGTTCAGGAACACTGTGTGTGTGTGTGTATTGAGAGCTCCTAAGGATTTTTTCACACTTGGTCCCTTTTAGCAACAACAAAAAAATTCAGCGCAGTTCGCTTAAAAATGTTGGTGCAGTGTGAACACTTCAAAGGAACGCAGGCCCCTCAAAAGAGTCCCTGAAGCGACCGGAGACGAAAGGTGGTGCGAGTTCGGTTCTCTAGAAATCCGACAGTCCGGTTCCATTTTTTAGGGCAATGCCAACACCAAAATTCCCACACCACACACTAGACTACTGCAACACTGTTTCCCCTGCCATAAACCCTTACATTAGCGCCACAAAAGAGAAGTGCAGGTTCGCAGAAAAAACGTGTTGTTTTTGGATATTGGATACCGTTGTGGGATATTGATTTTAGCCCTTGTCAAGAATGCACAGAAATACAAAAATGTGTGTGGAGTTATGTTCAGATTATTTGTTTGAAATATGATCTATGGGCTAAGAGATTGTGGGGTTTGAAGTGTAAGAAGACAACATGAGACATATGATATCTGTTCTTTTAAAGAGGACTATGTGGGAAAACCCCCTATCAGAAGACCTTGAAGGAACATGAGGATAAATACGAGGTGATGGATCCCTGCAATATCCAGAGGGGGTTGTTGCAGCTACGATGGGACAGTGAAATAACTTTAAAACACTGATACCTGCTAACCTAACAAACAGACAGTCTTTGGGGGTGGAACAAAATGCATTTTAAAGTTCATTACTTTCTATTTCTTTTTAGACAGTTATTTGCGGTTAGTCAAATAACGCTGGAGGCAGACTTTTCCATGTGAATGCAGATGATTAGGGTGTCACACAGACAGATAGATGCCTTAGACTTTGGTAGCTGGGCTACAGCCCTATGACATGTTTTACAAAACATCAACAAACATTAACTGGGATGATGGTTTACGTATTTGGAAGCAATTTCACTGAGAGACTTTGGAAGGCATGCCAACAATGTCAGGGTGGGGCACGTGCAGCACTGGGTCTCACAGATGTCGTGACAGAAGGGCTTTGGGGCTGTATTACTCCATGATCTGATCTCCACTGCTCAGTGACCACCTCCACTCCCCGCCTGGGCAGAGCACTAACAGAAATACAACTACTGCAACAGCAAGTGGCCACATATGCCACAGATAAGTACAACTTACAACAGTAAACAAACAAGCAAGCACTGGATCACGCTTGCACTCTTATTCACTGTCGGTTTCTCGCTTTAACCTCCCTCTCAATCACACAGACACAAGCTTTGAAACGTGCTGGCACACACATACAGTTAAATCCCAGTGGATTGATGGGGAATTGAAACATTTTATGGTTGAGAGGGAGGAGGCAAAAGGTATGGCAAATAAGTCTGGCTGCACAACCCATTGGAAAACGAATTGCAAATTGAGATATGTGACTAAACTGAATAAAAAGAAGAAACTACACTATGAAACAAAGATAAATGACAAAGAACAATAATAAAAAGCTTTGGATCCATAATAAATACACAGTGCTAAGCTCAGCTGTGAAACACATTGGCTAATAGACAGACGCAAAAAATAAACAAAGCACAATCTCTCTCTCACCCTCTCTCTACCCCAGTACTACAATGGGTGGTGGGTGCCAGTTGAACCCAACCCAGTTAAGTGTCTGGAGAATGGCTGGGCCCAGAGCTACAAACAGAAACAGCCCTCTCCAACACGCTGTTTCAAAGGGAATAGGGAAGATGATAGGGTGGGGCAGGGGTGATTTAAATTCTGCTGGAGTAGAAGGCGGCAGACGAGAGACTTTGTCTCCAGGCACAACTCTCCAACACGGAGCGTGAGGGCCCTGCAGGGGGAGGAGCAGGCTCCCACATCACGTTCTGGATTCTTGATGAGCTGAAGGGGCCATGGTGCCTCTGTCTACTACACAATATTCACTGTTTTAAAACAGTAACCAACATGTAGTACGATTGTTTTTTCTAGCACCTAATTGTTATCTTTTTTACAAAAACTATTTAGAGGCAAACACTTAAATGTTTATTTAATATGAAGCTGTGAGTGCAATACACTATTTCAATACCGATTGATGGATCACGACAACAACATCTAAAAGCAGAAGGAATACAGAGAGTCCCATGGCATTTCAATGACCCAACCAACCCCCCATAGAGGAAGTCATCGGAGGTAGCAATAATCCGAGGAATACCTAATCCGGGGGCTAGCAGAGCGGAGCGGGCAGTTAAGCTCACGTAAACAAGCTTTTGTTTAAATGGTGTCTGCTGTAGGACACCAACGCTAGGGAACATCAGACCACCAGACCAGTGCTTTACATTGT
Source organism: Oncorhynchus clarkii lewisi (assembly GCF_045791955.1). Taxonomy (NCBI): domain Eukaryota; kingdom Metazoa; phylum Chordata; class Actinopteri; order Salmoniformes; family Salmonidae; genus Oncorhynchus; species Oncorhynchus clarkii. The sequence continues at coordinate 18,780,433 of NC_092172.1, read as the reverse complement.
GGTGCGGACTGCAGTGGACAGCCAAAACTGGCCAAATGTCCAGAGCAGCATCTCTGACACCAACATTATGGAAAAGAGTTAAACACCCGACACATAAAGAGAAGCCATAAAGAGAAGCTCTGGGTGCCATAGCAGGGAGGGGACAAACATTCAAACACAGAGATGCTGACAAGTGTGTCTTAACGGCATGAGTGCACAGAGCCAGACAGCCATAGTCGGGTCTGGGGGTGTGTTTGTGCGCAGCGCCGGCAGGCTGAGATAAACTGAAATCCCCTGTCGTTAACCCTTTCCCCTGGACTGGCCTCTGCTAGCGGTGTGGTCAGCAGCCCCCGTCAAACATAGCCACAGCGTACACACACTGCGTACGTACACACACCCCCCGTTCAATTGGTATTCACCCCTCTGTCTTTGTTGCTAGGGGAACAGTAGCTCACCAATGGCTAAAGTTATCAGCCACTGAGCAGAGTTAGCGATTGGGGGGTAAATACATACATACAGACATCGTGGAGCCAACTGGACTCTCCTTTTTAGAAGGAGAGTCTCATGGAGTGGAAGGGAATAGACAGACATGCTGGGCTACGTTACACACATGACTACTATTGGTCCTTCACTGGTGGAGCAAAGGACATCACACCCTGCTGCTGCCAGACAAGCCCCACTACTTCACACAGCACACTTCCAAAGTGGAAGTCCATGTTTTTCAAATACTCTACAAACCATAGACTACAATCAAAGTCCAATACAAATTCTCAACTATATTTATACGGACAGGGTTGGGGAGTCACAGATTACAAAAAAAACAGTAACTGTAATCCGTTACCAGCAAAAAATATTGTAATCAGATTAGATACTTTTGAAAAACTAGATGATTCCTTTTAAATTCAGAAATAACATTTGTGGGAAAAACTTGACACCTGTTTTCTATATGACATTCAAATCAGCATTGAAAAGAGGTTCAAGTTGAAGTTCGTTCCACCTGAGCGAGTCGGACTACAAGCCAGAGACCACTATGATGACACACCAAATGTGTTTGATGAATTGCAGGAAAAGAGCAGGAATGGGCTTTTGTTGGCTATAGTCCAAGCGTTCTTCCGATGGTGACTGCTGTCGGCATCCAAAGATTATCCAACTTGAATAAACACTTGGAGGTAAGGATGACAGCAGTGGTCTAGTCTACGGCGATACGGATATCACTTCTTATTGATATCTACATAGTGTATTGATGTGAATCACACTGCAGCTCTCTCATTTAGCTGTGTGTGCCTTATGGATTATGGTTGTTGTGGATGGCTGTTCAAATCTAAATGTGTATTTGAACCCAATAATGGTTGAATTCAAGAAGTTGAAGCTGCCTATCAATCATTGTTTTTGAAACCAGTGGACAGAGTGAAAAATGCGCTCTTGCAACAGCTACACAGTGCGGATGCAAGCCTATGGAATACAAGTGGGTCTTTTATTTTCTTCAGTATTGCTCAAAGCATGCCATTCCATGACGCAGCATTTATTTTTCAACTACAAACAATGAGCCCAATCAGTCCTCCATGACAAAATCATAAACAGAGTAGAGCTGGCTAATGAGTCCTTAGTTTTGGGATGATGCTCAGGTAAAACAATTTGGCTAATTTATACTTCAATATTTCCAAGTCCTATTCTTGAAGATCAAAGGGTATAACATTTACTGGAATGACTGGAATTCTGATAGACTTTGGTTTTTAATGTAAAGATATAATTTAATCGTATTATTATATGTAGTAGAAAGCGATGGGTTAGAAGAAGCCTACATAACCAACCCATAAAGTAAAATGTAACATCCATATATGGCCAGCCGCGTAAACATTAAGATTGATTTATCCTGCAATAGATGTTGTTCAATTTGTAACATACATTTGTCTTCTTCTAATGCCTCTTAAGGGGAAAGTAATCTAAAAGTTATGTAAGTAATCATATTACATTACGGAGTTTGGGTAATCCAAAAGTTACGTTATCAATTACAATTTTGGACAGGTAACTAGTAACTAATGGATTACACTTAGAAAGTAACCTACCCACTTCTGTATATGGTTACCAGTAGTCATCACTGCTAGGGCGTACAAGATTCCTCACTGTTGGCTATGGTTTACCTTCATTACCGCTGGTAATTAGTTCAGTATGAAAGTTTTCTCCCATCCCGCAAGTGATAGTGAGAGAAATAATCACATCGTATAACATTTTTTAAACCCAGACAGCTAGCACATAACAGTACTAAAATGCTGCTAGCAGTAGGTGGTACCGCAATGCCATGCACAACAAAACCAGAGCATTCATTTTCCACAATTATGTTGGTTGATACTCTCATTTTAGTAGGGTCTGCTCTGTTCTACATTTTGGGAGTTGAGACATAAAAGGTTATCGTTAGAAGGGGAATCGACCAATTGTTGGACCAAACCTCAAATGCAAATGGCAAGTTGAAACTACTTGTTGTCAGAGAGGTTGAAATGATCTTTCAGCTTTGTTGTCGTGAGAGGCAGGGGGAGGGGCTTGGTGTCTGAGTGGGAAAGTGCACAGTGCACACAGCACAGAAGGATCGAAGGAGACGAGACCAAAAAGACAAATGCTCATAAAAACTGAAAACATTGCGTTAAAACATACATTCAAATTAATTCCATATAGTCGCCCAGCCCTGCTTCTGTAGTCATTCAACTTCAGCCACTTAGACCTTACATCTCTGAAATTCATTTGGACTTTGACTGGCCTGGGTCTGAAGACCCTACAAACTACAGCACCCTTCACAGGGGCAAGGGTCCACACTTGGATGACAATCCTAAATGAGTCAGTGTCAGCAGACAGTCTACACTCCCCTGCACCTTCACAAGGCCAAGGTTAAATACCCATCCACCACCATCCATAATCATATATCAGTCCCCTCGGTACCAGCAACATCAACAGAACAATTATAGCCTGGTTGTATTCTCACGCCAACAACAACACTATAGCTTTTTGTTGGATGAAAGACAAGTTCATAAATGGCAGTTACACAACTAGCTATGCTATGTGTCGGCAAAACTGAGCTATGGCGTCAACCCGACAACTTTATTACCGAGCCTGATACCATCTAGGAGAATGAACTAGACGTGAGAGGAACCCTGATTGGTTGTGTTGAGGCTCAGAGAAACTGAAAGCTATTAGAGGAAACGATAACACACAGGGAGAAAAATAGGTAATTAACAGGTTAAGCCTCTGGTTACATTGGCCTGATACTGTACATGATCTACTTTGTGTTCTCTCTCTCTCTAAGAACCACTAACCTCTCGGAGTCTTCCAACTGAACCCAAAGCTCTACAGGGAATGAATATTCACACAAAGGGCAGCTGAGGACACCTGAACAGAACCAGTTCGATATGAGGCCAGACACCAGAAAGAGATGCATCATGCAGGCCCTGATGGTGGAAGCCTAGTAATAGTACTAAGACATTACTAGTGGAGCGAGGGCTGGGCATTAGTGATTCAACACACACAGAGATGGGTTACTACTTAGAAAGACTAAAAACGGCCACCTCTCCCCAGAGACCACTCTCACATCTCCATAAGACACAGTCTGAGGCAGGAAACAACCACAGTGTATCAACACAAGTTTCATTATTGATGTGTGTTCTACTTATCACCACCGCTGACACATTCAGTATGTAAATGAAAACAGAGGGAGAGAGAGCAGTTCATATTAGACACTAGTGCTTTCCCATGTCCTCTAGAAATCCTTAAGAGGCAAAGAAAACAAAATCTGTCGGAATTGAAAAACACAAGACCCTTGTGGAATACAACTGAAGGCATTAAACTTTAATGAGCGCAGCTGATGCAAGGTATTGTTTGAGATTGCAACATTTAGCACCGTAAAGCTGACTGGAGCACGGGAGCTGACTGGAGCTGACTGGAGCACGGGAGCTGACTGGAGCACGGGAGCTGACTGGAGCACGGGAGCTGACTGGAGCACGGGAGCTGACTGGAGCACGGGAGCTGACTGGAGCACGGGAGCTGACTGGAGCACGGGAGCTCATGCGTGTTTTGCTAACTCTGGCACCTGCCACGAACATGGAGATTTGTGTGAAACTTTAGGACTCCAGGGATTCTGGATTCGGGACAGTACACGAGACAGGACTTTAACCACTGGGATTGGGGTCCCCTTTCACTGAGGAGGAGGAGAGGCAAGGCAGGTCAAGGAAAACAAACAACCGTTGACCTCCTTATATGTGTAGCCTGAGTGCAAAACGCAGGCTACAATGTGGCAGTGGTGGTGGGTGATTTGATTGCTTTGACAGGTCTAGCCGTCTATCCTCAACATACCTCTTGGTAAGATACACCTCTGACAAGCTGAAGCCCAGCCTGCAGTATTGAGTAAACACAGCAGGTTTCCCAGAGTAACTAGAGTGTAGCCTTGACCTCTGCTCATTCTCCTGCCTCACCTGGTGGCAATGCACTGGATCTTACCTCAGTGTTGTATAGCACCCATCTCTATTGACAGGCAAAATATTTCTATACTTGCTCAATTACAGTACATAGGGCCAAATCCTCACATGAACACACGTAAACATCTTGAACTTTCAGGTAAGCCATGTGCTGCAGATGAGTTATGTTCAAGTATATCAAGTTGGGCTTTAGATGATAATGTATGTTCAATCACACCGTGGTTGACTGAATTTCAGTTGAAGGCCAGAACCTGTGAGAGAAAACACAAAGGGCTAAAAAGATGAGGTGATGACAAAGGGACATGACCACTGTTTTGGTTACAACACCAAGCACAGAGGTAAATCGTTTCATCCCATCTTCTAGAGACCATTACGAGCCAAATACGGTGTAGTATAACTATAGGACTCATGAAGTAAGATTAAATGGGTTGGTGGAGTTTCAGTGAGATCATTCAACAGGACTGAGCAGTATTTTATGGTCAGCAATGGCTGTTTCATAACAGGGCTACTTTCAGCTCTGACATCAAGTGTGGTATAAATAAGTCAAACATAGGACCACCTGTTAAAATACTACAGACAGTAGATGGCAATGCTGCTTCTCTTCATCCTCTAACAGTCTCACGACACTGGCGAAGAGGTGAGATAAGCACAGAGATTACATTTCAGAAACCTAAAATTGACCTTACTCAAGTCAAAAACCCACCTTTAAACATTGGGGGGGGAAAGTGTAATAATTATGAACAGAGCATACATTGTGGTTAAAGGCTTTATGACAAGGAAGACTCACCAAAATATTGTCCACCTTTGACTGTACAGATTTACTGAAAAAAAAAGAGAAACATAAGACAAATTAGTATGAAAAGTATAACGTGAGCACCATGCATAAACCGGATGTATTAATAAATCATTGTAATGTAAGGCATGAGACAACCCTCTCACCAGCTTCTCCCTGGTCGTAACCAATATATCCTAGGAACACGTTGTCATATGTAAAAATGGAGACAGACACTACATAAATGTCCTATAGCACTCAATGCCTATTTATAACACCTCCCTCAGAAAGTCATTGAGGGGACTTCAATCCAGTACAAACCGGTATCTAGGCCTAATCCATATAAAAAGTACTGTAAAATCTGACTTGACCTCAAGGCAATATACTGCTAGAAACACAGAAAGGAAAGTCAACCCATCACTAAATTATCCCACAGCATATTAGTCAAAGGACCTATAAGAGACAGACAAGTTCTCTCAGACAGACAGTTAAAATCAAATAGAGAAAACGGACTCACTGACTGTTGGTACAATCGTTCAGACAACCTGCTACAGTTCCTCACAGTGAAGTGAGCGAAGAGGCTGCTAAATGCTTTTACAGTCAAGAGATTCTCGTGGCCCCTTGCTGAGTCTGCCCACTCAAAAACAACACACATCTACTCCCATAGCCTGAATTGACCCAATTTCCTCTCCATGGCCTTCAGAAATGTCACGTGAGGCAAGGCCTAGACATTTGTGTTGTGGTTCACACCAAAGGTTATTGAGAGATGCAGAATTGAAAACACTTTCTCTCACTCAGTATGTGTGTGCCTACACATTCTGCAGCTCAAGAGGTGCGTGGTCCATGACACTTCAACTGAACCACATGGTAAACCCCTCTCTGTGTGGCTCAGCCCACATTCAAGTCAGTTTACCTGGCTCTCATGCAATGGCCTCTCATACAACTAAGAATCAAAGCATTAACTGGTCATAATGAGGCCGGTTGCTTCTATTTGATCATCTATTACAATGAAGGGGCAGAACCTAGGACTTACTTATTTGTTAAGTAAAAGTCAGGTTCAGATGGTAGGTTGTTGCTGCGTGATATGGTACCAGGGCAGACTGAGGGGCTGTTACAAGGTTATTCAGGGCAGATCAGAATCAGGAGACTGTTATTAGCTGTGACAGAGAAAGTAAAAGCTTTAATGGACTGTTACTAGGTGAGGCCAGGATTTCTCAGTGTTGATAATAAGCAGGTCTGCCAGGTTCCTCTCATTAAGCTGTTTCTAGGTAAGGCCAGGCAGGTACCGAGAGAGTGCCTCGTTAAGCCATTGTTGCTGTGGGGAGCTGGAAGGGGATTGGGAAAGGGGAAGACAGGATTTAGATTCTCCCTGCCGGCCCCTTACTGCACATCACTCCAGTTTTAAAATGTTCTGCAGCAATTATTCCCCAGTTCTGGTCACACAGTGCCCCTGACTGAGCATGACCTAACAAGCTCTATCTAGAATTACTTAGTCTGGACTAGAACCTCACTTGGCAATAATGTTGATGACTGGATCAGTGGATCCACTCTGACCTGTGGATCAGAGTGGAGTGTGTTTGTATTCCTCTAGAAAAGACATCCCTGTCCCTAAATTCTGAGTTTGGTGATTTTCATGTGAAACATGGACTCATTGCCATGCAATGTACCTACGTTGAGACTGTACGTACGTTGAGACTGAGGAAGTTTGGTTTCTAAACACATCCTGTTGAACCCTGGGCTGGCAGTAGAGGAGTTCAGCTCTGAGGGATGAACCACCTCACACTGCCTGTTGGCCTCATTCATCTATATCCAAGGTGCACTAGGTCACTGAGGTAAACTTCAACATGTCTGATCTAATTCTTTTAGTTTATTTAGTGGCATGCCCCAACCGCCACAACTTGAGATTTACATGATTGATTGTATATATTTGCAGGATTTTGTCTAACAAAAACCTTTCTGCACTAAGCAGCTAACTGCTGCATGTATTGAATTACTCTTAGTTACCCCATTCAGAAACCCTTGAATGATCATCAACTAATGTGCCTACATCTACCACACCAGATCTTATTTCAGCCTTTTAATAAATCATTCTGAAACATTGAGAGAGATAAGAACCAAGTCAAAACACAAATCAACATTAGAAAATGATAACTGGTAATATGAGCTGACATGTTCAAATAATTCACATCTTTTGAAATAATAAACACTAAAATGTTACATTAATAGGGACTGTGTGTATCGTTTTTTCCTGAAAAGCACCCTGATTTCCAAAAGCAGCAGAGCAGACTCTCCCACCCCCCCAGCTGGCCCCTCCTGCATCCCCCCCTATTGAACGTAAACAGTCAGAGCTGGCAGGAAGGGGCAGCCCTGGAGGCTCACTGTCTGCCACCCTCCCTCAATATGGCCGCTTCAGGGAGAAATTGGATTGCCTGACATTCACCTCTAAACCTCAGCAACCGCAGACAGTATAGCCTGACACTCGGGAAGGCTGGAGCACCAAAGCTGTGCTATTCTGAATTATCAATGTGGGGAGACCCTCCAACGGCGAGCCTCTCTGATCTCATATTCTTCCGCTAGAGTGGTGATGGTGAATATTTTAAACTGAAGCCTGACATACCATCAGAACAGCCACCGAATTGTGTGTGGAGCAGATACAGCCCACTACTACAACTGGGAGTTACAGTTGGCCTATAATCAGATCGAACATAACTTTCACAGAGGTTTAAAGACAGTAGGTCAACTGTTAAATAGAGCTACCACCAAAGACATGACATCCCTTCACTCCAGAGTCTCCCAACTGCTTTAACGAGGACTTCAGAAAACAATATTATGTTAAATTAACTTTAGCAATATTTAGGGCTGCCCCCATTTAGTCGACTGGTCGATTGTTCGGTCGATAGGCTGTTGGTCGACCAAGATTTCTTTAGTCGAGCAGTGACGAACACTAAAAACATGGTGTACAAGACAACTGTTCGATTTGCGCCTGTCTGAGTGGACTGATCCATTGCGCAGGCCATAACAGTCCATCACTCTAGGACATGCGTTACTGAAATTGTATATGGTTAAGAACAGCGGTGCAACACTAATAAAAATATAATTTTATATCAAATGCGCTTTCTCCCACGTTTGATAGCGGTCGCTTTCCACGGTTCTGAAATATTAGTGCGCTGTTGAATTGGCGCCTTTTCTTAGACCATTTTGCTATGTGCATAATAGCTAAATTAACCAGTATATTGGTGTTGAAAACAATGCAGCAGAGGCAGCAGTGGAGATAAGATATGAAAAAACAGCACTTACCTAATTGTCTAAAGAAAAGTGAGTAGAGAGGAAACCAACCTAATTAGGTCTATAATCAATAGCCTAACTGTTAAATGTGCCTGGCTTTATAAATCATCCATACAGTTGATGTCGGCAGTGCATGACAAGTAATTTTCCCAACAATTGTTTACAGAAAGATTATTTATTTCACTGTATCACAATTCCAGTGGGTCAGAAGTTTACATACACTAAGTTGACTGTGCATTTATACAGCTTGGAAAATTCCAGAAAATGTCATTTAGAAGCTTCTGATAGGCGAATTGACATCATTTGAGTCAATTGGAGGTGTACCTGTGGATGTATTTCAAGGCCTTACCTTCAAACTCAGTGCCTCTTTGCTTGACATCATGGGAAAAATCTAAAGAAATCAGCCAAGACCTCCAACAAAAAAATTGTGGACCTCCACAAGTCTGGTTCATCCTTGGGAGCAATTTCCAACGCCTGAAGATACCACATTCATCTGTACAAACAATAGTAAGCAAGTATAAACACCATTAGACCACGCAGCCGTCATATCGCTCAGGAAGGAGACGCGTTCTGTCTCCTAGAGATGAACGTACTTTGGTGCGAAAAGTGAAAATCAATCCCAGAACAACAGCAAAGGACCTTGTGAAGATGCCGGAGGAAACAGGTACAAAAGTATCTATATCGACAGTAAAACGAGTCCTATATCGACATAACCTGAAAGCCCGCTCCGCAAGGAAGAAGCCACTGCTCCAAAAGCGCCATAAAAAAGCCAGACTACGGTTTGCAACTGCACATGGGGACAAAGATTGTACTTTTGGGAAAAATATCCTCTGGTTTGATGAAACAAAAATAGAACTGTTTGGCCATAATGACCTTCGTTATGTTTGGAGGAAAGAGGGGAGTCTTGCAAGCCGAAGAACACCATCCCAACCGTGCAGCACGGGGGTGGCAGCATCATGTTCCCCAGGGTGCTTTGCTGCAGGAGGGACTGGTGCACTTCACAAAATAGATGGCATCATGAGGGAGGATAATTATGTAGATATTTTGAAGCAACATCTCAAGACATCAGGCAGGAAGTTAAAGCTTGGTCGCAAATGGATCTTCCAAATGGACAATGACCCCAAGCATACTTCCAAAGTTGTGTCAAAATGGCTTAAGGACAACAAAGTCAAGCTATTGTAGTGGCCATCACAAAGCCCTGACCTCAATCCTATAGAACATTTGTGGGCAGAACTGAAAAAGCGTGTTTGAGCAAGGAGGCTTACAAACCTGACTCAGTTACACCAGCGCTGTCAGGAGGAATGGGCCAAAATTCACCCAACTTATTGTGGGCAGCTTGTGGAAGGCTACCCGAAATGTTTGACCCAAGTTAAACAATTTAAAGGCAATGCTACGAAATACTAATTGAGTGTATGTAAACTTCGGACCTACTGGGAACGCAATGAAAGGAATAAAAGCTTAAATAAATCGCTACTATTTTTCTGACATTTCACATTCTTAAAATAAAGTCCTTTAAAGGGCAGATTGAACTAATGTATTGCAGCCTTATTTGCCTAAATTTTAATCCGATGTACTGTATCTTACTCAGACAACCCACTCAGCTGGTTCACAAGGAAAAATTCACAAATTCAAATCTCACTCTTTCTCCTAAGATTTTGTATTTCTGGCCGAAAAGGAGACAAGAGTCATGGAAAAAGCAAGCAGCTCTAGCTCTCGTCACGGTATCTCAATGCATTCCAATTGTCATAGATAAAATGTAATTGGTGTTCGATGTCTGTAGCTTATGCCTATCCATACCATAACCCCACAATGGGGCATTCTGTTTACAACATTGACATCAGCAAACTGCTCGCCAACACGATACCATACATGTGGTCCGCGGTTGTGAGGCCAGTTGGACATACTGCAAAATTCTCTAAAACAAAGTTGGAGGCGGCTTATGCTACAGAAATTATTATTACATTCTCTGGCAACAGCTCTGGAGGACATTCCTGAAGTCACCATGCCAATTGCACACTCCCTCAAAACTTGAGACATTTGTGGCATTGGGTTTTGTGACAAAACTGCATATTTTTGAGTGGCCTTTTTTAATCAGCTTCTTGATATACCACACGTCAGGTGGAAGGATTATCTTGGCAAAAGAGAAATACTCACTAACTGGGATATACATTTGTGCACAACATTTCAGAGAAACAACGGTGTGTATGGAACATTTCTGGGATCTTAAAAAAAAAGAAAAAAGAATTGCCCTTTTTCTCCCCAATTTTGTGGTATCCAAGTGGTAGTTACAGTCTTGTCTCATCGCTGCAACTCCCGTACGGACTCGGGAGAGGCAAAGGTCGAGAGTCATGCATCCTCCGAAATACAACCCAACCAAGCTACACTGCTTCTTCACACAATACCCACTTAACCCGGAAGCCAGCCACACCAATGAGTCGGAGGAAATGCCATACACCTGGCGACCGTGTCAGCGTGTGCTGCGCCCGGGCCTGCCACAGGAGTTGCTGGTGCACGATGGGACAAGGACATCCCTGGTGGCCGAACCCTCCCCTAACCTGGACGACACTCGGCTAATTGTGCGCTGCCCCATGGGTCTCCAGGTCGCGGACAGGCTGCGACAGAGATTGGACTCGAACCCAGAATCTCTAGTAGCACAGCTAGCACTGCAATGCATCGTGCCACTCAAGAGGCATGACCAACACTTTACATGTTGCGTTTATATTTTTGTTCAGTATAAAAACTGCCAAATCAATCCTCAGTCTCCCACTGACTCGAGAGACATGCAAAGCTCTCATCATAACTTTCCAAAGGGCAGTGCAGCGCCACCAGAACCAAGGACAGATCTTTTCCATGGGAGGCAGCATTTACTTCTGTGCCAGCTCTCCAAATGTAGATCATAGGTATCATCTATCACTCAGACTGTACTCACCCAGTCAAGTGTAATGTGCACCATTCAGGACTCAAACCTGTAGGTTAACATTAGGGCAATTCCATGGTAAAAGAATGATGCAGAGACAGATTCTTCACCTTAATATGCATGCCAAAGAAAAACCATTGATTGCAAAGTTAAACAAACCATACAACTCTATGCACAAGGACTATGTTCAACAATTTCCACTGACAATGTTACAAAAACACATTTATTTGAAGAACAGTGCAGATGTGAAGTTTTGTAACAAAATGACAGTAGAAAACTGACCAAGTTCTCCAAAAACTAGAGGTTGACCGATTGATCGGAATTGCCGATTAATTTGGGCCGATTTCAAGTTTTCATAACAATCGGAAATCTTTATTTTTGGATGACGATTTTGCCAATTTTTTAAAATATTTTTTACAACTTTATTTAACGAGGTAAGTCAGTTAAGAACACATTCTTATTTTCAATGACGGCCTAGGAACGGTGGGTTAACTGCCTTGTTCAGGGGCTATCCTCCTTTGCATGTTTGGGTATTATTTTACACATTAGAATAATAGCCAATATGCTCCCCCCAAACAAGACCACATTTGGTTGGTACGGACCAGACCATATGTGAACCAATCATATAAGTCTCTCAAGTTTGGACATCATAGTAGAGCACAGTAAAGTACAGTAGAGTAGCATTCAGTACATTATACTGTACTCTAGTGTGCTTTAATCCCTGTACAGTGCTGTTTTGTATTGATATCGACTCTACATTTCTTTACTGTATGTACTGCAATGTGCTGTCTAAACTTGTGAAACATGTCTAAAATTCAACTACTTTTCAACATTTATGCACGTCCGGTGCTCAGTGGTTGAGGACGCTGGTTACAGTAAATGGAAACAGAGGGGGCTTATTAGGTAGGTGTCAGTAAGAGTCAGAAGAGATGACATTGACTGAGAGAGAGTGAAAGAGAGAGGGGTTGTCTAGACTTTTCACATTTATGAGCTGAACATAACAGTATGCCAGTGGAAGGAAGGACAGTAGCAGGTGAACCAACTGTGGTTTGTGACTACTATCATTTCCCATTGTATCCAATTCAATTGCAGTAATTCTGTCATAAAACATCAAGTCAATGTATTGATGATGGAACGTATGCCCATCAAAATAGGGAAGTGATACCCCACGGATGGATCAATGTCATCCAGAGCCGCATTCCTTCCCACTGGTTTAGGGGTAGCACTGGGGGACACTGGCCTTACAGCAGATTACTGTGCAGAGAATCAACAAATATACTGTAGTGTATTTTCCGATGATTAACATAAGCCTATGTTAATGGTGGCATTTTGCAATTTATGACTAGGCTATGGTTACATGTTACCCAAGTTGTTCAATATTTTTCATATGATGTCCATTAGATTAGAAAAGTTTATAAAAAAGTGCCAGTCATGACTTTCCCAATGTTGTAATTTGACAGACAAACAGTCTGTGTGCTTCAGTTCCTGACATGCCACTATATATAATCTAAAACCATCTACACAATATTGCAACCAAGACAAATCACAAGTCGGTTCTGAATGATTGTGCACCACATAATATGGTGATTTCAAGTTAGACAATGAACATTTAAGTATGATTATCTGAAACATCAGTCAACAACAGTTCAAGTGCAAAAAGCAAACCACGTCTATTAACATATTATGGTTCCTCTTGATACTTCATAATTCATGTAGGGAGTTTCTATATGAAACCAAAGGATAAGACAACAGGTGAAACGTGCATAAAAGTAAAATCACCATATTATTCAGTGTGCAAATTGAGTATATAATTCTGGAAGCTGACTGAGGAATGAGTGCAAAAATCTTTACCTAGAGATATGTGAAGTGATTAATGTTGAATGTTGCCGAATAATATTTTGTAGGCATGTACTGATACAACATGCAGGTCTTATTATGTATGAAAATATGCTAAGGTGCAGGGCAGGCTGTGTAATTATTACCATAGCCATTTATACCGCCATGGATTTGAAATACATGTTGAGACATGCAAAAAAACAATGATTGTGGTTTTCAACCTAGTTAGCCAGTTGTGCACGCCTGCACTTTCTCCCATAAACTAACTTCGTTATAACGCGGGCAAGCGTACTGGCTACATACTATTCTGTTTTCCCGAAATTACACAAATTGGCTAGAGTGCGTGCACTAATGAGGATACGGAAACCTTGCACAAGTCCAGCCCATATATACCTCAGTGGCCCAGCTCGCTAGTTACCAACCGCGAGGTTTCTTGCAGCACCCGGGTTGTGAATAATCACCCATTTTGACCGTTCCAGACCTGTCCACCACAACGAAAAAGGCAGCGATAACTTGCTGCTAATGTCATGAAGATGTGTCCGACAATTTGTAGTAAACAATATTAGCTCTTGGTACCAGGAAAGTCACGAAAAACTGTAAAAAGTGTCATATTGTCAACGCCAATCACAAAGGTTGACATGTTTACGTTTATGGAAATGGCCGAAGGAGGCAACACTGTAGCTGCAGGTTAGTATTGAGCTGGCTAATTAAATAGCTGGGCTAGCTAGCTAGATGTAGCCACACTATAATGGCAAAACATATGGAGCTGGCTCAACTAATGTATGTTAACAAAGCTAGCTATCAGGCTAGCAATCAAAGTGGCACAATGCTAGCTAATGGTCCTCCTTACCAGATGGAATTCTTTATTTTGAGCTGCAACGCACTGGCCTCAGTCCCTTGCAGTCCAGGAACTAGGGATGGTAAGGTGCTTATTCCAGAGCCCAGCTTCGGGTGCTGATCATGTTGTTGTTGATCCTCAGTCATCACGATGAGATTCAGGATGGGAGGAAAGGGATCTTTAACATGCAGGCCTCAACCTGGACCTCGAGAAAGCAGTTATTTTCCTACTGTACATTACGGACCCACCCGTTCTCATTTGCGATATACGTGGCCTCAGTTCCAAGGTAGAAACGGTGCCGGGAAAACATGGTTAGACAGTTAATTTCACCATGCACAGACATGTTAAAAAAATATATAAAAAAGTGTAGAGGAATACAAAATGCAGGCTTTCACCAGGGTTCTGTGGCAGCCTTTTGGGACGACCCGTGCGTTTGCAAACACTAGTGGTGGAAGTGTTTGTGATGCTGACTAGTATTCTGCCAGCAGCACGAAAAGTGACGTCACTTTGTATGTTAATGAAGAAACCTCCTAAATAAAAGCCCGCATTTCAAAACTTTGCAATGTGGATAACTCATTCAAAAGATGTTTACTTTAAAAAAAAAATGTTGTCTCTACGAACCAAATATGTGTAATTTTGGAGGGGGACTGTGTCGCACGGCCTACTACTGGCTTTTCACTCCGTCTCATCCATAGCAATATACTGTAATAGATTGAACATGGGAAACATATTGGCTTGTAGAGAGAAAACCTTTCTATCTGTCTCAGCTAAAGTGGGATGGGAAATACTCAGTAGGGTCTCTATTAACCAAATATGGTTAGTTTTGGAGTGGGACTGTGTTGTACATACACAGGAAGTAGGGGTGCTGCAGCACCCATTGAACAATCGGAATACTATTTAATTACAATTTTAAAATCACAAAATAAAAAAATCACTGGGCCTTTACTAGTCCTGTATTAGGGAACAATGTAGCCTTGATTATATATATTTTTTCCACAAACGTTTTTTTCCTGTCCTTGTTCTCTCTCTCTACAAGCCAATATGTATCCCATGAACAGTCTATTACAGTATATTGCATTGGGGGCTATGTAGGAGCGGAGTGAAAAGCCTGCAGCAGGCCGTGCGACCCAGTCCCCCTCCAAAACTACACCATACTGAATATTTTCAACCCCACTTTAGCTGAGACAGGTATAAAATATCTCTCTACAAGCCAATAAGTATCCCACCGTGTATTGAGTTGCAGTGAAAGGAGTGGGTGGAGTAAGGTGTCACCATTTCTTTAAATATAGCCAAATTAATAGCTTTCAACATACCAGTACTTGTACAAACGTTCAAAATAAATGCTGGTATAAATACAAAATACATTTAAAAAAAAATCTATATTCACAGTTTAGCGTGTCTATGCAAGGGAACTCTTATTTTGAAGAAAATAATGCGCGATCGTTCTGCCAGCATAATATCCTACTGCTAGGAGAACGGTAATGTGATGCTGCTGCTGCTGTCAAGCATCCGCAGCGCAGGCGCAGCATATATGAGTGAAGAATTAAGAGCTTTTTTTTTCTCACACAGCGGTGGTGAGCAGCCAAGTACTGTGTGCCTAATGGCAACATTTGGCTTAAATGCCCACAGTAAAAATGCGTTATAAAAATGTATGAATGAGCCGTACTATGGACGTGGTCTTCAATAATCCAATGAGTTTGTAAGATAACAGTTAGACATTTCTATTTAATTTGAATGCAATTATTTACAATCAATGGTAAACACATGAACATGTCAATGGCATTATGCTCCATGTGTGGACATGTAGCGAATATGTTAGCCTTCGTAAAGGCTGTCCCCCTACACATTTGCACATTTCAGCTTTTCACATTTTATGTTTAGCAAACAACTCAAATGAATGTGTTCATTAGTCCACAATGGGTCCCTAACATCATATTTTTCTTAAACGTATCAAAGTCAAGATTATGGAAAACAGCGAGCACAGCAAATGTGTGTGTTCCTTCGCTTTGTCGCACAGCGGAGAAAAACATTTGGCCACAACTTGTTGCTATGCAACCGCAACGCCACCCGCCAGATTCAGCACATCAAAATGTCTGAAAGAAGAATGCATGAGGTGAGTCAATGTATTGTTTCAAACAACTAGCTACAGTATTCTACTGCTAAAAAACGTTAACATACCCATTCACAAGTTAAATACAAGAAGAACTAACTATCTATAGCCACCTTTATGTGTCCTAGTTATATCGCTGTTTAAGATCTAAGTTAGCTAACTGCTAGCTAGATAGTTAGCATGCTAGCTAAAAACTATATTATACGCAGCCTGACTTTCAACGAAAGCGTTGTTCCTTTGAAATGTTATATGCCTGTTGACAAAAAATAACCAACAACTGATATATTTGTAATTAGCTACCTAACTTACTACATTTGTTTATTCAGACCAAAAGACCCATGTCATCCAAGGCAGAAAAGTCTCAAGGAGGAAAATCTGTGAGACGTCCAGCCTCTGTCCCCTCAAAGAAACCATCCACGATAGACCTACTTGCTAAAGAGGAGGAATACAAGTAAGGTTCCTTGCCCAAACATCTGTACCCATTGCCAAACATCTATTGAGTCAATGTAGACTGTATCATATGAGATGCTGTAACCAGATGGCTATTGTAATAAAATAAATCATATTTCTCCCATTCCAGACGTATAAATGCAGAGCTGGAGGCAAAAACAGCCGAACTAGTAAGGCAAGCGGAACAGGTTATGGTAAGCGGTTTAAGATAGCTAGCTACCTGACCAATTTACACTCTTCAAAACAACATAAAACATTCATTTTTAGACATATTTGTTTTATTTAAACATTATTTTTCTTTATTTTTTTCAGAGTGACCAAAATGAAGTCTTGTCAAAGCCAATCTCTTTCCACCTTGATGTTGACATTGAGGAGGAGGATTTCAAGTAATAAAATATTGCGTTGCTCTAAACGTATAGCATTT
The DNA here is from genome assembly GCF_045791955.1 of Oncorhynchus clarkii lewisi. NCBI lineage: Eukaryota > Metazoa > Chordata > Actinopteri > Salmoniformes > Salmonidae > Oncorhynchus > Oncorhynchus clarkii. The sequence goes on along the minus strand of NC_092172.1, from coordinate 18,763,362 downwards.
CAGTGTAGTAGACTGGATAAGAATATATGAGAACAGCCTATAATACAAATGTATTTGTCTTTAGGAATGTGAACATGCTGGAATCTTCAGTTATGAAGCCCACTACTAAGGTGCAGTATTCAATTCAGTATGATAGGTAAAATGTAACATCTCAGAGACGCAAAGGTAATTTAATTTCCTTGATTCCTCCCGTCCTCTCCCCTCACCGCCTTTTCAAAACCCATTGGATGAGAAGGTCAGAGGGGAGGGACCTCTGACCTTCTCATCCAATGGTCTTGAGAAGGCGGCGAGGAATCAAGGAAATGCAATTGAAATTCTCCCTAAATCATATTTCCGTTGCTCAGGTAATGCCAAAGAAAAGGGTCACATCAAAATCCAATTCACAAAACAGACCTCATGGAAACCAGAGAAAAGCACAGTAAGAATGTTATCCTTATCAAAAACGTTCACACAAATATCTATTGGAAACATTGGAAGATTGTGAAAGGTTATGGCTTAATGAGTGTCCAGCATTGTGGATATCAGTTCCTGTTGTTTATGTTTATTACTTTTTCAATTTTTTGTTCTAGTTGTATTTTGTTTATTTGTTATTTTATTTCAGAACAACAAAGGCAGCTGCAGTTGAGGATGTTGCAGTTCTTGAAGATTTTGTGGATTTTTCCTTGTCTAAAACAATACGTAACATTGAGGGGAAGCTGGATGATGGAGATACTCATGACAATCTTATGGAAGATATCATGCCCAGTGTTGGGGATGAGATGGGATCAGGTGAATTCTGATTTCATTTATTACACTTTGTGGCTTTCTCACACATTCACAATATTTTTTTTATTTCACCTCTATTTAACCAGGTAGGCAAGTTGAGAACAAGTTCTCATTTACAATTGTGACCTGGCCAAGATAAAGCAAAGCAGTTCGACACATACAATGACACAGAGTTACACATGGAGTAAAACAAACATACAGTCAATAATACAGTATAAACAAGTCTATATACGATGTGAGCAAATTAGGTGAGATAAAGGCAAAATATCACATCTGGAGCACACGAATGGATCTTTGCAAAAACATGAATTACAAAAAAATAAGTTATTTATCAGAGTTCCAGAATATCAATTGTTTCAGCCTTCTTAGTTTGAACTTCTTGCATATCCTTAAAATGATATAATCTCGCATATCCTAAAAATTATATAATTCTTTATGTAACTATAGTATAATATTTTTTGTGTGTGCTGTGTTTTAGATGCTCAAATCCGTTTTCTCAAAGCAAAACTTTGTGTAATGCAAGAAGAATTAAACCGGCTATCATATGAGTGCAACAAAAAGGTAATGATAGAAATATGAGAGATGGAAATTAGGTATATTTTTGAGTAAAATGTAACATTGAAACAAGTATAAAACATTTATTTGTTCCAGGATGATGCAAACAGTAGTTTAAGCACCAACATAAAGGAGGTGGAGGAGGATCGAGCTAGACTACAGAAGACCACAAACATTCAGCAAACCCAGATAGAGAAACACAGAGCTTTAGCGGAGGAGTCTAACAGAAAAGGTGATGGGCTTCAGCAACAAGTAACTGCTCTACAGAAGGTGGGTGTCGAGGATAAAAGTTATTACATTTATTCTCTTTCTAGTTAGTCACTTTGGTCATATTAAACAGCACATATTGTAACCATGAAAGTCCATGAACAGTGACTGAGAGAAACCTAGATGTGTTGTGACAGCAGTTGAGATAGCTGTTAATGTCTTATTGCTGAATGGGGAGGGGGACGTTATACAGCTTAGACACAGTTGTTAATGAAGGATGAAATCAACCCCTCAGCAGGGGAATGCCTGGCATGGTCTCATTAACATGATCAGCCTGTAAGGTGAACCTCTCCTGCAGCTGGCGATAGTGCGGCTCTCATGTGACAGATATCTTTGGAATTCAGAGAAATCCCCCAGCGACATTTCCCTCGCCTTGACTAGGGGTGGAGTTAAACATGGTTGTATAATATTTCCCACTGGGAAGGGATCACAACAGAGACATACACTGAGTGTACAAAACATTAGGAACACCTTCCTAATATTGAGCTGCACCCCCTTTTGCCATCAGAATCGCCTCAACTCGTCAGGGCATGGAAAGCATTCCACAGGGATGCTGACCCATGTTGATTCCAATGCTTCCCACAGTTGTGTCAAGGTGGCTGGATATACATTGACTGGTGGAGCATTTCACCTGGATTCACCTGGTGTTTTTGTATTGTATTTATTATGAATCCACAAAGCTGTTGCCAAGGCAGCTCTATGTAGAACTGTGCACCTCCCATAGTCTGTTCTGGACTTGGGGACAGTGAAGAGACCTCTGGTGGCATGAGTGTCTGAGCTGTGTGCTAGTATTTTAAACGGACAGCTTGGTACATTGAGGTTGTCAACACTTCTTACAAAAACAATTAATGATGAAGTCAATCTCTCCTCCACTTTGAGCCATGAGAGATTGACATGCATGTCATTAATGTTAGCTCTCTGTGTACTTTTAAGGGCCAGCGGTGCTGTCCTGTTCTGAGCCAACTGCAATGTTCCCAAGTCACTCTTTTGGCACCTGACCACACTACTGAACAGTAGTCTAGGTGCGACAAAACTAGGGCCTGTTGGACCTTCCTTGTTGATAGTGTTGTTAAGAAGGTAGACAAACACTTTATTATGGACAGACCCCCCCCCCCCCCCATCTTAGCTACTGTTGTATCAATATGTTTTGGCCATGACAGTTTACAATCAAGGGTTACTCCAAGCAGTTTAGTCACCTCAACTTGCTCAATTTCCACATTATTCATTAGGAGACGTAGTTTAGGTTTAGGGTTTAGTGAATGATTTGTCCCAAATACAATGCTTTTAGTTTTGGAAATATTTAGGACTAGCTTATTCCTTGTTACCCATTCTGAAACTTTCCACAGCTCTTTAAGTGTTGCAGTCATTTCAGTCGCTGTAGTAGTTGACATGTATAGTGTTGAGTCATCTGCATACACACTGGCCTTACTCAAAGCCAGTGGCATGTCGTTAGTAAAGATTGAAAAAAAGCAAGGGACCTGGTCAGTCTATGTCATGGAAAGAGCAGGCATTCCAAAATGTTTTGTACACTTTGTATGTCCACTCCCAAAGAAAAGAAAAATGAATGGTTGATGGCTTCCTATTGATTAATCACAACAATTATTGGTTTAAATTAACTATTAGCGTTTCATTTCTGAAATATAAAGTTAATAAGTAACTGTGATGACAGTCAGTTTTTGTAGATATCTAACCAAATATTACCATTACAGTGCTTTTGAAAATGTGTGTTGGTGCGCTATAAAAACATTACATAAAATGCTTTTACTGAATTAGCTTGCCCCTGTGTGTGTTTAACAAAGGAAATCGAGGGTTTGAAGAGAGCACAAAAACAGGCAGCAGCCAATCACAGTGCCATAGAGGTAAGACTGAACAGAGCCTTGGAGGAAGTTGAGAGGTCCAAGACACAACTGACCAAGATCAAGCAGATGAGCAAGGTAAATTAAACCACACCACCTATCAGTGCATTTAGTGATCACATCAATCATAATTTACACTGTAAATTGTATTGATAGATGGAACTATACTAATAGCATGGTACGGAGTTTGGTATTCAAATTTGGCTTCTGTCACTTGTTGCATAACCCAGGTTAAATAGACTTGTTTTATGTCTATCCTTTCCAAAAGGACACGGCAGACCAGGAGCATAAAAAAATAGAAACATTAAAAGCTGAAAACAAGAAGCTGGAAAAGCAAAAAGCTGAACTGATAGTGGGTTTTAAAAAACAGCTCAAACTGATTGATATACTGAAAAGGCAAAAAGTAAGTCTTTATATTAAATGCAAGTAATTATTACACGGCAGTATCATTATTGATATTTCTCCTTATCAAACTGACATATTTTCCCTCTTGCTTGAGCAGATGCATTTTGAAGCTGCCAAGATGTTGTCATTTACAGAAGAGGAATTCATGAAAGCTCTTGACTGGGGGAAATCATAAAGCAATACTGAAAAATGTATGTAATACAATCCTGCTTGCCTTGAATGTATTCTTATGGTTGGCTACAACATTAATTATGTGGCCTTTAACATTGTATGTAAGTTATGTAGTATGTATGCATTGTTCATTTATACAGAATATATTTGTAATGCAGTTGGATTTTAAAAGTTAACATTTTATTACAATAATGGGGTTAAATCAATTTAAAACTGTAGTTGCATCATCACCTAATAAAGGAAATTTTTTATTTTTTTTATTACTAAATGACTTCAACTGAAAATTGCTGCACCTCCATTATAGGATTTATGGTGTTGTGATATGCAGCTAGTGGGATACAAATGAGTCATTGCAACATTTGAGTACACCATCGCCATAAGAAATCCACCATTTGATACACCAAAAAAACACTAGACAGCATCTACCCAATAATGCCATCTAGTGGTGTAGTATAGAAAGTGGTTATTCATCATCTCCCCAGCCCTCTTCATCAAAGATGTCGGCCTGTCGCTTTTGGAAATTGCCTCTGAAGTCCTCATCAGTGTTCAAGGTCATCTTCCCAGAATATGCCCTTAACTTTTGAGAATAACATAGTCAGTTTCAAAAGTGGGATCTTGCTGGAGCAACATTGCATCAAAAGAATTGACAGCCAATGACCAGAGTTGAAAGAAAAACGCAAAGAAAACACTTGCAGTAGAACTAAAAACTAAGACAACCTCCTCTCCCTTACCTTAGGTAGATAGCCCAGTAGTTTGAGAAGTCTTTACCTTTCCTCCTCAATGATCTGTCGAGGATGTGTCTCCCTCTCCTGTTCCATTGCTCTTTCTTCAGCCTCACATTCCTTGGGAAGAGAGATCAAACTTACATTCAACAACTGTTCCTTAAGGTACCTACAGACTACCTCTGAGGCAGACAAAACAGTGTTAAACAGAAAAGCTTCAGTTACAATAGCACCACTTTGATGTTGGTAAAGAGTGCACAAGTGTGTTCATGATGAGAGCAATATACTGTACCTTGTCAGCCAGGTACTGCTGTCTCCTGTCCTCCAGCAGTTTCTCCACAGCCCTCTTGTGCTCAAGCTGCTTCATGCGACGTTTCTGGGCATTCATCTGCTCTATGTGGTCGTCCTCAGCAAACTTGGCCATCATCATCTGCCTGAAGGCCTCCTCCTCCACCTTCTCAGCCTGCCTCCGCATTTCCTTGAAGGCTATTTGCTCTTGGCAGGTCTGCTGCAACTCCAGCCTCTGTCTGATTCTCCTCCCCATATCTTCCTGTTAACCCGTTTAAAAAGGGTTGAATCCTCTAAAGGCGGTTTGGAAATTTAGGAAATTATAAAATGTGAATATGCTTGCTTACGATTTGTTTCTGCCTTGCAGCCTCGGCTTGCTCCTCCTGACAAAGCTCTTCACAAACACGCTCCATCTCGTTACGCTGATGCCTCTCCATTTCAATCTTCTCAGTGAGCTAGAAGACATTCCTCAACAACCATTAATATTGTTGTAATAATTTCTCACTTTGTACACAAAAAAAAGACTAGAACATGTTCTTAAATATGAACATAGCCAAGTGTTTTGCAAATTAAGTGACTTTTCTCCCTCTTACCATCTGGTGAAGGTGTTCTTTCGCCTGACCTCGCTCTCTGACGTTCTCCATTCTGCTCTTCTCCTTAGCTGCTGGTAACTGGCAAATTCCAGGATGCGTCTGTTCTCAGCCTCCATCTTCTCCCACTCCATCAGTCTCCACTCAGTCTGCTGGCTCTTGTGCTCTTTCTCCTCCAGCTGCTGCTCCAGCTGGTACTGTACCACCTCCTCGTAGCGCTTATGGTGTTGCTTCTCCTGCTCCACAGAGGCCCGCTCATGCTCGCTCTTCATCTTACGGGCAATATCAGCCTCCAGACGCTAATGTCAGAGAAAAATATGTATTCACAAAAAGCACAACCAACAAGTGTTTTGGTTCAAGTCTCAGATGTCCCTTCTACCCTGGGAAAGGACATTTATGAATTTACCACTGTCTCATATCTCAGACTCCTTTTCAGCAATCTGTGCGGCCCTCTCCAGGTTTAGTTATGCAGACTTGAGCTTCCCCTCCAACTCACGGAGATCAACACTAAAATTACAAAGGAAACATTAACAGCAACATAAAACATCCATCCTGCAACAACTATGGACAGATTATTGTTGATACACTAACCCTTGGATTTTTATTAAAGTCTGAAAGGCACTTTCCCATCAGGCAAGTCAAGAGTATTTCTGGGTTGACCGAAGATTATGATCACTTGCCAGAAAATGTAAATGAGCTATTTACATGCTCCATATATTGCCTGCCTTTCATCTACACATAGGGGAGGAATCAGAAAGATCACTACTGGAATTTGTTGTATTTTGGTTCAGTAAAAAATCTAATCCCAGCAGGCTCAACTTGCCCAACTGCCATAAATTGACTGTCTTTCAGCTTTAGGCTACTGGAATTAGTTGCAGTTCAATTATTTTCACTTCTTATTTTTAAATGACCTGCCCAATGGGGCAACCTCAGAGCAGGTGCGACTGCTCAGTTCACTTGACCCAGTAGGGCATCCCTTAATGTCAACCTTGCCAACCCCCTCATGTTGGGACTTATCTGTTCTCTTTTTTAAAATGTATTTTTACCCCAATTTCGTGGTATCCAATTGTTTAATAGCTACTATCTTGTCTCATCGCTACAACTCCCGTACGGGTTCGGGAGAGACGAAGGTTGAAAGTCATGCGTCCTCCGATACACAACCCAACCAAGCCGCACTGCTTCTTAACACAGCGCCATCCAACCCGGAAGCCAGCCGCACCAATGTGTCGGAGGAAACACAGTGCACCTGGCAACCTTGGTTAGCGCGCACTGCGCCCGGCCCGCCACAGGAGTCGCTGGTGCGCGGTGAGACAAGGATTTCCCTACCGGCCAAACCCTCCCTAACCCGGACAATGCTAGGCCAATTGTGCGTCGCCCCACGGACCTCCCGGTCGCGGCTGGTTACGACAGAGCCTGGGTGAGCCACCCGGGAGGCCCTTACCTGTTATATATTGCCTCATTTTTTCATCTCTAAGCTTTACATAACTGATGCGGGTCAGTTCTTGTGCCATTCTCTCTTATTCCAGTTGCTTTTCCTTGTATATTCTCTCCTCCACTACCTGTAAGAGTCAGATGAAGAAAGCAATTACTTTTAGGACCCTGACACAGATGAAGCCTAGTTGTCCTTTAAGCAGGTGCTTTTCATGAATGCTGTGTGAGGGTGATACCTTGCATGCATACCTTATGAGAGCATCCGTGCAGCTCGTCTTGCACCTTGCGTAGGTATCCCTTCTTTTCAAGTCTCTCCTCACTCATTAGATTGTCTGTCCTTAGTGATGCGTTTTGTCTGGTCTTCTCGTTGCACCTTCTGCCGTCAATTCCGAGATCACCCTCTGCTGCTGACTGTGCGTCATGTTGAGCTGCTGGCTCATTGAAGCCTCGAGGAAAGGCCGCATAAGTTAATGTCATATATCAAGCAAATACATACTGGCTACTACCAGTGGGAATAATAAAATATAAATACACTTTGGAGTACCGCTCAAGCTAGCTAGCCTGGCTTACTTAGCACTAACAGCTAGGTTAAGGATTTCCATAGTGGGTTAATTTTAATGAATATTACTAGCACCAACAGAATCAACCAATTTTAGACAAGGGATCTGTGTAAGTTGAGGGTGCAATACAATATAATGTAATATCATGAATCGCTATTGATGTTCTTAATAAATCCTCTACGGGATCGTTGTCCCTATACTGGGACGGTTGAGCTAACGTGCGCTAATGTGATTAGCATGACGTTGTAAGTTACAGAAAACTTTCCAGGACATAAACATTTCTTATATGGGCAGAAAGCTTAAATTCTTGTTAATCTAACTGCATTGTCCAATTTACAGTAGCAAAATTTACAGTGAAAAAATACCATGCTATTTGAGGAGTGCACAACAACTTATCACGGCAAATGGTTTGATACATTCACATCTGAAAGGTCAATAATGTACTTACATTCAATCTTGCTCTGATTTGTCATCCTGAGGGTCTCAGAGATAAAATGTATCATGGTTTTGTTTAATAAAATTTATTTTAATATTCAAATGTAGGAACTGGGTTCTACAGTTTAAAGTTTGAACCCCTGCTGTCTCTACACCCACCCTGTCCTGCCATCTAGATGTGTGAAAGTTAGTGTATAAGCTAATGATCCATTATGTATGACATTTCTGGGAGTGTGTAAACTTAAATGTTGTATTACTATATCATTTTTGTATGTTCTCTATAGTTATGTACTTGAAATGTATCAATTGACCAATTCAGCACATTTGGGCAGACTTGATACAAACTACTGTGTAGTATTGCAATGCTCCACTGGATCAATCTGAAACTTTGCACAAACACACTGCTGCCATCTAGTGGCCAAAATCCAAATTCCATCAGCGCATGTTTTTTTGTTTGTGTTATCTTTTACCAGATCGAATGTGTTGTATTGTCCTACATTAATTTCACATTTCCACAAAATTCAAAGTGTTAACTTTTCAAATGGTATCAATAATATGCATATCCTTGCTTCAGGTCCTGAGCTACCGGCAGTTAGATTTGGGTATGTCATTTTTGGCGAAAATTTAAAAAAGGGTCAGATCCTTAAGAGGTTCCAGATGCACGTGTGCCTGGGAGGCACAGGGATATAGTATCCACAGTGCTCCATCAATGATCAATTTGTTCAACTGGATTCTTCTTGCATTCCTCAAATTTTGTTTTGAGCATAATGCCCTGTAATTTAAGCTTTACAACTGAAATATTCTCTCTGCCTCAAGGCAAAATGTGTAGAATTGCAGGAAATGTATTTTAAAATGGCAAAATTTTATCTGATGCCAAAAGAGCCTTAAATGTTATTTCTCAGTGACCGAGACTTGTGCACTGCAGTTATAGTAAAACTGCTTGTATCCTGTTTTTGTTTTTTTATCGCACTGTAAAGTTGGAGTTGTGTTCTGATATTCTGATGGGTCTATCACAAAAGTGGTCCCAGACGCAAACAAGTTTGAAGTTTGGGAACCTCAGAGCTAGCTAGGTAAATTAACTAAAGTTAGCTAACGTCGTTAACCATCGAATAGCTAGATCATTTTCATGGAAAACATAATCGCCAACCAAGTCATTTACCATCACTGCGTGGAGCTGTTGCAAGCCGCTCGTTGATTTGTATGTTTCACCATGCAAAAATGTAATCTTCATCTGCCACTTTGCTTAATTTGTTTTGCTTCCAGTCGTCTTGGTAACATCGCGCCTTTTGTGCCTAGCAATAAACTCGAATGTATTTGGTTAAAAAGTCAGTTTGGTCCTCCCGTCTTCCCTAAGGTAACGTTACAGGTACTGCGCAGAATCAGTTAAATTATTGACACAATAGTTAATCACAATCAGACAACATATCACCCATCCACACACAAGTCCCAATTCTCTCCCATGCTATGACACTATCTACCAAACTATCTAAATACAATATAGTTTGTACAATGGATATCTATGTATTTTGTCGGTTTTTTAAATTGAAGGACAATAATAGGATTACCCCGGTCTAGTTAACTCTGAATACTTTTCTAACATAATTTGTCCAATTGGCAGGTCCTTAAGGGTGGGCCTGATATTACTTGATTTCATATTACTGGTATTTAAAAAAAAGTTAGAATTTGATCGATGCTGGGGACAGAAGTATTGTCAGTAAAGCTGTCACAAGTATTATATTACAATGCCTTAAAGTATTCACACTCCTTGAATTACTCCAAATGTTGTTGTACAGCCTAAATTTAAAATAGATTACATTTCGATTTTTTTTGTCACTGGCCTACACACATAAAAGTTTAATTGTTTTTCGAAATTTTTACAAATTAATAAAAAATGAAAAGCTGAAATGTCTTGAGTCAATAAGTATTCAATCCCGTTGTACAAATTCAGGAGTAAAAATATGCTTAACAAGTCATAAATTGCATTGCCATAATAATGTTTAAACATGATTTTTTAAATCACTACCTTATCTCTGTACCCCACACACATCCAATTATCCGCAAGGCCCCGAGAAAACTGAGGATGGATCAGCAACATTGTAGTTACTCCACAATACTAACCTAATTGACATGCATCCTATTTGCAACAAGGCACTAAAGTAATTCAACAAAAAATGTGGTAAAGCAATTAACTTTCCTTCTCAATGTAAAGTGTTATGATTCGGGCAAATCCAATACAACACTTTACTGAGTACCACTCCATATTTTCAAGAACAGTGGTGGCTGTATCATGAAGTGGGTATGCTTGTAATCGCTAAGGACTGGGGAGTTTTTCAGGATAAAAAGAAAAGGAATGGAGCTAAGCACGGTCAAAATCCTGGAGGAAAACCGGCTTCAGTCTGCTTTCCACCAGACACTGGAAGATTAATTCACCTTTCAGCAGGACAATAATATTAAACACAAAGCCAGATTTACACTGGAGTGAATGTTCCTGAGTGGCTAAGTAAAACAGTTTTGACGTAAATCTACTTGAAAATCTATGGCAAGACCTGAAATTGGTTGTCTGGCAATGATCAACAACCAATTTGACAGGGTTTGAAGAATTTAGAAAATAAATGGGCAAATGTTGCATAATCCAAGTGAGGATAGCTCTTAGACTTACCCAGAAAGACAGCTGTAATCGCTGCCAAATGTGCTTCTACAAAGTATTGACTCAGGGGTGTAAATTAGATATCTGTACTTCATTTAATACATTTAAAAAACTCCTAAAACTGTTTTCACTGTCATTATGGGTTATTGTGTGTAGATGAGTGAGAATATTGTTTTTAATCCATTTTGAATTCAGGCTGTAAAATAAAAATGAGGAATAAGTCAAGGGGTATACTTTCTGAAGGCATATCTCCTTGAAGCCTGAAAAATTAATGGGGCCATGTTCTCACTTGATTTCAGAAATGGGGCCATGTTCTCACTTGATTTCAGAAATGGGGCTATGATATCACTTGATTTCAGGTGATCCAAAGGCAATTCATTTCATTTTGATCCTTTTCACAATGATGCAGGGACCGTAATAAACAAACTCAGAAGCCTGTCATTTTATTTGTATCTTGCCTTTACAGAAAGGTTATTCAACTCTTACTCTGAGGTCCAGAGCCCACTGGTTTTCTGCTCCCACCTTGTGTTCCAGGTCTAAATCAGTCCCTGATTAGAGGGGAACAATGAAAAAAATGCAGTGGTACTGACATCCAGAATTGACTTTGAAGGTTTTACAGGATTTGCATATGCATAGAAGTCAAAAGGGAGACAATCTTTGAGTTTCACTTTTCAAAGTCTCTTGCTCCTTGGATGAAACTGTCATATACTGTCAGCCATTCTATAAAGCTTGTTCCCATTGAGCATCATTAGCTGACATTTGGAACACTTGCAAACAAATACAGATAGAAATGACTGGGGGGTGGGGCCTGTGCATATGTGAGGTGTTCTCAATTCACAAGGTGGCATTGCTCCTCGAGGTGCCCTGAAATTTGACAGAAGTGTGCCTCCCTCTGAGAACTCATCCGTAAATCTTCAAAACGACTTAGCCTGAGGTGACAACTGAGTATTGTATTTGGGCCTACTGTGCCCCGCCAGTAAAGGAGATGCTGAAATAATATGACAGAATTTAGTCTTTGCTCTCATTGTTTCTTTTGTTAAATGTCCCTCAAGAAAGTAAATAAAGATTGAACAGTGACATACAGTCTGGAGGATCCCACAAAGGAAACAGATAAATCTAGGTTTTAGTTTACTACTACTATAGTGGTGTACCCTTTCTGCACTGACAGGTCCTCTAATACTGGTACAGTACAATCCATTGATCACAAAAAAAACTATCAGGCAATTCTGGTGGATTGATGTTACACACAGGATATAATAAAACATAATAAGACATTATTACTTCCCCATTCTTGTCTATTTTAAGGATGCAAGAAAACAGTCTAGCTTCACTGCTTGGGATAATTCTGTATGTATTATCTGCACATGCTGGCCAAGAGCGACACCTTTGCGGTCACCTGTCAAAAAAATTCAATCCATCTCTAGCTTGTTTACGCACCAACTCGTCACACTTCTCCCTCAAGCTTTTTGCATCCTCAACCTCCCCATCAGCTGAAAATTCACCAAACTAAACACAAAATGGCACAATGATCACATTCATAACAAAGGTGAAGACATTTCAGTGCTAAGTCAACACTCCTGTCAGTGTTAAACCTATCAAGATGCTTGTAATTTATAACAACTATTGTGAGGTAACTGGGGAATCAATGTATTTTATTACTTTTCATGTAAGCTGGGCAGTGATGATCCTACAGACTAGTTGATCACCTCTCAACCATAATGAACATGGACAGTCTGTTCTTAATCAAGTCTCAATAGCAGATTTCATACTGTATTACCAAAGTTTATTTACATGTTAGCACGACTGCAATGGAAACACTGAGGGGATTAGATTACCTGGCCCAGTTGTCCCCAGTGGGAGGAGTTTGCACTGGATGAAGTGATTGCATTCTTTTTTGAGCCAGGTGCCCCGCTCTGGCTGATGGCAAAATCATCTCTGACGTAGGTTAAACACGTGGAGTATTGAATAAGATACTGGTTTCAAGTGAAAAAGTGATTGCTTTTGATCAAAACACCATCTACCTTTACAATAAAATAAAATGCTTAAATTGTCAAACAAGTTATGGCAAAGTGTTTCTGGACGATGCACCATGCTGCCCTGTTGACATGGCCGAGCGACGCAGACTACTGTTCGATTTAAAATGATTAGAATGAATTACCCAAGAGAGTGTAAAGAAGATTTTCAGTTCCCCCCACTGCTTTTGCCTGCTCATGTGACGGGCCATAGACCGGTGCGCCGCAGTTCCTTTGACTCAAACTCCCTCAATGATTCAAGTCCATTGGACTGCTCTCAAACTAAAGACATACAGATGATCAAAGGGAAAGTGATGAATTATAGTATATTAAAAATACACAAAAGCACCTATGAAATGTCAATGGAAGTAGAGGAGGTATCCAAAATAAACAAAAGGCCTATATCTACCAGTGGAAGGATAGTTAAGATATTTCAATGATTTTTCACACTTGAGTACAGGTTCAGATAAAGGAAAGCATAAACATTCAGAATTTGTGTTTTCGACACTACAGAAAGTCAAATTATTCAGTGTACCATTTTCACTTTCATTGAAAGCTTACAACCAAATTGTAAGTTTGACAGACAGAAGTAAAATCTTGCACTGATGTTAGAAAAAAATGATACATGTTTTTCCAAATGCCAAATCTAATAAACACATAACACGTCTCAGCTCATCTCCATCTGGTCAAGGACAGTCAAGTTTAAGAAAATGGGAAGAGAAATACATTTCAATGATATGCAGTATTCTTAAAAATACATCCGGTCCACTTCTCACTACTCCGAGGACGCCGATCCCTTCAGTGTTTTAGGACTGGAGGGAATGTCTTTGTCGTCTGCCCTCTGATGCAGGACGTCAGCTGGACTTTGAGAGGACGAGATGTCCTTTGCTTCCACAATATCTTTCACCTCTTGGTCTACAACCTTAAAGGGGATGGTCTCCAGGGAAGCGCTGACCTTACTGTCGTCAAAACTCACAGATTCCGGTTTGCTTAATGACTCATGCAAACGCACCGTCTCCCCATCTAACTCACAGGCCACAGAACTAGTGGGGGACCTGGTCGCTGACTGCAAAGCCCGCTCCTCCCTCTGCTCCCCCTCAACTGAGCTTTCCATGGGTGTTTCACTTTCCATGAGGCCTGACTGCAAAGACTGCTCTTCTCTCCACTCCCCTTCAACTGAGTTTCCTATGGTTGTTTCTCTATCCATGGGCCCTGACTGCAAAGACTGGTCTTCCTCAACTGAACTTTCCATGGGTGTTTCTAGCTCTGTAGCCTGTGTGACTCCCTGGCTCTGATCCACTGTAGAGATATGTGGAAGCCCTTGCACTTCTGCCTCTCCTAGCTGGTTAACTGCTGCATCATCGTTGTCTAGTAGAATTACAGCACCTCTTCCTGACTCTTGGGTCTGAACATGCATTACCTCTGGCCCATCCCTTCTTTCAGCAGCTGGGGTGATACACAAGACATTGGAGGTCTCCACCAATCTGGGAACGCTGTGAAAGAGAAGGGAGGGGGGGGGGGGGGGGGGAGAGAAACGTACCAAATCAATCTAATCAACTCCATCGAAGATGGGAAAAATATTTCTAGGTTCTATTTTGTGTGGACCACCCTTTAATTACCTGTGGAATTGGTCAAAAGCGCCACTCACTGTGGCAGTTTCAGCATTCTATGTAAAAATAAAGAGAGGTGCTGGGTTGAGGAAACAGTTCAAAATCAAACATATGTGTTTCTCAGGTACAATCCAGCTATAGTACCTGGATTTCAGGGAACATCAGAGCAGAGATCCCTGGCTTATTTCTGAAACAGAACAAAAGAGAATCACGACAAATCCATTAAACGTCGAGCCCTTTTAATAAAACTACTTTGGAGATAGCGTTAGAATATGGTAATGAAAACTTCAAATTAATTTTCAGAGCATAATTAAGACCGGCTTATCAGCACAGAATTAGTATCCAAATAGTTATTTAAAAAAATAGTTATATTAATCATGAAGCAAAAGTACCAACGTCCCTGTCCAGACAAATTATTATTCAAAAAATATTAAAATCTCAGGAGGAACAACATATTTATGAAATGATTACATTTGAACTTGATCTCGTGTATTGTTAGTGCGTTTGGCTTCTCAAGGGAATACAACAAATTAAGACGAGGATATTCTTGCAAAAGAAATTCAACAATGACCTTTCATTTCAGCAGCTTCCCAATGACAAAATGACCTAACTTTAGGCACACATTAATTAAGCAATGTTCTCTGGTATTGATTAAGGCCAAAGCTCCCACTTGCATTTGCGAAGTTCTTAAAAATAAAACAAATCCACTTAATATGCATCCCAATTAGCTTAATGTAAAAAGTATATGGTAAAGATTTCTCAAAATAATGGATGCATCCAAACTCATAGGTCAGGGAGTTGGAAGTCTCACAAGTACTTGATCAAATTCTGAGAATCTCATTACAACACTATGAGGGGTGTTACTTTTATTTTAGAATGTTCTCGTTATCTGCTGCATTGGGAGAGTAGCTACTCACCCTCTAATGCCGTCATCTTCAGCACCACCTTCTCCTGCAAGACAAGAAAAACATGACATGCAGACAGGTTTTATTATTATTATATAAACAAAATGCCACACCTAAGCATCTGGTTGTGAAGAATGTGATAAACCTTATACCTTTCTCTAGTATGACCTTACAGATGTGGTGTGGTCTGTCAATCAAATGCTTGCTCATGAGGTCAGTTCCATGCGCATCAGCCAGGAAGTCACAGTTCAGACAGACAAGGGTTAAATTCCTGCAAGACAGCAGGTAAAATGTGATTCATAATGAACCTAATGGAATAGAATAAACTAGCATGGTGCTTAATTTTGGTCATATTTGGTGAAAATGCAACACTACATAAATAAGTCATTACCAAAAACTAAAGTGCAGAACAATGGCAACATTAAAGAATTGATTTGAGACCAGATTTGTTTAGTTAGGGACACGTACCTTAGGACAACTGGGATTTTCCTCATTTTCCGGAATCTCTCTTTTGAGATGGCACTATGGAACCTGACAAAAATATATTTGTATATATTTAATATGGATTAAAAAACATGAGCTGGCACACACCCAGAAAAAAATAGTTTGTGTGGAGGTGCTGACTAACGGCGAATAAACTATAAAAATAAAGTCGCACACTCCATGTTTAAACTCCCAGCAATTTAATGGTTATTTACCAATGTTTCGGCATCACTGTTCCTTCCTCAGGGTGACTCAAGACTTTATTTTTATAATATATATTTAATATGAACAATAAAACATCTTCCCTGAGCCAACTAGGTGAAAAATCTGTCGATGTGCTCGAGCAAGGCACTTAACCCTACTTGCTCCTGTAAGTCGCTCTGGATAAGAGCATCTGCTAAATAACTCAAATGTAAAAATGGACATACACACAGTTCACAAAACATTAAGAACACCTACTCTTTCCATGACAGACTGACCAGGTAAATGCTATGATCCCTTATTGATGTCACTTGTTAAATCGACTTCAAATCTGTGTAGATGAAGTGGAAGGATTTAAGAAGGATTTTTAAGCTTTGAGGCAATTGAGACAGATTGTGTGTGTGCCCCATTCAGAGGGTGACTGGGCAAGAAAATATTTAAGTGCCTTTGAACAGTATGGTAGTAGGTGCCGGGCGAACCAATTTGTCAAGAACTGCACACCGCTGGGTTTTTCCACGCAGTTTCCCATGTGTATCAAGAATGGTCCACCACCCAAAGAACATTCAGCCAACTTGACAACTGTGGGAAGCATTGGAGTCAACATGGGCCAGCATCCCTGTGGAACGTTTGACACCTTGTAGGGGTGTTCCTAAAGTTTTGTACTCAGTGTATATATGCGTTATGAATCTGATGCTTTACCTTATCATATGGTTTCCAAAGGATGTTTTGCAACTCGTCCGATACTTGCATGCACCACAAATTGCAACCATGGGATAGTGACTATAGAAGTCATGAATCTCCGAGTAGCACTCAATGCAGGTATGTCGTCTTTCTCCAATACTAAAAAAGTAGAGAATTAATTTGTGCGTCATTATTTCATTTATATCTGAAGTACTATTACCTCCAGTAAAACATTCTGAGATGCATTATTAAACATACAAGTTACTTGATTGGTGTAATATATTGATAACCAGGGCTCTGAAGTGCGACCATTTTGGTCACATATGCTCCAAAATATTTTGCTATGCGACCTGACATTTTATTTTGGGAGCACTGTGCGACTATGAATACAATCTCCCAGATAATAATTGTTGTAATGATTAGGCTTCGCCGTACCGTTGTTTGAGTGAACTAGACAAAAGCAAGCACATATTCATTACGGTCATGGTTACACCATCACTACAGCGAAAACACATTGTTTCTAGCACAAACTGGTAAAAAAATATGACCCATATTACCTGCACAGTGTTCTATTGTGAATTGGTTATACATTCATGAACCATTTCACAAGCTGTTCCAAAACCACTTGCAGGTATTTGTTTACCTGTTGTTCAGTCATGTAACCTCATTAGCTCCTAACTTGATGTTGAGAGCACCAGTGCTACCAATGAAAAGCTTTAATTTAGAGCCCTGTTCATAACCAACCATGAAAAGAAATTGTCCCTGACCATAGTTTCTATAACAGAAACTATGTAGTTTGCACCATGAGAAAAAAAACAAGTTGACTGAGTGATGTACCGACCTGAGACTCTGCAACACATGGTTGTTCTTCTGCTGCTTGAGGAGCTTTTTGCTCACTGCGCCCTTGCCTTTCCCCCCACTGCTGCCCTGTGTGGTAGATGTACTGCTCTGAGCTTTTACATTGGCTGCCTTCATGGCTCCCTTCATGCCTGGGACCTCTGGTATGACACTGACACTGGATTTGTCAGCAGCACGGGTGGAACTGGGAGATGGCCCTGTCAGAGAGGCCCGGATAGTCACCTGAAATATTTATTAAAAGAACAGATCAAATTAAGATTATCTGAATTCATGCCGTAATTTAAACATTTGTAATAGAACTTGCTTTCAAATGAGGGTTTATTGCGGTTGCCATTGACTTTATCTATATTGTAGATACTTGGTACAGAGGTATTGACATGTTTTCCTAGACTAAATAAGAAGAGTTTAACCTTGGTTCCAGGAGGAAGGCCCTCCAGAGCTTTGGGTTTTTGGAAAGTCTTATGGTGCTGAGTCTTGTGATCCACTCGCTCCTTGTAGGTGAGGAAATTCAGCCTGCATTTCCCGCAACGATTAATTCCTTTTTTCTGGTGAATTTACAAAACAAGTACAATAGAAATGCACGAGTCAAGATAACACAAGACTGCATATAGGTAGATAATAGGTTCAGCTATTTCTTTGTTCTATGGCTACATACAGTGATTTGTGGAGTTGATTTTTGTTTGTTTTTTGCCAGAGAGCCCATTAGGCAGGAGAAAGGAAGCAGACATTTATGTAAGATAGTTATGTATTACAGCAAGGTGTTCAGCAGACAACCAAATCAATCCAACCTCAGAAAGAAAGCCAATAGGGTAACTCACAAGAGTGTTCAATTTTTTTTTTTAAACCAGCCAGCTATAAAACTAACTCAGAGAAAAACTATTTGCTGCATTCACTGCTTTAAGAGGCTGAACCATCAGGAAACTGACATGAAATTACAGGTCAGTCAGAACATGAGCCCCATCAATCAAAAATGACCCAATCAACATATTTATTGATCATGGATTGTTGCACATTTAACAATAGAAAAGTACCCAATATAACTAAGCCTCTTACCTGATGCTTCATATAGTGCTGCATGTAGACATGACCACTTTTAAGAACTTTAAGGCAGAACGGACAAAGGAGATCCTTTGTGTTTTCATGCACCGTACGGAAGTGTGTGTCCACATCGGTAAAGAATGAAGACCTGTAGTTGCACACCTGGAAGAAGACAATTAAAGTATTAGTTTGAATAATAACATGTTCAGGAAGACTGCAAGTCAAATCCCTTCAATAACTTGAATGAAATGTTTAAATTCCTGATTGTAGTACCAGGGCATCTCTACGAACAACTGTGAATAACTTTTCTTTGTGAACAGACTAATATAAAAGCATGATTGATAAACAAAATGTACCTGGCAGACATAGGGCATCTCTCCAGGCTTGTGGTTGTCCTTCATGTGTTCCAGGAGCACTTGCTCAGACTCGAAGGCTAATTCACATATCTTGCAATTGGCTACAAAACAAGAACAAATGACTAAAAATGGGCCCAACTTGTTAAGGACAGGTTGATTAGTTATAAAGTTATGTTCAATGTATGATTGCTTGAGACGGTGTTCAATACTTTAAGGTGAAATGTATGGTTTCACTGAAGTTTCATGTTGGTTGCTATTGACTGGTATGCCTACTTGAAGATTCGACCATGCTGTGGGCACTCTCAACGTGGCACTGCAGCTGGAATGGGGTTGAGTACTGCCGGTAGCAGTGTTGGCAGGTAGTGTGGCTTTCCCAGCTCTCACTGTTCTGCTTCTCTAGCTCCAGATGGTGCTTCATGTGGTTCATGAACCTACAAGAGTCCCGCAAAATGCAAGATATGCCAAAGAAACAAAGATGGGTGTGAGCTTTGCCGTTTATCTTTAATTTTTTTGCATTGTAAACTGTAATGTTATTTTTAAACAAGCTATTAAAAAATAGAACTACTATCCAGTCGCCCAGAGCAAATTTCATAAAAAATGTTGTGAATATATTGTAAAAAAGCTCATTAGCTTTTTAGTCAAACGTTTAAATAATTAAATATATGCATAAATAACTAACTACCCTACTTCAACCATTTGGAAAAAGAAAAACTTAATGTACTGAGCCAAATTACAGTGAAGCCGCATTCAACAACACTTCAACAGATCGTGGCCTGTGTGCAACACCAAACCTGCGCTTCGGATCCCCATGGTTAAAAAAATAAATAATTGCAACCACTCCTTGCACCTCAATTCCTAAGCATGCATAATTGCCATTATAATACCGCCAATTACGCACAGCTTTTTGTTTAGCTTAATGATGTGGTGTTCCACGGCTGCACCGAGCCGCATGACCTCTACATGTAACCGCTGCACTGACAAGGCAGGCAAGGCCCATTTTTCAGCCAGCACAGTCTGTTACCTCAGCTCCCCTAATAGGGATTTTTATGCAGACCAACTATGACCTCTGCTGCCAGACTGAGTACAGCACAAATGCGTCTGCCCATTAAAAGGAGCTTACAGAGGCTTTTCTTGCAACGTTCTGAAGCAAAGTTATTTAATCAAAGGAGCAGTTCTTACACCATCCAAACTAGCAGCCATTATTCATCTCTGGCCCCAAGTGGGAATATGAGTTGATATGTCATCCACCTGGGGGAGAAAACTGTGATGAGGGCTGAAACACATTGAATCTCCTCTCGTCACATTGAAGTTAATCACTCTCCATGGGCAGAGGGCTCATTTTAACACTCGTTCACAAACACCATTTCCATGCACCAAAACAGTACAGTAGACACTTGGGGTGACGTATTGACGAAAGGCTGGTTGATGTATCCATCCATTACAAATAACATTTAGCCGTTCATATAAATGTAGAAGATATGTCCACCAATCTGCTTATTGGTGACAGTAATTGTGTAATGTGTGTGCATTATGTAAACATGTGACATGCCAAATGTATTGTTTTCATTATACCACTGGACAAATAGGATATAAAAGTTCTTTAGATTAGAAAATGACCTTGTTTATACAAAACACATTTTGTGCAGTAGACACGACACCCCTTTTTCGACACAAATAATCGTATTATTCAGGAATACAGTGGCTTATTGAAAACAAAAGCAGATCTGCATAGCAAGCAAAGTCTGCTGTAGTTACCTGACATTGTTCTTGAGTACTTTCAAACAGCTCTGGCACTTATAGGTAAATGGGGTCTTCTGCTGCTGCAATTTTGGTTTGTCTCCCTCAAATCTACCATAGTAGAAGTCTGTGACAAGCATGATGCGCTTGCTTGCAAAAAGGTAAGTAGACTTCGGGGTTGAGGGGAAGACACACTCCAACAGGTGAGGACAACATTTCTGGAATTAAAGTAATTTAAATTAAAATAGGCTGACAAATTGCAATCTGCAGAGTTGATATTGTAGTTCTTAAAAAATGCCTTATATAAGGCTCTGGTTCATGCATTAATAGCAAGGCTCGACATTAACACATGTCCTCTTGTTCGGGACAATAACCATTTTTTTTACTTGTCCATTTGGACAACAAATCTATCACAAAAATCAAATAATTACTGCTATCAGAATTGGATGTGAGAAGCAAACACTGAAATAATTTTCAAATCTATTTTTCATGTACATAAATAAAATGTCCACGTCAAAGTGTAATTGATATGCATATTGGCTACAGCCTCATGTCCAGACGGATACTGACATGAGGGAAGAGGCAGAAAATGTAGGAAAACTTTAATGAGAATTTGAATTACATTAAATACAGGATAATTAACATTAATGTCTGAAGGCTTGAATCTGTCGACATACTCAAGGCACTTCGTTCAGATCAAATGGTCAAGACCGGAGAGTGAAAGACAGTGCATGTTGCGCACCGCACATCACCCACCTTGAATCTGAGCGGAGGCGGCCAACATTTTGAAACTATTTCATAATAAACTTTATTTCATAATAAACTTAATTGTTAAAAAACCTGGATGTAGTCTAGCCTAGGCAAAATATGACCACAGAAATGTTGAAACCAGAATTTCTCATGTTCTATTAGCTTTTCAAATCAATATTATTTTCCAACAGCCAAAGGCATAATACTAGTCGCGAGTAAACCATGCCAGTTTATACAGCTTTAGATCTCACTTCTTCATTTCTTACAGATATTTTAATCTCTGTCATATGAAACCGCTCGCACATTGAAAAAGGTGTTCTCACTAATCGCATGTTGGAACATTTGCGTGCAGCCATGTGTGGATATGGAATATATATATGTGCAGCAGTTGTATGATTTTGGGACGTCATCCCAGAACCGTCCAAGGGTCTGTTTTGAACCGCATACATGTTTCATCGTCCCAGGGACGCCCTTTAATATATAAACGCCATAAAAAGTATTTGGTTGTAATTGTAACGTTGCAATATTTTATAGGCTACCAAGGGTGGCCAACAATCCTCAAGGTTAGCCTTAAAAGGGGCAGTGGTGTATTTTGAGACACGAATAGGCAGACTGTAGGCCAGCAAAATTTATTTTTTTATGGTAAAAATATATATATATATATATATATATTTTGAAAAGTAGTTCCTTGCATTGATGTCAAAATGGTGTTAAAAAAAATCTGTCCTCCTTGTCCGAAGTACAAGCAGCTTAAAAAAGTTAATGTCAAGCCCTGAATAGTAACGTTATACAATATTTATGTAAAACAATTGTCACAGCTAAAGGCATGCATTTTAGAATGACTGAACTCACCACCATGTGATCTTTCATGACAACTTGTTGGTAGAAATCAAATTTACACTTTGGACATTTTTTACAAAACCGTGCGCCATTTTCTAATATCTCCTGGGCGTGGGGAGACCCTGCAAAAACAAAAATTTCAGTTGTAAAAATTAAAAAAGTAAGTGCTAATGAATCTAGCTAATAACAGAACATGCAACTGATGTAAGGAAACCCCTACCCATGTCCTGCTTTGCTTTTTTAGCTGTGCTGTTTTGGTCTTGAGGTAAACCTCTTTTGCCATAGTCTGTTTAAGGGGAGAAAAAAAGATTCATACTTATTATCACAAGTCACATGCAATCTTCAGATCATGAGGTCACACAGAGGGTCAGGAGTTTTCCTTACCAAGTGACCTGGCCAGGAATATCTCTGGGTCAAACAAGTGAGATATTTTGGCTTACCCCAGCTGTTTCCTTTGGCTTGAATAACTGGGGACACAATCTGGAGGTTGGTAGAATTTGAGCGGTTGGGCTGGGAAGACAATGCAGCGGGGCCCTGCACATTGGACAAGGTCACTACGTTGTTGTGGATCATGTGCACTTGAGGCCTGTGGATAACCCCAGGTAAAGGCTTCCCTGGAGTCACCTGCTGCAGAATGTGCTGCTGGCCTGCTGAAAAAAAACACACATTACAAATATGAAACACAGCAAAAAAGTAGTACGTGTGCACTGTGGCTGTATAGGGAATATATAAGTTTACTTGTAGGGCATAGATTCACTAAATTCATTTCCAATTATTAGTCTGCTCTGAAATACAAAAATGTGTGTTATGTTTTGGTTTGTTGCTTGCCTGCAATCAAGTTAAGATGTAATATTTCTATTTTTACCTGGAACCACAGTGAAAGATGTCCCAGGGGGATACTGTTTCCCAAGGGAAGCAAGGAAAGCTGAGTTGGCCGGTAACTGTGGTGTGGTCATAATGTAACCCTAAGAAAAAAGGCAAACCGTTTATTAAAACATTGCACCAACACCATTACAGCCAAGTTACATCTCTATAACTAAACAGGTGCCCAGTCAAAGCTCTTCTGTCCCAGCACCACAATCATGGAAAAATCTGCATTTTCCTACTAGCACCGACTTTGCTGATAACTACTTTATTGAGGGAGCATGTACTTACTACAACTGATCTGTGGTTGTCTCACCTAGCTATCTCAAGATTAATGCAGTAATTGTAAGTTGCTCTGGATAAGAGTCTCTGCTCAATGACTCAAATGTAATGTGCGTTTTTTTTGCAATGTATAGCAAAGTGAAATAAAAGATATAACTAAACACAAAATACCTGGTTGTTGATAATGATGGGCTGTGGAGGTACTGCTGTTAAGGGTCGAGGTGCATTGTTCAACCCTTTCCCTGGAATTATGATGTTCTGGGGAACTGGACCCTGAGTGAGATGAGCTTGGGGGGAGCTGTGTGTCATTGTCATCCTAGGGGCTCTTGGTCTTCCAACTCCGCCACTTTGAACTGGGGTGGTCTTCACATTTCTTTGGTTGTTCGCTTCAAAGACAGGTCAGATACATAAACAAGAGTGGTTAATTTTCAAAGCAATACAATCTATATTGATAATCACATTTACCAACTTTGTAGAGCAACTAAGGGAAAATCATCCAATGGAAGGACATTGTTCCAATTGTTCCATCCAATGGAAGGACACTGCCGTACATACCTACACGTACGCTACGGTCACAAGACGCAGGCCTCCTAATTGTCCCTAGAATTTCTAAGCAAACAGCTGGAGGCAGGGCTTTCTCCTATAGAGCTCCATTTTTATGGAACGGTCTTATATTTTTATGGAATGGCCTACCCATGTCAGAGACGCAAACTCGGTCTCAACCTTTAAGTCTCTACTGAAGACTCATCTCTTCAGTGGGTCATATGATTGAGTGTAGTCTGGCCCAGGAGTGGGAGGGTGAACGGAAAGGCTCTGGAGCAACGAACCGCCCTTGCTGTCTCTGCCTGGACGGTTCCCCTCTTTCCACTGGGATTCTCTGCCTCTAACCCTATTACAGGGGCTGAGTCACTGGCTTACTGGGGCTCTCTCATGCCGTCCCTGGAGGGGGTGCGTCACCTGAGTGGGTTGTGGCAGAGGTCTTTGTGGGCTATACTCAGCCTTGTCTCAGGATGGTAAGTTGGTGGTTGAAGATATCCCTCTAGTGGTGTGGGGGCTGTGCTTTGGCAAAGTGGGTGGGGTTATATCCTTCCTGTTTGGCCCTGTCCGGGGGTGTCCTCGGAATGGGCCACAGTGTCTCCTGACCCCTCCTGTCTCAGCCTCCAGTATTTATGCTGCAGTAGTAGTTTATGTGTCAGGGGCTAGGGTCAGTTTGTTATATCTGGAGTACTTCTCCTGTCCTATTCGGTGTCCTGTGTGAATCTAGGTGTGCGTTCTCTAATTCTCTCCTTCTCTCTCTCGGAGGACCTGAGCCCTAGGACCATGCCCCAGGAATACCTGACATGATGACTCCTTGCTGTCCCCAGTCCACCTGACTGTGCTGCTGCTCCAGTTTCAACTGTTCTGCCTTACTATTATTATTCGACC
The DNA here is from genome assembly GCF_045791955.1 of Oncorhynchus clarkii lewisi. Classification (NCBI taxonomy): domain Eukaryota; kingdom Metazoa; phylum Chordata; class Actinopteri; order Salmoniformes; family Salmonidae; genus Oncorhynchus; species Oncorhynchus clarkii. The sequence goes on along the minus strand of NC_092172.1, from coordinate 18,738,628 downwards.
ATGCTGGTCATTTATGAACATTTGAACATCTTGACCATGTTTTGTTATAATCTCCACCCGGCACAGCCAGAAGAGGACTGGCCACCCCACATAGCCTGGTTCCTCTCTAGATTTCTTCCTAGGTTTTGGCCTTTCTAGGGAGTTTTTCCTAGCCACCGTGCTTCTACACCTGCATTGCTTGCTGTTTGGGGTTTTAGGCTGGGTTTCTGTACAGCACTTTGAGATATCAGCTGATGTACGAAGGGCTATATAAATACATTTGATTTGATTGTGTAAGCAAACTATCCAAACTAGAGAAAACAGACGTCGGAGACCTAACATTAACTGAGCCATACAAAGAGAAGAAAACATACTTGGTCTGGTGTTAATGGTGCCCTTTGAAGTACTAAGCTCCCCAACAAATATAGGTTCATCGTCGTCATCATCATCATGTTTACCGTCGCCTAACAAATTAACTTCTGGTGTCTGTCTCTGCCATGGCTCCAGCTCCTCTTCCTCACATTCCATAAAAAGCTCGGACATTGTGAAGCTGAAAAATGGATGAGAGTTACGTTAATGTTAGCTAGGAAAAAAAACTGTTAACTAGCTAGTTAGTCAAACGAAGTTAGCTATGTTTTCTTCAGCTAGCTGCGAGCTAACGTTAGCTAACATGTTTTGCGTACCTGGCTAACTAACGTTAGTAGGAAAAGCTAGGAAACTGGATACGTTGATTCCTCATAGCCGTGCGCCCGCGCGACTAGTTAGTTAACGGACCTCTTGCTTATATCCCGTCGAAAAACCATAGCTAGCTACATCAACAAGCTGGAAATACAACGCAGAACACCACATAGTTAACTAGCGATACTCACGTTATCTACCAAAACGTCCAGTTGCCATCTATTTTAGCTCACTACAGTAGCTAGCTAACTCTGCTAGCCAGCCATTTTTAGCTACATTGTGGGCAACCAATCATGGCGTCTGGCGCGACAACACAACATAGATCTCTTTGTTCCAACTTCATTTTATCTGATGCAGTAGTACTAAGATATATTGAAATGCTATTCAACAATACCAACATTCTAGGTATACCAGCGGCCAAGTACAGAGTCCACTTACCTTTTAATCTAACGTTTAACTGGGTGGTTTGTCCTTAGTACGAAATGAGAAATACCTTCTATGGAGCGCCTGTGAATATTGTGGTGGCTGATGGGAAATTTGGGGTTTGCTGAGAGGAAGGTTACCACTGCCTCAAAATGAGCTATATCTTTAAAATACATGAAAACAACAATTAGTTAGAGTTAGCAGTGTGGTTTGGTTTAATATCACACTTTAAGAAGATAAATTATAGAAATAGGCAGGGTTTATGACTTTGTGGAAGTGGTACTTAGTGACAAACAGAGGAAAAAGCGAAGCATTTTAGTGTTTACTCCGCCCAAAATCTTCTTCTATGGTATAATGGCGGTGCGCAAACAAACACCACCCAAAATCTGTCCACGTTTTAAGCAGATCAGCTTAATTATTCTTCTTGAAATGTGTATTGGAGGATCACAACCAACTGAAAGGTGCATACACCGCCACCTACTGTACTGGAGTGTGATGCCATCTATTTATCTTATCTAGCCATGTGTTTCCGCCTACTGACTAATCCTACACCCATTAAAACCTCACCACCATTCCACTACTTGTTTTTGGTCGGTTGTAAACTTGTCGGCAACTGCCTAACAAAGCCTGTGGAAGCACTGTAGCACTTAGTCACAACGTTCCTATGCTGTCCCTTTGACAACATAGTCACCTACAACCTATATGTCCCCTGTCTGTCACAAATATTGAATGAAATTCCATTTGCATTTACTCTACCTGTTGTCTACTGATTTTGTCCTTTTGTGGGTAGAAATGTAAGACAAAATATCCTCAGGAAACTATTATTAAACAGGCTTCAAAACTTGTGTCTCGGTGTTAGCTATCGCTGTTTTCGTTCTCATCACCTGAAGCACTCGCACAAGACGGAAGAATGTGCACACAATGCATGCGTACTAACTGAAGTCTTACAGGTGTTTACATGTATAATTTTGCGCATGTGCCAGGTAATAGAAATATCAATGGCAGTACCAGCGCTTGGGAAGGTTTGTTTAATAATACTTTTCTGTGGATGTTCTCTCAAATTACAACACACAAAAGGACCAACCGCACAGACATTCTAAATTGTTTATCTTTTACCAATAGGGCTATCTTCTGTATACCACCCACCCCTACCTTGCCACAACACAACTAATTGTCTCAAACGCATTAAGATGGAAATAAATTCCACAAATTAACTTTTAACAAAGCACATCTGTTAATTGAAATGCATTCCAAGTGACTACCTCATGAAGCTGGTTGAGAGAATGCCAAGCGTGAGCAAAGCTGCCATCAAGGCAAAAGGTGGCTAATTTGAAGAATCTCAAATATAAAATATATTTTGATTTGTTTAACACATTTTTGGTTACTACATGATTCCATATGTGTTATTTCATAGTTTTGATGTATTCAGTATTATTCTACAATGTAGAAAATAGTAAAAATAAAGAAAAACCCTTGCATGAGTAGGTGTGTCCAAACTTTTGATTGGTACTGTATATATTGTATATATACGGTATACTACATGACCAAAAGTATGAGGACACCTGCTTGTCGAACATCTCATTCCAAAATCATGGGCATTAAAACGGAATTGGTCCCCCTTTTGCTGCTATAATAACCTCCACTCTTCTGGGAAGGCTTTCCACTAGATGTTGGAACATTGCTGCGGGGACTTGCTTCCATTCAGCCACAAGAGCATTAGTGAGGAGGTTCACTGATGTTGGGTGATCAGGCTTAGCTCGCAGTTGTCATTCCAATTCATCCCAAAGGTGTTCGATGGGGTTGAGGTCAGGGCTCTGTGCAGGCCTGTCAAGTTCATCCACATCAATCTCGACAAACCATTTCTGTATGGACCTCGCTTTGTGCACAGGGGCATTGTCATGTTGAAACAGGAAATGGCCTTCCCCAAACTGTTGCCACAAAGTTGGGAACACAGAATCGTTTAGAATGTCATTGTTTCATGTAGCATTAAGATTTCCCTTCACTGCAACTAAGGGGCCTAACCTGAACCATGAAAAACAGCCCCAGATCATTATTCCTCCTCCACCAAACTTTATAGTTGTCACTATGCATTGGGGCAGACAGCGTTCTTCTGTCACCACAGGCATTTCTGTCTGTAATAAAGCCATTTTGTGGGGGAAAACTTGTTTTGATTGGCTGGGCCTTGCTCCCCAGTGGGGCCCACCCATGGCTGCACCCCTGCCCAGTCTTGTGAAATCCATAAATTAGGGCCTAATGAATTGATTTAAATTGACTGATTTCCTTCTATGAACTGTAACTCAGAAAAATCTTTGAAATTGTGCACGTTGTGTTTCTATTTTTATATACACAGTGCCTTCAGAAAGTACTCATACCCCTAGACTTATAACACATTTTGTTGTGTTACAACCTTTATTCAAAATATATTTTCTCACCCATCTATACAAAAAAAAACCATGATGACAAAGTGATTTTTTTAAATAGAAATGTTAGCAAATGTCATCACAAAATGAAATACATAAATCTAATTTACATAAGTATTCGTACACCTGAGTCAATACTTTGTAGAAGCACCTTTGGCTGCATTTCAACTTTGCGTTATCTTGGGTGTCTGTATCAGCTTTGCACATCTGGATTTGGGGATTTTCTCTCATTCTTCCTTGCAGATTTTGCAAGCTCTGTTAAGTTAGATGGGGAGCGGTGGTGAACAGCAATCTTCAAGTCTTCCACAGATTTTCAATGGGGTTCAAGTTTGGCTGGGCCACTCAAGGACTTTCACATTCTTCTGCTAAAGCCATTCCAGCGTTGCTTTGGCTGTATGCTTGGGGTCAATGTTCTGCTGGAACGTAAATCTTTGCCCCCAGTCTAAGGTTGTTTGCACTCTGAAGCAGGTTCCATCAAGGATTTGCCTGTATTTGGCTCCATTCATTGTTCTCTCTATCCTTACCAGTCTCCCAGTCCCTGCCAATGACAAGCATCCCCATAGCATGATCCTACCACCACCATGCTTCAAGGTAGGGATGGTGTTAAGACGGGTGATGAGCTGTGCCTGTTTTTCTCCAAACAGTGCTTTGCATTCAGGCCAAATAGTTTAATACAGTCTTTCATGTGCCTTTCTGCAAACTCCAGGCGTGCTGTCATGTGCCTTTTTCTCAGGAGTGTCTGTCAACTCTCCCATGAAGCCCAGACTGGTGAAGTGCTGTCGACACCGTTATCCTTCTGGAAGGTTCTCCCATCTCAGCCAAGGAACTATGTAGTTCTGTCAGAGTAGTCATTTGGTTCTATGTCACCTCCCTGACCAAGGTCCTTCATGCTCAGTTGCTCAGTTTGGTTGAACATCCAGCTCCAGGCAGAGTTTGGGTAGTTCCACATTTTTTCAATTTCCCAATGAGGGGGACCACTGTGCTCTTGGAAACTTTAACACTCTATTGTTTTATACCCTTCCCCAGATATATGTCTCTTCACAATCCTATCTCTGAGATCTACGGACAGTTTCTTGGACTTCATGTATAGTTTCTGCTCTGACATGCACTTCTTCTTCTTCTATGATATAATGGCGGTCCACAAACAAACATTAAAGGTGAATGCCGCCCCAGCTATAAGTATTGTCATTAGGCCTGCCGCCCACTAGTGTAGCACATCCTGGGGTAACCCAGCTGGGGCTCCAATCCAGGTTTCTCTGGTTCTGAGGCAAGCATGATTGGGTCCCATATTTCTAATTTAATTAACATAAAACAATTGATGCACTCCATGCAAGTTTGCATTGATGTAAGTAAGTGAAAAATCTCAATGTCTGAATATGATCTATGACAAGGTATGGATTAGCAACATCAACACTCTGACGTTATCCATTTCAGCCTGTTATAAACTTTGGGTTTCCTGTTATTTAAAAAAATCATCACACATATTGCCAGTTGCCATGTAGGCCCTTTAAATAGGTCTACAAACGTCATTAATCAGAGCTACATTCAATTATAAATTTTACACATTGGTGATGAGTAACATAGTCGACTATGGTTAGTTTGTCCAACAGGTGGCAGTCTGGATTTCAGAAAAGTAATAAGTGGATATACAGTAGAGGCCCATTGAGTGGACAATGGACAGCATAAAACCAAGGCTAAAGCTTGACCTACAGTATTCTACTCAAGGTGGGCCACATCCAAACAAGCAGTGTTAGCCTTGTTTGGGGGTATTTTTAAACCTAGATGCATTGTCTTACCAAACTGCACATTTTTTTATGCATTTTCCCAACTTGATTTCACTGTGATTATATAGATAAGATATATAACTATATAGATATACCTGGTGATGTAGGCCTATCAGACTGCAGCCAGACAAATACTACTATTCTAGCAAGAGAAAATGTAATCTGAGAAAGACTCACAAAATGTACTAAATTGGACAAATGTGTTTAACTGTATAATACCAAAGCATTTGAATTCCTCTAAGTATCTACATCCAGTATGCATATGCTACTGATGATCACTGGCTACAGAGATTTGATATTTTCAATATTCAGCAGTATTTTCTATTATCCATAAGTGTCATGTCTCTTCTCTTGACTTTTCTTACTGTGGAAACAAAACATAATAGCCTGGATGGAATAGATTATTTGTTCTTCAATGTATCATTTTGATCGCACACCAAACTTTTGTTCATTAGAAGTGGGGTTCTCAAACTTTTTGGGGCTGAGGACCCTTTTCGTGATAGAAAATTAATCAGTGACCCCCCCCAGAACACAACTCAAATGAGAAAAAAATAGCATACATGGAGTTTACTATGACTTCAGCAGTGCATGCATGGCTGGATGAACCAAGTCTTGGTCTCTGGGAAGTAATATTTTAAAGGCCTGCCTCTTAGCGTCAGAGAGAATATTTAGCAGTTTTCAAGCTAATTTCCTGCAATTCTACACATTTAGTCATGGGGCAGAGATATTGTTTGTTGTTGCATCTTCTAATATCCTGCAATTCGAACACATCGTTCTATGAGGCTGAGAGAAAATATTGTCGTTTTAAAGCTTAAATTACAGGCCATTTATATTTAAAAAAATGCAAGAATTATGTTGAAACATTTATAATTGGTGAAGTACTGTGGATACCAATATTCCTGTGAACCTCCTAGGCCCATGTGACGATTTATCTGGCCGCAGACCCTCTACAGTACCTCGGACCGCACTTTGAGAACCCCTGCATTAGAGTTTTGGCCCTGACCCAACTCTATTGTTTTCTGAGCCCAGCATGCAGCCGAATTGCTAGGATATTACCACTATTAACATTTTAGCAATTAATAATCCGATCAAGCTGTTTTTGAATAATTATATAAATTGTCGATACATGTAGTCTACAGTTTTCTCACACCACTTTCTTTCCCTTTTTTCCTCTTGCCTTAGCGGAACAGAAAAAGTAGTCCCGATTTATTGTGCTGTTCATAAAAATAGTTTGCAGTTTGCTTGCTTTTTGAGTGAGCTCAAACCGTGATAGACATGACACTGCAGCACACAATGCTCTCGGTCTTTTAGACGGACTCAATTAATAAGGCTAACATACATAGGGACAAACAGGTTATAACTGTGATACTCTAACGTATTTTTAAAGAAACTAGGCCTACTCTGCGTCAATATTTCCCATTTAGTGTGGGACAGAATTTTGCTACATGTCCAATTAGTTGCAACCACCTTAAAGTGACCTCTCTCTTTCCCACCCTCTCGGTCCATATGCATTCATTGGCTACTCATTTATTCGTTATCCCACTTCTGACACCAGTGTAGCGAATTCAGAGGTCTCACCAATACCTTTCCTTACACCAATGCGCTGATTGACACAATTTACAAAATCTGGCTTCGATCTCTTTGTACTAGTCTCACATAATGTGGCCTAATGATTGATTAAGACAGGCTTAATGTAATATGATGGGTCCTCTCAACTGCTGTCATCTCCTACCACTCCGCGTGGTGTCTGCTAGGCTGGGGATATCGTTTCACGGTTTTCAGCGGAAGGATACAACACCGAATGTCATTGTAGTGCTGAGGTTTTTGCGAAGCAAAAATGTCTGTCTGCCTAAGGTTAACTCGCAAGTGACATGTAGGGATATTTTGCTAACTATTACAACCTAAATCACAATTTTACAGTATTTGAGACGCGTTACAAGAGAACGAGGCTCCATACTACCACACCCGATCGCCCTAGTTGGAATTTTAAAGTGGAAAAGGTAAAATATTGTAGTGAGTTTGTCAAAAAAGGTTTCGGACTGGGTGAAAGAAGTTGGGATACAAGAGACTGGAGCTGGTATGGAGTAAAGGGTTGGCATTTGCTTTACTACTTTTACTTGAAAGGGCGTTTTACACAGCCTGAATTTGTAGCCTACAGCATATTGGTGGATCTTCCTTTTTGTTTAACATGCTAATTCACTTTATATTTAATGACACATAAATTCGTGACTCATCACTGACTATTGCAAAGCAACATATTGTATAGCGTATCATTCATTAGTCATTGATTTGAAAATCTACAGTAGGTTAGTTATTTTGTAACTTAGTCTGTCGCGGAAGATTGATACAAATGTAGCGTTTGGGGAGTCAGATAAACATTTGAAAAACGATGCTGCAGGTCTCAGTGTGTGTCAAGCATTTTTAATGTGCCTGTACCATTGCAAATAGATGGAATTTCCTTACCACGTATTGGCTACCTTTTCATTCTGTTCAGATGTCACAATGTGCAATAACATTTTCTAAAAGGTAGCGTGGAAACGTGGATGACAATGGGTCAATTACAATTACTTTCATCGGTTGTTGCAGTAGCCTACCTTTGATCAATTAACTCGCACAGCAATGTCAAGGGTCACTGTGCAAATTTATTTTCGGAACCGACGTGTTCTGGGAATAATCCTTGTCAATTTCAGTCAGAATCTAGAATGAGATTTCACTTTACTGAAGTTCGTTATTGAATGGATATTTTTTTTAAATCAAGGAATTAGGACAATTTAAAACAAAATTGGACTTAAGCAAACAAACTTTCTTCTTTAGGTCTAAAGATTGGCAGGATGAATCCTCAACAGCGGGTTGCCGCTATCGGAACAGACAAGGAATTGAGTGATTTACTGGATTTTAGCGCGGTAGGACAGTTATCTTTCTATCTTTTTACAATGTTTTATGTGTTTGTTATTTAGCCCACTTTATTCTGTATCAGTCAATGTCTCTCCAGTGAAGAAATTGATTATGAAACACAGGAAGTCTGAACAGCTTGTAACAGATGCATGATTATCAAAGGCAAAATATTAATTTGTCTCAGTCACATTTTTCAGACCACTTCTTTTCTTCTGGTAGATGTTTTCTCCACCCGTAAATAGTGGGAAAAACAGGCCAACCACCCTTGGAAGCAGCCAGTTCAGTGCACCAGGTAGGATTTTATCCCAGAAACCTATTTTTAATATGTTCTCTGTTCAGTTATAGCCCTGGTTCCCTCTCCCCCTGTTGTGTCATGTCTAACCACTGCTGTTTGAAATCAGTTCATATGCGTGTTCCTGATGTCTTCCACTGCATTTTGGATGTTTGTGTTATTAATTTTGTGAAAAGCCAAAGGAGCAAGGTTTCATATTCAACATAGTATTACTGTTCATTTCCCGCCTCATCGGTGTGTGTGTGTGTGTGTGTCTGTGTGTGTGTGTGTGTGTGTCTGTGTGTGTGTGTGTGCACTCTTCACATCTGGTGTGTGAAACATGCCACCTTCACCTGGAATTATCGTAGACTGACTGCTGTAAAGATGTGGAAATAAGGAATGGTTTAGGCTTATTTGACATATGTGAAAGAATGCTTATCGACCTAACAGCTCTGACAGTGTAATATAATTGTAATTATCACTTCTTTATAACCCTTCCTTGTGTTTTGTGTGCAGAAAGATATCTGTGGCTTGTTCGCATATCCATTTTCTATTGATTATGACACAAAATCAATTTTGCTCATATTGACAGTGGGGCATTGATTGTGTTTGTGATATATTGCTCCCTAGATTTGTGCAACATATAAAAGCTGTGCCAAAGATATCCAATGTCTATCAGTTGTGTAGTATGGGGTTACAGGTTACTTCCTGTTCATCAAGTGGTGTTTCACTGTGTCCGTCCCCCAGTGCTGAGCTGTTTAAAAAAGGCAGTGAGTTCCTCAGCCCCAGGTCCCTAAAGGCCTGGCCATTCATGTGGCCTTCACACACCTATCTCACAGGCTCAATGACTAGAGGATGTGATCTGATGTAGTGTAATTTTAGCCGGGAGCATTTCTCATGCAGAAGTGGCCTGTTTAGCCTGATGCAGCTTGCTTCATTGGTGTAGATGTATTAATAAGTGTTGCTTAAATACCCTGCTTTTATGTGGATAATTTCTTCACTGTAAAGGCTCCAACACATTAATCCATAGCACAATCAAGCATTATATCTCCTCAATACTTGTTTTACGTAAAGCAACAAAGCCTTGCCTTGTCGTTAGTTCTAAACGACACACTTTTATTGGAAACAACAGTAAGACAATGGACTGATCAGCAAGACAATGGGGCCAAAAGGGAGATTTTGTGAAAAGCCTGGTGAAGTGTTCTGATGTTTTTCAGAGTACTTTGCATCCTCACTTCCCATTCTGGATGCTGTCTCCACAGAAGTAAATAGCTTGGGATCCAGGTCAAGTCGGTGCTGAATTGATGCTTTAAGTACAGTGCCTTCGGAAAGTATTCAGACCCTTTGACTGTTTCCACATTTTGGTAGGTTACAGCCTTATTCTAAAATTGATTAAACTGTTTTTTCCCCTCATCAATCTATACAGAATACCCCATAATGACAAAGCAAAAACAAGTTTTCAGAAATGTAAGCAAATGTCTGAGGTCCTGAGCGCTCTGGATCAGGTTTTCATTAAGAATCTCTCAGTACTTGGCTCCGTTCATCTTTTCCTCGATCGTGACTAGTCTCCTAGTCCCTGTAGCTGAAAAACATTCCCACAGCATGATGCTGCCATCACCATGGTTCACTGTAGGGATGGTGCCAGATTTCCTCCAGCCATGACGCTTGGCATTCAGGCATTCAGAGTTCCATCTTGGTTTCATCAGACCAGAGAATCTTGTTTCTCGTGATCTGAGAGTCTTTAGCTGCCTTTTGGCAAACTCCAAACGGGCTGTCATGTGCCTTTTACTGAGGAGTTGCTTCCATCTGGCCACTCTACCATAAAGGCCTGATTGGTGGAGTGCTGCAGAGATGGTTGTCCTTCTGGAAGGTTCTCCCATATCCACAGAGGAACTCCAGAGCTCTGTCAGAGTGACCATCAGGTTCTTGGTCACCTCCCTGACCAAGGCCCTTCTCCCCCGATTTCTCAGTTTGGCTGGGCGGCCAGCTCTAGGAAGAGTCTTGGTGGTTCCAAACTACTTCCATTTAACAATGATGGAGGCCACTGTGTTCTTGGAGACATTCAATGCTGCAGACATTTTTTGGTACCCTTCCCCAGATCTGTGCCTCGACACAATTCTGTCTCGGAGCTCAATGCCTTAATCGACATCCACATCTTTGGCGCCCAGGGAACAGTGGGTTAACTGCCTTGCTCAGGGGCAGAATGACAGATTTTTACCAATGTCAGCTCAGGGATTCGATCCAGCAACCTTTCGGTTACTGGCTCAAACCACTAGGCTACCTGCCGGCGCTGTATATACTTGCACTTTCATCAATCAGTTTGGGTAAAGCATTCACTGTGCATTCATAAGTATTAACAACTATACAGAGCATTATCAATATATATAAATTTGAGTCTGTTGACGTTATGTCAAATATATTCCCAACCATCCTTTAATAGCGCTCTATGTAGCTAATGCTATGTAAAGTGTTGCTGAATAGGCCTACTTCATTTTTGAGTGAAATTCGGTTTCAGTGATCATACCTTCCATTTTGCCCCACCATAATGAAATATAAAATAGAATGTTGCTTCAATTCAAGTGTTACAAAGGAACTCATTTTCTGAATTCTTAATGTGTGAAGTGGGAGAATTGAACTTAGTAAACTCTGCGGTGTGCTTTAGAATTTAATATAGCATGGCATTCATGGACATCATGTGACCAGACACTTTTAAGCCTGATGTGTTGGGCATGCACTCTGTGGCTTCCAAAATAGACCAGCATCAGCATGGTGCTTTTTGTTTAGAATAGAAAAGAAATAGAGACTGTTAAGACTGTTTTTCCCATCAAAGCCCATCGTCATGGCTAAAATGCCTAGTGGTATTTATTTAGTCAGTAAGAAAAGTCACAAGAATTGAGCCATGTTTTGTAGAGGCTTATGTGAATGGTATTTTTGTTCTATTTCCATCAATAGACATTATGTGGGATCTGTTTTGGGCTTACTCTCTCCTTGAGGTTTTTTATGTGTGTCAGAGTCACACACCTGTCTGTTCCAAGCTTGATATACTCCTTGACCTAAAGTAAGTAGTAAACTAGAAACCACTGATACCTCAAATGTAATGTTCTGCATGATGCAATACTCACGTTAACATCTATGTCCAAGCTGCTCAGTTAGCTTGCTTCAGAGCTCACTGTGGCACTTTTATATTTGGAGAGCTATATTAGGAATATTTTCATATCATGGTTTGCTCTCTCTGTCCCACCTACTTTAGACTTGCTGTAGAAGTCAGCCAAGAATCAGAAAAGCCATAATTATGTTTGGGTTGTTATTGCTCCTAGAGAGACAGACTGAGGCATATTTGCAATTCTGCTCCTACTGCGGGTTGGCAACCTGAACAGAATTTATGATACATTTCTCCTGCAATTTTGCCTTCCTGTAATTGTTTATTTATCCCATCTTGTTTAGAATGGGCCTAAGTATTCCTGGTTGGCCTGCAGTCAATTCAAAGAATGTGCCACATGTTATCATTCACCTGTTTACAGAATAGATGAAGCCAAGTTGTACAAGGATGTTACAAGGATGTCAGAACTGTTCAATTATATTTACAATATTTTTTGTGAATATAATTTAAATGATATGCTTGTGATAGACATACACTGCATTTTCCTTCCACTTCAGCAAACTTTCTCTCAGTTTAAAGCTCTTTCTTCAGCTTTTATCCCCATGGATTAGAAAATATTATCTGCTGATTAATTATTAATACAGTGTTGAAGAATATGACTTTTTCGCATTCATAATTATTAAGCAAGGATTTTTTTTGTTCAGTCAGAAGACTTAGAGCTTGCAGAAGTACCCAGCTTGCATTTTAAGATAATTTAACACACACACAAAAACCTCTCCACTGCACTTGGCACAATAAAAGGTGACAAAACTAATCTTGAACGCAGCTTATCTTCAAAGCATTTAAGGATTTGGAATGTTGTATTTTTTTTGTTTAAAGCAACTGCTAAGTCGGTCTTCAATTTAAGCATGCATTTTTCTTCTAAAATTGATTATTTCAAACAGATTCAATATATGTAACCACAACAGTAGCTTTCAACTGAGGTTCTTAAAGAAGGACTGAGCTGAATCTTTTATTTTGCTCATGAAGCGGTTGTCCCTTGAGATGCTTCCCACTCCAGTTCTCCTTTTGGCTGATTTAATTTATCATAGGCTCTCATTGTTTTGAGTGTGTTTATTTAAATCCACATAAGTGTCACGTTCGCTGGAATAATTATCGGACCAAACTTCAGGGAGAGTGCGAGGAGCAGGCACAGGACGTACCGGACTGGGGACACGCACTTCAGGGAGAATGCGAGGAGGAGACATGACGTACCGGACTGGAGAGGTGCACTTGAGGCCAGAAGTGTAGAACCAGCACAGGTTGCACCAGACTGCTAACCGGATCCTCTGGTCGGACATTGAGCAGAACACACTTGAACAAATGAAATTAATTTAAATAGCCCTTTGTACATCAGCTGATATCTCAAAGTGCTGTACAGAAACCCAGCCTAAAACCCCAAACAGCAAGCAATGCAGGTGTAGAAGCACGGTGGCTAGGAAAAACTCCCTAGAAAGGCCAAAACCTAGGAAGAAACCTAGAGGAAGAAACCTAGAGGGGTGGCCACAACATCTCTCATCTCACTCTCTCCCAACTTCGCTATTGCCTCCCTGACAGTCTCTGACTCTTCCCTCTGCTCAGCCGCCAGCTCCATGTGTCCCCCCCCCAAAAAAACTTGGGGTTGTCCTTGGGCTTTCTGTAGCCACAAACCCTGTCGTCATTGCTGTCCTCCATAATCTCCTTCCGTCTGTCGCCAAGGAAGGGTTTCGCATCTCCCCATCACTTCTTCCCATGTCCAGAACTCCTTCCCTCTTTGGGCACGCTGCTTGGTCCTGGTTTGATGGGATATTCTGTCACGTTCGCTGGAATAAATATCGGACCAAGGTGCAGCGCGATATGGTTTCCACATAATATTTATTTGAAAACGCACAAAACAAAACAACAAAGAAAGAAAGAAACAACGAACCGTGACTACAGAGGTGCTACTTGCACTAACTCAAAACAATATCCCATAAACCACAGGTGGAAAAAATGCTACTTAAATATGATCCCCAATTAGAGACAATGATAGCCAGCTGCCTCTAATTGAGAATCATACCAAACACCAACATAGAAAAACTAAACTAGAACCCCACATAGAAAATAATAACTAGAAAACCCCCCAGTCCCGCCCTGACCTACTATACCATAGAAAAACAAAGACTCTCTATGGTTAGGGCGTGACAATAAGATCATCTCATTTTAGTTTGTAATCTCAGAACCTCTGTTTTACAAAAGTGCATGAAAAAATGATAGACTATATAAAAAAAATGATCAGGTCTTATAGCAGGCTTTAGTTTGACAAACCTCATTTCATGTTTTAAGCCTTTGAGTGTATTGCTGAAGGAATCCTTTTCTTTCAGAGACGCCTGTTTATTTTGAGATAACCTGCTGGCTGCTCTGTGAACTATTGGGCCACACTGCGTTTGTGATGCCTTCAAATGGGTACCCTCCCCTGGCAGACTGGGCCTCCTGCCCTCCATTGGAGGGAAGATTCAGGGAGAGTTTGGACATCTCTCATTTATGTATCACAGGTCACCTTGGTTATGGAGAACTGTGCTGTTGCCATAGCGATGAAAGTCCATTGAATGCAGGTGACTTGGCACACCTTTTGCATCTTTTTTTTGCAGGTCTGCCAAGAGGAAAAGCATTCAAATAATGTCTTCAGTCACCCAATATGCGGTAGATTACTATCAGGCTTCTCCTAGACTGTCATTATTTTGATATAACAAAGTTGGTGTTTTACATCAGACTTGGCTCCTTTGATGTGGATTCCAATTCATTTTTCAAATGAGCAGTTTATTACCATGTATTTGATGTTGTATTAAGTTGTGAAGGCACTTAGTTGGTGGGGACCAAACAACCCTTATTGTGACTTGAGGCTGCTGGATTTAAAACCAGCCAGAGATACATTTCTATACCTGCTTATCTGTGCTTGACCTCTGGCTGATATAGTCTGAATGGGCACATTGTTAGGTGTTGGACGGAGGTAGTGAGTTGTATCTGTATGTATGTATGTACACTACTGTTCAAAAGTTTGGGGTCACTTAGAAATGTCCTTGTTTTTTTAAGAAATGCACATTTTTTGTCCATTAAAATAACATCAAATTGATCAGAAATACAGTGTAGACATTGTTAATGTTGTAAATGACTATTGTAGCTGGAAACGGCTGATTTTTTTGGAATATCTACATAGGCGTACAGAGACCCATTATCAGCAACCATCACTCCTGCATTCCAATGGCACGTTGTGTTAGCTAATCCAAGTTTATCATTTTAAAAGGCAAATAGATCAATACAAAACCCTTTTGCAATTATGTTAGCACAGCTGAAAACTGTGGTGCTGATTAAAGAAGCAATAAAACTGTCCTTCTTTAGACTAGTTCAGTATCTGGAGCATCAGCATTTGTGAGTTTGATTAAACAAATAACTTTCTTCTGAAACTTGTCAGTCTATTCTTGTTCTGAGAAATGAATAAATTGTCAAGAAACGGAAGATCTCGTCCAACGCTGTGTACTACTCTCTTCACAGAACAGCGCAAACGGTCTCTAACCAGAATAGAAAGAGGAGAGAGAGGCCCCGGTGCACAACTGAGCAAGAGGACAAGTACATTAGAGTGTCTAGTTTGAGAAACAGAAGCCTCTCAAGTCCTCAACTGGCCGCTTCATTAAATAGTACCCGCAAAACACCAGTCTCAACGTCAACAGTGAAGAGGTGACTCTGGGATGCTGGCCTCCTAGGCAGAGTTCCTTTGTCCAGTGTCTGTGTTCTTTTACCCATCTTAATATTTTGTTTTTATTGGCCAGTCTGAGATATGGCTTTTTCTTTGCAACTCTGCCTAGAAGGCCAGCATCCCGGAGTCGGGATATTCCATTAAAAATCAACCGTTTCCAGCTACAATAGTCATTTACAACATTAACAATGTCTACACTGTATTTCTGATCAATTTAATGTTATTTTAATGGACAAAAACATGTGCTTTTCTTTAAAAAACAAGGACATTTCTAAGTGACCCCAAACTTTTGAACGGTAGTATGCTTCAAGAACACCTGCTGCTGAAGCACAGGATGTCTGTTAGTTTTAAAACTAAACTCCCAAATACAGTACATTGATGCTGAGTACTCTGGACTTAAGGGAGCATGTTGGTGTCAGGTGGAAAGCACTCCTCAGAAATACAGAGTTGCATTGGTCAACATGCCACACAGAGTGAGAGAGAGCATTAGCTTTAGCTACCTCCATCCTGACCACTAATGACTGACCCTACCCTCTGAGGACGTATCTGGGGGCAGCAGCGGGAGGAGGAGGTGTGGGTTGTCCTCATCTAATGATCTGAGAGCTCGTGGCCATCGCATGCAGCCGGGCCTGCCGTGTGGTGTCAGTGATGCGCCTGGGAGCGTGCAGGGCTTCGATTGGGAATAACAGAGCAGGGGTTAGTGGGAAGGAATGAGTTATGATCCCCTGTTTGATCTACCAGGCCCCTGTGGGAGTCAGAGAGCCCTGGACAGAGCATTACTGGGGGTACTCTGGGGAGCTGCTGGGATGCTGAGTTGGGGACTGGCCCTTTACCAGTTTAACCATGTCTACTCAGGATCTCAGAAGGAGGGAGGGATGCAGGCTAGGAGGGAGCATGTGCTATGTGCTGTTTTTAAAGAGACAGCCATTATTGAATGGAAAAGGTGATATTGTAAATTGTGTGATTATGAACACACAGCTTTGTATTTGCAGATTCAGATGTGTTCTATTTTCCAGTAGCAGCTCAAGTCTTGCACCTGTATTGATATACGTAGTGCCAGGAAAGGACCTGACTGTTTGTGTCCAACGGACTGCATGGGAGCTCCGACCTGGGATGTTATGTTATGTGCCATCCAGAGTGCAGTGGTTACGTGCAGTACGTGACCACCCCTCTACTATCGCTGTTTTTATTACAGCTCTCTCTCTGCCAACCTAGCTGTTTGGGTTTCTTCACTGGCTATGTCCTATTTGTGTTTGAAGATGGAAGGGATGATAAGGAAATGGTCTGTTTGGTCACTCTGTGCGGGTGTTGAGGGGAGGGGAATTTAAATGCAGGAATCAGACAATATACACCACTGCCTTGCCAAAAAGCATACCAAATAATTGTCCTTATCAGATAGGTTTCCATCATAGGGTCATGTTTTGTTCTAGTGGTTTTAAAGATCACAGAGTGGATTGTTGCACAATGGGGCATCTCTGTTTCTTTCACTCTTTCCCACACTCATAAATGCTCTCTAGCTCTCTCTCTCTCTCTCTCTCTCTCTCGCACACTCACACACAACATTTTCTCAGGTGTTGTGGCTAGTTTGTGAGGATAACTGAGTGTTTGGGGCTGACCGTGACCTGAGGCTTGATACATTTGTTAGGATTTCCATTTCAGATATAGAAAATGCTGATGAGTCCAAGTCGTTGTTGTGTAGGCCTAATCCCTCAGCAGTGGCTGGGCCAGCCTCTCCTATGTATAGATTTAGTTGCAACTGCATTTACAGTGAATGTGGCATGTTATTTTTAGGTCTGAGGTCTGAAATGTGTTTTTTTGCTGTGCTGTGCAAAATACCAATCAAATTGAAGTTCAATCTCTCCTCTTTTAAAATACTTGAGGATTAGTGCGTACCACTGATTTGTTCCTGGTTTTAATTTGTCTTTTGAAGGATTTACACTAATAAATTAAAGACGATGGACTCGAGCTAAATCTTTTGTAAAGCTCTCAACTTTCAATTCGTGCAACCTCATTTTGTTTGTTACCATGGTAATTATTGTAATGAAGGGAAATCATTTTCTCTTTGGCTTTGTTACATTATTGAATGAGGGAGAGGAAGCAGCCGCATGTGTTACATCCTTTACATCATAAATGGCAACATTAACATTTTATTTTTTATTTCAGATTAATAAAAAAACAGGATTTGAAGGAAATACTGATGACACTGCGCTGTGTGCTTTCCTAACATTTTTCTCCTTGTCTCTCAGCTGGATATATGTTCCCTTCCTGCAAAATCTAATACTTATTACTGAGCTAGAAAAGTGAAATATGAATCACTTATTATTTGACAGTTAGGTCCAGAATACTTAAAATAGCTTTTTGATTATTTGTGCTAATCAACATTGATCAAAAAGGGTGATGAAAAGTGAGTTAATAAATTGAGAGAGCTTGTCGTTTATCCAGCCTCCTTTTGGCCCTGTCCCAGGATCCTCTCTGACTGTGAAACAGATGGGACAGCAGAGGGGCACTGGTCATGCGCTCTGATTGGCTGTCACTCACTTTATTACATCATTAATATCGTCCCATCATGTTATTTCACTTTTGATACCAAAGAAGGGCTCTCTCACTCCCACATGTTCATCTCCATCACTATAAAACACGTCACGAGAAAGAGAAGATCACACAAGCCCAAATGAGTCAGGAAAGCCTGCTGTCCCCCTCCTATGAGTAGCGTGAGAGTAGCTTGCTGTGCTGACAGCCCTGCCATTGGTGTCAGGGCCAGGGGAGAATGAGGGAACGTTTGGAACGTTCCCTCAGTCCACTGCCTACCAGGGCCTGTGTTATATTCAGCACAGCAGTTGGAGGCAGAGGAGTGGGACTTGATGGGCCTTCCTCTGCCATGTTGGCTAATTTATGGCCAGAAGCACAGGAATGAGAAGGGACTCTGTATCAGAAGGTGTGTGTGTGTGTGTGTGTGTGTGTGTGTGTGTGTGTGTGTGTGTGTGTGTGTGTGTGTGTGTGTGTGTGTGTGTGTGTGTGTGTGTGTGTGTGTGTGTGTGTGTGTGTGTGTGTGTGTGTGAGTGTGAGTGTGTGTGAGATAGTACTCAGCCCTCTGATGAGGGATCTGATAGTGCTGTTAGAACAGTCATAAGACACGACTCTGATTAAACCTACTAATGAGCAGCTCAATAAAACTAAGTCCTCCTGATGTAATAAACACGCTGCTGATTGCAGGAACCCGCTGGTGTGATAGGCTAATCCTTTTGTGCTCCCGTGTTTGTTTCACCCTAAAAAGATCCACGCACAGTGAATGAATGAAGAGATATGACTTGTCTGCTTGTACGACCACGCGAGAGCACTTCTCTGTAGTTAACCTTTCTACTGAGTGGATTGCAAGTTGAGGGTTTTTACAGTACAGGTTCTAGGGTAAATTGAGTCTGCAATTATGAGTATTTTTTGTTGTTGATGTAACATTACTTGAAATATTATTGTATAGCAGTATTAGAGTACTTACAGTTGAAGTCGGAAGTTTACATACACTTAGGTTGGAGTCATTAAAACTTGTTTTTCAACCACTACACAAATTTCTTGTTAACAAACTATAGTTTTGGCAAGCCGGTTAGGACCTCTACTTTGTGCATAACGCAAGTAATTTTTCCAACAATTGTTGACAGACAGATTATTTCACTTATAATTCACTGTATCACAATTCCAGTGGGTCAGAAGTTTACATATACTAAGGTGACTGTGCCTTTAAACAGCTTGGAAATTCAGAAAATGATGTCATGGCTTTAGAAGCTTCTGATAGGCTAATTGACATCATTTGAGTCAATTGGAGGTGTACCTGTGGATGTATTTCAAGGCCTACCTTCAAACACAGTCCCTCTTTGCTTGACATCATGGGAAAATCAAAAGAAATCAGCCAAGACCTCAGAAAAAAATTGTAGATCTCCACAATTCTGGTTCATCCTTGGGAACAATTTCCAAATGCCTGAAGGTACCACGTTCATCTGCACAAACAACATACTTTGGTGCAAAAAGTGCAAATCAATCCCAGAACAACAGCAAAGGATCTTGTGAAGATATTGGAGGATACAGGTACAAAGTATCTATATCCACAGTAAAACGAGTCCTATATCAACATAACAGCAAGGAAGAAGCCACTGCTCCAAATCCGCCATTAAAAAAAGGCAGACTACAGTTGACAACTGCACATAGGGACAAAGATTGTACTTTTTGGAGAAATGTCCTCTGGTCTGATGAAAGAAAAATAGAACTGTTTGGCCATAATGACCATCGTTATGTTTGGAGGAAAAAGGGGGAGTCTTGCAAGCTGAAGAACACCATCCCAACCGTGAAGCACTGGGGTGGCAGCATCATGTTGTGGAAGTGCTTTGCTGCAGGAGGGACTGATGCACTTCACAAAATAGATTGCATCATGAGGCAGGAAAAATTAAGTGGATATATTGAAGCAACATCTCAAGACATCAGTCAGGAAGTTTAAGCTTGGTCACAAATGGGTCTTTCAAATGGACAATGCAAGCATACTCCCAAAGTTGTGGCAAAATGCCTTAAGGACAACAAAGTCAAGGTATTGGAGTGGCCATCACAAAGCCCTGACCTCAATCCCATAGAAAATTTGTGGGCAGAACTGAAAAAGCGTGTGCGAGCAAGGAGGCCTACAAACCTGACTCAGTTACACCAACTCTGTCAGGAGGAATGGGCCAAAATTCACCCAACTTATTGTGGGCAGCTTGTGGAAGGCTACCGAAACGTTTGACACAAGTTAAACAATTTAAAGGCAATACTACCAAATACTAATTGAGTGAATGTAAACTACCGACCCACTGGGAATGTGATGAAATAAATAAAAGCTGAAATAAATCATTCTCTCTACTGTTATTCTGACATTTCACATTCGTAAAATAAAGTGGTGATCCTAACTGACCTACGACAGGGAATTTTTACTCTGATTAAATGCCAGGAATGGTGAAATACTTAGTTTAAATCTATATGGCTAAGATGTATGTAAGCTTTCGACTTCAACTGTAGCTCGTTTAGTCTGCCACTGTGCCTCGTTAAACTGTTTCTCAACCAGTTCAAGGCCTTTTGCCTTTTGAATGAAATATGAGTGGATTTGGTGTTCGTAAACATTTTAGATACACGTTATTAACTAAAAACCTAAGGGAAATTGATTTATGTTAAATAAGAAACTAATTTATTCTGCATAACTACTGCACTCTGGCAGTTTATGTTATAGCAGAGATAAATTCCTCATCTCTTTAGCCTGCGTGCTCCAGCTCCTCGAGAGGAAAAAGCACCTTTCCTCCGTAAGCCACTGTGAACATATGGCGAGGGGCGCAGGCAGCAGCACAGGAAGGAAGTGTGGAAATTGCAGGGAATGAGAGTTTGGATTAATGCGTCTGAACTGGGCATACCCAGACAAATGCAGCAGAACCGCACTGCCAGGACCCTTCAAGGCCCCTCCGAAGTGTGCCAGAGAAACAGAGATAGCAAAACAAACATATACACCTCTGCAGCTTGAACAGAGGGAGATTGTGGTTTCTCCTTCGTGCCTTTTAATGACATGAATTTGAAGAGGCCATCGGTTGTGGGTTGTGTGTGCTCATCAGGGGGACATTGGGCAAATACTGCAGCTTTGCCGGCTCCATACCTCTGCCTACCTAGAGATATTTCTACAAATTCAAATCACTAAGTATAAAACAAATTATGAAACTGATACTAATTATGGTTTATTTGATGACATTTGGCTATGTCAATATTAGGCTTGGGTGATATACCGTATACTGGGGTATTTCGAAATACTGACGGTATGATTTTCAATACTGTTAAAAAAATATATATATACTTTATTTTGGGGGGGGGGGTCACGGGGGCTTTCGAAGTGCGTGCTACCCCACTGCTTATTACTAATTATAAGTTAAATTTAACTATAAGAAATCTAACGGGTCAAATAATTTAAATCCAGCTCAGGGCTCCACCTATGCATTTGGTTTGTTAACTTGCTAACTAAGTGGCTAGATGTCAAGATCAAGTGTCTTGGACATTCAATCCCACCCTAGATCAAGATCCCTGTGCACATTCGAATATACTGTATACCCCGGTATGGTACAGAAATGGTATGAAAATGTGGATACTGCCCAAACCTAGTCGATATCCCATATTAAATGCTTTTTTATTAAACAAAATGTATCTCTCTG
Organism: Oncorhynchus clarkii lewisi; assembly: GCF_045791955.1. Taxonomy (NCBI): domain Eukaryota; kingdom Metazoa; phylum Chordata; class Actinopteri; order Salmoniformes; family Salmonidae; genus Oncorhynchus; species Oncorhynchus clarkii. Next base: position 18,717,127 of record NC_092172.1, on the reverse strand, counting down.
CACACAGTCAAAATGTTTTTTTGTTCTTGTCTACTTCCTTGTGAGTTGTGAACAGTTTAGGGTACTCCAACACACACACAGCCCCAGTGAGGGGTTGTCCCTCGCAGCGAGCCGAGCCGGTCTCCATGTGGCACAAGAGAGTAGCTGTTAGATTGGAAGTGAACAACCGAAAATAGCTCCCTTCTTTGCATACAGTCAAATCAGCTCAAGCTGTGCACCGTGGCAGACTTGGTTGTTCGGTTGCAGGCACTCTTGTTTGATGCATTTCATTAAAGATACCGTGACGAATTCAAATGTATATCTATCTATCGCTACAGCATGTCTTATTAATCTGCCTGCTGCCTGCCTCACGACTGTTTGCTCGGAGTTGGAGGGGATCCCGAAGGGGAAGCGTCTTGTCATTTGCTTGTCAAGGCCTCTGTCTGTGACAGCGCTTTGTGGATGACTGGATCTCAGTGCAGAGAGAGAGTCTGTCTAATGAAGACACTACGGCACTAGCTCTGACAAACCTCTCATTGCTACATGTGTATGGGGAAGTCACATTGTACATTGCACAAATTGGACTTAATTCAATTAACAGGCTGGTGAGCTCTTCAGAGCCTTGGCAGTTGTAGTATTGGTAGTCTATTAGAAATATTAATTGTGAGGAGGTGAACATAGTAAACGGTAAACTTTTTTTGTCTGATTTTTATGATGGTTACTACCGTATGTGAAATAATCACTGTGTTGTTTACTTATTTTAACAATGAATCAAAAACCAATCACTATACCTGATGTCTTCATTGCTTTTTGACAAATATCAGTGGAGCGTAGTGATCATTATTTAAGATTCTGAGAATGTTTCGTTTATTATTTTAACCCCAGTGTAAATTCAGTCATGAAAGGTGAAGTATGAGGCTAGCTTGTTTACGTTTTCTGTATTGATGTTTCACTCCTAGACTATGTCTGGAGGACGTGTTTCCTCTCTGAGGAGGCAGAGCACAACTGGTAAAGACATGGTAATGCCTCGGCAGCCACAACTGTTTGCCATCATTTACGATGTTGCTTCCCTGTAGGTCCGTATCGATTGCAGCCCGCAGTGATTCCACAAGCGATGCCCGCTTGGTCTGAATGTTTGGTTTCCTAGCAATTTGGCAAAGAAAAACTGTGTTTTCAGTTCTGCCGAATGACTTGGACATCGCTTTGTGATGTCGCGTCTGGTGTGCTTGTTGTTTTTAGCAGTGGTCGTTCACAGTTGTGTGAAGTAACAAATGCATTTCTTTTTTCAGTGGTGTTTGCCAGAAAACAGGGTCCGTTTGAACAGTCGGTGCGGTGCCCTTTTGACTGTATGTCTGAGGGGATGTGGACACCTGCTCAACAATTAAACTACAGAGGAGAGCAGACATTGCCAAGATAAATATTTGCCCTCCAATTCAAGGTTGTGTTCAAGTGTTTGATTTGAGACGTGGAGGATATTACGTGTTTGTTCCTGACAGTTAGTTGGCAGTGATGTAAGCTCCAGTTCCCCACACTGAACACCTCTGTTCACTAGATCAGAGTACTCAGAACATAACAGCCATGCTCAGTGGCTGTGGAATATGTGGTTTCATGTGAGGTTATTCATAATACTAAACATTTGCTGTTCAGGCTACCTCATTTAAATGATGCTGTAGATTTTATTTGTATTTTGCACTGTGACAGAGTTCCAATGTTTAGTGTGGCTTATTTGGATTAAATGTTCTTACTAGCTCAAGCAGAGTTACAATGAGTTGTTTGTCTGTATTCAGTCTCTATCCATAAATCTGTAAATAAACAATGTTGGAATTTCTTTGATGTATACATTTTGTTCTTCAAGATGTTGGGTTTCCATACAGTTATGTAGCAGTTATGTCATAAGGTAGCAGATGAAATGTAAGAATGTTAGCTACCCTTTTTACATTTTTACTGTTGTGACAATCTCACCTAAAAAAAAAGAGTTCAGTGCCTAGGATGTTGTGAGAAAGGGTGTGATTTTAACGGTGCTCCTAAGCTTCTCTTCCGAGCTCCTGTGTAACCGTAAATATATTTGCCACTGATTTCTTTAAATAGTGCAGAAAGAGGTGTTGGTATGCATTGAGGAATTGATCGCACATATGTAGTTCAGCTAGTTCTAGGCATACATGTAGATCAGCAAGACATTTCCTGTCCTTATTTTTGGGAGATTGTTTTCCTCTGAAGAAACGGTAACCTCTGACAGGATAATAGCAGAAAACGTCTTTATTTTTATAAACCGAAAAGATTATAGACCCTAGAAATGCTTTTAGTTGAACTTAAAGCGGGTACAGGATGTTTTTATTCGACTATTCTGAATAGAAAAGAAAGTTCTGGATCTGACTGTTCCTAGGCTGCATCGGCTCGCAGAGACTACAATGACTACGGAGACTACAGAGACTACAATGACTGCGGAGACTACAGAGACTACAATGACTACTGAGACTACAATGACTACGGAGACTACAGAGACTACAATGACTACAGAGACTACAATGACTACAGAGACTACAACAACTACAGATACTATGTAGACTACAACTACCACAAAGACGACAGAGACTACATCGACCACAAAGACTATAGAGACTACAATGACTACAACAACCACAGAGACTACAATGACTACAACGACCACAGAGACTACAGAGACGACTACAGAGACTACAACGACCACAAAGACTATAGAGACTACAACGACCACAAAGACTATAGACACTACAATGACCACAAACACTATAGAGACTACAATGACTACAAAGACTACAGAGACTACAACGACCACAAAGACTATAGAGACTACAACGACCACAAAGACTACAGAGACTACAATGACCACAAAGACTATACACACTACAACGACCACAAAGACTACAGAGACTACAATGACTACAAATACTTCAGAGACTACAACAACTACAAAGACTACAACGATTACAGAGACTATAGAGACTACAGGCAAATGAGTACCAGGTTGTGTGTCAGGCTGCATTTTGAAATGCACAACACAAGTACTGTGACTGACTGTGATCAGTTATTTGTATTTTGTTTTATTGCTAAGGGCTTCATAAATGTATGCCAACCTAAGACCTCTCCTAGGAGTTAGTCTCCTATGTCCAGAGTGCCCTTCAAATGTTATTTTAATCAATGAACAAAGAATTGCTTTGACTTCTTCCTAAATACTAAACTGAACAACACTTTGAGGATATCTAATGACTGCCAGACTTGAAAACAGGATAGACAAAGATTTTTACACAGAGCAGTGCCCGTGCCAAGTTAAATCCATATTTAAATCCTCTATTCGACATACACTGCATGTAAATGAACATTCTTTGGCATAGGTTTATGCAGTGGGGGCACGCCAGAGAGCAAAATCCCACTTTAGTCAAACTGAAGCATTCATATCTGCATAATGTCTTTGTCTATTTCCTGTTCAATTCTATAATTGAGAACTAGGGTTCTGAAATAATTAGAAGAGGGTCTTTGCCACACACACATGCACAGCTGACAATGTGGCTGTCAATGCAGTGCAGTATGATTCCATGTTAAGTGTGTGACCAGTGTGCTGGGTTGCGGAGTGGAGTGGATATATGATGGAGTTTGTTCCAGAGCAGAGTAGAGCTGCCACAGATGGGGTTGACAGGTCTGTGTGCCATACCTCTGAACCTCTGAACCTCTGAAGCCCTAGCAGCAGGACATGGGCACCCTGTTCCATAAAACCTGTTACACATCAAACGTGATGAAAGTGATGAATGGTAGGTGAATATGGACTGTATTAAGAGCAGATGAAACCTGGATGATATTACAGACAGGTGGAATTGATCTTATAATACATTTGTCAGGCTACAGAAATAGTATGCCTCTATCTTTTATTTGCTTAACTGTTGGTGTGTGTGTGACCTCAGCTACTGTAGCAGTGTCTCATGACGTTGGTTGTCAGTGATTTGGTGGATGGTTGAATGGAGTGGCTGACTCATAGCATTAGAAACCACAGAGAGAAGGTTCCTTCCTTCCAAGCCAAATGGTTCCGATCTGAGTCCCTGGGCCACTTTCTTTCAAACCTTGTAGTCTGTTAGCTTAGAATTGACATCACAGATGTGCATTTAGATATTTCTTCCAGAGATATTAGTAATGCATTCCACATTAGAAATATAAAATAAAAGCCTAATTACTCCCCAGAGAAGGACTTCCCTGTGCTGTAGATACAAAACCCATGTCCTTTTCCCTAACATTTCACCTATCAATAGCAGCCATATTTATGCTTCTCTAGAGAACAAAAACAATGAATATTCCTGAAGAAACGGCATAAGCACGGAAGAATCAAAAACGACATCTGCGCAAATACCACTGGTGTTTACATTCATAATATAACCAGCCCATTCACGCATTTATATTCGTTTGTTAACCCCTTGAAGAGAATGCTTAAGAAAACGTGTCATGTTGCTATTCCGTAGATGACTATTTTAGAATGATCTCCTCATTTGAAGACAACTCTACCGCTCTGTGTTTGTCTCTATGTGAAGCATAGTGATATTGTGTTGTCCCTGGCTGTTGTAGCTATATCTGTAGTCGTGTGTAGAGAGAGGACCCTGGAGCCCCAGGCAGGAGCTGGCAGTCAGGACAGAGACTAGAGACTGGAGCTGGTGACAACTAGTGCCCTAAAGGTCGCACTACAGTCAGAGTCAGGTGCTACAGCTAGTGTGGAGTACAGCGTTTCCCCCTTTTGGAATGTTATATTATTATGTGTAGTGTTAACATGTTATTTCACTTTTGAAAAGTGTATTACTGTGTATTGCTAGAGTATGCCAATGAAGGTGCCATGAGTTGAGTTGAATTGAGTTGACTGCTGCACTCTGTGCAGTTCTGCCAGCCTCACATTGGCCGGCCTCTACATTGTCTTTGGCACGGGGTCTAGCCCGCACATCGTGATTGTGTGATGTAGGCCTAGTTCTTTTTCACGGTGGAAAAGTCTACTTCTCCCCTCGCTAAAAGGCCTGTTTGTTCTACTCATGCAAATGCAGATAGCTGGTGCTGGTGTGTGCCCAGCCATGCGGTCAAGTGGCACGTTCAGGCAACCGAAGACGTATGGTTTTTTGTCACTAATATTTTGAAATGTTCAACAAATTAAAGTGGATTACAGGCCCTCTGAGAGTCTGTGTTATGGTTTAAAGGTTTGATTCATTGTATATACAATTCCTTTAAATCTGATCTGTTATATTTGAGAGTGGAAGCAAATGAATGGTAGGGTGAAATGACAAAGGGAACAATCAATAACTTGCAAAATGTTGATGTTACTCCCCCTCCTACAATTATGTAGCTTACAGGGGGCCGGGAGTGGAATGCTGTTACCTACAAAACAATATTGTCTCAAACAGCGTGAAGAATCTCAGAATCGTATCTCTTTACTGAGCAGGCCCCATAAATGTAATTTCAAAGGTCAGATATTATATTTGTTCATCACATAGCAGATGTTGCATTCATGCAATTGTGTCAACTTTATTGATTTATTTGTTTATCTATTATTTTATTTTGCTGTCTTTGGAAACATGGACTTTTAAAAAATGAGTTTTAGGAAGTTTCAGTGCTCAGCTGTTTTGACAGGGCTGGACTATACATCACTGCCAAATCATCCAGCTCTAGTGCTCTGAAGCACATTTTGAGCATGCACACATGCTAAGGAGTGCACATTTTTTTGTCCGTGATTTATGTAAACCAAAATAAATGACGCCGTGAAAATGTGCCTGACACTCGTAAGGCAGCACAGCCTTTGAATAGAGGTATAACAGATTAGTCACTTTCTTCTACTCTGCTCTGTTGTCTGTCCTCCTGCCAAGAGAATGGCAGCATGCTCGCTCGCCCAGGGACAGACATGACTGTAGATGCACTGTTATGTCTTTTGTTAAACCAGGCCCCTGGAGAACTGAGAGGCTGTTGCTATGAGACATTAGACGTGTGAAATATCTCTGCCCTGTTTGATTAACTGCAGCCTTCGCCTTTTGATTCAAGAGAGATCATAAAGAAATGTGAAAAACAATCACTTTGGATAGCAATGCAACTTTGCAATTCATTTGTTAAATCACATTTTGAATAGTGTCTAATTCAGTTCCTCTAGGGGTACACTGGTTCCTGTCCTGTGTTGTATGGCCCCTCTCTTTCTGTGTTTGTTTATATGTGTAACCTGTCACTCCAGCTCTGTCTAACTGTTAAATGTCTGTGTGTGTGAGATTAGAGAGAGTGTGTGTGTGTGTGTGTGTGTGTGTGTGTGTGTGTGTGTGTGTGTGTGTGTGTGTGTGTGTGTGTGTGTGTGTGTGTGTGTGTGTGTGTGTGTGTGTGGTGAGGAGTCTGAGGACACGGTGCTGATGGAGTTGTGCATCTCTTCTTCTGACAGGTATGGATGAGAGGCCGAGCCAGGCATCGTCCTCCTGGGCCCCAGGTGGCCAGTCGTCCAGTCCCTCCTACGAGTCCTCCAGGGTAAGAACCCTGGCCCACTCACGCCCTGTGCACTCCCTCACCTCACTCCCCGTGCACTCCCTCACCTCACTCCTCTGTCTCCCTCACCTCACTCCCCGTGCACTCCCTCACCTCACTCCTCTGTCTCCCTCACCTCACTCCCCGTGCACTCCCTCACCTCACTCCTCTGTCTCCCTCACCTCACTCCTCTGTCTCCCTCATCTCACCCCTCTGTCTCCCTCTGCCTGGCCTTTCTGCACCACATCATTTAACACTCATTACATCAACGTGTTACATTACGTTCACAGCTCACTGCAGAGGCAGGGAGGGAGAGAGCACCAGTCATGTTGTGTGACCTGTAATTGGCATCATTTTATTTTCCAGAATGACCTAATTGCATGGCACCAATATCCTCTTTAGTGATGGGTTTAAATATTTTGTCATTTGCGTTGGATTATTTGCGCTAAACTGAAATATGAAGCATTTGTCAGGGGAAGCTGATTAATGTTGTGTGCTTTGGAACATTATGGCTACATTGTGGAATTTCTGAATTGGGGGAAATTACTCCACCATTTGTAGATCTGTGCCAATATTAGGATTTAAAGTGCAAACTATATTTATGGTAGTGGACATCAATGGAAATATTGTTCGTTTTGGTTGATTGAAATTATAACTGTGACTAATGTTTATATTAGGTCATGAATATTCCTTAGAAATGATTTCAGTACCAGCAACGAGTGATTAATTCATTCTTTCCAGGCTCATTAAATATTTTGGCAGTAATTCAAATGTTATTTCAGATACATGATCAGTTGCGTTGAATTTATCATGCATCATGCAAAGAGATACAAAAATAGAATGATGCGTGACATGAAATCATACCACAACTGGTTCGTATGGCATTTCTGTTCAAAGTGTGAATATCTATTCTGTGTCTCTGTATTTGTTGTTTGTCTCCTACACCATGGTGGTTCTGGGTGCCCTGTATGAATTTCATTTAACGTCAATCTCCTGTCACTTTCCATCAGAAATCAGTTAAATGTCAGGTCTGCTCGGGCCACATTACCTTGTTTATTTTCCAATGCCCTTCCCGAATGAACCTCTACAGGCTATGGTTCCATCGGCTGCCTGATCCGAATTATAAGATGGAGACGTTTGAGATATCTTTGCTTTAGGTGCATATAAATCAGTGTTTCTGACATTGCAAGGGGGCGGGCATCAGTAAGCAGACAGCTGTTTGTGCCTCCATACTGCACACAAACATGCACAAAAAAAACACACACACAAACTTCCACATACATTCACACATACATGCACACAGATACGCATGGATGCACACACATATGCCAGAGAGATGGGGTTGTTTGTCCAGGTTTTAAAGGTGTTTTGTCAACGTGATTACTCATGTAGGCCAGAGAAGAAGACTTGCTCTGAAATAACCATTCTCATTATATGGGATGGGATTTCTTCTAGTTTCTCTGCACAGCAAATTGCAGGGTCCTCTTAACTTACACCTTATTCCAAAACATTTATTTTATTGGCAGCGCATGCTATTTGGGAGATTTTGTAAACATAATTGAGAGTGAGTATGGACACAACATACCTACTATACACTGCCTGGTGTCCAGCCTGTCAAAGGTTCATCCGGATGACTTTGACCAAAGGCACATTTGATCTCTGCCTGCACCAGTACATCTGTCCATTCATCACTCTGTCTGTCCGTACAGACCATGGTGTGCTATGTCTTTGTGCCTCTGCTGCCCCACAGTCCTGCGCCATATTCACGTTGAAGCAGTGTACCTAAAATGCAGTTACAATGTTCACTAGCAATGTGCTGATTGCACAGATAAATAGCCTGCAGCAGCACACATGCACAGATAAATAGCCTGCAGCAGCACACATGCACAGATAAATAGCCTGCAGCAGCACACATGCACAGATAAATAGCCTGCAGCAGCACACATGCACAGATAAATAGCCTGCAGCAGCACACATGCACAGATAAATAGCCTGCAGCAGCACACATGCACAGATAAATAGCCTGCAGCAGCACACATGCACAGATAAATAGCCTGCAGCAGCACACATGCATAGATAAATAGCCTGCAGCAGCACACATGCACAGATAAATAGCCTGCAGCAGCACACATGCACAGATAAATAGCCTGCAGCAGCACACATGCACAGATAAATAGCCTGCAGCAGCACACATGCACAGATAAATAGCCTGCAGCAGCACACATGCACAGATAAATAGCCTGCAGCAGCACACATGCACAGATAAATAGCCTGCAGCAGCACACATGCACAGATAAATAGCCTGCAGCAGCACACATGCACAGATAAATAGCCTGCAGCAGCACACATGCACAGATAAATAGCCTGCAGCAGCACACATGCACAGATAAATAGCCTGCAGCAGCACACATGCACAGATAAATAGCCTGCAGCAGCACACATGCATAGATACTACTCGGTACTACTTGGTTGTTATCCAGTGGTATTTATAGCACAATGGCGCTTATTCCCAAATAAGAGGAAGATTGTCCTCTGATTTTGAGATGTGGTTTAGATCTTCATCTGAGATTTGGAAATAATGGGATTATTAGGTTTATCAGTGTGTTTCTAGCCGTAGAGCTGAGGCCCAGCCTGAAGACAGGGAGGAGTCTAGGAACAGAACCCTTTAAAGCCATTAAACAGTAGACAAGGACTTATCTACGGTTCAGCTTTTGTCTCAAAAATCGTATTTTCATAATTCTCATTGCAATGTTTCCTAAATTGTGTTCAGCGACAATACTAAGGAAGGTTTCCCAGAAGAAACACTTTTCGGATAAGCGCGTTTCTGTTATTCAAAGAGTTCAGTGTAGTGTGTCTGTCCGAGCGGGGCCTGCTTGGGTGCTTCAAGATAGCAGTGTATGATTAGTGGACTGTGAACAGACTCCAGCCCTCCGTGCTGACCTTGGCTTCCAGCCAGCCAACGTATCATGGGCAGTTGTGGCTGCAGGCCGGCCGTCTGACAGACGGGGTTGTGCCCAACGCCACCGCACGCCCCAGCCCTGCCGCGACACTCACCCCGTACACGTCCATCACACCCGTATCATGCATCCCCAAGCCACCGCGGCGCAGCCACACATTCACCTGGGACAGCACACACCATCTAGGAGATGACTTTTTAAACTCTGTGGCGAGGGATAGGGGCAAGGCAGGAGCTGTGGCCTGCATGCTTAAGTAGTGATTTGACAGTTATGTAGCCGACGGTAACTGGCCCTGTTGGTCGCAGTGACAGCATGTGTTAGTGTCTGGGCCGACGTAGCCGAGCAGTGTTTGTAAATGATGAGGGTTCTGTGATTGATGATCTAATGGTCCCAGAGGAGCAGACACAGGGTGGGCTGGGTAGTGTGATCTCACCCTGACCATTATCCCCTCTGCCTTTCTTCTCTCTGGTCCTCCCTACCTGCCCCTCCTCGCTGGCCTTTTCCAGCTCTGTGGCAGCTGTCTCCACCAGGGAAGAAAAGACCAGGAGGAAATAGAGGACTGAGATGTCCAGATTAAGTCGTTCATTACTTACTACTCTTTGTTTTATGTGGTTAAATGTCAGTGGAAACACACCTGGGGGATTTGATTTGTAGTGCAGGAGAGGTTTGTATGGGTTGTTGTTGCCTGCCTGTGTGTATGTGTATGTGTGTGTGTGTGTATGTATGTGTGTGTGTGTGTGTGTGTGTATGTGTGTGTGTGTGTGTGTGTGTGTGTGTGTGTGTGTGTGTGTGTGTGTGTGTGTGTGTGTGTGTGTGTGTGTGTGTGTGTGTGTTTCGGAGCCTCTCACAGGGGTGGTGTTATTAGTGAGTCCGTTCATGGCGTGATTAACGGGGAGCGCGGCCTGGCAGGAACACAATGGGGAATCTCTGTGGATTCCCTCGACACAGCACAACACTCCACTGCCTTTGAAATTACTCCATCACCGTCCGCTCACAAAAAAAGATGGATAATAAGATTTACTTTTTTACTGTGTGTTGAATGCAGAGGGTACGAGGTGGGGGAAAAAAGCGCTATAGAAATTCTCGTCCAGTGCTGCTCGGTCCCTCCGGTGGGAGTTAATGTAGTTTGGAAGGACGCATTTGACTGGAGCGCAGGAGGATTTTCACAGGGCCTGGGATTAGCACTGCTACAGAGTATCTTTTATTGCAGGGGACCCTGAGTTTTCAAAGACCATACTGTGACCGATATTTAGACCTAAGCTCCTGAAGCTGATAACTGTCATGAAAGGCCGCAGGAGAAAAAGGCTATTTTTTAAGCTGCAGGTACCTTGGTAGGATGGAGGGCGGCAGTTTTCCCCGTCATAGAATATAATACCCTGTAATTAAATGTTTTAAATTAAAATCAATATTGTCACAGTATATAGAGGTTTTTAATTATCGTAAGTGAGTGAGATTTGTTTTCATTCATAGACCAAAAAAATCCTTAAAAATACAAAGCCGCATGTGTTGCGTTTAGTGTTAGTGTTGCTTGGCAACGTTTTGAGACTTGCTGTCTTTGGCTAAACAAATACACCACCTACAAGGGTTATGGGGGAAACATTTTAAAACTGATCTTGTAAATGGGTATTGTGTTTTATGAGAGGTTTGCTAGAATCTCTTGGACTGGTTCATGACCGCCTCTTGTAGGGCATTGGAAGATGAATCTCTGCAACTACGCCTTAGAATTGACACAAGTCACTGATGCTGTTATGTATCCATTTGGACTAAGGGCTTTTCCTAATAGTTTTTCATCCATATGTGAATGTGCTTGTTTGTGCATCATGCATGTTCTGATCCATGTAATGTGTGTACAATTAACATGTCAACATGTCTTCTCTCAAAAAGCCCACTGCCTCTTCAGATCCACAGAATTGCATGTGCATCATTAACCTTGTATTTTCTAATCCTGAAACGTGGCATATGCGTTGACAGGCTCATCAGGGTTCTGTTTTACTGCTTTTACAATCAGTCAGAGATGAAAAAAGTAATTTTTAATGACGGAAAGGAGAAAAATGTACAGTTTCAAGGGACAGTTGACCAATTGTGCTCTCCTTCCTCAGTAATTAGTGTACTGTCATAGCACTCAATTAGCCAAGCAGCCTAATAATGTGTTTAATACTCTGATCTCTCCCCCCAGGGTTTGGCAGACAGCCCTCATTATGGTGATCACATGAGTGACAGTCGATTAGTGTCCCATGAAGGATTGTCCCAGACACCTTTTATGAACTCCAGCATAATGGGTAAGTAGGTCTCACCCCTCACATGCCCACAGGTCTCAGAGATCCATTTGATTTTATTTTTAAAACTCCCTTTAGCCCTGTGTGGACAAGGCATGTCACGCTTCTGGAAGTGGCAGCCCTCACAGCCGTGCTAGGTCAAGCAGTGTTTTTCCTCTCCTCTCCTCTCCTCTCCTCTCCTCTCCTCTCCTCTCCTCTCCTCTCCTCTCCTCTCCTCTCCTCTCCTCTCCTCTCCTCTCCTCTCCTCTCCTCTCCTCTCTCTCTCTCTCTCTCTCTCTCTCTCTCTCTCTCTCTCTCTCTCTCTCTCCTCTCCTCTCCTCTCCTCTCCTCTCCTCTCTCGCCTTACTTCACCCTCTCTCTCCTCGTCCTGTGGTGACCGTCTTCAGAAGTTGACCCTCCCCCAGGGTGGAAGTCACACCATCAGTACAGTTTTCCATCACAAAAGACTGTTTTCTAGCTATCAGAAAAGCCACCGGCAACTTCCAGTGGCAGGGGAGGTGGTGTCTAAGGAAGGGGGGTTAACCAAGCAGATGTGCCAGAGACCATTTCATACAAAAACAGCCCACCATCACCATTGTGGGATATCATTCAGGATTTCTAATAGATGCTTGAATGGCAGGTGATCTGTGATGGTTTATGCAGACTTAGCGTTTGGGTTTGTTAAATCATGCGTAGCCTGATTGTGCTGCTCTGATGTTGCACCACCACCTCCATTTGTGTGCTACCAGCAGCAGTATGATAATTCCCTTCCAAATAAAAGCATTTATTTTGAAGCCAGTAGTGACTCCACTCAGTTTGGGAGATTTAGGAGATTGAATTTACTGTGCTGGTCCTTTGCCATCCCAGTATATAATCACTGTTGAGTATGAACAGATAAGAATGATGATCACTGGTTAAAAAAATCCCCATCATAACACCATATTATAGATTTATCAAACCTAAATTGTGGGTTAGAATGTCTAAAGGTTATTTATTCCCCCCTGATGTGATAGATACATTCTAACAATTAAAAGCTATATATTACACTGGCCTTTCTCCTGGAGTCATTGTGATGTGTTAGCACATGACAGTTTAATGGGCAACTGAATCCCCGGCTCATTGTAAGATTGCCCTGGAGACTGGTTGCCATGCAAGGTGGATAGTTTACGGATGGGTGCTGGTGCAGGAGACGACTGAAAATGAAATGTTATCTTTGTGGCGATTGATCACAGGATGCGTCTGGGAGGGTGGGCTCCTTTCTGTTCTCCGGCTCTGGCTGTAATTATGCTTATAAGTGGCACAATATGGAAATGATCTGCTGCAATGATGTGTCAGGGCATTAGACAATCTGATTGTGGGCCTAAATAGCCTGTGCTTATCAGAGGCTGGGATTGGAAGATGAGCCTGGTCTTCAATTGAATTTCAGCAGTAATATCTGGGATTTACATGGAATTACCTAGTTTGGGGCGACATTATTAAATCAAGCCTGAAAGGTTATTCCTCACCAATGAAAGAGGTGGAACACGCATGCAGGGACATTATACAATTATACATTACAACTATACACACAGCATTTCCAAGGGAACCCTCTGGTTGTACAGTACTACGTGACCCATTTTTGTTTGATCTCACCAGTTTTACAACCCAGCCATGGTCATCTAAATGGATTATCTTAATCCAAATCTCAATGGTCTGCAGTTTCCTTCAACAAATATTTGGATGATGTAGACCCTTTGTTTAGATACCTCAGTGTATGTGGTTACTCAAAACATTTAAAAGAAGATAACATGTTTTGAAGGATTGGAAGCATAGGTTCAATGACTCGCTGCCACATTTACTGAGCCTTATTTTTGGTATTGTATTTGGCATTGTATACGAATGGATATTGTTCTGATTTGAGTGTTTATATTATTTAAGTGCGCCGTGCTTTACTGATAGCTCTGCAGGTGGAAAGGGACAATGGCCTTCCTTACTCAATGCTTTGTGTGTGTGTTCAGACCCATACAGTCATTGGCTTCGACAGACCTGACTCACAATGACCAGGAAACCTCATTCGCAATGCTTTTGAGCAACATCTAAATCAGCTTTAGTTTAGATAAGAAATCTTACCTCCTAAGACGTACTTAGTCGAAGAAAAGCCAGCAAGCCATTGTCCTGATTGTATTGTGTGTGGGCATGTTTTTGTTTTTGTATTTTATTTCATGGTTTGTAAATGGAACAGAGGAGACGGTTGGCTCAGACCTGACTCCATCATTCAACCAAAGAGAAGTATGACATGTTGAAAGCAGCTTGGGGTTATTTGAGGTCAACTATTGTGTATGATAATGAACATGTTACAGTTGTTAGTGCCCAACAGATGGCTGGCAATGACTGTTTATTTGACATTATATTTTAATGACAGTTACCAGCAGAATATGCTGCATGACTTGAATAATGGAGGCTCATTCTAGAGGTCATCTTTGGTTCATTGGGGCTTTGTCTTTGTACAGCTGAGTAGTAAAACTGTGTTGTAAATATAAATTCAATGAAGCTATTCGTATGTAGCTACATGTATGGGAACAGGAGTACCCAATGTCTTTCAGGAATCAGATATGAATCTACATAAATAGATGATGATCAGAATTACCCCCTCTTGCCTCATGTGATGGCCTTATTGTCTGTCCCTCACGAGTAAAGCCTGTGGGTTGGAGGGTGAGGAATGTGGATTAGGATGAGGAGAAGGGCAGGGTGTCGTGTGAGCTCCCAGTGAGGGCACCAGCAACCTCTCTTGGGGCTAACGCAGTGCCTGTGTCAGAGCGGGTCAGGCGGTCTGCCCACCCCCACCCCCACCCCCACTCTCCAATCCTCTTACTGCACGACGACACATCCTCCTCAGCACACTACACTATCCATACATACAGTAGTGCAGTATCAGCTCACTGTCTCACTCAGAAGGCCATGTAGATCCCTCTGACTCAATCACTGACTGTGTAGATGATGTGTTTCCATGTTTGTATGTATGCAAATGCTGCTCCTTGACAAAATCCATTAAACAGTAAATAATGAGAAGCGGAAAACAAAGTGGGAAAGGATGGAGTGAGTATTGTAATGGAACGACTTGTTCAATCCCATCCAGTGTTACAAATGTAATATTCTTAGTATTTACAACTCCCACTGAGGTTCTAAATTTATTAAATACTTATATCTCTGCTCCCTTTTCACCCATATTCTTCTGTTCACTCTATATTCCATGTAAGGAACCCTAGAACAAGTTCTAGAAGCTCTAAGGTAAAAGATGATTATGGCCTATGTCCAGCCCTCCTTGCCCTGTCTCTCTCCTGGCTGAGGATGTATCCTGTATACCAGTGTTTCTCTGAGGGAGGAGTGGAGGGTGTTGCATAACGCTGACTGTGAGTAGTTGTTTGAGGCAATATTTAATAAGCACTAATCCAGCTTTAGATTAAATAGAAATATGCATGCAGATAGGGAATCCTGCCTCTTCAGCGGGTGTTGTATTTACTGGTCAAACAGATTATGATCACAAAGAGAAATTGGTTTAGGCTTTTGTTGATATTCAAGACACAAACAGTAACAGTTGGCAAGGCAAAACACACTTGTTTTGGCTTTGGGTCATATAGTATGTATCACTTGAAATATAGTCTCATAATTAAGCAGATTAAATTGTATTATTGGGATGGGAAAATCTTTCTGCTTTAATATAAAACTAAATCAGAAGAAAGATCTGGCAGAAAGTAATTTAGTTGTTTGAACATGATTTAGAAAGATTGCCTCGAGGCTTAAAAATCATTTTGTAACCTGTCTCCTCCCCTTCATCTACACTGATTGACTTGGAATTAACAAGTGACCTCAATAAGGGATCATAGCTTTCACCTGGATTCACCTGGCCAGTCTATGTAATGGAAAGGGCTGGTGTTCCTAATGGTTTGTACACTCTGTGTATCAAGGGAAGGGTATAAAATCATTTCTAGAGTGTTGAGATTTTCAAAGAGCACAGTGGTCCGCATCATTGGGAAATTGACTAAATATGGAACTACCCAGAGCTGGCTGCCCGACCAAACTTGGTCAGGGAGGTGACCAAGAACCCAATGACCACTCTGACAGAACTACAGAGTTTCTTGGCTGAGATGGGAGAACCTACCTCAGTCTCTACAGCACTTCACCAATCTGGGCTCTATGGGACAGTGGCCAGACGGAAGCCACTCCTGAGAAAAATGACAGAACACCTGGAGTTTGTAAAAAGGGACATAAAAGACTCTGAGATCATAAAGGCAAAAGATTCGGTTGTCTGATGAGACTAACATTTTACTCTTTGGCCTGAATGCATAGCGCTATGTCTGGAGAAAACCAGGCACAGCTCATCACCCGTCTAACACCATCCCTACCTTGAAGCATGGTGGTGGCAGTCCCCACCTGAGACTGGTAAGGATAGAGAGAACAATGAATGGAGGCAAATACAGGCAAATCCTTGATGAGAACCTGCTTCAGAGTGAAAATGACCTTAGACTGGCGAAGATTTACGTTCCAACATGACCCCAAACATACAGCCAGAGCAACGCTGAAATGACTTCAGAACAAGAATGTGAAAGAACTTGAGTGGCCCAGCTGAAGCCCAGACTTGAATAACCTTGATAATCTGTGAAAAGACTTGAAGATTGCTGTTCCCCGCCACTCCCCATCTAACTTAACAGCACTTGAGAAAATCTGAAGAATGGGAGAAATGCCCAAATTCAGTTGTGGAAAGCTGATTGAGACATACCCAAGACGACTCATAAAGCTGTAATTGCCGCCAAAGGTGCTTCTACAAAGTATTGACTCAGGGGTGTGAATACTTATGTAAATGAGATATTTATTTATTTAATTTTCAATACATTTGCAAAAAACTCCAAAAAACATGTTTTCACATTGTCATTATGGGGTATTGTGTGGGTGAGAAAAAATATACATGTAAGAAATGTGGAATTCAGGCTGTAACACAACAAAATGTGGAATAAGTCCAGGTGTATGAATACTTTCTGAAGCCACTGTAGCCCTGAGATTTCCCTGTAGTGTCACCATGCATTCTGGGTCAGCTTGTGGTCCACATCTCTGCATACAGTGGGGCAAAAAAGTATTTAGTCAGCTACCAATTGTGCAAGTTCTCCCACTTAAAAAGATGAGAGAGGCCTGTAATTTTCATCATAGGTACACTTCAACTATGACAGACAAAATGAGAAAAAAAATCCAGAAAATCACATTGTAGGATTTTTAATGAATTTAATAACTATTGAAGTTGAAGTGTACCTATGATGAAAATGACAGGCCTCTCTCATCTTTTTAAGTGGGAGAACTTCCACAATTGGTGGCTGACTAAATACTTTTTTGCCCCACTGTATGTGTATATACACTGAGAGTACAAAACATTAAGAACACATGCTCTTTCCATGACATAGACTGACCAGATGAATCCCGGTTAACACTATGATCCCTTATTGATGTCATTTGTTAAATCCACTAAAATCAGTGTAGATGAAGGGGAGGAGACTGGTTCAATAATGTGCCATTCAAAGGGTGAATGGGCAAGACAAAATATTTAAGTGCCTTTGAACAGGGTATGGTAGTAGGTGCCAAGAACTGAAACTCTGCTGGGATTTTCACACTCAACAGTTTCCTGTGTGTATCCAGAATGGTCTACCACCCAAAGGACATCCAGCCAACTTGACACAACTGTGGGAACCATTGGAGTCAACATGGCCAGCATCCTTGTGAAAAGCTTTTGACACTTTGTAGAGTCCATGCCCCGACAAATTGAGGCTCTTCTGAGGGCAAATGGAGGTGGTGCAACTCAATAGTTGGAAGGTGTTCTTAATGTACATATGAGTGGTTCTATATCTTCAATATGTTCATTTAACAACAGCACATGGAGAGTTCTCCTGGCCCTGTAATGTTGTTTCATTTTTCAGAGTTGCCAGACCTATGGTGAACGATAGTTAAACTTGTATCTGCTCCTGCATTGAGTTGTATTTCCTGAGAGCCCTATGCTGGTTCATTGGGATGACTATATGAGTACCAGACTTGGATCTTATTTCCTGCTGAGTTTCATATCTTACTGTAGAATGGAGAGGAAACGTTTAACAATCTGATGCAATTTGAACTATTGGTTCAGATGATAAGATATAAATAGACTAGCAGCAGTGTGAGTACCATTTTTTGTTAAGCCTTTTCTGTTGAGTAGAAGCACAGAGCCTATTCGCCCTTCTAGGTGAGGAGGAAGGGTGTTGAGGGTTACTGTACGCTGCTTCAGGTGTCAGTTTAAATAAGTCCTCCACTTATTTCTCACTCCTTTCAAGTCTGTTGGCTTTGAGCTTCTTCATTCACCTTGGGTGAGTTCTATTCAAAATCTTTTTGGCGGTGTTTGCTCTTTTCCTTCAGTTTGGCATAGACAAGGCCTATATGTACCATTAAAGACAGAGGCTAGGAAGAGCTATTGACTTTCAACCTGGCTCTCAGATGGCACTTGGTAATCACTGCTTCATTTCGCAAGACAGGATTTATTCCGTGAGTCACGTTGATGGCTGTGCGTCAAAGAAGAAGAGAAAGAAGGGGAAATGTCCTACAAGGACATCCAGAAACATGAAACATCGTTGCTGTCTTTTGATCACTT
Source organism: Oncorhynchus clarkii lewisi (assembly GCF_045791955.1). Taxonomy (NCBI): domain Eukaryota; kingdom Metazoa; phylum Chordata; class Actinopteri; order Salmoniformes; family Salmonidae; genus Oncorhynchus; species Oncorhynchus clarkii. The sequence continues at coordinate 18,698,798 of NC_092172.1, read as the reverse complement.
TTCTCTTTTTTTTGCAGCAAAAAATCTGTTGCAACCTTCCTCTTGACAGTTGGAGTAGGTTTGGTGACCATTGTTTGCTGAGTGTGTTGAAAGTGATTTAATGAGAGTTTGAGTATGAGAGTTAGTGTGTGTGTGTGTGTATAGAGTACATATGTAGAGTATGTATGTATACAGTACCAGTCAAAGGTTTGGACACACCTACTCATTCAAGGTATTTTCTTTATTATTCTGCATTGTAGAATAATAGTGAAGACATCAAAACTAGGAAATTACACATATGGAATCATGTAGTAATGAAAAAAGATGACAGCTTTGCATACTCTTGGCATTCTCTCAACCAGTTTCATGAGGAATGCTTTTCTAACAGTCTTGAAGGAGTTCCCACATATGCTGAGTACTTGTTGGCTGCTTTTCCTCCACTCTGCGGTCCAACTCATCCAAAACCATCTCAATTGGGTTGAGGTCGGGTGATTGTGGAGGCCAGGTCATCTGATACAGCACTCCATCACTCTCCTTCTTGGTCAAATAGCCGTTACACAGCCTGGAGGTGTGTTTCGGGTCTTTGTCCTGTTGATAAAGAAATTATAGTCCCACTAAGCGCAAACCAGATGAGATGGAGTATCGCTGCAGAATTCTGTGGTACCCATGCTGGGTAAGTGTGCCTTAAATACATCACAGACAGTGTCACCAGCAAAGCACCATCACACCTCCTCCTCCATGCTTCACGGTGGGAACCACACATGGGGAGATAATCCGTTCACCTACTCTGCGTCTCACAAAGACACGGCGGATGGAACCACAAATCTCACATTTGGACTCATCAGACCAAAGGACAGACATCCACCGGTCTAATGTCCATTGCTGGTGTTTCTTGGCCCAAGCAAGTCTCTTCTTATTGGTGTCCTTTAGTAGTGGTTTCTTTGCAGCAATTCAACCATGAAGGCCTGATTCACGCAGTCTCCTCTGAACAGTTGATGTTGAGATGTGTCTGTTACTTGAACTCTGTGAAGCATTTATTTGGGCTGCAATTTGAGGTGCAGTTAACTCTAATGAATTTATCCTCTGCAGCAGAGGTAACTCTGGGTCTTCCTTTCCTGTGGTGGTCCTCATGAGAGCCAATTTCATCATAGCGCTTGATAGCTTTTACGACTGTACTTGAAGAAACGTTCAAATTTCTTGACATTTTCCAGATTGACTGACCTTCATGTCTTAAAGTGATGATGGACGGTAATTTCTCTTTGTTAATTTGAGCTGTTCTTGCCATAATATGGACTTTGTCTTTTGCCAGATCTATCTTCTGCATTCCACCCCTACCTTGTCACAACACAGCTGATTGGCTCAAATGCATTCAGAAGGAAATTAATTCCGCAAATTAACTTTTAAGAAGGCATACCTGTTAATTGAATTTGAAATGCATTCTAGGTGACTACCTCATGAAGCTGTTTGATAGAATGCCAAGAGTGTGGAAAGCTGTCATCAAGGCAAAGGGTGGCTACTTTGAAGAATTTCAAATATAACATATATTTTGATTTATTTACACTATTTTGGTTACTACATGATTCCATATGTGTTATTTCATAGTTTTGATGTCTTCACTATTAATCCATAATGTAGAAAATAGTAAAATAAAGAAAAACCTTGAATGAGGTGTTACCAAACTTTTGACTAGTACTGTATGTGTGTGTGTTCAGCCATGTGACTGTGTCTGTATTAATAACTCTGCTGAGCTGCTACGATACACCCTCACGTTCCTCCAGCGCACCTCATACGCTCTGTGTGTGTCTAGTACTATGAAAACAAATCTGATTAATATGACTAACTCACCACACACTCCCAGGCCTTCTGTCGTTAGACTTGATTTGGTGGGCTAATGGTATTTCCACTTTACGTCATGTCTGAAATGTCATGGGACTGTATTTCGAGTCACCCATGATGATCTCAGAGCTGTGTGTTGTGTTGCTTTCCAGTTGTTGAACATCATCCTAGGGATTACTGTGAAAAGTCCCCTAACTAACCTGCTTGAACACGGCTCATATTTCCAGATAAATTAAATCTATTAAATGGCAGTTAATGGAGCAGGGGAGGCTGTGGCCTGGGCCCCAGAGACAGACTGGAGGCCCCTAGATGGGGCCAGACAGTCTCCACCCTACTCTGTGGTCTGTGCTCCCACAAGCCCAGAGCCCAGTGCTGATCTAGGATCAGTTTAGCCTTTTAGATCATAATTAATAAGATTATATAAACAGATCCTAGATCAGAATTCCTACTTTGAGATGCTTTGTTGATATGGGCCCCTCTCTCTGCCTGTTCCTCTGGAGACAGTGGTTACTGGGTTTCCATCTGATACCACTGGGACCGTCACCAAATACCTTGGACTCCTAACCCTAATTCATTTGTAATAGAGGAAATGGATCTGTAACAGATTTGTATTTTCATAGAAAGTGTTGTCTCTATGTCAATTCATTTGTATTTTTTTCATTTAATTCCCTGGAGGAAAGTGCTTTTTAGTTTTCAGGCCAGAATATGTGGAGACTAGGTTCCACAGGCTCCTTTATTGAAAATGTGAGGCCTTCTCCAGAGCTACTCAACATAAAAAGTAGCCAGGCCTTGGACCAGTCTTAAAGTCTGTGTATAGGCTCAGGAAAGGTCCACAGACTGACATGCTTTCGCTGTTGATAGATGGACGAGAGGAGAGCAGTGAAAACGGAGTTTAAATCACAATCTGTCCTTGAAGGCCAGCCAACCCCTGTTAGTGTGTCCAAGACCACTGTGACCATGTATCCAAGTGCATCAGTGCTTTTCTTACAACAATTTAAATCTGGATGAAAGTACACCTTTTTTAAAAGCAGCATTGCTCAGTATCCTTGGAACAGATGAATATCACACAGTTTAAACTGAACAGTGTCCAAGAATAGTTTGTGCTGCTTGCCTTATCTGGGTAATTAAAGCTGTAATGCTTGCTGTCACCAGGAAAATAATTGTGGAGCCCATGCAGCACTAGTTTCTGAGATTTGCATCCTCATTGCCAGCCTGCAGAGTGTTCTGCAGTTAGCCCTCCTCTCTCTCCTCCTCTCTCCCCTCTCTTCTCCCTCGGCTTTCTGCTAAATGAATTCTCCCTGCACAGAAGAATTGTTCTCATCTGTTTTTCCTCTCCTTTTGATGAAACGTAATGGGTTTCCAGGAAATGAAGTGATGCAGTCGTTTAGTGACAATGCAAAGTGTTCAGAGCATTTTGTTGCCCAGGGTTTTGTGCACAAGAGGGGCCATGACAGCGCCAAGATGTATTCTCCCTGCCTTTTGTGCAGCGGGGGGAAAAATCAATCTCTCTCAGTGCCTCGGTAGTGTCTTTTTCTCCTTTTCGTTTTTAATTGTTCCTTAAGGCTTATCATGGAGAGCCAAATCCCACATGGCGCTAGCATCCCGAGCGTGTTTAACTGGTGCAGGTGTCGGTGTGCTCGCATTCTGTCCCGCGAGGGCCCCTCCCCCGACCCAGGCTGTGATTGCGGCCAGGTGCTGTTCAGGTGTTCACCCGGGTACTTCTGCATTGTGGGTCACAGGTGCTGCCTAGGCTGCTCCTTCTCCTCTCCTCTGTCTGTCACTCACTCGCTCCTGCTTGCACCCCCCTTCTCTCTGATTGCGCCCTCCTCTCTCTCTCTGTCTCTCTCTCTCTTCTCTTTCTCCTGGTTATGCTCAAATCTGCCCACACACACACACACACACACACACACACACACACACACACACACACACACACACACACACACACACACACACACACACACACACACACACACACACACACACACACACACACACACACACACAGATGGTGAGCTGTACTCACAGGTGTGAGTCACAGTAGATCATTAAGGACTGTGAGTGATTGTGGTGGTTGGTCCTTTAACCATACTCACTGTTAGCTCAACTGAACTAGAGATGGAATAGATGACATTATCCCTTTGTCTACTCCACTGGTTTGGTACCACGTGATGCGAGAAGACTGGTTTGTAATGAATCCACTCTTGTGTGAAGGCACAAGGCCTTAGCACAGTGAGAGCACATTTCTGCAACCATTTCAAGCATATGTATTGCTACTTGTGATTTGTTTACTGGGTACTAAACAATAGGTGAATACATTTTTTTGTGTGTTGTTTTTCTGTGCATCTTTGAATGTGTCTGGTGTTATTATGTGTGTCAGGCCAGCAGAGGAGGAGAAAGAAAGAGGGAGGAGAGGGGAGGCGCGGGGAGAGGAGGTGTGGTGCGCTGTAGTCTAGTGGATGTAGCCGGTCATTATGCAGAGCTGCAGGGTGCGCTTATCTGTTACTGTGCTCAGTGGAGCGTGAAGAGCTGAAGACGAGCTGAAAGGACACAAATCCCTCTCCTCCATGCCGCGCTCCCTCCCCACCCCCCTCACCCCCACCCGGTCCCTGCCCTGTCCTGCCCTCCTCAGGCCCTGGCCCCAGTGCTGTCAGTGTGGCGTTGCCCAGCCCAGCTGCAGAGGGGGCTGTCTGTCCAAGAAGGAGGGCCAGGGGAGAGGTGAGGTGATGTAACAGGTCCCTGAGGGGCAGCTGCAGCAGTGGAGGGGCGATGACCGTAATTACAGGTCCAGCCAGTCAGTCCAGGAACATCTGGAAATATCATCCTCTTCCACTGCATGTAATATTGTATCATATTGTTCATGATAGTCACCTCTACTCCACTGATTCTGACAGCACTGCATACTGTACATCATAGTGAAATATTTCTGGTGTTGGTTTGACTGTGGATTATAAGCATTCAGTAAAACCAGCTCTTCTTTTCATTCCCCTTTCATGAAATATATGGGCGTTTGATTGTTCAGTAATTCACATCCTGTCTTTTCCACGACTCCTCTACCTTGTCTGCTGTTTCCCTTGGTGACAAAGCCAACCCACTCCTGTAAAGCCCACCTAAAGTCAGGCAAGCCTATTCCCATAGAAATCTCTGTAATGCTAAATGACACATCAAAAAGCGTAGCTCGGTGCGTTGCTCAAATGTGAGATACTACATCTACAGCAAGGAAGGATTTTCAGAATAGTGGAGGCAGTGTCTTACTAGGGTTTGACGACTGAATCATGAGCTGCCAGCATTTAGCCAATCCCTTTATACACACATCTAAAGAATCTGCCTACAATCACTATTGGAAAGCATCCATACTTTTAGCAGAGACTAGGCATTCTCTCTCTCTCTCTCTCTCTCTCTCTCTCTCTCTCTCTCTCTCTCTCTCTCTCCCTCTATCTATCTCTTTTCTTCATCTCGCTGTACTTTGTCCATGTCACACTCTCTTTTCTTGACCACTTCCTTTTTCCTACCTTCTCCCTCCCTTAGCCCCCTTTGTTCGCCCCCCCCCCCACACCCCTCTTTATCCCTCATATTCTCTCTCTCTTTCTTCCTCCCCCATTTGCCTCTCTCTCTCTCTGTCCCCTTTCTCTCTTCTGTAGATTTACGCTCCCCTTACACTAGCAGGCAGCTGATGCCAATAAAAATGTTAGTGATTGTTAAATGAAAACACAAAGTTGAAGGGCAATGATTCATTAGGAAGGAATGCTGCCAGTGGAACAGCTCAAGTCTCCTGACTCCACTACTGCACTGAATCTCCATCACAGACACACTCTTGGCTACTGTACCTCCATATATCTGTTGGAATGTGTCCGTCCGTCTGCCGGTCTCTGGCATTGTGCTCTATCTTGTTCCCTGATGGAGAGTCTTGCCAGGCTCCATGTCCAGCCAGTTCAGTAGCAGAGTTTTAACACTGAAGTACTGCGCTGAGCTCTCTGTGACTCAGTGTTGCGTGAGTTGAGGTAGTCTGAGGTTTCACATGTCCTTTGATTCAGCGAAAGGGCAAGGCTAGGCAGTTTTACACAAAGCATCAACAACGGCTTTTTTAGGTACAGCTTGGGATGACTTGCTATTCAGGGAGACCAGCCTTGAGAACTTTTTACTGAGGTGATTCTCCTTAAAGGGCCAATCTGGAGTTGGTACATACATTATATCCAAAATATAAGCATATTTTACTCCAATGATTGTAAACAAAGTTAATGTAAACAAAAACTGTATTGCTTTAAAACATGGTTAAAAGGATCATTTTGATCTCATGGCCAGTCAGTCCTTGCCTCCATAGCTCTGTCTATGAATGTGAGAGTGGTTCTATTTCTCAAGCCCCATCCGTCAGCTGTTTACCAAAACATGTGGAGGTGTGGCCATTGTTTGAGCTCCGGATTGGCTCTTTAAAGTGTGATGAGATGCTACATTTCTACATGAGATACACTGCTTATAAAAAAGTATTTGCAACGTTCTAATGTTCTCAACTTTTGCATATTTTTGATACTGAATATTATCAGATCTTCAACCAGGACCTAATATTAGATAAAGGGAACCTGAGTGAACAAATAATACAACAATTACAAACTTATTTCATTTCTTTCATAAACAAAGTTATGCAACACCCCTGTGTGAAAAATGAATTGCCCCCTTACACTCAATAACTGGTTGTGCCCCTTTAGCTGCAATGACTCCAAACGCTTCCTGTAGTTGTTGATCAGTCTCTCACATCCCTGTGGAGGAATTTTGGCCCACTCTTCCACACAGAACTGCAACGTTTGTGCGTTTTCAAGCATGAACTGCTCATTTCAAGTCCTGCCACAACATCTCAATTTGGACTAACTTGTAATTTGTTGCTTTTTAGCCATTTTCATATACTTTAGACTTGATTTTGTCTTTTGGATCATTGTCTGCTGCATGACCCAGCTGCGCTTCAGTTTCAGCTCACAGACGGATGGCCTGACATTCTCCTGTAGAATTCTCTAATATAGACCAGAATTCATGGTTCCTCCTATTAAGGCAAGTCGTCCAGGTCCTGAGACAGCAAAGCATCCCCAAACCCTCACAGTGCCACCATTTGTAAACTCAGGTTCACTTATTCTAATATTAGGTTTTGGTTGAAGATCTGATAACATTCAGTATAAAAAATATGCAAAAATAAAGAAAATCAGAAAGGGGGCAAATACTTTTTCACGGCTCTGTATTGATGGCACTGTATTGATGGCACTGTATTGATGGCACTGTATTGATGGCACTGTATTGATGGCTCTGTATTGATGGCACTGTATTGATGGCACTGTATTGATGGCACTGTATTGATGGCACTGTATTGATGGCACTGTATTGATGGCACTGTATTGATGGCTCTGTATTGCTGGCACTGTATTGATGGCACTGTATTGATGGCACTGTATTGATGGCACTGTATTGATGGCACTGTATTGATGGCACTGTATTGATGGCTCTGTATTGATGGCACTGTATTGATGGCACTGTATTGATGGCTCTGTATTGATGGCACTGTATTGATGGCACTGTATTGATGGCACTGTATTGATGGCACTGTATTGATGGCTCTGTATTGATGGCTCTGTATTGATGGCACTGTATTGATGGCACTGTATTGATGGCACTGTATTGATGGCTCTGTATTGATGGCACTGTATTGATGGCACTGTATTGATGGCTCTGTATTGATGGCTCTGTATTGATGGCACTGTATTGATGGCACTGTATTGATGGCACTGTATTGATGGCACTGTATTGATGGCACTGTATTGATGGCACTGTATTGATGGCACTGTATTGATGGCTCTGTATTGATGGCACTGTATTGATGGCACTGTATTGATGGCACTGTATTGATGGCACTGTATTGATGGCTCTGTATTGATGGCTCTGTATTGATGGCTCTGTATTGATGGCACTGTATTGATGGCACTGTATTGATGGCACTGTATTGATGGCACTGTATTGATGGCACTGTATTGATGGCACTGTATTGATGGCACTGTATTGCTGGCTCTGTATTGATGGCACTGTATTGATGGCACTGTATTGATGGCACTGTATTGCTGGCTCTGTATTGATGGCACTGTATTGATGGCACTGTATTGCTGGCACTGTATTGATGGCACTGTATTGATGGCACTGTATTGCTGGCACTGTATTGATGGCACTGTATTGATGGCACTGTATTGATGGCACTGTATTGCTGGCACTGTATTGATGGCACTGTATTGCTGGCACTGTATTGATGGCACTGTATTGATGGCACTGTATTGATGGCACTGTATTGATGGCTCTGTATTGCTGGCACTGTATTGATGGCACTGTATTGATGGCACTGTATTGCTGGCACTGTATTGATGGCACTGTATTGATGGCACTGTATTGATGGCACTGTATTGATGGCACTGTATTGATGGCTCTGTATTGATGGCACTGTATTGATGGCACTGTATTGATGGCACTGTATTGATGGCACTGTATTGATGGCACTGTATTGATGGCACTGTATTGATGGCACTGTATTGATGGCTCTGTATTGATGGCACTGTATTGATGGCACTGTATTGATGGCACTGTATTGATGGCACTGTATTGATGGCACTGTATTGATGGCTCTGTATTGATGGCTTTGTATTGATGGCTCTGTATTGATGGCACTGTATTGATGGCACTGTATTGATGGCACTGTATTGATGGCACTGTATTGATGGCTCTGTATTGATGGCTCTGTATTGATGGCACTGTATTGATGGCACTGTATTGATGGCACTGTATTGATGGCACTGTATTGATGGCACTGTATTGCTGGCTCTGTATTGATGGCACTGTATTGATGGCACTGTATTGATGGCACTGTATTGCTGGCTCTGTATTGATGGCACTGTATTGCTGGCACTGTATTGCTGGCACTGTATTGATGGCACTGTATTGATGGCACTGTATTGCTGGCACTGTATTGATGGCACTGTATTGATGGCACTGTATTGATGGCACTGTATTGCTGGCACTGTATTGCTGGCACTGTATTGATGGCACTGTATTGATGGCACTGTATTGATGGCACTGCATTGCTGGCACTGTATTGATGGCACTGTATTGATGGCACTGTATTGATGGCACTGTATTGATGGCACTGTATTGATGGCACTGAATTGATGGCACTGTCATTGGCACTGTCCTTCTGAGTTTGCAGATGTAACCTTGAGAGCACACAGGCGGCGCTACAGTTGTTTCTTCAAGGAGTCTAGCAGGAATAATTGACTTTGTCCCCATAACCCAGACTGACAGTGTGATCACACACCCATTCATAAACCTCTGTGTTTAAGGCCTTGTTGGGATGAGTCAACCCAATTAAATTCATAGGACTTTATGAAATACAAGTCATGTTTAGAGTGCTGGGGCCAGTTGTGTGTCTGTGCCCTGTACTCCTACAGAGCCATGCAGGTGCACTACTCCAGCCCTCACACATACCACACACTCCACACACACCTGGCCTAGGGATCTCAGGTGGCAAACACAGCGCCCGCCACAGCCTCCCCTAAAAATATCCTCCCCCATGGATCCGATTCATGGAGAGAAATGAATGTAGCAAATGAATCAATGTAATCGTGTGAGGTTTCAGACGTTCTCGTCCCAGGAGCAGGGCAGCACAATCCCCTCTCCTCCCAGGATACGTAGGGAATCCACAGTGTCATTACCCTGCCTGTGTAATATAATCCAACCTGCAGGGTTTGGCAAAGAGCACACACACACACACACACACCTCCACGGAGCACACACACACACACACCAATCCTCCCCACTTCGTTCCTGTTCATCCATATTAAATCTTTCATTACACATATCTTATTTTATTCTGCTTCCCGTCCTAGCCTGGAGCGCTGTGGCTTAATGAGATATTAATCCTGTGTTTCAGCTGGAACATTTCTATTTACCTGGGAACAGGTCTGGTTCCATTCTCTTTGTCATTGTGTACTCACCTTTGTTATGTTTCATTAACTGTACATGAAAGGTTGTCTTCTATATAAATGATCATCTACCTACATGAGCTCTAACCTTGCATCTTTCTGTTATCTCTGTAGGTTTCAGTTAGCCACAGAAACAGGGGAACTGGAGCAAACACTAAGTGCATGTTAAAACACTAAAAAGCATGAAATAGCGTAAACTCTGCCACACCTGACCTGTGATTCAATTAGAGCTCTCACAGAGAGCTGGCTGAATGTCTGTCAGAATGTCCCCTGTTTCCCCTGCCCAAGCTTAGCCTCCCCTCCTCTTTCTCTCCTTCTATCCACCTCCTCCTCTCCTCCCCTCTCCTTCTATCCCCCTCCTCCCCCTCTCCTTCTATCCCCCTCCTCCCCTCTCCTTCCAACCCCCTCCTCCCCCTCTCCTTCTATCCCCCTCCTCCCCTCTCCTTCCAACACCCTCCTCCCCCTCTCCTTCTATCCACCTCCTCCCCTCCTCCCCCTCTCCTTCTATCCACCTCCTCCCCTCCGCCCCCTCTCCTTCTTTCCACCTCCTCCCCCTCTCCTTCTATCCACCTCCTCCCCCTCTCCTTCTATCCCCCTCCTCCCCCTCTCCTTCTATCCCCCTCCTCTCCCTCTCATTCTATCCCCCTCCTCCCCCTCTCCTTCTATCCCCCTCCTCCCCCTCTCCTTCTATTCCCCTCCTCCCCTCCTCCTCTAATCCCCCTCCTCCCCTCCTCCCACTCTCCTTCTATCCCCCTCCTCCCCCTCTCATTCTATCCCCCTCCTCCCCTCTTCCTCTAATCCCCATCCTCACCCTCTCCTTCTATCCCCTCCTCCCACTCTCCTTCTAACCCCCTCCTCCCCCTCTCCTTCTATCCCCCTCCTCTCCCTCTCATTCTATCCCCCTCCTCCCCCTCTCCTTCTATCCCCCTCCTCCCCTCTTCCTCTAATCCCCCTCCTCACCCTCTCATTCTATCCCATTCCTCCCACTCTCCTTCTATCCCCCTCCTCCCCTCTCCTTCCAACCCCCTCCTCCCCCTCTCCTTCTATCCCCCTCCTCCCCCTCTCCTTTTATCCCCCTCCTCCCCCTCTCCTTCTATCCCCCTCCTCTCCCTCTCATTCTATCCCCCTCTCCTTCTATCCCCCTCCTCCCCCTCTCCTTCTATTCCCTCAACTCCCTCTCCTTCTATCCCCCTCCTCCCCCTCTCCTTCTATTCCTTCGTCTCCCTCTCCTTCTATCCCCCCCTCCTCTTCTATCCCCCTCCTCCCCCTCTCCTTCTATCCCCCTCCTCCCCTCTCCTTCTATCCCCCTCCTCCCCCTCTCCTTCTATCCCCCTCCTCCCCCTCTCCTTCTATCCCCCTCCTCCCCCTCTCCTTCTATCTCCCTCCTCCCCCTCTCCTTCTATCCCCCTCCTCCCCCTCTCCTTCTATCCTCCCCCTCTCCTTCTATCCCCCTCCTCCCCTCTCCTTCCAACCCCCTCCTCCCCCTCTCCTTCTATCCACCTCCTCCCCTCCTCCCCCTCTCCTTCTATTCACCTCCTCCCCTCCTCCCCCTCTCCTTCTATCCACCTCCTCCCCCTCTCCTTCTATCCCCATCCTCCCCCTCTCCTTCTATCCCCCTCCTCCCCCTTTCCTTCCATCCCCCTCCTCCCACTCTCCTTCTATCCCCCTCCTCCCCCTCTCGTTCTATTCCCTCCTCTCCCTCTCCTTCTATCCCCCTCCTCCCCCTCTCGTTCTATTCCCTCCTCTCCCTCTCCCTCTCCTTCTATCCCCCCTCCCACTCTCCTTCTATCCCCCTCCTCCCACTCTCCTTCTATCCCCCTCCTCCCCCTCTCCTTCTATTCCCTCCTCTCCCTCTCATTCTATCCCCCTATCCTTCTATCCCCCTCCTCCCCCTCTCCTTCTATTCCCTCCTCTCCCTCTCCTTCTATCCCCCTCCTCCCCCTCTCCTTCTATTCCTTCGTCTCCCTCTCCTTCTATCCCCCTCCTCTCCCTCTCCTTCTACACCCCTCCTCCCCCTCTCCTTCTATCCCCTCCTCCCCCTCTCCTTCTATCCCCCTCGTCCCTTCCTCCCCCTCTCCTTCTATCTTCCTCCTCCCACTCTCCTTCTATCTATCTCCTCCCCCTCTCCTTCTATCCCCCTCGTCCCTTCCTCCCCCTCTCCTTTGATCTTCCTCCTCCCCCTTTCCTTCTATCTATCTCCTCCCCCTCTCCTTCTATCCTCCCCCTCTCCTTCTGTCCCCCTCCTCTCCCTCTCCTTCTCCTTCTATCCACCTCCTCCCCCTATCCTTCTATCCCCCTCCTCTCCTTCTCCTTCTATCCCCCTCCTCCCCCTGTCCTTCTATCCCCCTCCTCCAACTCTCCTTCTATCCCCCTCCTCCCCCTCTCCTTCTATCCCCCTCCTCTCCTTCTCCTTCTATCCACCTCCTCCCCCTCTCCTTCTATCCCCCTCCTCTCCTTCTCCTTCTATCCCCCTCCTCTCCCTCTTATTTTAACCACTTCCTCCCCCTCCTCTCCTTCTATCCCCCTCCTCTCCTTCTCCTTCTATCCCCCTCCTCTCCCTCTTATTTTAACCACTTCCTCCCCCTCCTCTCCTTCTATCCACCTCCTCCCCCTCTCCTTCTATCCCCCTCCTCGCCCTCTTATTTTAACCACCTCCTCCCCCTCCCCTTCTATCCCCCTCCTCTCCTTCTCCTTCCATCCCCCTCCTCTCCCTCTTATTTTAACCACCTCCTCCCCATCTCCTTCTATCCCCCTCCTCTCCTTCTCCTTCTATCCCCCTCCTCTCCCTCTTATTTTAACCACCTCTTCCCACTCTCCTTCTATTCCCCTCCTCCTCGTGTCCTTCTGTCCACCTCTCTCAGCCCCTGTTGGAGCTCCCCCCCGCTGCTGCCAGGGAGATGAAGGTGGGAATTAAATGCTTAGTCAACTCAGAGAATTTAACTGAGACCTCTTAAACGCCTACAACGCACTTTACACACACACACATACACACACACACACACACACACACACACACACACACACACACACACACACACACACACATACACACACACACACACACACACACACACACACACATATACATACATACATACATACAGCTCTGAAATTATTATCAAAGGACTGGTCCCATTTGGCCACCCTCTGTATATGGCTGTTTAGTGTTTGGGTTGTTCTGTTGGACATTTGGGTCTCTGGGATTTCTGTGAAAGGGAATATGCCCAAAGTGCTTTGTGACTAAGAGCCGGATCGAACTTCCTGACCTGTGTTATCCTTCCTGGTCCTTCATCTCTGATCCTCTGATGTGTCATTGTTTAACAGTTGCCTGGCATCTAATACCAGCCGTCAACACACACACACTTTGATGTGGCACACTGACTGTACTATAATATCCATCCAGGGACATGCAAGAATTCTCTCCCCTCCTTTTCCATGGCTTATTAAATGTATTCTGGTTTTTCCCTCGATGCTTCTGTTGCCCGAACATGGCCGTCTCACATGCCTGATAGGGGTGTGACTATGTGTGTGTTAGTGACCCTACTGTGATGGCCTCCATCACAGCGTCAGTGTGAACCACGTGGCGGGAGAGTTTGTTAGGTAGCTCATGGCCCTCCTGCGCTGAGAGAATGGTTGCGTGATTATGAAGTCATCAGCCATGAACCAGTAGGGCTGGGGAGGTGCCCTACTTCTCGCGGGTGCCATTGATTGGTGGCCATGTGTTTGTGCCCGATAGACTGTGAAATGGTGTGTTGCAGCACGGCTGTGTCGCACCTGCGTCCCACCAAGGTGATTGATTGGTTTGGTCATGTGGAATGTTCCCATCTGGTCTGCAGTAATGCATTTTCTTTCCATCCTGTGAATAGCAAGCACTGGCTGGAGGATAGTGAGGCTCCGAAAATGGGAAAGGCCAAACGAAAACATTTCCCCCCTCCCCTTTTCTCTTTTTACCAACGCGGAAAAATCAAATAGACCAAGCTTCTCGTCTGATTATCCTGTGTGGTGGGGGCAGGGGGTATTTGGGATAAATACAATCAGGAAATCCGCCTCTTATACACAGAGACAGACCACCAGGAGAATCAAATCCCTTCTGTCTCTAGGTAGTCAGAGGGGCAGTAGTACTTCATTTTGAATGGCATACTTCAAGGCTGAAAGCTGTGTGTTATAATGAACGTCGTCTTTGATCCAGCTGAATATGTATATCTCATGCTCCTCCCATCCTGAACTTGAGTGAGATGGAGGAAGCTTGTCTTTGCTATTAAAACAGAACCTTTTCATTTTGTCGAGCATGACTCACCTTAACAAGTCTGTTTCATTTTGCTCTACTTAGATTCCTCCTCGTTTGATTCTGATTATTCTTAATCCCGGCCCATCTCTTTTAATTGATCTATTCATTCCACCTAATGACTAATTACATATCAGAGCACATCAGCGAAGGCATTCATCATCGTAGAACGTAATAATCAATGACATTTCAACAAAGGAAAAAATAAATATGCAAAAGAACTCATTAACATTTTGCGCTGGCTGTTTGAATAATGCTGCTGCTGACAAGGCTGTAATTAACAGAAATTGATGCTGAGCTCAGGGTGGGAAGAGAGTTGTTTCCCCAGAGCTTTGTTGTGCGCCCAGTGTGGGCCTCTGCCTTGCTGGTATGTGAACTGGGCTGGCTGGGCAGTGGGCACTGACTGCTACATCAGAGAGAGAGAGGAGGTGTTGATGTACTACCCTTACCACCCTGCTGACCTCTCCACAACCCCAGCCCAGCTCACAGCACAGCTTTTATTTACTGTCAAACACAAGCTGGTGGGAACATCAAAAGCCTGCAACAGGATGGATGTACACAAACACTTGAGGGAAGGAAACAAACAGCTCCATTCTAAAAGCCAGGGAAACCACGGCTCCATTCTAAAAGCCAGGGAAACCACGGCTCCATTCTAAAAGCCAGGGAAACCACGGCTCCATTCTAAAAGCCAGGGAAACCACGGCTCCATTCTAAAAGCCAGGGAAACCACGGCTCCATTCTAAAAGCCAGGGAAACCACGGCTCCATTCTAAAAGCCAGGGAAACCACGGCTCCAATCTAAAAGCCAGGGAAACCACGGCTCCATTCTAAAAGCCAGGGAAACCACGGCTCCATTCTAAAAGCCAGGGAAACCACGGCTCCATTCTAAAAGCCAGGGAAACAAACGGCTCCATTCTAAAAGCCAGGGAAACCACGGCTCCATTCTAAAAGCCAGGGAAACCACAGCACCGTTCTAAAAGCCAGGGAAACCACGGCTCCGTTCTAAAAGCCAGGGAAACCACGGCTCCGTTTTAAAAGCCAGGGAAACCACGGCTCCATTCTAAAAACCAGGGAAACCACGGCTCCATTCTAAAAGCCAGGGAAACCACGGCTCCATTCTAAAAGCCAGGGAAACAACGGCTCCATTCTAAAAGCCAGGGAAACAAACGGCTCCATTCTAAAAGCCAGGGAAACCACGGCTCCATTCTAAAAGCCAGGGAAATCACGGCTCCATTCTAAAAGCCAGGGAAACCACGGCTCCATTCTAAAAGCCAGGGAAACCACGGCTCCATTCTAAAAGCCAGGGAAACCACGGCTCCATTCTAAAAGCCAGGGAAACCACGGCTCCATTCTAAAAGCCAGGGAAACAAACGGCTCCATTCTAAAAGCCAGGGAAACAAACGGCTCCATTCTAAAAGCCAGGGAAACCACGGCTCCATTTTAAAAGCCAGGGAAACCACGGCTCCATTCTAAAAGCCAGGGAAACCATGGCTCCATTCTAAAAGCCAGGGAAACCACGGCTCCATTCTAAAAGCCAGGGAAACCACGGCTCCGTTTTAAAAGCCAGGGAAACCACGGCTCCATTCTAAAAAACAGGGAAACCACGGCTCCATTCTAAAAGCCAGGGAAACCACGGCTCCATTCTAAAAGCCAGGGAAACCACGGCTCCATTCTAAAAGCCAGGGAAACAAACGGCTCCATTCTAAAAGCCAGGGAAACCACGGCTCCATTCTAAAAGCCAGGGAAACCACTGCTCCATTCTAAAAGCCAGGGAAACCACGGCTCCATTCTAAAAGCCAGGGAAACCACGGCTCCGTTTTAAAAGCCAGGGAAACCACGGCTCCATTCTAAAAACCAGGGAAACCACGGCTCCATTCTAAAAGCCAGGGAAACCACGGCTCCATTCTAAAAACCAGGGAAACAAACGGCTCCATTCTAAAAGCCAGGGAAACCACGGCTCCATTCTAAAAGCCAGGGAAACCACGGCTCCATTCTAAAAACCAGGGAAACCAGTGAGTGGGTGTGCTGCTTTGTTCTCGGCTGTAATGTCACGCCTGCCAGTGGATTGTGTTTGGGAGCTACTGAGCCTATTGCAGTGCTTCATGTCAAGGTTTCCAGAGAGACCAGAACTTTCCACTACAGGGTTAGTGTAGAATATCAGGGTGGAAATGGAGCTGCTCTGTAGTATGTGGTCTAAAATCAATTTCCTATGTTTTACTTTCCCACTGTAGGTCCCTGAGTCCACCCCTTCTACACCCCCCCCTGTCTCTCTCTTTTCCTGTCGGCTTTCCTGTTTTTGTCATGAATATCAACAGAAAATGCAGCAAACACAATAAAGCTGTTTATGTTTGTTTTTTGGACAGCTGAAAGTGCTGATTGTAACAAGTTGAAGGAATGTCCTTTATTGCGTGTGTTAGCCCTGCCACATGGCTCAACATGGAACATTAACTTGACAGCGATAATTGATTGCGATGAGGTTCTTGGCTAGCACTCCTAACGCAGGGACAGGAGCATGGGTTAGGCTACTTCACAGGCACAGCACACACTGGAAAGAAAGAGGGGGGAACAGATGTATGATCTGTTCATTTGGCTTTAGCATTACCCTCTATCTCCTCATGTTTACACACTGTTTTACCCACTTTATATGTATATACTGTATTCTAGTCATGGCTCATCCTATATAACTACTGCTGTACACACCTTCTCTATTCATATACTGTCCATACTGTCTATACACACCATTTATATATATATACACTATATATGCTCAGTGACTTTCAACGTGACACCGTCACAGGAATTCTTCCCTGAGTTGCCCCAGTCAACTGTAAGTGCTGTTATTTTGAAGTGGAAATGTCTAGGAGCAACAACGGCTAAAGTGATAGGCCACACAAGCTCACAGAACGGGACTGCTGAGTGATGAAGCGTGTTGTGAGTAGAACTCGTCTGTCCTCATTTGCAACACTCACTACCGAGTTCCAAACTGCCTCTGGAAGCAACATCAGTACAATAACTGTTCATGGGGAGCTTCATGAAATGTTTTTCCATTGCAGAGCAGCCGCACACAAGCCTAAGATTACAGTGCAGAATGCTACGCGTCTGCTGGAATGGTGTAAACCTCCCAGCCATTGGAATCTGGAGCAGTGGAAATGCATTCTCTGGAGTGATGAATCACGCTTTAGTATCAGGCAGTCCGACAGACGCATGGGTTTACTGGATGCCAGGATAACTCTACCTGCCAGATGCATAGTGCCAACTGTAAAGTTTGGTGGAGGAGGAATAATGGTCTGGGGCTGTTTTTCATGGTTCAGGCTCCTTAGTTCCAGTGAAGGGAAATCTTAACGCTACAGCAAACAATGACATTCTAGACGATTCTGTTCTTCCAACTTTGTGGCAACAGTTTGGGGAAGGCCCTTTCCTGTTTCAGCATGACAATGCCCCTGTGCACAAAGCGAGGTCCATACAGAAATGGTTTGTCGAGATTGATGTGGATGAACTTGACAGGCCTGCACAGAGCCCTGACCTCAACCCCATCGAACACCTTACGGGATGAATTGGAACGCTAACTGCGAGCCAGGCCTAATCGCCCAACATCAGTGCCCGACCTCACTAATACTCTTGTGGCAGAATGGAAGCAAGTCCCTGCAGAAATGTTCCAACATCTAGTGGAAAGCCTTCCCAGAAGAGTGGAGGCTGTTATAGCAGCAAAGGGGTACCAACTCCATATTAATGCCCATGATTTTGGAATGAGATGTTCAACGAGCAGGTGGCCACATACTTTTGGTCATGTAATGTATATACACTGAGTGGACAACCTGCTCCTTCAATGACTTAGACTGACCAGGTGATTCCAGGTGAAAGCTATGGTCCCTTATTGATGTCATTTGTTAAATCCACTTCAATTCAGTGTAGATGAAGGGGAGGACACAGGGTAAAGAAGGATTTTTAAGCCTTGAGACAATTGAGACATGGATTGTGTATGTGTGCCATTCAGTGGGTGAATGGGCAAGACAAAAGATTTAAGTGCCTTTGAACAGGGTATGGTAGTCGGTGCTAGGCTCACTAGTTTGAGTGTGTCTGGAACGACAACACTGCTGGGTTTTTCAAGCTACACAGTTTCCCGCGTGTATCAAGAATGGTCTACCACCCAAAGGACATCCAGCCAACTTGACACAAGTGTGGGAAGCTTTATGGTCAACACAGGCCAGCATTCCTGTGGAATGCTTTTGACAGCTTGTAGAGTCCATGCCCCAACAAATTTAGGTGGTTCTGAGGGCAAAGGGTGAGCTGCAACTCAATATTAGGAAGGTGTTCCTAATGTTTTGTACACTCAGTGTATATATATTTATATTTATGTTCTGATATAGCTCGTTCTGATATTTACTTTTTGATTGTGTGTTTTGTTGCTAGGTATTACTGCACTGTTGGAGCTAGAAACATAAGCATTTCACTGCACCTGTGATAACATCTGCCAATCTGTGTACACAACCTATAACTTTGATTTTATTCCGTGTTGTTTGTGTTTTATTTGGTCCGTTCCTTCCTACCGAGGCCCTCGGTAGTAATGCATCAGAGATGCTGTATAGCGGAGGGAGCAGAGCAGAGCTCACTAATTTGCTGTTTTTGTGGCTGGGGTTTTGAATTGATCCCTAGAGATGCATAGATCACTACCTCCCAGAGTATCAAAACAAGGCGCACTGCACAGCACCTCTATGCTCCAATCAATAGGGAGTCATACTCTGAATGACTCCTCACAACGCCTTCATTCTGAGGTCTCTGAACTGCATTCCAATTTCATTTCAATATTTCATGTTGCAGATGCTGTTTTCCTCACTCACTCATTATACTCTATCTAAGGAAGTCATTCAGTTCAGTAAGGTTGAATTGTAGGGTGGAGGGCAAATCAATGTCTCCACTGCTGCACATTAGCATAGACTAGCATAGCATCTATTTTTGGTATTGATGGTAACTGTTCAACATAATTATTCACAACACATCTATTGAATTGCATTCAATGTCAAAACTGTTTTAAATTTTAAGTAATCATAATGGCCATTCAAAATGCCAAATGTATATTGTGATACGTATACATTCAGACGATGTTAGTCGTATGCCAGAATTAAATGAAGCCATTTTCCGTTCAAATTGATTTTCGTATTGAGCCGGTGTCATCAGTGCTATTGATTTGGCTAGGAGACACAGTATTATCCATGGTGTCTGTCCCAGTGGACTTCATTTCTATTTAGATCATCTGCAGTGATGGCTGTAATTAAGCCGGTTTATTCTTGTTGTTTTTGCATCATGTGTCTGGGGGATTGCGTCCGGTGTCAACACTGTTCTTGATGGACACCTGGACAGCCTGGGCTTCTTCCTCGCAGATTGATGAATTTACTTAGCATCCCATCCATCAACACACACTGGAGTCTAAGGAAGTACAAAAATGTATTAAAAAAAATACAAAATACAGACTGTCACAGACAAGAATCAAAAAAGGAAACAGAATATTGCTTTCTGTAGACCGACTGCACCTGCTCAGAACAAATCTTGTAATAATGATATTAGCGCTGCTGTTGTGAATGCCAGGCTGGCTGTGATAGGACAGGCCTGCTTGGGGAGATAATAAACAGCATGGCTAATGCCCTGGAAAGTGTCAGGCCTGCGACTCCTCTGGTGAAATTGGTCTCTTGTTCTCATGGTTTTCGTTGCTCTTTTCGCTCACAACGTTAGTGGGCTTTGATGGATGAGGTCTTGTTTCAGACTTCAGTGCTTCGTAAAGGAGAATTAAGATTTAATGGCTCGAGTCATGTTCTGGCTCTGTAAATATAGGTTATTACGGGGACCTATTCTCCTCAGATTGAGTTATGTCTGCTAGAGACAGAGGAGAGCGCTGTGTTGTGATGAGGGTGTATTTGTCGGACTAATTTGGGTGCTCGCTCGGCTCTAGAAGAAAAACCTAAGTGCCAATCTGTTCCACCTGATTTATTATCACTTGTTCTTCACTGGTTCAGCATCTTGAACACACATCCACCAGACCTGTGATCAACTCCTCCATCACTTCACATGATTAGTGGTTTAAAAAACGTTGAGTGATACCCTTGAAAGTACCTATTAGCTGTAAATTTCTATTCATTCTGATGTTTTGCTGGATTAACTTTCATTGCAAGACAGCCAGGCCATAGAGTTTCGGTGCTCTGTGATGGAACGCTATCCAGTCTACCTTTTACTTTTCTGTTAGACGTCTTTTGTTAAAGTATTGTAGAAAACTTCCTTGGGTTTTCCTTGAGCCAAGTTTCCTTCAACCAAGTTTCTAAATGGCTGAGTTAGCAGTCTCGGCGGCAGCAGCAGCAGCAGCAGCAGCAGCAGTGCCCTCTACAATCAAAGCACAGTGATCCTGCCCTGGCTCTCTGCCTCCCCTCAGCCACTGGCATGTGAGAGTCTCTCTCCCAGGTCTTGTACTGTGTCCTCGACCCACACATCACACTCCACATGCGCTCTGCTCTTAAGTGTGATGATTTGGCTCCATTAATCATCCCAGTCAGAGGGTTTCTATAATGTATGATGTGTCCTATTACGGAGGGGAAGTGCCTGCTGGTGGCTTCCAGGGGGACAGGCAGGGGGAGACAGAGGGGAGTGCTGGGCCAGGCAGGTTATTGATCACAGAGCCCCTCTAGCCTGTCACTCCTCTAGCAGTGCTAAGGAGAGATGGAGGATGTGATTAGATAAAAACGGGGTTAGAGGAGCATCCGCATCAGGCAGGCATCAAGGCAGGTGAGCCGAGCCCAGAACCTTGTTAATCAGTGACCTCTACACCAGATCCTGAAGTACATCTCTAGCCACGCTCCCACTTGGCCCTTCCCCTCGCCACTGCATCCTTCTCCTCTGAGTGACTCATTTGGCTCATGGAGGAGAGAGAGAGGGGTGTGGAGGGTGAGTGAGGGTTGGGGTGGGTGGGCGATGGGGGTGGGCAGTGGCCTCACAGCTGCGCTAGCTGGCACCGGTTCCTCAAACATCAGCGTCGCAGCCAGCAGCCTGCTTGGCACAAACACTCGCCAGTAACACTTAAACAAATTGCAATTGCAATAGCTGGGCTGTCTTACATTGTTGATTTTTGACATTCTAAGAGACTTTTTCTCCCCCATATTTATTTTTGGAGGCTTTCATCATGTAGATGACTGTATGTTATGAGCGAGCCCCCATTGTTTTCTAATCTTTGTGTTTGTGTGTTGAGCACCTATGCATCCGCCAGTCTTCTACAGAAGCTTCTCTTTGACACCCTGTTCTTTGTTTCAAACTGGAACATTGCTGAAAGGTTTCTACATTATCCACTGAAAGGTTTCTACATTATCCACTGAAAGGTTTCTACATTATCCACTGAAAGGTTTCTACATTATCCACTGACAGGTTTCTACATTATCCACTGACAGGTTTCTACATTATCCACTGAACGGTTTCTACATTATCCACTGAACGGTTTCTACATTATCCACTGAAAGGTTCTACATTATCCACTGAAAGGTTTCTACATTATCCACTGAAAGGTTTCTACATTACCCACTGAAAGGTTTCTACATTATCCACTGAAAGGTTTCTACATTACCCACTGAAAGGTTTCTACATTATCCACTGAAAGGTTTCTACATTACCCACTGAAAGGTTTTTACATTACCCACTGAAAGGTTTCTACATTATCCACTGAAAGGTTTCGACATTGTCCACTGAAAGCATTTATTGCCTATGAGAATGTACAACCTCACCCCCAAAATATATTTTGTCTCATGATATTTGAAACAGTTCAACAAATGTAATATAATATTTAGCATTTGAATAGAGATTCGTAGATGTGTTTTGGGGTTTTCTTTTTGATGTACAGAATATAGTATTTTGGCATGTCCTCCCCCCTAAAAATAAAACACATGCTGGGGATTTCTATACAGTGTAGTAGCACACATCTTATACACCTCCAAATAAATGTATCTATATCTCAGTATTGTTATTATCCTCTGTATCTGCACATGTAGCGGTGGTAAACACAGTGTTGTGCTGGTAAGTGCAGTGACATGAGAATGAGAACATCTCTTTGTTTACCAATGCTGTGTGATCATGTGTGGCGGCACGCTAAACAGTTAAATGCCTGTTTACCGTTGGGTTCCTCAGGGATGTTTTCCCCTCGGTTTGGGCTGAACTGTAGCGTTGTTGACTGTGCTCAGGTCCCTGGGCGTGTTACAACGCTTGGCTTGGCCGGGTCGTGCTCCAGAGGTTCAGGGGAGCTGCCTGCCTGGCCGCTAGCTAGCTACCTCTCACCCTGGTTGGTTGGTTGGTTGGTTGGTTGGTTGGTTGGTTGGTTGGTTGGTTGGTTGGTTGGTTGGTTGGTTGGTTGGTAGGTAGGTAGGTCCAGACCTGGAGAGAGAGTTTTCCTGAGCATGACTTCCTGCTTTGCTGGGGTTAACACTCAGCCATCAATTATTCACGGTGGATAGAGAGTGTGTGACAAAACACATGCTGGGGATGAATATTTCACTGTGGGCACGAGCATCTCCTCACAGGGGAGAGACAGGGGGACTAAGTGATACTGATGGAGACTAAACCACTCCGAGGCTGAGGTGCAGCACAGGAAATGTAAAAAAACAAAACAGGTATAACCTTTTTAGTCAGCCAAGACAGATGTTCTGTCCCTCTGCGGTGACTCGGGGTATGTAGTTAACCCACAACTAAATGCTCCTTCCTTTGTGAGAGAGCTAAATCCAAAATGTTATATCATATCAAATGAGTTGTGTTGCTACTGAAAGGGAAGCAGCGTTGTCAGTTAAACCACCTTACCTGATTTCGGCAGCTTCCTCTCAAGCTCTCTGGAGACTGTGTGCAGATGCAGTACGACTGTGCCCCGCAGCAATACTCAGAGATGTGAATCCTCCAACATGTGCCTCTGTTCACTTGGGCATGCCAGTATGATGTTCTGTTCAGTCAGAGCGTTACAGAATCTCCTGGCTAGGCAAGTTTTAAACTCACTAGAAAATCGACCTTTTCCCCAGAGTAAACCCAGTGTTGTTCCAGGGCTGCGTCTGGTGCTTGCAATGTTTGAAAGTCTGACAAAAATAATGTACGATGTTGTTAAAGTTGTTTATCATTTCCTTGTAGGAACCTCTTGTTTTTTCCGCCGGGGTAAAAGTGCTGAGTTTAGTATATTGTGAGGAGCGTGATTCATGTGCGTTGTGCGTCGTGTGTTTTATTTGTTTCCCTGACGGCTGCCGGGAAGCGTCTCTCTCAGGAGGAGTGCTGCACACCAAAAGTGTGACACTGATGGAGCAACTCTGTCTAGGATCTCTTCTAGCTTAAGGAATACGTATTCTACATAACATTCTGTACAGATCTGCATTATGATATGTGGTTTATGTTCTAATGTGTGGCCTAATATGTGACCTGTACAAGTGTGAAAGTGAATTAGGATATTACCTTGTTTTTTCAAGACACAATGAATAAGAAACATGATTTCTAGACCATAATGTGGTGTCAATGGTTTTTGTCTAAAAATAGTTTTCTCTGTGCCTCCACAGGTAAATCAGCAGCGAGGGCTCAATTTCCAGCCTATGGGAGAGAGCCTGGCGTGTCTGGCTGCCAGGTAAGTTTGATATCCGTTATTTCCTGCTAAAAAGTAAGAAAATGTATGCACTCACTACTGTAAGTCGCTCTGGATAAGAACATCTGCTAAATGACTATAATGTAAATATAGTGTGGTGAACTCTGCTTGTTTAATTTTCCTTGTTTGGGCATTCTCAATACATTGTTAAAACTAATTGGCGTGTCCAGCTCATCAGATAAAATGCCTTTGTTGGTAGTATAATTAGAGTGAAAAGGAACGTTTACACCGGAGATGGTTTATGAAGCGAACAAGAAAACTCATGAGAATATTCTGAGGTGTCGAGGCTTAGAGATAATGAGTGAGTGATTACAGTGGAGCTGCCTGGGCTGAGGAGTTTCTCCGTGCCCTGTGTAGTCTAGCAGGGTCTAGCAGGGGCAGCCCAAAACCACAGAGAAACACCACTTTCAACACCTCCATTAAGCCAGGGTCAGTGAGCACAGCCAAGCTCAGCCCAGATCCCCTCTCACAACCACACAGATGTTCAACACAAAGGCCTGATTGTGTGCACAAGCCATAGCTCTCTCTCTCTCTCTCTCTCTCTCTCTCTCTCTCTCTCTCTCTCTCTCTCGGTCTGATGTCAATGGGGAGAGCTCTCATATTCTCTCTCTCCTCTTTCTCTCCCTCGTTCATTCTTCTCTCTGTTCTCCTCTTTCGCTCTCACTCACTGTTTTTCGGTCTCTTCCCACTCTACCTCGAGTATCTCTGTATTTCTTTTCCCTCTGCCCTGGCTGTGAGACCAGTAAGAGAAGTTCCACAGAAAATGGCTTCCATCAGGGTATGCTCCACCCTCCACTGTTCCCAATACTGAGCATTAATATTCCACATTATGGTCAATGATATTGGGATTAGGGGTTTGTGAGTCTGGACTTTAAGATTAGGTTTAGGGCTACGTCTGAAAGATGTCTTCAAAAGATTAAGCCCACCTCTTTGGGCTTAACCCAACGATCAAGGGAGCCTCTGACCTCATTGACTCACCACTCATTTAACCCCAAGCTAATCATGTGCCAGAGTAGTACCCTTCACCTCTCTATCCCCTCACTGTACACACTGTACACATTACTACTAACAACTATGTGGTCATACAGAGGTCTGTGCTTCCAGTCAGACAGAGTGAAAATATAGCTGATGTGAGTTGAAAGCTCGTTTACTCATTCATAAAAGAGCTTTTGGAGATGGAATGCCAGTTCAGACATTTTGTGTGGGAACTGGGGAATTGATGCAGGCCTGCAGCTGCTGAGATCTGAGGCTGGCAGAGATTCAGTTTGTCTGGTCCCAGAAAAAAAAACAGGAAGACCAAAAAAGTAATTTAATGCTTTAGAGAATGTAGGAAGAATGCTGGCTGGAAAAGGCGTTATTAATATTGTGTAACCCTTCTAGTGATTATTGACAGGGCTCCACCGCTGAATCTTGCCCAGCAGAATCACTCATGAGCAAAGCATCTCAGGTGCAAAGATTATCAGACATTGTTTATCTTTTAATGAGCAGCCTGAATGTTCACAACCCCCATATCCTGGAGATTTCATAATCCATCCACACTAACCTAATAAAAGGTAACATTGTATTTTCTTCTCGGAGGACCAAGAATGGAAATTCGAAACACACAAACAATCTATCAAGAGGTTGGTTTTTGGAAACTCCCGTAATAGCGCCAGATATCTGCCAAACAGACCGTCAGTTGTGGGCTTGTCGTCAAGTCTAAGCAAATTGCCTCGCTCAGCATCGGATTATTGCATCATTTGAACGTGACGAAGAACTCCCCATGTCTTATTGGGTTAGATATTCAGAGTGTTGTAGCCAGCTGTGGCCCCTTATTCCACTGTTCCTTTTTTACACCGAACATGTCGGTCTCACCATAATCAACCCGTGTTCTAAACCTTCTGGCGTCATCTTTTTGGACAGTTGTTATCTGCACACCAGTAAAAGAAAACGAGCCCAATGTATCCAGTCATTGTCTTTGTGGTGTGGTAAAGAAAACGAGCCCAATGTATCCAGTCATTGTCTTTGTGGTGTGGTAAAGAAAACGAGCCCAATGTATCCAGTCATTGTCTTTGTGGTGTGGTAAAGAAAACGAGCCCAATGTATCCAGTCATTGTCTTTGTGGTGTGGTAAAGAAAACGAGCCCAATGTATCCAGTCATTGTCTTTGTGGTGTGGTAAAGAAAACGAGCCCAATGTATCCAGTCATTGTCTTTGTGGTGTGGTAAAGAAAACGAGCCCAATGTATCCAGTCATTGTCTTTGTGGTGTGGTAAAGAAAACGAGCCCAATGTATCCAGTCATTGTCTTTGTGGTGTGGTAAAGAAAACGAGCCCAATGTATCCAGTCATTGTCTTTGTGGTGTGGTAAAGAAAACGAGCCCAATGTATCCAGTCATTGTCTTTGTGGTGTGGTAAAGAAAACGAGCCCAATGTATCCAGTCATTGTCTTTGTGGTGTGGTAAAGAAAACGAGCCCAATGTATCCAGTCATTGTCTTTGTGGTGTGGTAAAGAAAACGAGCCCAATGTATCCAGTCATTGTCTTTGTGGTGTGGTAAAGAAAACGAGCCCAATGTATCCAGTCATTGTCTTTGTGGTGTGGTAAAGAAAACGAGCCCAATGTATCCAGTCATTGTCTTTGTGGTGTGGTAAAGAAAACGAGCCCAATGTATCCAGTCATTGTCTTTGTGGTGTGGTAAAGAAAACGAGCCCAATGTATCCAGTCATTGTCTTTGTGGTGTGGTAAAGAAAACGAGCCCAATGTATCCAGTCATTGTCTTTGTGGTGTGGTAAAGAAAACGAGCCCAATGTATCCAGTCATTGTCTTTGTGGTGTGGTAAAGAAAACGAGCCCAATGTATCCAGTCATTGTCTTTGTGGTGTGGTAAAGAAAACGAGCCCAATGTATCCAGTCATTGTCTTTGTGGTGTGGTAAAGAAAACGAGCCCAATGTATCCAGTCATTGTCTTTGTGGTGTGGTAAAGAAAACGATCCCAATGTATCCAGTCATTGTCTTTGTGGTGTGGTAAAGAAAACGAGCCCAATGTATCCAGTCATTGTCTTTGTGGTGTGGTAAAGAAAACGAGCCCAATGTATCCAGTCATTGTCTTTGTGGTGTGGTAAAGAAAACGAGCCCAATGTATCCAGTCATTGTCTTTGTGGTGTGGTAAAGAAAACGAGCCCAATGTATCCAGTCATTGTCTTTGTGGTGTGGTAAGGTGTTATTCAGCCTTCATCATAATAGCAGGAAATCAGATTTAATTGAAGGCCTTCAGCATATCATCCCCCTCTCTCTCTCACTGAGTGTGCGGGCATACTGTTCTGTGTGTGCCCATGTTGAGTGGGGCCTATGTCCCCAGTGGGATGAGGTAATGAACAGGGCTGGGGTGTGGGGGGAGAATGGGGGAGAGAGAGTGGGAGGAAGGGGGTGGAGAGGGGTTGGGAGAAAGAGGGAGAGAGGGGTTGGCGGGTAGCTGTGTTGCCGTGGTGCCAGCAGCGCTGTGTTCAGCAGGTAGCTCCTGTGTGCCTCCTGCGAGACGGATTACCCTGATTAAAGTGACAGGATGCAGTTGTCAGACGACTCCCATTATCTCCTCAAATCTGCGTGACATTTCACTGTGGAAGATGATCATTGAGATGTGAAGAGGCTTGGGCAGAAAGCCCTGTGATTCAGGAAATTCTTGACATAATAAAGCCTTGTGTCGGGTATTGGGCTTTAGCAACATGATTGACTGCAACGTTTGATGCAAGTGTGTTATTGGAGTACTAGGACATTTTCTCCTTCTCCTTAGACAGTCACACACTGACTACAGAACAAGCCTTGGCTGTTAAACTCCATTTCACTCAATTCTCTGTCTGTTTTCTTCTTCGTCTCAATTGTCTCTCTTTTTTTCTCTCCAGAAAATCAAAGATTATGGGTTTAGTTTCATGAAAGCATAACAACATTTTCTGTCATCTTTAAATAGGATTCTGATGATTTGAAGATCTATGTAATCAACAACCAATAAACCCTGGCCTTGCTTGAGTTTCCTATGCTTTACTATGTGTACTGTAGATTACATGGTAATTGGCATTTCATTTGACCTCTTGTGGATCTCGTATGGTTTTTGTTCCATGTAGTAGTTTCTATAAAAGAAACACCAGCTAATATTTCTGGGAGGATTCAATATCATTGAACAAAGGCAGCAGAAGTGAGTCTGGTCTGGTCTGTTGTGTCATGTCAATGTCAATGCAGTAGCCTCTGTGACAGGTTGTCAGTTTGCAGAGCCTGCTTCTCCCCTCATTTCTACTGTTGTAAAGCAGTGGCAGACTTGATTTTCACAGGACTTGATGGCCTTCATTCCAATCTGTTAAAATCAGAATCTATAGAATTTTTAGAATACCACCTCATTTTGATGTTGTTATGAGGGGTTTTGATTTGAGGATTTTGGGGAATATTTTGTATTTATCGTAGGTGAAATACCCAGGGAATCCAGATAATAATAATGATGATGAACATTTTTGGGGCCATTGACCAAGGTCAAAGCCATCCCTCTGACCTATGTTAGTTTAACACCATTTTTTTCCGTGTCAATCCCCAGCCCTCTCAGTCTACTGTAGTGTTTCCTGGAAGCACACGAGGGCTCCAGTCTCCAGAGCAGCTCTCTCCTCTGAGGTATCCTCACTCACCTCGACCCTCCCTCCTTCTCCACTTACGGTCCGCAGCAAATCAGACGAATTGGTCCAGGCCGTTAATTGGCCTGTTTGCTAGGGGCACAGTGCTCACTGGAGTGGAGTGGATACTGGCGGAGCCTGGAGGCTGCTGGAACCTTCCAGAGGATGCCTCAGCTCAGTCACATGACACAGTAAACAGGAGAGGAGGGTGCTGAGGACTCAGGACTCCAGCCCACTAATCTGGGCCTGTCAGATCAGAGGCAGGTTTTGGGACAGCTCTGTGTCATCTTGGCTCTCCTCCACTAATTGGATATGTGTGCCTGAGATCAGACACAGGTCCAGCAAGCTGGTGGCCTGGTGACTCCCAGGTCTCTGGGACGGACGTTTTGTCCAGTTAAGCCAGCGTGGTTTTCGGGGGAGCCCACAGATCCTGGGATCAGACAGATGGTTTAATGAGCCTTGAGCTGTCCTCCTCTCGCCCCCCACCCCTGCGCCTCCTCTCACCCCCCTGCACCTCCCTGTGCCCCCTCCATTCAAAGAGTTGCTCCTGCAAGTCAGGGCATGTCCCTGGTTGTGTCTGAAGATGCCCTCAGGCCATGATCGCTGCTGATCAATACCGTTCCACTGCAGGCTGGAGGAGAGGGAAATCACTAGGTCAGACTGATTGGATGGATTTCTCCTTGGAGTTCAGTGGAGCTGCTAACGGTGGAGCACACAGGAGTACACAAATGACTGTGTGTAATAAAAATAGTAACTGAAATGTGTATCTTGTGATTAGATTTCTTATGCTGATGCTCCATAACACAGCACCATTTACCAGCATTATAGAACAGTAAAAACAAATCTGAATGTTTTCATAGGAACATTATACCTGTTGTCAGCTCCACAGGAAGCATTCATTAACACATATCTATGACATTTTGAATAAGAACTATTTTACTACTAAGTGGACATGCATTAATTGAGGTGTCTGCGCTCATCTGCTGCTGTGAAAATAGGTATTTACTGTCTTTACCGTTAAAGAGAAATGTATTTTGTCTGAGGGCAGGTTGTTAGTGAATTATGGTAGCATAACACACAGTGGCCCCTTATTCCCACTGGAGCACATCTCCATAAAGCTGTTCAAGGGATTGATTCATGGTATTTAATAGATCATTAGGTTGAATGGCTGATTCATGGCCAAGTGTCTCTGATAATATTTGACAGTGCATGAGATCACCCCCTGATTGAATGAGTACCCCCTCTCTCATCTCACACACACACACACACACACACACACACACACACACACACACACACACACACACACACTAGTTACACATCTGCTGTTCTCCACTTATCTGTTGTTTCTCTGTTGTCTCCTCCAGACCAATCTGCGGCCGGACATTGGTTTGGTGAGTCCTGGGCCTGTGACCACATCGGGGAAAACGGCCCCTCCCTTCTACCCTCCCTTCACAGGGGCCAACCCCAGAAGACGCCCCCTACCGGAACCTACTCCCATTGGTCAGTGCCAATTAACCCATACCTATAGAGATCATATATAAGTTATCCAGTCCCTGAAAATTGCATTTTAGTCTAGTATAGTGTTTAGAGCAGTATGTGCTGACACAATTCTAAACCTCAGGCTGACCAAACGATGTAGCAAAGACAAAGCCAGAGCACTTGTTTTACTGGATGTGACATTTGTAAGAGACCATTGATCTGTTTTCACTAACTCCGTGAACAAACCTGCAGGAGTCCCTGTGTTTCCAATGGATTAATGACTTTTGCTTAGCCATTATACTCCTATTTTAACGCTAATAATGATTATCCTGGTGATTTCAATAGAAATCTTCTTTATACCAACACGCACAAATTGTTTTGGTTTTACATGACAAATTATTTTTGATTTGACTTGATTGTGTGCAACAAAAGAATGCTAGGCCAGGGAAGGCATCCTCGTCGTTCCCTTCTTTATGCCAGTGTGTGAATAAGCTGTTGTGTTGTTTACATCCCACAAAGGCCCTTTCTATTGCCTCAATCCTGTTTTATCTTTCCACAGATCCTCTACAAACAAAGAAAGTTCGCAAGGTCCCTCCTGGTCTGCCTTCATCTGTGAGTGGAAGATCATTTCATCTGCCTGCCATGCCTCTCATATATAAATAGATCTCTCAGTGAGCTTAACCAGACACACACACACACACACACACACACACACACACACACACACACACACACACACACACACACACACACGTGCACACACACACGTGCACACACATACAAACACACACACACACACACACACACACACACACACACACACACACACACACACACACACACACACACACACACACACACACACACACACACACACACACACACAGACAAAGAGAGCTGTTGACAAAGAGAGCTGTTTTACTTGCTTTCCTTGACTCTTCAAAGACGTCCTCTGCAGTGGCACCGTTGGTACCTGGTTGATGTGTAAGGGAGCCCGTAGCCCTGCCTTGCTGTTTTTGTGTTTGTGTGTGTGTGTACTAGAGAGTGTGTGTACATTGGGGTGATTGATTTTGGGGTCTGTCCTGTCACAGCGTGGTCTCCTCAGCTTCTCTCCTGGGACGCGGGGCTATGCGGGGCGCGGGGAGCAGAGCTGTCAGAGTGGATCCCAGGCGCTGCTCTTTTGATGTTTAATTAGTCATTATGTAGCCAAACAGGAGGACAGACAGAGATTAATAGTGCAGAATCAGAGACATTTCCATGGGTAATAATCCCGGTGGAGCAGAAGACATTAGAATGCAGAGGAAGTGTGGAGCTCAGCTTGCCTCCGCCTGGGCCGGGCCTCATTAATATGCATAAATCACTAAGTCAGATGTTCATTGTGAAAATCCTGGTGGATTCTCAAAGCGGGCGATTAAGCCTTAACTTCCCAGCCACTGGTACCGGCCGATGCTTAAAATAAAAAAAGCAACTGGTTTTAGCAGAGATCCCTCTTTACTTTTGTGCTGAAGGCTTCTTCCCCAGAGAACAAGAAGGGGGCTTTGATGAGGGTGGCTCAGAGACTGGATTTGCTTTTGGGAGTTGTGATAATCGCGAGCTCCACCGCTGTTCCTCTGAAATCAAATATGGAACAAGACACAGGACATAAAAGAGAGAGATGTGTTTTGTCTCTGAATTTGTGTTTGAACACTAGTTTGTCAGGAAAGCAGCGGAGTGGGAAACGCACGCCGCCTCTCCCCTCCTGAAGTAGGAAGTAGGTGAAGGGGATATGGGGGGGGGGGGGGGTGCCAGGAGACAGGGAGGGAGGCAGAGAAAGATTGGTTGCCTTGCGGGGTACATCTCTTTGTTGTGTAAATGGGCGCAGGGCTTTTATTTGTCTCTGCTTAACACATGGGCGCAGGTGCACTATGTGACTCATAACAGTAGAATCAAAGCAGTACAATCCTGAGTGGAATAAGTAGAGGAGCTAATGCAGCTTCTTCTTCTTCTGTCACTCTGTGTGGAGAAGACGAGGCCTGGATGTTGGAGGAGTTAGTCTCTGATCCCAAGACAGAGCCAAGACTTTAACAGGGAAAAGGGGGCTGTTTTTCTCTTATTTCCTCTGGTTGCAGGGAAAGGTAAAGAGAGAGAGCCTGTGGAATGGGTGGTGTGTGGGGATGGAGGTTGAGTAGGCGGTGATGGAGGGCTGGTCTGGAGGCTTTTAGAAGGTGTTGTATGGTCCTGGTGGGAGGCGAGGGCGAGGAGATGGAGGGGATATGAGCTGCCATAGCTTGTCCTGCAACTGGTTATAGGTGTTTAGAGGTTATTTACTGGCTGGTAGGAGGTGTGTGTATGTGTGTGTGTGTGTGTGTGTGTGTGTGTGTGTGTGCGTGTGCGTGTGCGCGTGCGTGTACAGGGGCTATCTGCAGGGACCTGCAGGCTGGTGTGGGCGGCAGACAGCGGTGGTGGAGTTTAGGAGTGTCGAGGGCACAGGCCCACCTGGAGCAGAGCAGGGTTGCCGGGGGCAGCTGTGCTGTGACATGCCGGGTGAGGAGCCTGCAGTGTACCTGTAATGCAGAAATGCAGCTGGATGCAGATGCTGCTGAAAGGCTTTTGCTTGTGTAAGCACCCAGGCTTCACCAGAGGCCTGAAGAGCTGCTTGATAAACAAAATGAACACAATGCTTCATATCATTATGTCCCCTACTGGGAATTCTCTTTTATTTATTTATTTGTTTCAAACTATTTTTACTTTTTTCATCCTCACCTAAAAATGGTTGAGGAGTTTAGATTTGAAGAGCGGTGTGTTTTTAATGAGCGGCTGATGTGTGTATATATGATGTGTGTATATGTAAGATTTATATTGCAATCATAATATTTATGGGAGCACATCCTCTGTGCATTTAGGTTGTTCCCCTGCAGTATATACCAGGATGTGGAGGCCATCAGGGAGAGCCAGCCAGCTGCTGATTGCAAACATTCACATGTTTATACGCCAATCTCATCTCACATACACACTTTTTCCTTAACCCACTTTTGCAGTTCATTTTACGTACATACTCCTTTTAGGGGACAGGAGCTACTGTACGGATGTAGGATCTTAATTTGATTACTCTTTTGTTACTGTGAATTTTCCTGCACAGCAGGAAATGCAAACTTGTAGTGTTTAAAGTCATGTTTAAAAAGTCTGAAGTTTGTAATTTCCACTTTAAAATGTCAGACTTGAATTGCCCTAACGAAAAATGTATCAACCCCTACAAAACGGTTCCATACATTTTTATCCACATAATAATTCACATTTCCTCTTGCTGCAGGATTATTATTGTATTATTCTGGCTCAAAGGAAGATCCTACATATGTAGGTGTGTCACCAACTTTATCAGCCTGATAAGCACCATTTCCCTCTGAACAGTAGATCAATAGATAAACTGTGTACATAGTAAAATACAAATGAAGTGAGTAATGTGGCACGAACATGATGTAGTACAGGGATCATCAACTAGACTCAGTCGTTGGTCAGGGGGCCGGAACTAGATAGGAACCAGGCTCTGAGGGGTGGACAGTCCTCTTCTGGCCCAAGCAGATATAACATTTGACTAAAACATAATCATTTCAAAGTATTTTGTGTATTGGGGAACCCTGATGTAGTGTATATGTGCACTGGAGTCCACTATTCCCAATTCAAACACATTATTTACTGCTTCTGATATTTATAGTAAATGTAGATCATGAATCCAGTACAATGCACACAAACACAAGGTCCTTGCAGATGATCAGAGGTTGACTGTATCAGTCTTAAGTCTTGTAAGGCTGACTTCATGATACAGTGGGCTGACTGTGGTCATAGATAGATGTATCACTTTGTAAACTGAGCATCGCTCTGAGTGAAGACATAACGGGCTATCATTGGATGGACAGCAT
Source organism: Oncorhynchus clarkii lewisi (assembly GCF_045791955.1). Lineage (NCBI taxonomy): Eukaryota > Metazoa > Chordata > Actinopteri > Salmoniformes > Salmonidae > Oncorhynchus > Oncorhynchus clarkii. The sequence continues at coordinate 18,665,058 of NC_092172.1, read as the reverse complement.
GCTGCGGAGCAGGGTTGCTGACGGGCAGCTGTACGGGCACCTGCGTTAAGGGTCCGTCTGACAGGAGGACAGAGGAGAGAGACACGCCGCGGCGGCAGCTCTGTGGCTCGTGGGGAAAAGCTGTATCTTGTAGGATATTCATGTGTAGCTGGGAGGCCATTGCTGGTGTGTGTGTAAATAGCCAGGCTTTTTTTATCACTGGCACAACGGCTTGATGTGACACTTCCTCCTTGGCTGTGGTGATGCTAGTCTGGAGGAGGGAAAGAAAGAAAGTGGCGGGAGAGGGAGGTGGTGGGGGAGAGAATCAACTCCCTTCAGGGACTTTTGCTAGCGAGAACCCTGGCTGTGAATGACAAAAAAGATTGTAATTTGCTTTTGACAGATCACTCAGACACCCTTGTTTCTGAGAGACTTTCACTTAGCAGGGAAACAGGGACTAGAAGAAAGGAAGTCTGCTCTGCTCCGGGCTCTGAGACTAAGACCCAGGATTTTGCCTCACAGTGGTCGGGTGAATGACACACAGAGGTTATCTCCTTTGTGTGTGTGTGTGTGTGTGTGTGTGTGTGTGTGTGTGTGTGTGTGTGTGTGTGTGTGTGTGTTTAGCTGAACTCAGAGAGACTACAGCCCCCTTTCATCGATGCAGCTACATGTATTTTGACTAGACAGCCATCTGCAGGCAGAGCAGGATGGTGCAGGAAGCAGAGCTCATTTTGGCTTCTCTTTGAACCAGGGCAGGTCAGGACTTGGCAGAGGGCAGCTCTTGTGAGTAGACGTGCCTTTGGATGAAACGCGTCAGCAAAGCCTTCTGCAAATACAGCCAAACAATCATTGTTTGATGTGGCCCTTTCATGTAGGCACAGTTGTATCGTCTCAAGTGATCTGGATTTCCTTGTTGTCTGGCTGTTTCACAGCATCAGATGACTTACCAGACAACATTTGTCATGTACTGTACCTTTTTTTTTATTAAGCATTTATTTGAATTTCTCTCTTTTTTAATTCAAGAAGGATTTTAAGAGTATGGTCATTGTGACATAGCTGACAAGACTTTCTATGCTCATGGAATGTGGGTTGACATGGTTCATTTCATTTTCTAAAATCAATTCTAGAATATTTATAGTACTAAACAGAACAGGACTGTCTTTCTGTCTACCTCTGCCTCCTGGCAACAGACCAGCTCCCATCCATCTCTGGGTTGGCATGATGCCCATTATCTCAACACCCTGCCCGTCCTATCAGGTCAGCAGGTCAGAGTCAGACCACCAGGGGGCAGTGTGCCAGGCTCTGCCGCTCTGCTCTGACCCCAGTCTGAAGACCCTATGGAGATGAGCTCATCAGATGGCTGATTAGATAGATGCCCCTCGTTTGACTGGGATGATCCTGAACAGAGATCCCCACCCCCCCCCCCCCCCTCCCCAGGGCCTTGCCTTGGTGTGTTTATCCGTCTTTGGGTTGCTCAGATTTACCAATGACATGAGAGGTGGAGATAAAGGAGAAGGCCAACAACTACAGAGGTCCTGGCTGCTTTCATCTAAAGGAGAGAAACAGAGTTAAAAAAAACATGAAGCAGAAATGAATGCACACATTAAAGTCATTACTCACATTTCGGCCTGTAGTAAATTATTTATGTAGGGCCTGGCTGCGTGAGTGCACCACATTAATGCAGGCCTTGGTTTTAGACTGCTTCCTGGCAGGCTTGGCACGGTGCTCTGTCAACAATCACTAATGATTAGGTTAATAGAGTGTGTTAGTTGGAGGTCGTTTAACTCTAAACCACACCAGAGTGGCCAGTGGGGTATATTACAAAGCAACTCAACAACCAAAAACGCATATCTAAGTTTATCCTTCTTAATGAACCAGAAAATCAATAGTTATTCCTAGTTGTTTATCAAAGTTAGCTGGCTAACTCATTGATCCTGCTTTGTAGTATACCCTCTGGTCTAAGGGAGTGTCAACAGGTGAAACTCACGTTATAGGCTGTATCTGCAGACCCAGTTGTAGGTCAGTTACCCCCCTAATGCAGTGGAGGGTTTCCTCAGAGTGTGTAAGTCAGAGCCATGTCAGGGCGCTTTGTTTGGATTGGTCCTTCTTGGGTGCCTGGTTGTGCATTGGACCAGTGAAAGACTAGAGGACACTGGCAAGAACACTGACCTACTGTACTAGGCTGAACTGGATAGAGAGGCTCAGTCTTAATGTCGTGGCTCAGAGATAGCCTCCTTCCATCCAGCAGCTTTATTCGTGCGTATTGGATCGCTGTGTTTGTGTAGTACACATTGCCGTTGTCGTGACACCCTTTATATTAATACAATTCATTGGTTCCAGAGTCGTGTTTGATGACTGAGAACAAACAAAGAGACAAGGAAGGAATTCGATGTGATGTCGCTATGGCGCTAGAGCAGTGTCCTATCACTAAATAACTTTATGAACAGTTGTTTGGGGGATGGAGGTTTGTATGTCTGGGAGGATTTGGATGACAAAGGGCAGAGTTGATGAAAGGGAGTTGGGTGGAGTGTTATTTTGTGGTTCAGATCATATTTGGATGGGAGAGAGAGAGGGTCTGTGTTCCAGCCTATGTTGAATGAACTCACAGAGGTGTAGGGGTGTACTGAAAAAGACCATATGAGGCATGTCTGTGGACTGGAGATCCATGTTAACTCTGGGGAGGGTAGGGTGTCTGTCTGTCTGTCTCTCTGTGTCTGTCTCTCTGTGTGTCTGTGTGTGTCTCTGTATGTCGGTCTGTCTCTCTGTGTACGTGTGTGTGTGTATCTCCTATGTCAGGTCAACCAGTCAGCCAGGCCAGGAGTGGCTCAGCCAGGATTACCTATAGCTAGCTACATGTACGTATGTCTGGCAGAAGCAGCACTAGAGGAAGTGTATGTTGACTCAGTCACACAGAATGAGTGCTTTATAAATAACCCTAAAGCACCTTTCTGCTTCATACACACATGCAAAGTGTTAGGGAAATATGGTCAGGGGGGAGTTGGAAGAGGAGGAAACGTGTCTGTCGTTAGAGATTCAGCAGTTAGAGATACTCTAACATCTCAAACTGAAGCAGAGCCAGTAGCACTGCACGGTATGCCTGCTCTGGAACAGCCTACAGATGACAAAATGCCTGTTCTGTGCTGATTTATGCAGTTGTAAATCATTAGAGTTCATGTGTAATATATGTGTAATTAAGTCAAGGCAAAGCTTTGTGTTATGAACGTCTTGTGGGGTTTTGAGCAGATTAAGAACCCCCCTCAGCAACCCCGCTCCCCCCGAATAAAAACCAGAGCTTCTTACAGGAAACAATCCCCCCATCCAGTCTTATGACATCATGGCTAAATCCATGCGTGAGATGGAGGTGACCTCAGTGGGTGGATTTGCGGTGGATCTTTTTTAACACCCAAACAATTCCCAGGGAAAAAAGCATGGCCAGTGGCTCAAATGTGATTAGAGGGGGGAGTTGTGTGGACAGGTGCATGGCTGGGTGGCTGCCAGTGAGGTAACACTTGGCTCACTTTGACACAGATGCAGACTGGTCCTGTTTCTTGGTGGCTGATGGGTCAGGTGCCGGGCCTGGGCCCAGGTTCAATGTTGATGAAGTGATAGAGGGTGGTGGTCCTGGCTCTGTCTGAAGACAATTGGTGTTTAGGATGAGATCTGACATGGTTCAGTTGCTCAGGAAATGAAGTATGACAACGTGGGCATCTTCTCGCTAATACAGCTAATATCTGTTTGTCTGTTAGATGATTGCAAAGTGTCCCTGTGCCTGCAGCTACATGTTGTATGCTGTGTTTGTGAGTAGTAGTAATGCGTCTGCTTTTATCAATGTTGAGTCCATCTCTCTTTACTCATTCTCTTTGAGCTTTCATGTGTTTTTTTCTCAGCCCGGCCTTCTGTATCTGGACCCGTTTTTGGACCCTTGGAACGCACATTTTCCTTAAAGCATCAACTTGAAACGGGTCCAGATATAAAGTGGTACCAGCATGTGGACCCCAGTGCCTTGGAAGAGTTTAAAAGAATCTGAGAAGAAAGAGGAATACATAATAATAGTACTGAAGGAAAAACATAATAAAGCCTGGTTTTCTTTTGGAAAGGAGTCTTTCATCTTTCTATAACAATAATGCTCTCAATGAGAGCACAGGACTGTGTTTAGTCCAGGAAGCTTCCACTGGCAGACATGAAAGGCTCCAGGGAGGCTGGATGGAGTGGGCTTTAAAGGCTCTGTACGGCACACGGGTCAGTCCTCACCTCTCGCCTCGCTCTTCCTCCTCTTCCCTTTCTCCTCCTCTCCTCTTTCTCCTCCTTCAATGGAGGCCGACATGGAACAGCAGAGCGGTCTGAGAGTGACAGACAGTGAAATGAAATGGCTGTGGCTGTTTTGGTTGTACCCCTCTGCTTCCCCCTGGCCTGTGGTGTACGTCTGAGCTTGAGGCCCCCGGGGGTTTAGGAAATGGAGCATCACAGTTCTGTTGCCTGTCTGACGTCAAGGCCCGGCCCCTCTGCAGCTGTGGCGTGTGTTCAACAACTCTCTCTGTTTACAGTCACCGTCATGAACAAGGGGGTTCATTCTGACTATAGGGAAAGTCTAATTGTTATGGAAGCACACAGTATACATTAACATTCTCACTAAGACGTTCTACAACATTACAAACCTTTCTTTCTCCTTCTCCCTGTCTGTTTTTATGACTCTGGGTATTCTGCCTAAGAAAAATAATCCAAATTTAATTTGAGGTCTTATTTTTCCTTCCTTTTTTCTTTTCCTTGTTGAGAGTCCACTTTCCCATATTGGTTGTTAATTGGCATAATGTTAAGTGTGGGAACAGGTTCAGCTCCTGTCCAGATGGTTGTGTAGAAACCCTATCCCTTCATGTTACCTCACTGCTAGCGGACTAATTCAGTTATTACAAAAACAACAGATTAGCCCGCTCAGGATTAAAACCTGTGTGGGAGAGCTTGTTTATTGCAGTTATTTACTCAGTAATTAGTTTGCTTTTGAATAACATAAATTAGTGATATCGTGCCCAAAGCTAAATAGTTTTAGTTCAATCTCCCCTGCAGAAAATGTAAATGTTTATTTTTGGGAGTTACCATTTTTTTTCTCCTCTTTCTAAATCAACTCAAGCATTTGTTTTCTGTCCCACCTCCTCGCTTTATCCCCCCTCCCTCCGGTTTGCCTCCCCTCCCCCAATCTGCTTTCCTCTTTGCCTCAGCACTTATGAGGCTCAAGGGGAAGAACCATTTCAGCCCCTCCCCTTCTCTCAACCACCCCCTAACACTGCGGCGAATGGTTCAGCCCTGTTTTGCATAAGTTTCCTCTGAGTAGATCCATGTGTGAAGGGCCAGCCCAGGACTGAAAGAATTAGTCCCTTTTTAACGGGTTCGATGTATGTCTAGGGAGAAGGCTTGTGTGCTGCTGCTGCCGTGCTCTGAAACAGTACACTTGCTCCAGTCATCAGTATAATAGCCGAAGCTATCATGTATTGCGCCTACCCTGTCCCTGGAATGGGCAGCAACTCCTTAATGTATTACTACAACGGGAAATCGGTGAGTTCTGTCTGCGGGAGAAAGAGAGGGAGTGTGTGTGTGTGTGTGTGTGTGTGTGTGTGTGTGTGTGTGTGTGTGTGTGTGTGTGTGTGTGTGTGTGTGTGTGTGTGTGTGTGTGTGTGTGTGTGTGTGTGTGTGTGTGTGTGTGTGTGTGTGTGTGTGTGTGTGTGTGTGTGTGTGTGTGTGTGTGTGTGTGTGTGTGTGTGTGTGTGTCCAGAATATTGGGTTGTCCGGCTGCACAGGATGTTTCTCGGCTCTAGAGTTTATCACTCCTCTCTGCTTTACTCTCTCTCTCCCTTTCTCCCTGCCCTTCTCTCTCTTTCTGTCTCTCTCTCTCTCCTCTTCCCTCTCTCCTCTGTGGACTGATTTTCCGTTGCCTCAGTTACAGCTGTGTGACAGTACCATTTGTTTTTCTTTGCAGTTCAAATAGAGGACTTACTTCATTTCTTTCTCAATATGTTCCAGACATGTTATAGCCTGAATCTGTTAGATGGTTCACTTCCTTTTATTAGCTAACCATGTATGTCAAAACTTAAGCTTAATTTCAGCACAGACTTCTCTATTAGAGATAAAGCAGAATATAAGCAAGGCACATCAATTGTATATAAGTAGGAACAAAACTCAATATGTGGATGTGTGTGGTTGAAAAAAGTCTAACACGTTTTTTCCTCTCACCTCTGTTTGTAGTCAGATAGACTGAAAATATCGTTTTTTTTTAGCTGTGAATGTATTTTTACTGGCTGGTTGGTTCAGCACTGGGACTGGGTTGAAATAATAACATGTGGGAGTCTGGGAATGATTAAGGAAAAGAGGCTGCCTGTTGAGGTTAGACTTTCCTGTTTGTAGATTGAGCTCTGAGCACCAGCGTTGCTGTTATTCCATCTGTTTTTAATCACATCGGCATTCTGGACTCTACAGGGAGCCTAATGTGATTCCTGGATTGCTCAGTAAAAAACTCTTTGATTTCTGTGTTCCTGCAAAAACTTTATTTTTTGTGTGTATGTTGGAGAGTGTGTAGTGTGCGTGTGTGTGGTTGCGTGCATTTGTGTTTCGGTTTACCTGCCTCGGAGCTAAATTGAGTTTCCTCAGATGCTTGCAGTAATTGTGTCACAGGTGTAAAAGTCTCACTGGCACTGCTGCTGAATAAGAGATGAGCAGAGAAAAGTCTCTTCCTGTTTCTCAGCTCCTCTCCAGAGAGCAAAAACACTGAAACACCCAGTCAGCTCCATCCAGAAAGAGAACTCCACCTTTCAGAGTCAAGGTCTCACTGGACCTCATTCTCTGATTTTAGAAACCAGGAAGTTGAACATTTCTATACCATTGTGAGATTCACTTTTATGAGGTCAACATGTTCAGGCTCGTGTTTTAGCCTTCCTCATACCCCATTAGGACAATGCCCTTTGTTCCTACAGCACCACAGATCACTTGATCTTTTTATATTATGTATTACCAGGAATGTCTTACAGGCCGGCAGAGGGAGAAAATTGGGAACGTGTGGGCAGCATGGGTCAACTTTATGATCCAAAGCAGTCGATAAATAACCAACCAATACCAAGCTCTTTATCTTCTCTTCATCGGAGGAGAGATAAATCGTGTTTACTGTGAGCATCAACAAAACTCACATTTACTTGTTGGAGTTTTGAGAGTGATTATTGTTCTTATGGTAAGAGCCTTAAAGTCTTTGATTTCTGTGTTTTATGGCGTATGAAGTGTTTTATTTCCGTTGTTTCCTCCAGTTCCATAGAAAATGAGTAACCCAAGCTTTGGAGAATTCAGATATTTGGGAGGATTTGGTGGGTGGAGTGTGTTTTTCTAAGGTGTGGCCTTTCCTGTCTAATATCCCTCAAGTGCACTGAGGACTGGACCAAGGAGGCATCCAGTAAATGACTGTTTTTCTTCCCAGCTCAGGAAATATGGAATAAGTGTTTACAGCACAAGATAACATCAGGTTTTGCCTCAGAGTTTAAAATGTATGTTGACAGCTTCCCACGTATATAACACCTGATATCACCTCATTTATCAGAGTGCAGTTGGTCTTTGAAAATGGTGTTTCTTGAGACCTAAATCTTGGAGTTTTTAAGCATCAACAGCTTGAGGCTTGAGATGTCTCTGTTAAAGGGTTGCCTGGTACCAGGCTGCAGCGCTCAACATGCCCCATCAGGAAGGTGGTTCTGGGGCTGTGTAGCAGGGGACCATTGTGTTGGAGCTGCGTGTGTGCCTTTTAGCCTCTATAAGTGTGTTAGATTTAGACTTGAAAAGAAAGGCCCTCGGGCATGGTTTGGTTCCACATAGTGACGTGCAGAGACAGGATACTGTGTTGACACCAGCAGCCCATTGCTTTCAGCTGTTCTCTTTTGTGAGTTTTTACTGCGGTGATCATTTATTTTTAAGAGGTTATTTTTGCCGTCGTCATTTGGTGTATCCATATGTTGACAGTTTTAATGTTTTTTTTCATGTGCTGTTTTGATTGGTGTGGTGTTGAGATCAAAGGCGGGTGCTGTAGGCTGGTGATGTGTGGAAAGGTGTGGAGGGACTCATCAGCCCTCTCAGATCAGCCACAGAGAGACGAGAGAGTTGCAGAACGAAGCTCTGCCAAGAACCTACTGTCCCCATTCTCTCCAATCTGACAGTGAAATCTGATGCTTGTTGATATTAAGTCAAACATGAGTAAGCTCAGTGTATGAACCACAAACCCTGAATTAATGATTGCTTATGGATTATGATGGCTACAGATATTCTTAAATTAAACGTGATGCGGAAAATATACAGAAACTAAACACCCAAACTCCAACAACTGTGCTGGCCCTGCTGGCCCGGGCTCTGAGTGATGTCTCTTTAATTCATGTGGTAGTAAAAGGAAATCCAGGCGGGCCCTCTCCTCCAGAGGCAAGGGGAATGAGGCGCCCGGTGTTTGGGTGTTTTATTAATGCCTTGACTGGCTAGCCCAGTGTGAAGAGGACAATTAGCATCATCCAAAGCCATATGCTGCCCATTGAGGCTCAGACTGGGACAAAGCCAGGGCTCCTGTGTGAGGCTAACCTGGAATCACCACGGGAGTCCCCACACCCTGGGTCACATGTGCGAGCCAGAGGAGCCAAGAGATCCTCTCCCCTCCCTGCTAAACGACATGTACACAGGGTGCTGGAGTTACACACACAGCTAATCACATGCTCACACACACTGCTTGCTCAGCAAGACCCCGTGGCCCTGAGTGTTGGCTAAGCTGACTGACTGATATGTCGTTCACGTGTGTGTGTGTGTGTGTGTGTATGTGCGTGTCTTTCTCTTGACGTACGTAGTAAAGTGATGACGAATGAAGTTGAGGTTGTGTCTCATAAATAAGATGATTATTCTTTAGTAGGACAGCAAAACATTCTCTCCAAGCCCACTGACACATCTTGTTGCATTAGGAAGCAAACTTTGAAGTTCTTGAAGGGCTTTGTTCACACAAACAGATGAGTATGCCATTAGGTCATTAAAAAAATAATTTATGTTGCTGGTGACTAGAGGATGGGTGGGGGAGGGCTGGGTGGCAGGTCTGGTAGTGATTTGTGCTGCATGGTGATGGTGTTAAGGTTGAGGGACCGGCCCTCTTTGTGGCGTGGTGAGTTCACTAGCTCTCGCTCCCTCCATCTGGAGTGGATGAAGTCAGAGACCACATCACTAATGTTTGGCCTCACGACTCTTTGATCCTCCCACCCAGCCTGGCACAGCCACAGCTGCACAACAGCCCTCTGTGCCTCGCCGCTCATCCCCTCCCTCGATCCCTCGCAGCTCACAGCCAGGTAGCAAAATGAAGAAAAGCACAGGCCCCATATTTGATTTTCTGATTTGATTTCTGTTTCTTTGGCGAGCTGCAATTTGCAGTGTTTATATGGAAGTGTGTGTGCTGGTGTCATTATAGTTCCATTAAGAGCTGAGACAATGTGAAATGCAAACACCCCCTAAAAATCCAGTCCTCCCTCCACAAGCCTTCCAAATGAGCCCAGCTGCCACACCACTGGCTTCTTAAACTGACACAGCTCAGTTCGTTCACTACATTCATTAAAGTAGACATGAATCTGGCTTCAACATACAAAGCTACTTTACAAATGACAGTCGTGTGAGGAATAGGGACAAATTTAGGCGAAGGTACTCGTTTGCATCTAATGATGGTTAATGAAGTCGTCCTTAATGCACTGGCTTTAGATTGTGATCAACCCACCAGGCAGGGTGGTGGGGCATTAGAGTTGTTCCTCTTCAACATCATCCTAATAACTCAACCAAATCATCATCATTATGCTCCTGCCACATACAGAGAACAGTCACAAGTTACATCTTTGAGGATAATGACTTTGACAAAACGCTAGACTGCCCTATGCACCTGCTGTTGTTATTCATGTTAATAATGTCTGTTTTCTTTTGGCAGGTGTATGCCCCTTCTCCCAACACAGAAGACTTCAACAGAGATTCTCCCTCCTACTCATCTCCCAAACCCCCCAGCAGTATGTTTGCAACCACTTTCTTTGGTAAGTGATTCTGACTTAAGACAGTCTCTGTCATGGAGTCTAAAGAAGCCAGTGTCATCTGTTTGTGCAATCTGATGCGCTGTCTTTATCCATTTATTCTCCTGCCTCTTGATGGACAGTGGACCCATGAGAAAATATTTCTGGACAAACATCCTAACATCACACTCAGTTACTCTCTCTGTAGTCACTCTCTCTGATGTCGCTAAACAGTTTCAAATGTTCAGCTCGATTTAGCCATTTCTTTCTTCTGGTAGACAGTATTTCACTGAGCCTGGTCTCAGAGTCGCTGGTCTTTGAAGGGATCGGGTTGGTTTCTGTTAGCCAAGGGAGGCTTAGTGTTATCTCAGCTGTGTCCAGGACAGGGCTTGTGTTTCAGTCCTAAGACCAGACTGGGGGAGTGAACAACCCCCTTGTGTGATCCAGCGACTCAGCAGAGAGGAGGGTGACTGTCCTCTGTGGAAAGGTCTCTCTGGGCTCTCATAATCAAGCTGTGTGTTGTGGTTTGCTGTTGTGGTTTGCTTCACGGCGGTTCAGGCATATTGAATTTTATGTAAACTTGACTTTGATTATTAAACTAAAGCCATTAAAACGTCTTTGCTCCCTTCTGGAATCAAATCCAGGATGTCTCTTCAATTGGATGATCATTTTGTTACATTAGTTGTTATACTGTAAAGAATAGGGATGAAACTCAAAAAAGATCCATTTCAACTCAACTCTTGTTTGTTGTCATTAGATGGGACCCACAACTCTTCTGATCCGTGGAATTCCTCCAATGGGATCAACCAGCCTAGTTATGGAGGAATGCTGGGAGGATCTTCATCTCACATGCCGCAGTCAGGAAATTACGTCAACATGCACTCACATGACCGCCAGGTAAGCAACCCAGCTAGTGATGTACGCACATACTGTAAGTGATGTCTCAATGTCTCCCCTACCTATTCTTAGACAGTCTACCTCCTCCCTGTTAAGCTCTATTGCCCCATTCTCATAAAACATTTGGCTTGCATTGGTTTCAATTGAATATTTGTGGTGTGCAATATTGCCCACCCTGCCTACAGAAAAAGTCCAGCTAGGGGAAACACTGTGACGGATGCGTATTCAGCCTCCATGTCCTGTTCTGCCCCATCAGAGCACATCCCCTCCTCTCTGCTGAGCCCGTAGTGATGTTGCTGTCTGGGCAGTATCTGTGTAAGACACGGCTGACCTCCCCTATCAGTGTTTCATCTGCTCTGTCTGCCCACTGTGTCTCACTGGGACTCACAGGGAGCCTGCAGCTGCTGCCCAACCAAAGTCCTCTGTCTGTCTGGGCTCCACATTCATATAACCTCTCTTTTATCAAGTGATATTTTTTCACCACGCACAATGCTATTCTTACCACTGAACAAGTGTATGCACACACAATATTGCATTGTCCTGATGAACAAGTGTTTTGTCCTCCTTCTCTTTCAGAATTACCCTCCACACTCTGTGTCGCCGACAGACATCCATGCCAGTCTTCCTCCAATGTCCAGCTTCCACCGCAGCAACGCCAGCACTTCACCATTCGTTAACCCAACACACAACCCGCCTGTCAACACCACCGACGGGGTCATGGGTACGGCGAATATTTGGTTGATCTACTCTTAAATATCAATATCAATAAATTCCTACAATGATGTTCTCTTCTTTAATCTATGCTCTGTGTTATAAATGTCCTCTCCTTGTTTCTGTAGTTGCTGCAAATCGAGGGAATGCCTCTGGAAGCCAGCAGACTGGAGATGCACTGGGCAAAGCCTTGGCTTCGGTGAGTACAGCCCACCCCTGTTCTCCTCCGGGGAAATGGGAAAGCCTCAAAAGAGATTTAGATAGAAACCATGTTACAAATCCATAGAGGTTGTTTGTTGGGAAAAAAAAAACTATTGGTTTACTTGTAAATGGAGGCACAATCCATGCAGCACTTAAAATTGCACTCTCTCCCTCTGAATGGCAATTTGATTGAGGCGTTAGGCTTACATGGATGGTTAGGAATCCTCCGTGGATATCCCCTCTAGGTTGGTCCCCTCTCTGGATGTGAATCCTGTTTTCTTGACTACAGTACCTTCTCCACTCACTTTAATATCAAAGATGTTTTTTATTTCTGTGTTAAACTGAGATGGTGCATTATATTTATGGCTCTCTTCAGTCTGTAAAGGAAGTGACCTCGGTGGTCACGATGGGTATTAAGTGCTATAGTGAATGCTGATTAAATAAGCCCAGAGGGATGTGTGTGCAGTTGTTTTTGTGCCTAAGCCTGGATAATTATAGACTTAATCTCTGAGTATACAAGAAGGAAATTGTAAAAAAAAAAATGTTTAAAAAAACCCTCACCCGTTTGAATAATCCAACCCTGGTATTTGTTCCATTTTTGATCATGTCTCCCTGCACGTTTGACACACAGTAACTCATAAACCTTTGTGCTACTGAGGATGAATATGTCCTCCGTCCAGTTAGAGCCCTCTTGGTTTCCACAGCCACAGAACCTCACAGAGAGCTCTTCTGTCTCTCCTCTTACTGATTATTTCTCATTTTAGTAGCGTTAAGATTTCCCTTCACTGGAACTGAGGGGCCTAACCCGAACCATGAAAAACAGCCCCAGATCATTATTCCTCCTCCACCAAACTTTACAGTTGGCACTGTGCATTGGGGCAGGTAGCGTTCTCCTAGCATCCGCCAAACTCAGATTAGTCTGTTTGACTGCCAGATGGTGAAGCAGGATTCATCACTCCAGAGTTCCCACTGCTCCAGAGTCCAATGGTGGAAAGCTTTACACCACTCCAGGCGACACTTCCCGACGAACAGTTCTTGTGCTGATGTTGCTTCCAGAGGCAATTTGGAACTCGGTAGTGAGTGTTGCAACCGAGGACAAACTATTTTTACGCACTCGACGATCCCGTTCTGTGAGCTCGTGTGACCTAGCATTTCGCGGCTGAGCCGTTGTTGCTCCTAGACTTTTCCACTTCACAATAACAGCACTTACAGTTGACTGTGGCAGTTCTTGCAGGGCAGACATTTTACAAACTGACTTGTTGGAAAGGTGGCATCCTATGACTGTGCCACGTTGAAAGTCACTGAGCTCATCAGTAAGGACTTTCTACTGCCAATGTTTGTCTATGGAGATTGCATGGCTGTGTGCTTGATTTTATACACCTGTCAGAAACGGGTGAGGCTGAAATAGCCGAATCCACTAATTTGTCGGAGAGTCCACATAATTTTGTCCATATAGTGTATCTCACCTCAGAGGAATAAAACCCACCATAGTTTTTATTCCTAGTAAAAAGTGAGAGAAGTAGGATGTATAAAAGCGTAGTGGGTTTACATTTGGGAAGTGCTATGGCTTAGTGGTGCGCACCCGAAAGAGAAAAGTGTGTGTGAGGGTGTATGATAATCACAAATTAAGTATTTTTGTATTCGTAGACTCAATTCTATTAGCATTACAAAGCTGCAGTGAAATGGACACTGTTGGGCTGGGTGAGACGAGGGGTGGGGAGGCCAGGGGGAGCGAAGGGGGTTCCTAACTGCTGTGGCTCAACTCTGCGGGCCGCCCTTTGTGGGCCTTTTGTTCTCCGGCCTTTTAAACGGGCCGTGCTTATTGGCCCCCGCTGCCCGGGGGAGCGTGACCGATGAGGAGGCGGAGCCTCATTTGTTGTTGGTAAAATTAGTCGTGTTGCAGTTTGAATACAGCAGGAGTAGCCCGGGACCAGAAGAATGGCCCGTTGTATATTGCAGGGTCAGGAGTCACGGCTATAGACGGCCTGCTTTAGAAAGAGAAGAGATATTGGCTAATTCGTTTTGAGTCCCATTGATTTGAGACATACACTTGTGATCACAGTTGATGGTCATTACTTCTCAACAGGATTGAGTGTCTCAGGGTAAAGATACTGAACAGTGACAAATGCTTTTGACTGAGAAATGTGATTTTAAAAGAATAGAGAAGAAGAAGCGGGTATAAATCCCCACAGGGAAAAACATCTCTTTTGGTACACGGAGTGACATGCAATAGCCAAACCATTTGGACTTCCAAAAGTTGATTGAAACACAAAAGCTTGGTGATCAAGCTTAAAAGAGAAGATGATTAATAACGGCATTCCATTGTGTTTACTGAAGTGAAACGGTTTCCTATGAGTAGGATGTGATGTTTACTTGCAGGACTGAGAAATCCTTCTGGATCTACTGCTTCTGCTAATTAATGGGAATCAAACCTCTAATACCCTGGTTTACTGGGAGACACTTTCCATTATGGCACAAACTATCCTCTTAAAGGGAACAAATCAGGGATGTGTTGTCTGCTTTAATCCAGCATTTCTCTAAACAAATGAAATCCCTGTGAAAGTTTTAGAGATGTAATCTGTGTGCTTCAGAATCACATCATCCTCTCTCTTTCTCTTTATTTTTCTCTCTCTCTTTCTCTCTCTCTCTCTCTTTCCCTCTCTCTATCTCTTTCTCTCTTTCTCTTTTGCTATCTCTCTCTCTCTCTCTTTCTCTCTCTCTCCCATTCTCTCTCGCTCTTATTGTCATGTTGCCCTAAAAACCTCATTGACCCAAGCTTAACATTCCCCACAAACACAGTGGAAGGCTGTACATGCTACAGTATGGTAAAAGAGGTCTTCTGCCAGTTCAGGGCGTGGTCTAGCATGGAGAGGTGCGGTGGTGCAGCTCATTCAGGATAACCCCCTCCGCTCCATCACTATTGGGGGATTAATGCTGGCCTTTGTATCTCTCCCTGTCTATGGCTCCACCCTGGGTTTATACTGGAGTTATATAGTACCATGTTAGAAAGATATTAATGGGATCTAGGGCAGATTTTAGTCCACTTTAGCTTTAAAGGATTTCAACCGCTTTGTTCCTGTTTCCCCCCCAGAGTAAAGACGTTGACTTTCTCCTCTAATAGTGTATCAGCCATATTACTGTAGATACAGTATTTGTATGATATTATCTATGTTGTGGCTAGTGGGGGAGATGTAAATAAAACAACACTAAGCAGAGTTAGAGGAGGGCACCGGACTGGTCAGAGCCTTCAGGTGTCGCAGTGAATATGGTTTGCGGTACCTTTTTTTATGCTTTCACTGAAGCCACTGCTCACCGTTAAAGACCCATATGTATGCTCTGAACATTTTTATGGGCTCCCTGGTTGGAAAATCCCCAGAATTGATGAGCCAATTTCGGCCGTGCGCCCGCTGAAGGATGGTGACACAGGCTATAAAAAGTATGGGGAAACGATAGGTTGTGATTTTAAAGAGCTGCATGTTCTACCTTACTGACGGATCTCTCTCTTTCTCCCTCCTTCTGTCATCCCCCTCACTCTCTTTCCCTCCGTTCCTCTCCCCCTTCCCCTCTCTCTCTCCCCTCTCTCTCCACAGATTTACTCACCTGACCACACCAGCAGTAGTTTTCCATCCAACCCCTCCACCCCTGTAGGATCTCCGTCGCCCCTGACTTGCACAGCAGGTGCTGCTGCCTCAGCAGGTACAGTGGTGACCACCGGCGCCCCCTCTGGAAGGGCAGGTGGAACATCAGTCTGCACTCTGATCTACTGCACTATAGCATTATACCAGCCTAAACTAGTCCATGTAAAGATGTGGGTTATTGTTTCCTCAGAGCATTCACACTGCTTCCTCCATAAGGCTCTGTCTTAGTGCTGTAGGTGAACACTGCAAGTGATGTTAATCTCACAATGGTCTTCAAGTGATGTTTATCTCACAATGGTCTTCAAGTGATGTTTATCTCACGATGGTCTTCAAGTGATGTTAATCTCACAATGGTCTTCAAGTGATGTTTATCTCACGATGGTCTTCAAGTGATGTTTATCTCACGATGGTCTTCAAGTGATGTTTATCTCACGATGGTCTTCAAGTGATGTTTATCTCACGATGGTCTTCAAGTGATGTTAATCTCACAATGGTCTTCAAGTGATGTTTATCTCACGATGATCTTCAAGTGATGTTTATCTCACGATGGTCTTCAAGTGATGTTTATCTCACAATGGTCTTCAAGTGATGTTTATCTCACAATGGTCTTCAAGTGATGTTTATCTCACAATGGTCTTCAAGTGATGTTTATCTCACATGGTCTTCAAGTGATGTTTATCTCACAATGGTCTTCAAGTGATGTTTATCTCACAATGGTCTTCAAGTGATGTTTATCTCACGATGGTCTTCAAGTGATGTTTATCTCACGATGGTCTTCAAATGATGTTTATCTCACAATGGTCTTCAAGTGATGTTTATCTCACGATGGTCTTCAAGTGATGTTTATCTCACGATGGTCTTCAAATGATGTTTATCTCACAATGGTCTTCAAGTGATGTTTATCTCACGATGGTCTTCAAGTGATGTTTATCTCACCATGGTCTTCAAGTGATGATTATCTCACGATGGTCTTCAAGTGATGTTTATCTCACAATGGTCTTCAAGTGATGTTTATCTCACAATGGTCTTCAAGTGATGTTTATCTCACGATGGTCTTCAAGTGATGTTTATCTCACGATGGTCTTCAAGTGATGTTTATCTCACGATGGTCTTCAAGTGATGTTTATCTCACGATGGTCTTCAGTCTCTGTGACTTTGACGACATTGCCTCATGGCGACAGCGGATGCAGTTTACCCCAGACAACCCCTAGCTACATAGTGATAAGGAGTCAGCTCTCTTCGGTTGGTGAAAGGAACTAAGAGACTATCTTAGAGTTTGACATCCTCTCCTCTCAGTCACTGTATTCATTCTACCAGATAACCAACCAGATCATTCAGATAATCAATTTCCCTGAAACTGGGTCCATAAGTAGCAGAGCAATGTGCAGGGGACATTTAATAATTGTGAGAGACACTCTGGCAGAGGAGAGAGAGAGAGGAGAGAGAGAGGGGAGGGAGAGAGAAAGAAAGAGAGGGAAATCCCAGCGTGTTGTTTTAGTGGGCAGTTGTGCCGTGTGTGGTGATGTAGTGGCGACAGCTGTCTCCACGTATGCCCCCCTTGTCCTCAGCTGTTGCTCTGGTCTGTGGACAGCTGTTCTCCCCATGGATCGACCGGCCTGCAAAGGGCCTCATTTATCTGCCCGAGGAGCGACAGTGACTCAGCTGATGAGGAGGACTATATCGGCTTCACACAGAGGGATGCCGACCCCTCACGCACCCTCTTTACACCTCAGCCAGCCAGGCCTCAGGGCAGCATGCCCTACATGGGAGGACAGAGGAGGTAGAATGCCAACAACCATTTTGATTTGATCAGTGAAGTTCCTGTCACCTGGAAATTGAGAACTCCAGTTATGTGGGTGTGGAATGTTTTGTTATACAAATGATGAGACAACATGATACCAAGGGCACCAACTTTTGTTACAATGTGAAACAGAGTTTCTCTTTATAATCATCCTCAGTGAATCTACAGTTTCTGTTCAATTTACAAATGCAAAACAAATATTACACATCCATGACTTGCCATATGAATAAACATCTGCCTTTGTCCAAAACCCTTCCCAAAAGTCATAACTTATCCATTTCCAAATCTGTTTACATTAGTTTAATAGAACGCCTCCATAAAAACTCAAGTTAATGTAGCTTAAAAGGGCAACTGGGATGATTGAAAATGTATTTCTTGTTTCATGTTTTGCGATCTAATATCCATTTATTTGTTTGAAGTTTGTTAATTAGAATAGGGGGCATTACATAGGTCAGTTGGGGCATGATTTGGCATGATGTTCAGATTAACCACAAATTGCTCCATCTGTTCATTAGGATTAGCTACTTTCATAACCCAACCAGGCAGGAACAGATATACACCCTGGTGCTGCTCAACTCAACTCTTGCTGGTGTGTTCAATTAGCCCTCTCCTCCACGTGGGGACCAGAGGCCCAGGGAGGCTTAGTTATGAGTACTTCCTGTTTGGTTCGCGCCAGGGAAACACTGAGGTTGAGCAGAGAGGCTCCGTCAATCCCTGTTCCAAAGTTACTTTTAATAGCTTCTTAATTAAAGCCTGGCTTTTCCAGGACCTTTGTGTGGAGAGACTTTCTCTCAGAAGACGACTAATGCTTAGTTTACACTGCTGACGATGAATCAATGGAAAATCCTAAACAGTTCCCCCAGGTCAAGTGGAGATGTAATCCTAGTGTTCGTCAGAAACAAGCTAACTGTTCACTTTGCTCCCTGGGCTATTAGTGATCTCCGATCTTTCTCCCTCAAATACTGAAATACCATTTTAGAGGAGAACAGGGAGAAAATGGGGCCTGCTGTTGGTTTTGACAAACAGCCTAAATGAGAGAATGAGAGGTACGCTAAACAATGTATCCATCTGTAGAGTATGCTACAGTACGTGGGCTGGGTGTTGGTCTCCTGCCACAGTAATGGAGACCAGACGGTATAGTGAGGGCCCATAGCTGGGGCTGGCTCACTAACACAGCCCAGTATAAATAACCTGGGAGGTTTCCTCGTTGTCACAATCGATTAAGGAGACTTGAACTGTTCTCATGTGCACACAACAGGCTTGGTGTAATGCATTACCTCCTGGTGCACTGTTGTTTGTTAGTTGGAATATTTCAGACAACATTGGCTAAGATAAAGAGTCAAAGAAAAATATATTTTGTTGCGTCAGACCTCAATTTGATTAGCAGATTATTTTAGTTTCACACTATTTTAGTTGCACACTTGTTTTGTATGTGCCATTGCACATTTCATGTACTGATTATAACCATTCCCACACATTGTGATCCCCTCTGCTTTATGTGCTCTAGAGATCACCCAGTCTGGGATAGAATGGAATTCCTTAATTAGATGTTTCCACCATTTGTTTGGACTATTGCCCTGTCTCTTGGTTGTCTCTAGAATCTCAGAATGGAAAGTTAATTCAGGTCAAGTCTCTGAGTCTCTCTTGGTCTGCATGTTTTGGCAAGCCACGGAGCTGTTACACTATACCTCAGCTTGGCATGTGATTGGTCAGATGATATTTGTATCGTGACCCCTGGAAGCTTGTCAGCCAATCACATCGGGCTTAGATCAGCGGACAAGAGGAGCACCCATGAGTGCAGCCTTGCTAGAGCCTTCTGGAACTTTCTGGCTCATTGGATGGAGTAAGGGAGTCCTTTTGTCGTGGAAGAATCAGTCTGTCAGTGTCAGTGGAAGACAGCCTCTATCCCAGCCGGGCCTCTTATCACTGTTCACTTTGCTCCCTGGGCTATTAGCTCATTAATGAGCGGATGTACATGTAGGCCATGTCCCAGTGTGTCCCAGTGTGTCCCAGTGTGTCCCAGTGTGCCCCAGTGTGCCCCAGTGTGTCCCAGTGTGCCCCAGTGTGTCCCAGTGTGTCCCAGTGTGTCCCAGTGTGTCCCAGTGTGCCCCAGTGTGTCTCAGTGTGTCCCAGTGTGTCCCAGTGTGTCCCAGTGTGCCCCAGTGTGCCCCAGTGTGTCCCAGTGTGCTGGTGTATGTTGGGGCCGTCCACCCACGGCCCTGGCTCATGATGCAGGATGCAGCCCAGTCACCAGGAAATAATGCAGCTGAACCCCAATGATGAAAATACCTCTCACAGCATAACAACAAGAGACCAGACAGGATGTGGATGTGCTTGTGTGTCAGTCAGCCCCTGTAGAGTGGAGCAGGATGCAGGTCTCTTATCATTGGCCATGTTGTGATGTCTGAATCAGCCATGTCAGGTGGATAACTGTGGTTCTCCTGCTCTGTCTCTCTCAGGTACCAACCAATGGTCCCGTGGTGCAGCCGGGCAGAGCTCCTCCTCGCCCAACTATGAGAACTCCCTGCACTCACTGGTAAGTCTCCCTGCCTCCCTTCTCTTCCCTTCCCCCACACCCTGAGCACTTTTTAATGGACACGCACACAGTAGATGGGTTCTCTCACGGAGGGCAGGGATAGCATTACATGAAGATTCTTGGCTGACAAATGTCGGTGGGGGGGGGTTGGGGGTGCTGAACAATAACCGTCCCTTGGGGCGTGTCTCCTGCCATCTGTCCCCTACTTCGTGGAGTTATGGGGGCTGGGGAACCTGGCAGCTGTTGCATTGACTGAACCACCACTGCTCAAGGATTCCAGCGCTAGCTGCCTGTCCGTAAGCGGACCAGAAACACGACTTGGGATCAGTTTTCACCCCACACCACCTGACGCCCACATCACACATTCACACCATCGGCTGTGGGGATAAATATTTACTCACTATATTTGAATGCCACCTACAATGGGATTTTTGTGAAGCGACCAAACCTATGATCAGTGTGAACGGCGAATGTGTGGGAGGGATGGGACGTGTGGGAGGAGAGGACGAGGGGTCAGGAGTTATTATCTACACAGGACCACATTTTTGATGCTGCCTGACACAGGGATTAGTTACCATATATCTGTCTCTGTCTGACTCTCCGCTTTCTCCGTCCTTCTATCTCAGTCTACACTATCTCTGCCTTTCTATCTCAGTCTACACTATCTCTGTCCTTCTATCTCAGTCTACACTATCTCTGCCTTTCTATTTCAGTCTATACTATCTCTGCCTTTCTATCTCAGTCTACACTATCTCTGTCTTTCTATCTCAGTCTACACTATCTCTGCCCTTCTATCTTAGTCTACACTATCTCTGTCCTTCTATCTCAGTCTACACTATCTCTGTCCTTCTATCTCAGTCTACACTATCTCTGCCCTTCTATCTCAGTCTACACTATCTCTGTTCTTCTATCTCAGTCTACACTATCTCCGTCCTTATATCTCAGTCTACACTATCTCTGTCCTATCTCAGTCTACACTATCTTTGCCCTTCTATCTCTACCCTTCTATTTTAGTCTACACTATCTCTGTCCTTCTATCTCAGTCTACACAATCTTTGCTCTTCTATCTCAGTCTACACTATCTTTGCCCTTCTATCTCAGTCTATACTATCTCTGTCCTTCTATCTCAGCCTACACTATCTCCGTCCTTCTATCTCAGTCTACACTATCTCCGTCCTTCTATCTCAGTCTACACTATCTCTGGCTTTCTATCTCAGTTACACTATCTCTGCCTTTCTATCTCAGTCTACACTATCTCTGCCTTTCTATCTCAGTCTACACTATCTCTGTCCTTCTATCTTAGTCTACACTATCTCTGCCTTTCTATCTCAGTCTACACTATCTCTGTCCTTATATCTCAGTCTACACTATCTCTGTCCTTCTATCTCAGTCTACACTATCTCTGCCCTTCTATCTCAGTCTACACTATCTCTGTTCTTCTATCTCAGTCTACACTATCTCTGCCCTTCTATCTCAGTCTACACTATCTCTGCCCTTCTATCTCAGTCTATACTATCTCTGTCCTTCTATCTCAGCCTACACTATCTCCATCCTTCTATCTCAGTCTACACTATCTCCGTCCTTCTATCTCAGTCTATACTATCTCTGGCTCTTCCACTAATGTTTATTTGTGCTCACATGCTTTCCTGTTCTATCTGATTTTGGCAGAAAACTCGAGTCCATCAGCAGCTTCATGAGCATCTCCAGGATGCCATGTCATTCTTAAAGGATGTATGCGAGGTACTCCTGTCCTTTAGATGGAGACTTTACCCATCAGTGTTTGACACCTTTGCACATCCTTAGTTGTTTTTCTTTCTTTCACCAGCTTGGCCTCCGTTCCGTTCCATTTAATTGGAGTTTCAAATGTTTTGTTGTCATGCTTTTTATTGTTGTTTATTATTTATATACTGACATTTCAGCTTGCAGTAATCAGCTTAGGAGCATAAGACGCTTTAATACCAAATGAATAGTCATGGTGCTCCAAATGAGTGGTGTGCCAGCCCGTTTATCAGTTTCTATAGATACAAATGAGGATGCTTGTCTGTTATGAACACATGCATCCCTTGTGCCCCTCCTCAGGTTGAAATGGCTTATATCTTCATCTGTTTTTGCGTGTCTTTCTTTTATGCTTTTGTTATCCCTGTGGTGTTTTTTCACTCCAAGATCACGCCATAAAATCACAATGTCCTCCATTTTTTGTCCTAATGTGCTTATATTAAGCTGCTCTGTCCTTCTCTCCTGTTCTTCGCTCCCGTCTCCTCCCCTCTTCTCTCTCGGTCCTCCCAGTCTCGGATGGAGGATCGCCTGGACAGACTGGATGATGCCATCCTCGTCCTGCGGAACCATGCCGTGGGCTCCACCACCAGTCTGCCCAGCGACATACACAGCCTGCTGGGACAGAACGGGCCAATAGCAGCCCTCGGAGCAAACTTCCCTGCCGCTGGATTGGTTGCTAGTCGGACAGCAGCAATGGTATGAATTAACTTTGCAGAAGAAAAAGATCTTGAGTGTTTTAGATGTTAAGGATATTATGTTTCATGTTTTTTGCAACTTAAGAATTGACTTTGAATACTTAAAAGAAAGTCTGTTTTTTGGATTGAGGGTAGGCATATGTGCTTTTGCGTTGCGTTTCTCCAAATAGGCTAATAAACAAGCCTTGGCCACCTGTTCAGAATGAGTCCACAGCCATGTGCAAAAACTCTGCATTTTTCCACAGAGAACAGTTTAATTTAAACTCACATACTTTCCATATGTGTAATGGTTGGCCTGAAGGCTTACTCTCCTTAAGAAAGACCTCGTATACAGGGTTGAATGAGAAAACCAGGCCAGACGGAGTGAAGTTCTGCTTTGGTCTGGAAAGTGTTTGTCAGTTGCACTCCTATGAGGCGGCTCCTGGGGAACAGGGGGATGCAGGTCTCGGTGCAGAGCATAATGTGTTTGCCCATCCTCCATCTGAACTATTTCATATCGGAGAGGAGAGGGATTTGAGCACATCTGTAGTGGAAGTTTCAACAGAGGAGACAGTTCTACACTAATCCCTAGGTGATGGGAAATAATTTAGGCCATATTTTTCCTGAGTTTTCTGAATCAGTCCTGGCGTACGTGGGTGGAGGGTTGGATTAAGATCCTCTTGGATTAAACTCCCTTTTCTAAGAAAATGGATGGAGGCATTCAGGGGATGTGATGGAGGAGGGGAGGATGCCGAGGACTGAGACATGCTCAGCATTTCCTTACCTCATCATTTACTGCCCAGACCTCAACCTCAGTCCCAGCTCCTCACAGGAACCTGTCCCTCTAAAACTGGCTGATTAGTAAACATTCTTGCTGTGGAGTAGCATCTGTGAGACTAGTCCTTGCATTACTCACATGGTAATCAGGGCCAACAAACCCACAAGACAATTGGGAGGCATTTGATCCCTGGCCTGTGGTAACAATCAGATCCAATGTTCAAGTGGACAAGGTTTGGATGTGTTCTGTGTTTCTGCCATACTACTTCTCCCCTGACTGTTCATTTATTGGAGTTGGTGCTCCTGTATCTGTACTGCCAAAACTAAAACCAGTGCCATTTTACAGACAAGTTTACAGCCTTTCACAGCCTTCGCAGCATGCAAGCTTGGAGCCTGTGTCCCTTTTGCCCAGAATAATTTAAAGACAGGGGCTAGTATTTCTGGTTTGTTACTCTCAGTAGAAGGAAGAAAATGTCCCAGCGCACCATGTGTTTTCAGTCATGGCCATTTTGATGTTGTGGTCCTTGGAACTCTCAGGATAGTATTTACTGGTCTGTGACTGAAAGTGCTTTTTAGTGGTTCTCCCATGGTGCAGTTCAGTTTGGTGTGCTCGTTACAGAGTGTTGAGGGACTATAGTGATAGTGTTGGTGGGCTGTGAGACTAAGAGAGGACTGGCTGTGTCTGCATGAACACAGAGCCTCCTCTGTGGTAGAGAGAGAGGGTCCCCTCAGACTGCTGCTCAGACAGAGCTCAGCCACCTCAGCATGGCACAGCCACAACCGTTTACTCAGGACAGGCCTTTTCACTCTTTCACCGCCTCTTTTTAACCAACTCAACAAATCTGAATGGTTAGAAGCGCGCGCCTGAGGCCACAGTCTCCACCCAAATAGAAGTCCTCAGCTGTATGGTAATCAGGCCCAGCCAGGAAAATGGCAGCGTTCTTCCCTCGCCAGAACCCCCGCGCCCCTCCTCCTCCGCCAGACAAAGACTTGTTTGGACACCTGTTGAGAGCACTGCAGAGATTAGCGTAGTGAGGAGGAGGGGGAGGGTTTGGGGGCAGCGGGGTTAACGTAGGCCAAAAATGACTTGGGATCACATTCCATAAGAAAAGGGGAAGATACACCCCCGTACTGGTTTCTCCTCCTCCTCCCCTAGTTCCCAGAAGAGAACCAGATAGCTGAGTGGGGAACATGTGGTAAACTCCAGCGAGCACAGCGATGGTGATGCAGCATGATGGGAGGACTCTGTTTCACAAGCAATATGGAGGGAAAATAAGGAAATGGTCTGTCTTTGGAGTGGGTTTTGCCTTATATTGCTGCCAAATAGATCAGAGATAGATATATCTAGAAGAGGAAGAAGAACCCTCAGAACATAATGACCGTGGCTAACCCAAGAGAGAAAAGCAATAGAAATGAAAACAGAAAGAAGAGAGAGAAGGGAATAGGTTTACCATCACATACTGCATTGATTATTATGGAGAGATTATACAGCAATACAAATATGTGTTTGTGTTTCCCTTATCCTGAATATGAATTATGCATTTTGTTATGGTGAAGTACAGCACCAAAGCACCCCCCAGTGTCAGAACTGAGGGACTTGAGAACTATCATTAGTTCCCAGAAACGGACTCCTGTACTGCAGCTCCACCTGTAGATCCTGCTTTTAATTTGAGGAAATATGATTGTTTAGCTCACCAGAAAGGTCAGGCATTGTGTTCAATTTGTCATGACAAGTGTTTAGAAAATCCTGTTTTGAAATCCAAGCCAAACATGTATTTTTACAAGCGTTTTCAATGGACAGTTTTCCACCAAGGTTCTCATCATCGGCTTGTAGACTACAAAATCTCCCTCAAAGTTCTGAGCCAGGCTCTGGAAGGTTGTTATTTATTTTTTTGAACAGACATCAACAGCATTCCGTTTGTGAAGGTCAGTCTAAAGTGAAGTTGAACAACAAAGTTCTCTTTCTATCGCTCTCCGCTTTTCAAGTGTGAGATATCTGAGTCATAAAAGCATTCACTCTGGTTGAATAGAAATCATTCCTTTCCTGAGTGTACCTGGCTCATTCAGACCAGAACCATTCCACACAGCTGAATGTGTACTGTTTCCCACTGACTCTGATTCTCTCTCTCTCTCTCTCTCTCTCTCTCTCTCTCTCTCTCTCTCCTCTCCTGCCTCTTTCTCTCTCTCTCTCTCTCTCTCTCTCTCTCTCTCTCTCTCTCTCTCTCTCTCTCTCTCTCTCTCTCTCTCTCCTCTCCTGCCTCTTTCTCTCTCTCTCTCTCTCCTCTCCTGCCTCTTTCTCTCTCTCTCTCTCTCTCTCCTCTCCTCTCCTCTCCTCTCCTCTCCTCTCCTCTCCTCTCCTCTCCTCTCCTCTCCTCTCCTCTCCTCTCCTCTCTCGCTCTCGCTCTCTCTCTCGCCCTCTCGCTCTCTCTCTCTCTCTCTCTCTCTCTCTCTCTCTCTCTCTCGCTCTCTGTCTGTCTGTCTCTGTGTGTTCTGACAGGGTGGTTCTCACCGGGATGAGGCTGGCAGTTTGATCAACAGTCACGGAGGGCCGCCCAGCGTGGGCTCCATGTCCAACATGTCCAGCATGTCCACCGCTGAACTCAACCACCAAGTGGAAACCTTCAGAGGTATGACATGACACACTCCCAACTTCACCCATGACCATCCCATCTCTGCACTACACACCGAAAATAACTACATGTGAAATGTCTGTTGGCTGTAAATGATTGGAGATTCCATTTGAACTGACTCTCTACCTTTATGTCTGCGTGTTGCAGGTCTGGCTGCAGGTCTGGCTGGTCAGGTGGCTGCAGCCCTGGAGCTGAAGGTAGAGAACCAGGACAGAGATGACATGCATGATGGCCACTCCTCCGACGACCTCGGCTCCGGAGACGAAAGCGACAAGAGGGACATCAAGACTCCCAGAGGAGGCACACGGACAAGGTAAATAAACCTAACAACCACAAACATGAATCTTTATGACCTTCTGTCTAAAACATGCAGTGCCCTTAGAATGTCCCTAAACTTCCCTGGAGTCCGATCTCCACATGTGAATAGCCAAAAACGATCAGCCTCAGTCTTACTGTTTGACCTCTGGGCCTCTCTTCCTCTGCAGCAGCATCAATGAGGATGATGACAACCTGAACCCAGAGCAGAAGGCTGAGCGGGAGCGCGAGAGGAGGATGGCCAACAACGCCCGCGAACGCCTGAGGGTGCGAGACATCAACGAGGCTTTCAAGGAGCTGGGCCGCATGGTTCAGCTGCACCTGAAGAGCGAGAAGCCCCAGACCAAGTTGCTCATCCTGCACCAGGCTGTGGCAGTCATACTGAGCCTGGAGCAACAAGTCAGAGGTCAGCATTCCTACACTCTCACATATAACACACAAGAGTTATAACACCGCTTATGAAGAGTTATAACACCTCCTATGAAGAGTAATAACACAAGTAAATCTGTTTCTATACACGCAGAGCGGAATCTGAACCCCAAAGCAGCCTGCCTTAAGAGGAGGGAAGAGGAGAAGGTGTCTGGCCATGGGATCTCTGGGGACCAGCAGGCCCACCATGGGGTCCACCCCGGCCTCACCGACACATCCAACCCCATGGGCCGACTCTGAGGAGCACACAGGTACAGTACAGTAGTACATCTCCATGGAGCACCATCCACACACTCTCACTCTGTCAGTAATAGCTGTGATGAGATACTATATTACTTACTTTGTGAAACATCAGATTTTCTTTACTGTTGGACATCTGTGACTGAGTTTTTCCTGTTTTTGCCCCTTCAGATCAAAATGATCCAGATCAATTCTGTAAGATAGAGATGGTGCCCTTGCTTCCCAATGGCAGACAGGACTCACAGTTTGTGACACAAATTGGAGGCGACAGACCACTTGAAGCTAAACCCCAGACTAACGCAATCCTTAGATTGAAGAAAAGCCCAGTGTCCAGGTCCCTGTGATGACATCCAACACATTTCTGCCCACGAGAGAACTTCAGCACATATCACTGTCTGCAAGCAGCGTGTCGCATCTGAACAATCAGAGACTGTCGCGATCTCCTCCACCCTCCCTTGTGGAAGTTTGCCTTGTGCCTAAACTGAATTGACGAATGCATTGTAACCGCAATTATGTTGGTTTTTTTGTATTATTTTTTCTATTTATTATGTTACTGAGATGTCTATGAAGTCTATGTCTAAAGGGAAAGTTATGAATATGCTTTAAGAAGCCTGTGGCTTTTCAGTTGATCTACAGTTTGCCAGTGTCACTAGTATGGCCCAGCCCTTCTCCCTAGCCAGTCTCGGGCTAGCCTGAGCTAAGATTAAGATACTCAGGCTCCTGAGAAAGATATAAATTAATATATTCGGCAATTTAAAGTGATCGTTAGGGCCCAACTAAAAATCAATTAGCGGTATTGAGTACCAAAAGACTTAAGCATCCCATTGAAAAAAATAACATATATTATTTATATTTATATTTTATTCATGCTGCAATGAACAGCATGTTTAAACCAAAACGACCTGCTCATGTGTCCGTTTGGTATAGCTCAGTCTTCATGTTACTGACATAATTAGAGGAAGAGGACTAGACATGAGTGGTGGGTATGAACCCAGCTAAATAGTGTTCCACACATACACTAGCCTGAACACTATAAACTCTGTGTCACAGCTGACAGAAGAATGGCAAACTCTAGTTTTCCTGAAAGGTCAACTAAAGACTTATAAGGTGTTTATTATCAGGAGTGAGCAGTTCAAATACAGAAAGCAAACCATTTACAAACCTTAGCATTCCCTGCATATTTCTTAGTGTCTTAACTAAAGGAAAAGGGACTTCACTGCCTTTTCATTCCTTTGCCATATAGTGTTAAATGTAAACAATGACATATTTCTGATATTGCAGTTTGCTTTCTATATTACAGTATGGTCTCTGGTTAGTTGAACAGCCGTGGTCATGCTCTTTGTAATCGCCTAGCGCTGTTTTATCAACGATTGCTTAGTGAAAAAGTTTAATCAAAACGACGACCACAATATCACCTGGCCTGAATGAACTTTTCACATCATTTTTTTTCTGTTAAACATAACTAAAGAAAAAAAGTTAAAAAAAAAACATTATTCAAAGTAATCAAAAGTTATATCTTTATTTGTAATTGTATACAAATCATTTCTCTAGGCTTCATAGTAAGGAATATGATGTCAAGCGTGAAATAGCAGAGAGGAGTTCGAAGTTATTTAGAATGGCTTTGTTTTGATCCAAGCAGTGAAGTTACTGGTGAAGGAAAGGGAAGGGGGAGCTTTAAGAGTTCACATGCTGTTAAACATCACAAACAGCTGGTCCTTCAGGTAGGTATAGTACAATGATGAACAAACGCAGTTTTGAGCAGATTATTGTTTATGTTTCAGGATGAAGAACAATGGTCACTACTTACATGTTTATCTGTGCGCATGCTTTACTTTCTTTAAAACAAGTATTTTGGTCTTAACTCCTGGTTTTTATTCCATTTGTTTCCTTGTATACTGTCTTCCATTATTATCCACCTTTAAAACAAGGCTGCCACATCCAGAGACAAGTAGCCTATTCTGGTGAAAATAACGTCATAGAATGAAGGATGCCATTGAAAACCACCCCAAGGAGTTTATACATTTTTTTTTTTTGATTTTACAATCATTTTCTTTTTGTGATAAACTTGGAAACGTATTGTCGTGTTTTCTCTGACTGCATGTGGCCTTGTTCATCATTTCAGTATTCATGAGCTTGTATTCATGTTGCTGGCAGACTCTGATTGAGGTTATAATGTATGTCACTGCCTGCTCTCTCATTTCCCCCGTAATTTTCTAATGTTCGGCTGTCTGTCTCTTTGCTCCTATGTTAGACTTTTCTGTATTCCCAGATGATTTTCCTCGTATAATATATGAAAAAATAACAAAAATAAGATAAAAAAAAACATTTGGCTTATTTTTCACTGTAGTTAGTCTTTTATACAATAATATTGTAAGAACATTTCTTGAATTCTAAATATTACTCTTTCTAGATTTTTTTAATCGAAAGTTTTGAGTAAAAAGTTTCTTACTTTATTTTACTATATTAGATAGTAAAATGCACGGTTATCCATAACCTGTCCATTATTATCCGAAACGTACAAATAGCATCCGAAAACATAGTAGGATTGTAGCTGGCAGTCTAGTACATTGAGGTATTGTACAAGCTCAAATGTCATGAAGGTGTGCTCTCCATCTTGATCTTCAGTCTCCATTGTTGGTGGATAAAAGATATGTACTTGTGTCCAAAAAGTCTAGGTATTGTTGATGCACATCAAAAACCAGCAACAAGAAATGTAACTATCTGTCTCTGTAACAGAAAACACAGCATGTAAATAACATTTATGTAGCAATAAATGTGCCATCTTTTTTAACACAATTGTGGATTTATTTCCTTCTTTGGACGCCATCTTTATTTTCTGTTTCTCCACCTTTCATTTTCCAGTTATTTCCATTCAATTTAGAATTGTGTGATTGTTTTATGAAATGATGTGCTGGTGGTGCATTTGGTTGAGCTCAATACAAGTACAGTACCATGATGTGTTCACTCAAGTGAGCTACTGACTCAACAACCCTTCCCAGGTTTTCCCCCTCAGAAGACTTTTCTACAGTGGATCTAGGCCAAATGAGGAACTCTGTGCAAGAGTGTGTTTTATATAGTATGTTACTAATTTTGAAACAATATCAGTGGACCATTGTAGTCTGTATGGAATATATGTTTCTATCTTTAATAAAGTGTGATAGCAGCATACATTTAGTCTCATTTTTCACAATGCTGTTTTCTTTTTGAATTTCATTTTATGCTCACTTACAGAATAACTTTGAGAGGGTATTACTTTTGTATGAAGTATTAAGGCATCACAAAAGAATAGACAACACATTTAGTTAAATTCAGCTGCTGTGTGCGTTGTTCACAAGTATGAAATAAAATAAAAATGCCACACTTGTCATTCACAAATAAGATCTTAAAAGGAGCCCATTGCATTTAAACAGAATGTCAACAGGCATGCAGGTCAGTGGTAGACATGCAAACATGAGGATATTTGCATGGACATTTGCAGAAGCATAGTGTTGGCTGTCCACTCCTAACTAGGAAGTAATCTGCACATATTTGTGCTGTGACATCAGTCAGCCATCCTTGTCCAATTATAAGACAGATTTAAATCCCAGAAGTTGTCTCAGTGACCCACCACATCTGCAGAGCATTATCCTCTTGTATGTGAGATTGTGAGACAATTCCTCATGGTATCCTGACAGGCCAGATCCAAGTTCAGAGCACTGACAGAGGTGACAGACAAGAGAAGATGCTGACTGCTGTAAAGTCTGTGGATCGCTTAAGTTATGCGCTGTGAATTATGACTGTCATCTTTTGAAACAGCATTTAATCTGGAATTAAAAGTTACGTATATCCCCACTTCCCCTGTAGTGTGTGTGTGTGTGTGTGTGTGTGTGTGTGTGTGTGTGTGTGTGTGTCTGCCTGTGTGCGTGGGTGTATTTATTCCTTCCTGCTTTTATCATGTCCGGGGGTGCTTATTTGCGGTCACCTAGAGTCATGGGCATGTTTTATATAAGAGTGGGACCACCTTGTTTGAAGGCTGACTTCCTGTGGCTCTGGCTGCCTGTGAGTGAGCCATGGTGGGCCTGCTGACAGATGAGTCTTGGCTCATATCTCTGGAGCCAAACCAGAGGGCCTACTGCCACGCAGTGGATCCCAAGCCTATCTCTGTCTCTAGGTCTGTCTGTATTTCTGTCGGTCTGTGTTTGTTGATTGTTCCTTCCCACAGAATGATCTGTCAACACTCCTCTTTTATTATTAAGTATCTATAGCTCCGTACATTTTCTTTTCTAAACCCAGATTGCTTTCGCAACGGACAATTTCCCCTCTTACATAGAAAGATGTTACATAAAAACATCCGCCACACCATCACACGAGTCCAACTTGACTGTGACCTGGCTGTATAGCCATTGTGTTCCATTGTCTTTCTAGAACGCCTCCAGTTTCCCTCAGCCAGGGTCAGACAGCGCACTCTACTGAGCATGCTTGGAGGTCCCAGCTGCTGCACCTCGGAGGAGAACAGAGCCCCTATTGTGCAGCACTGTAACACAACATAGCGCCAGAGAGTTGAGATTAAAGACACATTTACAGCCCACACTCTCAGTCCTCTCACAGACACAGAAATGAAAACACAGTGGGCCACAACAAAGGGAGGGGCAGCTAAGGAACAAATAAAATGTGGCTGATGCCCTTTGCTATCCTCTAAACAAAAGAACTGCGATTTTAACGTTTATTAAAGTCCTTGTGTGAGACATTGAAATGCCTACTCTATGCTACAACAAGGACTGGGGGCAATTGTTGGGGGGTTTTCTTTTGCAAGGTTCAGAGCAACTAAAGAATGAGAATTATACATTTTTTTATCATCATGCTTGGGAACTAGGTGTAAAAAATTATGGGAAGTAATTGTAATAGAAATATAAAAATATATGTTATTATACTGTAATAACTCTGTAATGTGTTCTTTTATAGCACTGTAATGTTCATAAAAATCACAAATAAACACTGCTAATTTGGGAGGTTTCTTGTAGGTCGGACTTCATACTTTATAAAAGTGCTGTATAACAGTGTATAACAGCAGCCAGAGTAATCACTAGGCAAATTGCATAGAGGTAAGTGATTATCCACTAGATGACGCTATTGGTCTTAAAACTAGATTAGAAAATTGGGAGTGGTCCACACAGTACAGTGAATCCATATGCTTCAGTAAATATACATTATCTGCGTACAAATAATAATAATTTTAAATAAACAACCAAAAAAACAAGTTCAACTATTAATTGCGGACTTTTCAGTTATATTTTCTTTGGTAGCTTTATTGTAACCACAAATCCCTAGTTGGGCTAATGGAAAACCCATTAACTGGGCCTGAAGGATTTTGTACAATAGCTCACCAATATTTTCATTTATGATTAATGTTGACGATATAGTGCGTGATGGACCCTGCCATATGACGTGTTCCATACAGTATACATTTTAATTTTAATTCACAAATTGCAATCAACATCAACATGGGCTATTCATACTCAAATCAGCATGATGGACTTTAGCAGGGCCTAACTATTTTTACATTTTTTATTTTATTTAACCTTAATTTAACTAGGCAAGTCAGTTAAGAACAA
Organism: Oncorhynchus clarkii lewisi; assembly: GCF_045791955.1. Classification (NCBI taxonomy): domain Eukaryota; kingdom Metazoa; phylum Chordata; class Actinopteri; order Salmoniformes; family Salmonidae; genus Oncorhynchus; species Oncorhynchus clarkii. The sequence continues at coordinate 18,632,832 of NC_092172.1, read as the reverse complement.
AGTATTATTTACAATGACGGACTACTAAACTGTTGCAACTGTGGCTCACAACAGAGTATCTTCGAAACTGATAAAGGGATATTTTGTCAAACAGGTCGATTGACAAAAATTTGGGACTGTTCAAGTTGGCATTGTCAATCTGTTCCTAGGTCAGTGTTTTGAGGTTTAGTGTTTAGCAGTAGGGTTTGAGATGGGCGGGTTTACAGAGTTCTTAGCAGGGGGCGGGGATTGCAGAGCTTCAGGCGTCTTTAAACTGAACTGACTCAGTAAACATGACCTGCAACAAATAGATTTTGAACAATTCCGTGAAGCATGTCACTTAAACTTTTGGCCATTATTGAACAACTAATACGCGATTATTGTTCGTAAAGCCCAGCTGGTAAGTGACAAGTTTATCTTCTTGCATTTTTTGTTACAGTAGTTATTGAATGCGTCATAGCGTGGGAACTTTAGGTTACTGCCTGGGCAGTGGCCGCTTTAAGCACATATGCAGATAAATGGTTTACTTGTTTAAAATAATAATCATAGAGAAAACTACATTAAAAAATCGTGTTATTTCATGTTAATGTAAATAAGAAGTTAAACTACCTGTTGTACCCTAAACCAAAGCATCAGTATAAACTTTTGAAAACTTTGCTCATATTGCCCTGTTCCAATTAAATTATCAGCACAATTTTTTTTTTACACAATAATTCTATTAAGTCAATAGATATTAAAGAGGAATATGTTTTTTATACAATTTATACATTGTATAAATTACTTTCAGTATGTATTTAGAATTTGAAGAATCGTTGTAAACTAAATGAATCTATTCAGCATTAAAAAATTATTTTTAATCAAACATGTTACACATTCTTTAATATCATATACCACATTCTGTAATATGAATAGATGAATTCATGTATTCAGTATGCAAAAATTATTAAAGTCATGCATGGCTATATTTACCAAAGAGCTTTGAATAAGATGTCTGCCTCTTTTCTCCTGGTTTTCCATTACTTTCTGTTATTTACTTGGTATGAATGCATGAGATCTACATGTCATAACATGCTATAAGTAACTGATATTCTTCCATAAATAATCTGTTTAAGGGATTTTGAATTATGAATTGCATAATATTTCTAAGGCTTAATAGCTCTCCCTGGAATATGAATACACTCAATCTGTCACGAGTACAGTAATAATATCAAATCTGCCATGAATGTAACTCTTTTCTATTCAGTTTTTAATCTGCAATCAAGGCAGTGTCCTAATGTGCTCTCCTATAGTTGTCTTTTACAGGCCTGAATGGTGTATTGTGATAACAACACACCCCCAGGATGTAGAGAATCAGTTAGTGCACTGTACATGTAGATTATTCTCCTTTTTTCTGTTCTCAATGTTTCCCTGGAAAGATCAAAGGCAGGGCCTTGACATCCTAACCCACTCTCAGCACTGACCTCTGGTCTGAGGTGTAGGGGAACCGTGGCGAGGGTAGTGCTCTAGTTATGGATTGCAGGGGAGCAGGGGGGAGAAGTTGGCTCAGCAAGTGTTTCCTCCCTTGTAGAGAGTAACACAATGAGAGGAAAAGAGCTGCACTCACACCTCACAGCCCTTGTGTTGTTGGATACATGTGATACTTGGAGTGAAAGAGGCTATTGTGTCGTCTTCTGCTGTTTTCTGTCCTCCACAGTGCCTTCCCTTTTGGATAAGGGGCTAACTTGGCCTCATTGTTCATCCTTCCAATCAATGGTTGGAAAGTATGAGGTTCTGTCCTCTGAGTATTAATAGAATCAGGAAGAGCCTGCTGCATCGCTTCTATTCTCCCTGTCAATCCTGATAACAACATGCTGGTTCAGTTCTGTAGAGCAGTATACAACACTCGTTTTCAGTTTGAAAGAGTGATTTATTGAGATTTCCTCAAAGGCCTTGCGGGCGTGTCTGTGCATTTCATTACAAAGTTACATTATCTGCTGTCACCTTTGTTTCCTGCCCTCCCATCCCTATCACCATTTGTCCTGCTATTGTAACACCAGGCCATTCATGACATTCATCTATGTATTTGTTTGTTTGGGGGTGGAATAGGACATAATCAACTGAGCCTACAGGTCTCTGATAAGAACCCATTGTCTATACAAACACATGATGTCCACTGATGTCTGGGATGCTGTGTGTCTCTGCTGGCCTTCCTGTTAGCTGATACATACCTGTTTGTCAGGGTCAAATGGCCCTATGCTCTGTCCTCAGCTTCAGACTACACACTACTTGTAATCTGGCAGATAATTCACAAATATTATATTTCTTTACTCAGAAGACACTCAGATATTTGAGACCAAAGAACTTGATCTCTACTTTATCTGTGTGTTATAATGTGAATACCCAATAGTATCAAGGTGGTATAAATATTCAGTTACTTGTGTATAGTTTTGGCAAGTATAGTAGAAAACAGTTGAACCTATCAGCACAGGTTCCTGTCTTCAGTGGTGTAGTGCCTCTCTTAATGCTGTGGTGTTAAGTGGGGTTGATGACAATGGCCCTGCTGTAGGTCTGTTACCCTGCTCCTCCCATGGTACACTGTTACAACGACCAGGGCCCTCTACAGGGACTGCAAATCACAATGCATTTTACAAGGATTGGCAGAGGTTGGTTCAATGGATTCACAGACACACACACACACACACACACACACACACACACACACACACACACACACACACACACACACACACACACACACACACACACACACACACACACACACACACACACACACACACACACACACACACACACACACACACACACACACACACACACACACACACACACACACACACACACACACACACATTCACTAGCAAAGACATTCAAGAAGGTTACTGTATAGGCTACGGCTACGCACAGTCATAGGATTTCCAGGTGTAGTGTGACATATCGTTGGAGTCTGTCGCTATGCTGTAATACCAGTTTTAATTTTTAGACCATTAGACCTGAATACACCTTTATGTACAGTAAATATTCATTCACACCATGTATATAATTATTCACTTATGCCTGTTAGTAACAGCCTATTACAGCGGATTAAGATGCCAGTTAGTAACCTGCTTGTTATGGTTTCGTATACAGTACCTGCTCATATTTGCCCTTCAAAAGAGTGTAGGAATTGTTGACTCACTGTTTTTCAAGTTCAGTGTGTTGATAAAGACTGGCCTCTCTTATGTTATTTTAGGGCAGTGCAGTGCCTCACTCCTTCATTGGCAGGAAAAGGGAGTACCTAGTCAGTTGCCCAACTGAATGCATTGCACCGTATTTAACCCAACCTCTCTGAATCAGAGAGGTGCAGGGGGCTGCCTTAATCGGCGTCATCGGCGCCCGGGGAGCAGTTGTTGTTGTTTTTGGGGGTTAACTGGGGCAGAATGGCAGATTTTTCCACCTTGCCGGCTCAGGATTCAAACCATCAACCTTTCGGTTACTGGCCCAATGCTCTTAACTGCTAGGCAACCTGTGGTGGAGCTGAACAGTTAGGGTGCTCTCTGTGGAACCACTCTCTAGACACAGAGACCGTTAAGTACAGAAAAAAGGAAAATTAGACCAGATGACATAATCAAATATTGTGAGGCTTTAAACTCTCATTAGCAGGCCATGGAGCAGTGAAACATTTGCTGATTATGTCCCTTTTTTGCAGAGGTGGGCCTGATCCAGCAAGAGGGATTTGTTCTCTTGCTGCATTCCTGATGGAGTCGTACAGAGTCAATCAACCGGCCCGCTCTTCCAGGCCTCACAATGGAGCTGGCTCCTATGGCCTCAGCATTAGGGTCCAGGGGATTGATGGACACCCCTACGTGGTGCTGAACAACCAGGACTGTGGGTCCAACTCCTATACAGATCCTAATAGTAACGGCTACAATGACACACAGGGCTCCTTTATTGACAACTACCATGAGTATGACTTCAAAGGAAGCAGGGAGGATGTTTCTGACAGCCCCTTTGTTGAGTACAGGTCCCAGAAACAGATGCAGTTTGGGGGCTCTCACAATGGAGTCACAGAGCAGGGGAAGAAGCCAGCGTCCACCCTGCTGAACTTCCAGAGACACCCAGAGATCCTCAAGCCTTATGACCCAGAGAACAACACCTTGAACCTGGACTGTAACCACAGCCTGCCTCCCCGGACGATGTCCCTGGCGGAGACTGGGAGCACCTACCAGGGCTCTTCTCCCAGATCCACCTCCCCAGTAGTCGCCCATGCCGGGTCATCCAGCCTGGATCATAGGAGGAGTCCTGCCCTGCAGGAGAGAACACAGCCCCAGCCCCAGCCCCAGCCCCAGCCCCATCCCAAACCCCAGCCCCAGCCAGCCCCCTCTAAGCCTCACACCAAACGAGTCCAGTCTCAATCCAAGCCTCAAGCCCAGCTGGCTCAGCCACAGTCTAAGCCTCAGGCCCAGGTGGCCCAGCCCCAGTCCAAACTCAAGCACCTGTCCAAACCCCAACCCCAGTCTCTGCCACAATCCAAACCCCAGTCTCCTCCCCAGTCTCAGTCTCCACCCCAGAGCCAGCTGCCCCAACGCGTCCCCATACCCCAGCCCTATGCTGTGTCCAGACCTCCCAGTGAGCAGACCAAGGCTTCCTGCCGGTCCGCCAGCTCCATTAGCAGTGCCAACTCTAGTCTGGAGCGCAGCCGCCATGAGCCAGACATCCTCCCCCTGCGCAGAGTTGACTCTAGCGGCCCCGTGCTGCAGTCCTCGTCCCGCTCCCGCCACTCCTCTACCTCCTCTACCGACCAGCTGGAGGCGCTGTACGCAGATACCATCAACCGCCACCAGAACCGACGCTACATCCCCTTCCAACCCGGCACGGGCCGAGACATCGACACAGGCTCCATCCCCGGCGTGGACGAGCTCATCGATAAGTTTGATGGTAAGGATGGTGGTCACCAGCGACGGGGCAGGGCAGGCCGCAGGAACAGGATCAATCCAGAGGACAGGAAGCGCTCTAGGAGTGTGGACAGCGCCCTCCCCTTTAGCCTCCGGGGAGAGTCGGAATACATGGATGAGTTTAGCAAGAACCAGGGGAGGTCCACGGAGCACGTCCTCCGCCCCTCACAGCTGCATCTGCAGAAGGTGTCTGGGAGTAAAGACTCCTGGGTGACAGCGGTGGAGGGGAAGCCAAGTGCCAAAGCTTCAGCCTGTGGTAGCAGTGCTCCAGGCTCCCCTCAGAGCATGACCTCTAAAGCAGCAGGCTCCATCCAGGGGTATAAGGTGGTGCTAAATCGCTCCTCTACGTTACCCCTGGACAGTACAGATGCTGAGGATGGTCAGTCTTCACCAAACACAAAGATTTTAACAAGTGTGGCTACAACCTCACTATCCAAGCCTTCCTCTAACTTGGGCAAGAAGCCTAGTGCAGAGATGGATGTGCAGGTAAACAATACATTATTTATGATTACAGTTAGGTTAGTTGTTTAACAAATCATTCTCTATTACTACGTAACTGCATGTGAAATTATCTGTCAGAACTCTGATGGCTCTCTGTTTCTTTCCTCTTGCATCCAGGTGACACCTGATCTTTTGAAAGGTCAGCAGGAGCTTTCACAACAAACACATGAAGAGACGGCAAAACAGATTTTGTTTAATTACCTCAAGGATGGGTGAGTTTTTACCTCACTGATGTAATGTTCCTGGTTCATTTTATCGCACAACAATTTCCAGTTTTACAGCAATGTCCATTAAATCTAAAGGGTATTAATGGTAGATTTTTTTGTACGAATTGGTAATATACACTAGTAGGCAACATGATGATGCCATGAGTATCACTTTCACTATGCAGCGGGCAGTAAACGGCACAGTCTAAACATAGCATGTGCCAAGTTACACTCTTATAGCTGCAATATGTAACTTTTTGGGCTACCCCACCAAATTTACATAGAAATTCACATAGAAATATGTGTTATAGCGCTGTCATTCTCATTAAAAGCAGTGGTAGATATGTTCTATGTGCGCTATTTCTATACTTCCCAATCTTAAGTTTTGTTTTTGCCTTTTTTACTTTCGGTTTTGTACACCAGCTTCAAACACCTTAAAATACAATATTTTTAGTTATGAAAAAAATATTTCACAGGGGTTTAGATAGTACAATGATTCTATACAGTATACTTGCTTCTTTTGCCACATAAACTGAAATGAAGCAAACTATTAAACATTTTGCAAACAGGAAATAGAGGAACGATTTCTACATAGTGCATCTTTAAGTAATGCACCATTTGAAAAAAAAGAAACATGGGAGCACTTAAATGTTTTTTATCTGAGTCTGACTGTTTGTGATAAAAGTGAAGGAATGTATACTCCCATTCAGTCTCCTCCTCCATTTCTAAGCTGTGGTCGATGCAGCTGCTTAGTGGTGTTTGTTCGTCTTCCCATTTCTCTTTCTCCCTGTCTCTCTCTCCCTCTCTACTGAGGAATGTAGGGTATCAACCCTCACATAGATACCCAATCAGATTAGTATCTCTATGGTGTACTTCATGGTTTAAGATAGATGAACTGGTAAGGGTGATACATGATAGTTTATATTATTAAATAGTAATATGAGGTGCTAGACAGTTTTGTTGTTGTTCAGTACCAAGGTACACCAGCTAAAAGTTTTATAGCTAGACTATGGGGGTCCAGTGCATACATCCAATAGGATAACATGTCAATCACAGCACCAGTAAAGTTGGATCTTAGAGTTCCTATCCAATCCCAGGTCAAATTCTGTGTCTCTCACAGAGCATTGTGTCATGGTTGGACTGTACATTTGTGTCCATGGTTTTAGAAGTTTTGTATTTTAAATCCTAAACTTCTAAAGTGCTTCAGTTCCTCAGTGTCTACATTCCATGTGTGCTCAAGGCTTTTTCGATGCCCAGTGAGTTCAGGAAACTGCTTTTGGTTTGTCAGGTCACAGGTCAAGGGTCAGAAGTCAATGGAAAGGAACACAGATGGAAGTGGTGTTCTGACACTGAGTCATCAAAGAAAGAACAAACATTCACCAGCTGAAGTTATAAAACATGAAGGAGGGGGGCTAGAACTTCCCTGTCAGGTAGTGGAATGGAATGGAACCATAGGACCTTTCCCCTGGTTGTGGCCGATATAGGAAGAGAGAGGGTGCACCCTGCATACAGCCAGGTTCTATAGCAGGGCCAGGGATTCCCCTGCGTGTGCCTCCTAATGGATGGGCATAATGAGGTTGACCGGGTCGCGAGGTGACACATCAAAGCAGTTGGCCCCCGGCAGAGCAGGAACCAGAACAGTCTGGGATTAGAACCTAATCTGATCCACCTACCCCACACACAGAGACCCCTCTTTACGTTCAAATCAGCCGAGTGTGGGAGTGCACCTGTGTTCTGACTGTGTGTGTGCGTGTGTGTGTGTCCCCGCAGGAGCACTGATAATGAGGACACCACTAAGAGGAAGGTCAACCTGGTGTTTGAGAAGATACAGACATTAAAGTCGCGGGCAGCGGGGAGCGACAACAAAGTGAGGCATTGTTGTGGAGTTGTTGTAATTTAACTCAACAAACAGCTAAATCTGTGAGCCTCTTATCTTAGCCTTTGTCCAGGAGCTTTCACTTGGTGAGCAGCATACAACGCACCAGGCTGTGTTTACCTAGCATTGACAACAGCCACTGTAATTACCACCTCCATCAGTGGAGGCTGGTGGGAGGAGCTATAGGAGGATGCGCTCATTGTATTGGCTGGAATGTAATAAATGGAACGGTATCAAACACATCATACATATGGAAACCACATGTTTGACTCCATTCCATATATTCCATTCCAGCCAATACAATGAGTCAGTAGCTCCTCCCACCAGCCTCCACTGACCGCCATGTATAAACCTGTGCATTATGGGGAGAAACTAGTCACCACCCTTCCTTTTGTTCACTGAGATCTGCCAAGAACCAAAGCAACCAACATGTTTTTGTATTTTACGAAAATAAGACATCTTAGAGTAATGCTATCGTGCAAACATATTGTGAGTGATTTTGAAAAGGTAAATGGATTCAAATATAACTCCTGTCTCTGTTCCCCCTCCCAGTCTCCTGACATGGCTACCCAAGCCAAAGCCCTACAGGAACAGAGGGTAGCACTAGAGAAGGAAGTTGTTGAACTGAAAAAGCAGCTGGAGGAGCAAACCAAGGTAATACTATGATGCCATGTCAGACATGTTGAACCTAGCTGCTATTTTGCATGTCTGTGCAGGACATGAGAATCCCTGGCTCCCGCCTCTTAAGACACAATAATCCTATTGGTGCTAATACCTAACTTAAGCGGACCAGTTGACATCACAGCCACTGAGTTTGTTGGTTAGATACTGTCAAAACTGTCATTCAGATACTGTACTATGAACACCATGCATTTCATATTTATTTGGCGTGGTGAGAGGAATGGTGTTTTATTAAAGTGTGCGTGTGTCCTTGCGTGTTAAAGAAGCAGATGGGTCTGACTGAGGCCCATGAAAAGGCCGGAGCGGGGGTGAAGGTCCTGCAGACGGAGCTGGAGAGGAGCCAGGAGGAATGCTCCCGACTGAGGGACAAACTGGCCAAAACAGAGGTTGAGCTCCGCACCACACTGGAGGAGTAAGTGACTGACCACCAGACCAGGGCATACACTGTGAGGCAAGGAGTGACAGGTCGACAAAGCCCGGCTTAAGAAACCAGCACAATGGGGATAATCCTCCGATTTAAGACTCTTATCGGGGGAAAGTTGTTTATCTATATATCTTTTTTTTTTGTGGAGGAGAAAGTTGTAGGTTGTTTTCTGTAGTCACAGGATGATTATAATGTTTTCCTTGGGCTTGAAATCTCTTTTCGGCCATTAGAGTTTCTGTCTTAGTCTGAAAATAATGGCCCCCTATAGTTCTCCTTCCCCTCTGACATGTTGTGTTAATGTACACTGCAGAGTCCCACCAAAGCCCTAGAAAGTGATGAGTGTATATCATCATGGCTTAAATGTCTGTTGCTGTTGGACTAGTCTGTTAAACCTGGGGATGGATTTGTTGATCCTGATTATGGACAATCACAATAGAGACTGGCCGTCCTGGTGGATATCAGCTGACAGTGGAGGCCCTGTGGAGCCAGACTCCCCTGTAATCTAACGACATAGAGACGTCTATGTCATGGACTCCATAGAAATAAGAGACAGAGACAGAGAGGGGCCTGCCTTATTTAGAAAGAATCACTCAACTACTCTCAGCCATTGTATAATTGATTAAATTTTTCAAGAATGGTTTCTCTATTTTGAAAAAGGTTAATGTCAGTATGTGGGAATAAGTACACTGAGCTGGCGAATAAGTAGTGTTCAGTCTACTTACTCTACATCTGTGTGCATGACCCCCTGTCACTAAACAGACCCTCTCTGTGTTGAAGAGGGCAGGTGGTGTGACTGTGATGTGATTGGTAGATCAGTGCCCAGGTGCTCATCATAGCTCCTGTTAGCCTGGAGAACAGGCGTTTCTGACAGAGCGCAGGTGGCATCGTTCCATTGTGTAAAGCAGGGTGCAGGTGTCCAGGTGATGGTGTGTGTGTTGTGACTGTATGCTGCTCTGTGTGGTCGGGCAGGCTGTTCCAGGTGAAGATGGAGAGGGAGCAGTACCAGACGGAGATCAGGGACCTGCAGGACCAGCTGTCAGAGATGCACGACGAGCTGGATGGCGCCAAGACGGTCGTGACCGACGGAGAGAAGGATGCCATGATGGAGGTAAAACACAGGCCAGGTCCCACAACTCTCAGAGGAGAGAGCGTTGACATAGAATAGCTTAGCGGCCTGCATGGAAAGGGCTTTGCAGTCCCATAATAACCGCCATGTCAATACCATTGTAGTGCCAGTGTTGGTAATGTGTAAACATGTTATTCTTACTGGCACATTTGCTGAAGCAGAATTTCTCAGCAATAATGGCAGTGCTGGAGATTTCTGTGCACGTCACCTGTTAAGGTAGCGGTTAATCTCAGGGTGAGATTTTAGCGAGACACTGTCACCAATTCCTCCTCTCCTCCTATGTAGGAGCTGATGCAAATTAAGCTGGACTTACAGGAGGTGCTGCTGGCCAAGGAGGAGCAGGAGGAGGTGCTGAGGAGGAGGGAGAGGGAGCTGACTGCCCTGAAGGGAGCACTGAAGGAGGAGGTGGCCACACACGACCAGGAGGTGGATAAACTGAGGGAGCAGTATGAGAAGGAGATCCGCAAGCTGCAGACGTCTGTGGAGAAGGCCAAACAGGTAACTTAGGACATTCTTGGTCCCTTGTGTCATGGTCCCTTGGAGGCTTTGTGTAGTTCCTGGTTGATACGGGGACGTCCCAGAGGACATTTTTAGGTCATTCTTTGGACGCTGTGTCATGGTCCCATGGAGGTTTTATCTAGTTCCCGGTTTGTCCCGGGACGCCACCTGATGGTTGCAAAGAAACGTTCTCCCCCACCAAAAAAAAACATTTTAACCAGGGCACACGCACCCTACTTTCTTTATACATCACCCCACCACTTACCTTAAAACCCCCAAACCCCCATATATTTCATTACTTTACTTATAATGGTTTGGGACACGTGGGACCATCACGTGACAAAAATCTCCAGGGAACTATGACCCAATGTCCCAAGAACCTTCAGGGGACCATGACACAATATCACAAGGATGCCCAAAAACGTCCTTGGGAAGGCCCCGCTACTAACCAGAAACTAGACAAAATCTCCAGAGGACCATGACACAACGTCCCAAGAACATTCTAAAAACATCCCCGCGACAAACCGGGAACAACAAAAAGGTCCCCCAGAGAACGTTCCCTTGGGTACATCACGCAACGCTTTTAGAAAGTTCAGTGGGATAACGTTGTGTCGAAACCCTTAAGGGATCTAATGGAAATGTCGCCAAATGTCCTCAAGACGTCACCTGTTTGCTGGGTGTATTGATGTTAATGGGAGGTTTGGGCAAACCCTTGAGTATGGCATCACGTGTACTTTGGGTAGTAAAAGTGTTTGTTTAGAAGGTTTGTTTGGGAAGGTTTTGTTGCCATATGTTCGGCATCAGTAGATATTCGATAGCTTAGAAGTGAAATGAAATTTCGGCCAGCTTCAAAGTTGTGCCTCAAAATTAAGCTTAATTTTAGTAACTAAGTCTTACCTCGAACAAAAAAATGCTTTAAGTTGTTTTTGTTATGACTGCTGTGTATTGGAATTGGAAAAATAAGATTACGCCCCCATCATTGTCTACCAGCTGTTAAGATATTTCATTGGTTTGGAACAAGTAAATAATGATTGCTATCCAAAGGCCATTGAATTTGTACAACTTTAGTGTTCCATTGTTTATTTATTGAGGAAATGAAACTCTCATTATGTGTTATTATAAGGAAATCAGGCCTTTGTGTTTATTGAGATTAAAATGTTACATACAGTATGCATACTTGAATGAATGTCTGAAAAGTCCTCTAGGAGTTAGTGAATCATTGACTGCATGGTGCCAGTGTTAGAGAATGTCATGGTTCTATACATGAACTGCTCTACTCCTCTCTCTTATTGCACTTGCCTAACTGCATTTCACTGCACACACTGTAATAACAACCCCAGCTGAAGGCTGAAAAACAAGTCTGAAAACGGTTCAACTGTGCTGGGAAAAAACACTCCCTTCTCTGTAGTTCAGCTGAACCAACCAAGATTTTAAAAAAGACTCAGCTATCCAATCCAGTTAAACCAACTTGTCATCACTTTTCATGGGAACTTATTGGACTCTGTTTACCCTAGATGACATATCATTGTCATTAAGAAGCTTTAGGACCTATTTCATGATGTTGAGGTGTGATTTTGTTGTAAACAGATTTTACTGGATGGCTCAACAGGAAGGAAAAATAGGACCAAACAAAGCCTTTAAAAGACTTGGGAGGGGGAGAGGCAAATGGACTAGTAAAGAGAAGACAGGGTAGGGAAGCGGTAGAGAGGACAGTGAGGTAAGAGCATAAATAGGGCTAATGGAGGAGAGAGGCATAAGAGAACCACACTGACAAGGCTAGAGTAGCATTGTGTTGACTAGGTGTTGCCTGGCTCACATGCTTCCTGTTTGTGTCAGGGCCTCGAAGTCCTCTCCTTGCCCCCACTTCCTCCTGCCGACACAGCAGCCAGCCCCTTCTGAGATATTGTTGTTCTTGCTTGAGGGGAAGAGTTTGTCATCAAGAATTCACCACCAGTGCTTTATAAACAAATAACAAGATGTCTGACCTTATTGTTACTCAGTATTCAGACAGTTTGGCTGCTATCAGTTTGAGTTTATCTTCAGCAATTTGGGCCTTTCCCTTAAAATACCAATCCATTGTTAGGTTGTCACACACAAAAACTATTTATGTCAATTTCAGTCTACTGTACTTTTATCCACCAGGCATTGGCAGGATTGAAGTAATAAAAATGCCTGCATGTGAGTGAGCAACCGCACAGGCTGCTGATTTGCTTAGCGTAAAGTCTGCACGGTCTGGCATTCATCTGTCCTGTCTCCCATCGAAACGCTGCTCCTCTCTCCTTCGGCCATGAAATGTGCATTGATAGTGCTGCCCCATGCAGAGAATAATGCTGGAAACTGGAACACTAAATTGTTCCCGTTGCCCGTTAATTGCAGTGGCAAGCCGTCACTAATCTAATGAGCTGTAGTTCATGAGTTGTGCATTTTTCCTCATTGTTCCTCCTCTCTCTCTCTGTTCATCCATTGAAAGGGCAGGGGTAATTGTGGACCTCAGTAGATGAATGATGAGTTTGTTTCACACAATAATAGCAGTAGGGGTTTGGGATATGGTTGGGATATGCTGAATAAAGTGGGTCAGATGAGTTATGGAGTGGACATCTCCCTGAAAATGTGTGTGTTTGTTTTGTGTCATTGCATTTTAGGTTCAATTGTATTTTTATTGAGTTGTAGCATGGTCCATTCTTTAGATGTTAATCTATAGATTTAGAAACTATAGAGGTCAAACAACAGTATTCATAGAGAATCTATAATCAGACTGTAGTCTACTTACTGTAAGTTACTTATTGTAGATCAGTTCTGTGTAAGTCAGGTTTTTCACAACAGTGAGACTTGAGGGAATGTGAAAATGTGAACTGATAAGGTACAGTGAGCAGCGAGAAGGGTGTGTCAGAGAATGTTTCTGGCTGGTTAGAGAATGTGCACCCAGCAGACCCCTTCCCTCCTGCATATTCTGTTACAATGCTCCAGCTCTGACCAGTGGGTGGGGTCGGGAGGGGTGCGACGTGCCTCTTCAGGGGGCTGCTGTTATACCCCCTCTCAGAGACATTCCTGATTCTCAACGCTCTCTCAGAGGGCCACAACCCCAGACAGCCCCAACCCGTAGTCCCAACCCCAGCCTCTAGTACCAGCCCTAGCCCCTAGTACCAGCCCCAGCCTCTAGTACCAGCCCCAGCCTCTAGTACCAGCCCTAGCCCCTAGTACCAGCCCCAGCCTCTAGTACCATCCCCAGCCTCTAGTACCAGCCCTAGCCCCTAGTACCAGCCCCAGCCTCTAGTACCAGCCCCAGCCTCTAGTACCAGCCCTAGCCCCTAGTCCCATTCCCAGGCTCAAACCCCATTCCTGGCTCCAGCCCACTCTCAACCCTCAGCCTTGATCCTCTCCCTCCCTCCACCCTAACCATACAGTCATTCCTAAATGAATTAGCCACAGTCCCAAGCCTCAGCCCTTATAGCCCTATCTCATACATCCCCTGACACACTGGCAGCTCCATCCCCCAGCTTCTAGCCCTCCACTTGAGTGATTCCTGCCTGTCTTTATTTTCTCTGTGACTGACTTCTTTTTGTGTGTAATCATTGAAGCCATGTGGCCTGGTGAGCACCTCCTTAGGGCTGTTTGAAGGTAAAGAGTCCCACAGGAGGCAGTGTGTTTCCTCAGTTGATGATAGCGCTCTGCTGTGAGGCTGTAGCCTGAATTCATGGGCCTATTGTTCCTCTGCTGCGTCACTGCCTTGCAGAGCTGAGCTGGTGGGGAGGGAGCCTACTTTGCCAAAATGCATGCAGGGCTTTTGGGATTCCAACAAATACCCCCAGGAGTGTGGAGTAGAGGGTCAGTGTGCTCAAGACTGTGATGTACCTCAGCTTTAAGACCAGAGGTAGAAAGCTAACTCGCTCACACCGAGTCTTAGGAAATATGTGGTTTCTCCACTCAATAGGTTGTTTTGTGTTGGTACATTGCTTTTCAACATCCAACAGAGTAGGGAGTACTGGCAAGTACAGGCAAAGTATTTAACATGGACTTACTCTCCTGTGGCGTAGTCTGCTCAGGTTGCAAGTGGCACTGGTCACTCTCCCTCCAGCAGGATCTGACCTCAGCTCTGACATTCAAAGCCCAGTCATTTGCCTGTGATTTTCCTCCAGCCCGACCAGGCAGCATGATTCCCCAAGGTCTGGCTTTCGTCCAAGAGTTAAAAGAAGTACTATGCTCAATGTCAGTGTTTTGTCCTACTATATGAGTTTCTGAAGGGTCTTTTGATATTATAATCACTCTGGGTTGGCCTCATATCAACCATTTAAGATCAGAATAGAGTACTGTGTGTGGACTTTGACATTGTGTCATCCCACTCCCTTCTTTTGAAGCCACTGGCCTTCTGGCGAAGTGCTAAACTGTAATAATGCCACATTCTGGGGAGGCTTGGAGTTTTGTGACAGTAAATGTTAATTCTCTGGTTTCATTTTTTTGACACAAAGGGCCAGTGTCCCTCAAAGCTCTACTGTGACTGCCTTCTCACTGCACTGGCCTATTTAATTCTCTATTAAAGCCAAACACCCCTGAAATCCTATCATTTGGCCCGGCAATAGAGACTCCATTTAAAAAGGTTTCTGTTTCCATGTCCCGAAGGACAAGACAAGATTTGATTGCTGGCATCTTATGGTGACTGGAGAGATGCCAGTGCTCCTCAAGCAGCAAGTTTTAATTTCCACTGCAAGCTTTTCTCCCAAGCCATCACAAACCTGTCTTTACTAGGCAGACACTAGTCTATGTGCCTTTTGTTGGAGAGCGTCTCTATTGTAATGCATACCTTCTTGCTGGTGAAACAAACTAAGGCTTATTCATTGCCAGAGAAGAGCTTGAGTGACCTGTGATGCTATTCACTTTCCTTGAAGATAGAATACATGGTGTTGAATACCATTAACCTGATATCACACAGGATATGACCCGTTCCTGGAAGGACCTTGGTCATCTTTGTGCTTCTATTTAGTCCCGATTGCCTATCTCGACTTCCCCTCTTATCCCATATTTACTTTTCCCTCAGGGAGAGCACATGAATGGAAGTCATTTGAAAACAGGACCATAAAACTATGAGGCCACATCAACCTTGGCTCACAGTACCCTCTAACTAAGGTACACTGAAGTAAATAATTATAAAGGATGTGGTGTTGAGCGTTGATTTTATTCACTTGTGGTTGTGGCCAGTATGTGTCTGTTTGAACGATGTCACCACCCGTGTGTTGTTACAGCTGGGGTAGAGGGATATCCTGTGTTTCTCTGCATCCTGGCCTAGGTCCTGGATTATGTAGGAGGAACACTGCCCTTCGGCTCCTAACTAAAGCCTTTCTGTCAGGGATGCTGCTGGGACATTATAGCAACTTGACAATGTGTCAGCTCAATCAAAGAAGTGTTGCTTTGTACCTTTCCCAAGGCCATGGTAGAGCAGAGGGAGCAGAACACTGTGCTCCATTATAGTTACTTATTTTTTATATACTGCAATCTTGCACTGTGAGTGTTACTGTCTGAAATAGGTATTATTTCTAAAACCTTGTGAATGCTGTATGCCTACAACAGTGCACTCATATAAAAGGTTGAGTTCAGTGTTATGAATGCATGTGATAGTAAACACATAAAATGTGTTTAGGGGTGTGCCAGGACTTTTACTTTAATCTCTGTAGTATAGATGACACCAGTTTGTCTGTGACAACCAATCAGAGGGTATGCTACTCACTGACAAGGGCATGAGTACACCACAATCTTTATTTTCAGGATTTGTTGAAAGATTAACATTTTGATTCAGTTAAAAGTCAGATTATTATAAGTTGGTGCCTCTCCTTGTTCGGGCGGCGTTCGGCGGTCGACGTCACCGGCTTTCTAGCCGCCACCGATCTACGTTTCTTTTTCCATTTGTTTTGTCTTGATTTAACACACCTGGTTCCCATTACGTTATAATTTATTCCCTATTTAACCCTCTGATTCCCACATGGTTTGGTATGTGTTTGTTCTTTGTTAAGTAGTCGCTCTGTTGTGTCGAGCTGGAATATTTTTCCCTGTATGGTATTTGTTTGTGATTTTCCAAGTAAAGTACGTTGTTACTGAGTTCTGCGCCTGACTCCGTCCTACCTGCTGCACACTGACTCTTGACAGTGGATCTAGAATGGATTAACACTCTTGTCATTTTAAAAAGGGATGTGTATGTGCCTATAAATGTGAATAGAGTGGGGCTCTGCTGGATGTGGGATTACCCCTCCATTGCCTGTTCCCTGGGCTCCAAAGCAGATTCAGCAGGGGTTTGTGTGTGTTCCCAGAAACCTGAGAGCACCCTGTAAAAGCTCAGAGCTCGCACACTGGGCCATGCATACTTCACTGCATTGTTAGTGCCACTCTTTTTACTGGCCGCACAATGGTATTTAATGCCTGACTATAGACACACAGTTTAAGAATACACAAGAGAGCCCTTGAAATTAAACTCTCCAATTGTTAATTTTAAGGCTTTGTAAAAGTCTGAGCGAGTAAAAAATGGCAAACACAAGGAACAATGATCACCAGGGCACCCTGTGAATTTCCACCACCCATGGGTCTTTCTCCCCCTCACCCTCTGAGTGGTAGTGCTGGACTCTCAAAGAACCCAGGATGGGAAATGGGACAGTGAAAGAGGGGGTGAGGGGATGTTTGTATGAGAAAAAAAACGGAGAACTCAATGAGTCTACATTTTCTGTATGCTCCCCTCCCCCCCAACCTGCCCTCTACCCACAGCCCCAGTTGATTAGTTTCAATACAGAGATGATACTACAATCTTCACATATTCTAGCTAAGTAGGCGAAGTGACCTGTAAAACAGTGAGGTTTTTCACAAGCTTCTACCTCCTGCTGTCCTTGGATTCTGTACAGTCCTAGACAGGTGAAAGATGTTTGGGATATGCCCAATGTTTTGAAAAATATAACACTGCCTTCATTTACACATTTTAAGCACTTTTTTTGTGTGAGAATATCCTGGTCTGGGATGTAGGTAATTCCAGTGACACCTGCATATCAGTCAGTCAGTCTGTACTTGTGCCCCAGCTGACCCATGCAGGGATAAGGGTGTCGGGGAGGGGAATAGGCCCAACAGACCTCAGTGGGTCCTGGAGGTGGGGTGGTTAATGATCTGTCTTCTATGCTCTCCCCTCCACTGGGTGACCTTAACCCCTCGCCTACCACCCTCCGCTCAAACACTGGAACACCAAGCCTCAGTGACCAATGAGGGTCCTCCAACTCACCCAGTGGTGAGGGGATGATTGAGGGGGCGAGGTGGTCGGACTTTGGACTCTTTCAGCTCTGTGGACAGATAATGAGTCACTAAGGGACCATAGTACAGTGGTTCTAATGACAGAAGAGGGGATTCAAACACATTCCCAAGCACTAAGTCAGATTCCTTTAAGACACCCATTTAGTAAGACATCTGTATCTAACTAAACCTATGACTGATAATCACAGGACTTGTAATTGAAGTAGCTTCATGACATTAGCTGTCTGCTATTTATCATGCTGTTTCGTTAGTGAATGGTTTTTCACTCTCCACTGGGTGAGTCAGCGTTGGTGCTCACCTGGAGCACAGTGTGTGTGTGTGTGTGTGTGTGTGTGTGTGTGTGTGTGTGTGTGTGTGTGTGCGTGTGAAACAGATGCATCTGTGTGCGTGCTTCAGGTGTGAGCGGAGTATGTGACGGGTATGTGCGTCAGGTATGTGCAGTGTGTGTAGGCATAGGCTTTTCTTGGACCTGTCCAGTGAGAGGTGCCTGTCTGCCTGCCTGCTTGTCCAGGCGAGGCTAAGGGGAATTGAACCACAGTGTGTTAATCTGCACCATTTGCCTCTAATCCCCCTGGGAGCAGACATTCCTCCTCATAATGAACCTGCTAACTCTCCCTCCCTGCCTGCATACTGTATAACATGAATGGGGAGAAAACTGATAGCCTACATTATAAACTGGATGGTTTGAGCCGTGAATGCTGATTGGCTGTAAGCCGTGGTATGTCAGACCGTAAACCACGGGTATGACAAAACATGTATTTTTACTGTTCTAATTACGTTGGTAACTAGACCCCATCACCTCCCTGATTACCTTCTCTATATATGTCACTCCCTTTGGTTCCTTCCCCAGGTGTCATTGTTTCTGTTTCATGTATGTGAGTTGTTTGTGTTTCTTGTTTTGTATTATAGTTTCATTTATTTATTATTTATTAAATGTATTCAATATTGCCAATAAACCATAACTAGGGGCTGTATCCAGGCACTCTGCATTGCCTCGTGCATAAGAACAGCCCTTAGCCGTGGTATATTGGCCATATACCAAACTTCCTCGTGCCTTATTGCTTAAATATAAAACGTGTTTACATAATCATATTTAGTCAATTAAATATAGGCCTAGTACTGTAATGAGAATGGCCAGGAGCCATGTGATCCAACCAGGAAAAACTCTAGGCCTTGGGTATAACTTATCTAGGGCTTCTAGTTTTTCCTGGTTAGGGAAAATTCCTGGCCCTTTGTATCAGTAGTCAACCCCATATGAACGTCAGTTCCTGGTTGTTTCTGTGGACCAGTGCAGCACGGGTATTCCTCACTTTAGTAAACAGAACAAGAAACTGTCAAACCTGTCATCTGGCATTCTGTCAAGCTTTGCCTCATTTCCAGATATTCTCGTTTCTGAACAAATATTTGGGAGCCTGGCTGCTACAATATCTTCTTAAACGGTCACTTTCAGGATATAAAGTAAATTCCTCTCTGACAGCGTCATCACAGCAAAACCTGCTATCTGTTTTTCTATGCAAAACTTAATGCGGGCCTAGATAGAGTGCTGTGTGTTGTTGTCAGCTAAGAGGTTACATGAAGACAGAATTCAGGTTTCCCCGAGTGCATTGACTGCTCTCCCTTAGGACAGCAGCAGCCCAGACAGGCTAGCCAGGGCAGGCTCTCCATTGATAAAACTGGGCAGAGGCAAAGCACACAGGGACCTCCTTTCACACTGTCCTGCCACAGCAGCCAAGTTCATACAAAGACAGGCTGCCACCAACAGTGGGTCATCTAATTATGGAATTTGGTCATGTTGAGTGACAAGCGGTGAACAAGTGAGAGCCATGAGGCTTAAGCAGCAGCCCCACAACTGTACAACTCTGGCAGATAAAGCCATTGAGACATTGATGTTGGTCACGCTCAGGGGACTCAGAATGAAGTGGACGGATTTACTGGACTGGACCATTCACCTCAATCTCCCCAGCCTTTTGCGGGTGACATGCTGTCTTTGTGTGGGTCAAGCTACAGCAGTAGAGGCAGTTCAATGGGAGGTGAATGGAGGCTTAGAGTTATTGTCATGCATCCACCTCTTAAATCCCCTTGAGCTTGTCATGAAGGAGCTGTGAAGGAATTTGAGTTGCCTTGTAAATAAGACCGTAGACTTTTGTTTTTAACCAGTTGTCAAGCAAGTATTGTGTCCTTTTCTGTACAACGTTGCATCTTTCTACCCTGTATTTACTTTGCACTGACCATTCTGTCTGCTCTCCAGAGCAGTGCTGCAGTGGGCAAGGAGAAGGCTGAAGTGGAGGCAGCCAAGGGGGCAGTGGAGGGCCAGGCGGGACGTCTTAGCCAGGAGGCCGAGAAGCTGAGAAAGCGGGCACAGGAGCTGGAGAACGAAGTGGCCAAACTCAACCGTATCGTTGATGATGCCAAGCTACAGGAGAGCAAGCTGGGGGACAGAGTCGGCCGGCTTGAGGTGAGGAACAGAGAAACCTAAAGTACTGTAACTACTGTAGCAACGGTCATATAAATTGTTCAAATGTTTTTTAAACAATTTGCATAATTGCAACTGTTGGACAGTGGATGAAGATACTCCAAACTTTTAGAATTTGTATAATCCATCACATGAATTACAGCGCATTAAACATTTACTGGCATGGACAAAGGGATTTTGGTGGGGATTCAGGTATTCAATTTATTGTCAAATAAAGAAAGAAAAACATAAATCCACTCATACTGTATATACATTATCTTATTGTATCAGTTTTTGTAGATATATACAGTTGGAAGTCGGAAGTTTACATACATTTAGGTTTTAGTCATTAAAACTCATTTTTCAACAACTCCACAAATGTCTTGTTAACAAACTATAGTTTTGGCAAGTCGGTTAGGACATCTACTTTGTGCATGACACAAGTAATTTTTCCAACAATTGTTTACAGACAGATTATTCCACCTATAAGGTTCATCCTTGGGAGCAATTTCCAAATGCCTGAAGGTGAAATGTTCATCTGTACAAACAATAGTACACAAGTATAAACACCATGGGACCACGCAGCCGTCATACCGCTCAGGAAGGAGACGCGTTCTGTCTCCTAGAGATGAACGTACTTTGGTGCGAAAGTGCAAATCAATCCCAGAACAACAGCAAAGGACCTTGTGAAGATGCTGGAGGAAACAGGTACAAAAGTATCTATATCCACAGTAAAACAAGTCCTATATCGACATAACCTGAAAGGCCGCTCAGCAAGGAAGAAGCCACTGCTCCAAAACCACCATAAAAAAGCCAGATTACAGTTTGCAACTGCACATGGGGACAAAGATCGTACTTTTTGGAGAAATATCCTCTGGTCTGATGAAACAAAAATAGAACTGTTTGGCCATCGTTATGTTTGGAGGAAAAAGAGGGAGTCTTGCAAGCCGAAGAACACCCATCCCAACCGTGAAGCACGGGTGTAGCAGCATCATGTTGTGGAGGTGCTTTGCTGCAGGTGGGACTGGTGCACTTCATAAAATAGATGGCCTCATGAGAAAGGAAAATTATGTGGATATATTGAAGCAACATCTCAAGACATCAGCCAGGAAGTTAAAGTTTGGTCACGAATGGGTCTTCCAAATGGAAAATGACCCCAAGCATACTTCCAAAGTTGTGTCAAAATGGCTTAAGGACAACAAAGTCAAGCTATTGGAATGGCCATCACAAAGCCCTGACCTCAATCCTATAGAACATTTGTGGGCAGAACTGAAAAAGCGTGTGCAAGCAAGGAGGCCTACAAACCTGACTCAGTTACACCAGCTCTGTCTGGAGGAATGGGACAGAATTCATCCAACTTATTGTGGGAAGCTTGTGGAAGGCTACCTGAAACGTTTGACCCAAGTTAAACAATTTAAAGGCAATCCTACCAAATACTAATTGAGTGTATGTAAACTTCTGACCCACTGGGAATGTGATGAAAGAAATAAAAGCTGAAAGAAATAATTCTCTCTACTATTATTCTGACATTTCACATTCGTAAAATAAAGTGGTGATCCTAGCTGACCTAAAACAGGGGATTTTTACTAGGATTAAATGTCAGGAATTGTGAAAAACATAGTTTAAATGTATTTGGCTAAGGTGTATGTAAACTTCCGACTTCAACTGTATATATATGTATATATTTTATGTGCCTAATTTGCATAAACACACAGGGTGTATTTGCATATATGGATACATTAACATAACAGGGCTTCAACTACCAAATTCTTTCTCTGTCTACCCTACCCTCACTCTGATGCGCTGTCTAGACTGCCTCATTAATTACTGTTGTTGTCAAGTTCTCTTGCATAATTAAACAAGTGTATCAATAGCAGGATATCCTTGGATTAAAAATCAACACACTTTGCTCTAGATTAAACATATCTAAAGATACTTTACATTGTTTATGAGATCAGACATAATATCACCATAATCATTTTAGTGCATGTAATTTGTAAACATTTCAACTGTATTCAATTCTTTCTTTCTTCTCTTTCTTGTGATGTAAGTGTCGAGGCGGTGCGTTAAATCCCTGATGAAGCTTTAGCATAATTATAGATTCAACTGAAAGACATTGTATTCCATTGACCCCATTTCAGACGTTACCAGGGTGTGTTTGACAGGTCATTACAAGCATTTCCGCGGTCGTAATGTTAACAAATAAAAAAGACAGGCACAAGCAAAGTATGAAACAGTCGCTGGAGTAAAATGAAATCAATCGATTCAGCAAGATTTAAGTTACAAGTGTATTTTGCGTTCCTCTACCACAGGAAATAGATGGCTGAAAAAGACAGATCCTCGGGTGTAACATGAGCTGCTAGTTATATAAAGGAGAGCCACTGTAAACTGCACAGGAGTGTCAATCAGATTGACAGTAATACAACTTTTCACATTGAAGATCAGATCTGTTACCTATTGTCTTATGCTGGTGTATGTTAATGTGTATGTGTAAACTCACAGATAGAGAAGAGGCAGCTGGAAGAGTCTTTGGAAGAAATCAAGGAGCAGGAGGAGGAGATGTCACGTGCCAACCGTGCTCTGACCACGCGGTTAGAGGATGTACAGGTAAGATTGACCAGGCTTTGACCACATGGTTAGAGGATGTACAGGTAAGATTGACCAGGCTTTGACCACATGGTTAGGGGATGTAGAGCTAAGATTGACCAGGCTCTGACCACGCGGTTAGAGGATGTACAGGTAAGATTGACCAGGCTTTGACCACATGGTTAGAGGATGTACAGGTAAGATTGACCAGGCTCTGACCACATGGTTAGGGGATGTAAAGGTCAGATTGACCAGGCTCTGACCACATGGTTAGAGGATGTACGGGTAAGATTGACCAGGCTTTGACCACATGGTTAGAGGATGTACAGGTAAGATTGACCAGGCTCTGACCACACGGTTAGAGGATGTACATGTAAGATTGACCAGGGTTTGACCACATGGTTAGAGGATGTACAGGTAAGATTGACCAGGCTTTGACCACATGTTTAGAGGATGTACAGGTAAGATTGACCAGGCTTTGACCACATGGTTAGAGGATGTAGAGCTAAGATTGACCAGGCTCTGACCACGCGGTTAGAGGATGTACAGGTAAGATTGACCAGGCTTTGACCACATGGTTAGAGGATGTACAGGTAAGATTGACCAGGCTCTGACCACATGGTTAGAGGATGTACAGGTAAGATTGACCAGGCTTTGACCACATGGTTAGAGGATGTACAGCTAAGATTGACCAGGCTCTGACCACATGGTTAGAGGATGTACAGGTAAGATTGACCAGGCTTTGACCACATGGTTAGAGGATGTACAGCTAAGATTGACCAGGCTCTGACCACATGGTTAGAGGATGTACAGGTAAGATTGACCAGGCTCTGACCACGCGGTTAGAGGATGTACAGGTAAGATTGACCAGGCTTTGACCACATGGTTAGAGGATGTACAGCTAAGATTGACCAGGCTTTGACCACATGGTTAGAGGATGTACAGGTAAGATTGACCAGGCTCTGACCACATGGTTAGAGGATGTACAGGTAAGATTGACCAGGCTCTGACCACATGGTTAGAGGATGTACAGGTAAGATTGACCAGGCTCTGACCACGCGGTTAGAGGATGTACAGGTAAGATTGACCAGGCTTTGACCACATGGTTAGAGGATGTACAGGTAAGATTGACCAGGCTCTGACCACATGGTTAGAGGATGTACAGGTAAGATTGACCAGGCTCTGACCACACGGTTAGAGGATGTACAGGTAAGATTGACCAGGCTTTGACCACGCGGTTAGAGGATGTAGAGCTAAGATTGACCAGGCTCTGACCACGCGGTTAGAGGATGTACAGGTAAGATTGACCAGGCTTTGACCACATGGTTAGAGGATGTACAGGTAAGATTGACCAGGCTTTGACCACATGGTTAGAGGATGTAAAGGTCAGATTGACCAGGCTCTGACCACATGGTTAGAGGATGTAAAGGTCAGATTGACCAGGCTCTGACCACATGGTTAGAGGATGTACGGGTAAGATTGACCAGGCTTTGACCACATGGTTAGAGGATGTACAGCTAAGATTGACCAGGCTTTGACCACAAGCTCGGGATAATTTACTGGTGAGAATAATAAAGCATAAGTGCCGGTCCTCTTTACCATTCTGACCCATCTTTCTAAACTCTTTCTGTTACAGAGGAACTTGACCAAGCTGAACCATGACCACAGAGAGCTGGAGGAGAGGCTGAAGGAGGAGAGGAGTCAAAAAGAACAGTTCAAGAACACTAAGAATGAGATAGAGGACGAGAGGAGTCTGCTGGACCGCACAGTGGAGAAACTACAGAGGGAGGTGAGTGGACCAACTAAAGGCCTTCGGGCATCCTTGTTTTAGTCAATCAAATATCACACCACATGCATGTGTCAATGTGTGCATGCATGTCTGTTTGTTAGCAAGGCTAACTATACCTTCTCCCTCTCTCCCTTTAGATGAGTGAGATCGTGGAGGCCTCTCAGTCGTCCACCCAGGAGCTGCAGGAGCAGATAGACGTGTACAAGGAGAAGAACCGTCGGGAGCTGGCTGAGCTTCAGAGGCAGCTGAGGGAACGGGGTGTGGAGCTGGACAAGTCCCGTCTGGCTGCTAAGTCCCTACAGGAGGAGGTGGGTTGGCCAGTACTCCCCATGACAATGGAGGATGAGCCATTGTCCTGACTCAGTGTGTTGTAAACCCCCACTCAGGGTCTGTACAGTGAGGTCATGGCTTTGGAATGTGTCCTCTCCCCTCTTATACTTCCCCTTTTCCCTGAACTGGACCAGAAGGTCACAGCTGTAGATGCCTGGTGGCCTGGTGGTATTACAGAGTTAAAGAGGTTAGATAATGTATATTTTCATAGATATCTGTGGTTTAGCATGAAGAGTTGGAGCTGTGGAGGGTGGTAAAATAAATCTGAGTCATTGTTTTTCTATTGGTGAAGCATCAGAATGTTTTAGCAATCTAGAACTTCAGACACTAGGATGAATTTATGAACCTCTTTTAATTGAACAATATCAAATATTAGCTGTGACTATCTTACATTACATCCATTGTTCTCATACATTAAGGGAGTTGTAGCTAGGTAGGCTTATGGAATTTGGATTGAGCCTCTGTTAAGTTCTTCATGGCATTTTGCCTCATTTAGGATTTCTCCAGCTAATATTTTTCCAATTACTGTGGTTCATTTTCACAATCTAGCTATAACTCCTTAGTAGCTGTGATCTGCACCACATAATGTTGTTATAACCCAGGGCCACTGCTCATTGGGTATGGTTTGACCTACTAAACACTTTGGAATTTTTGGAATGTTTTTGCTGAATATGGGATAAGCATTGTTTATTTGATCTAATAATGTCCTCCCTCATCGTGTGTCTGAGTTACTAACCCCTGCAGAATGTCATTAAAGAAAACCTACTTCCTACAGTAGGCTAAAGACAGGTGGCCAGACTCAGTCCAACACAGTTCAAACACCATTGGAATTGTGAGCCATAACATGCTCACTTTTTCCATAGAAATGTGTCCGTTTTACAGAAGAGAGAGGACTTGCTGCTAATGGTTCATCTTTGTGTTGTAGTCTACCCAGTGTAATGTATATGCACAGATGGGATAGGCTGATGTATCTTTGTCCAGCTGGTCTACAGGAAGAGGGGGATGGAGTGTCATTGTTGTGAGAGCAGGAATGACTGACCCCACATCCTCCTCCGGACTGACACACTCCTCTAAAGCCTGGTGATGAGGTCACTGTTTCATCTGCTTCAGATTTCCAGTCTGTCCCAACCCCCGACATCCATCTTATAAGCACATTGAGACCTGCTAAAGACAAGTGTATTTTCTTCTTTCATCTTCTTCACTCACCAGGCTAGTGTTTGTGAAAGTTTCTCTTAAGTCACTATTGTTAAAGGAACAGATGGCATCTTGTGGCCACTGCTGAAATTGCATTGCTAAAGCATGCATGACAGGTATGGATGTTACTGTAACAGTATGACACATGTGTGGTTTATTGTTCGCTGTGGTGTACTGGTAAATCAGTAGGAGGCATTCACAAAACTTGTTTTCCATTCCCATTCTGTTTTAAAAGTATGTGTGGTGTGTGTCCTGCAGCTGAGCCATGTGGAGGAAGACCTGAGGCAGTGTAAGAGGGAGAGGGATGATTCGGTGCTCAAGGAGAAGGCCCTGGAGCAGAAAGTCTATGACTTGGAGGTGGAGGCAGAGACCAAAGCCCACTCAAAGGATGACAAAATCCGACAGGTCAAACTCATGGAGGTATATCTTAATTATTCATTTCACTTTGTCTCTAAACTATACATGTGTTCATGGAGACTTTTTGGGCTGTATTAATTGGTTATCTTTGAGTCTTCAGTCAGTGTATGCTAGTCCTTCCATTTAGTCTGTTTGTTTGTACTCCAGTCCTGAGAAAGGAACAGTTCCCAGCTAGCACATAACGTTCTGAGAACCATATGTTTCTTAGAGCTTGGTGAGAGCAGCGTTGTCCTATGGTTATTTTGCATACAACAACTTTCTGGGAATGGTGCAAGATAGTTACTTGGTTTTAGAATATTCCTGGCATATTTAAGGAATTTGACAAAATAAAATTTTCTTGGTATTTCATTACTTGAACAGAATGTTTCCTAAAAGTTCAAACATGGTTACATTCAATAAAAATGTTTGTAATGTTCTAAGAACATTCTCCAACTGGTTTGACATTGGGCATGTTCTTAAATAGTTCAAGAACAGTACTTGTTGAGTGGACTAATTCCATGGATAGAGAACATAAGATTGTAGTTTGAGAGATAAGGAGCATGTTATTATGCACATCTGGTTAAAATGGTGTGCACGTGTTCAGTGTGTGATATTGGAAATATGGATCTGATTGGATGTGCCTAGTTTAATTGGCAGGCCCTCATTGGTTGTTGGCCAGGGTATTCAAGTGTGCAACCTTTGAGCGGGTGCAGATGAACTCAGCTTGGAACCGGCTATGTTGTCTCCGCTGTCATGTTAGAAATAAACCGTCTTCATGATGTTAATGTTACTGTCAAGTTTCTCTTTGCAATAACTAAAAATAATCTGCTTCCTTTAACCGGGGATGCAACAGATTGGCGACAAGGTACGAGTTTGTCTGGAGGAGAACAAGAGCGAGCAAGAAAGTGCAAGCTCCGTCGAGACAGTCTGTGTAGAAAAGCTAGCACCGACGATGATGCTCGGCAAGGCCGAGGATTTTCACTGAGGAAAGTGTCGAACAGATTTGAAGTTAATGGGCTCAAGTACGAGGAGAAGTCAAAAGCCATTTTTCTTATTGTTGGCAGAAAGTCTCACAATTTGTTAATGGACTTGTGCTCCACAGAAACCAAGTGAAAAAAAAAATGATTGTCGGTCACACTTGAAAAGTCACTACGTACCGAGGACAAATTTAATTACTGAAAGATGAAAGTTTTAGTCAAGGAGTCAACTCAAGGGAGAGTCTATTAGTGAGTACTTGGCTAGTTTAAGAAAAGCATTAGCCATGTGTAAATTTGGTCAGTTTGAGTCATTACGTGATAGATGTGTGCGGTGTTAAAAGTGCAGAGCTGAGAAACTGTTTACTAAACGTAGATCACACAAAATACTTTTGAATTAAAGAAAGTGCACAGCAGTTCTCACAAAATACTTTTAAAGCAAATGCAGTCGTGAAGAAAAACAGGTAAACCATGTTACCATTGCGCGGGAAAAGGGCACAAGCCAAATGAGTGCCGCTACAAGAATTGAGTGTCGGGAGTGCAAGAAGAACACATAGCCAGGGCCTGTCGGGAGTGCAAGAAGAACACATAGCCAGGGCCTGTCGGGAGTGCAAGAAGAACACATAGCCAGGGCCTGTCGGGAGTGCAAGAAGAACACATAGCCAGGGCATGTCGGGAGTGTCAAGTGAGAAAAAAAAAGACGAAGCGAACTAAATGGAAAAAGCACCTGGATGCTACGGAGAGAGAGGCCTCCTTACTTAGAGTGCAGGAAGACTAGAGGCGCAACGATGATCAGCACCAGGGCAACGAACACCAGTGAGAGAGAGGCAAGAACGTCATTGCAACAGAGATGAGCATTACAACTCACATGAGCCAGACATCTGATAAAGGGACATCAGCTGTTTGCCACTGACTGAGTTGGGTAACGTAAAAGGAATTGAACTGTTTGCATTAAATACAGGTAAAGACATTACTAAACCGTACTGTGTATGTAAGGGTAGATGTGAGACCCAAAATGGAAGTTGATACAGGTGCAGCAGTTTCTATGATAGAGGTTGTATAACCGCAGGTTCAAGAAGGTGAAATTGAGCCCTGCTGTTACATACACCTTTGAGGGAACGCAACACCCGGCTACAACTCAACTTCCCGTGGAGTGGAGAAAAAAGGTACGTGATTGTAGGTGCGGATGACAGAGGCAGAGAATATTACCGTTTACAAGGAATTTATTCTTCCTTCACACGGTAAGGTGGGGAAAAGGGTCTGGATGGAACCAAAGAAAAGTTCAACTTCCCTTTCCTACCTTACCTGCCTACCCACTGGTTACCTATTCTTAGCACCACCTGGCGCACTAACCAAAATACGTGCTTCACGGTTGGGATTGTGTTCCTTGGCTTGCAAGCCTCCCTCTTTTCCCTCCAAACATAACGATGGTCATTATGGCCAAACAGTTCTATTTTTGTTTCATCAGACCATAGGACATTTCTCCAAAAAGTATGATCTTTGTCCCCATGTGCAGTTGCAAACTGTAGTCTGGCTTTTTTATGGCGGTTTTGGAGCAGTGGCTTCTTCCTTACTGAGCGGCCTTTCAGGTTATGTCGATATAGGACTTGTTTTACTGTGGATATAGATACTTTTGTACCTGTTTCCTCCAGCATCTTCACAAGGTCCTTTGCTGTTGTTCTGCGATTCTGGGATTGATTCGCACTCTCTAGGAGACAGAACGCATCTCCTTCCTGAGCGGTATGACGGCTGCGTGGTCCCATGGTGTTCATACTTGTGTACTATTGTTTGTACAGATGAACGTGGTACCTTCAGGCGTTTGGAAATTGCTCCCAAGGATGAACCAGACTTGTGGAGGTCTTGGCTGTTTTCATTTGATTTTCCCATGATGTCAAGCAAAGAGGCACTGAGTTTGAAGGTAGGCCTTGAAATACATCCACAGGTACAGCTCCAATTGACTCAAATTATGTCAATTAGCCTATCAGAAGCTTCTAAAGCCATGGCATCATTTTATGGAATTTTACAAGCTGTTTAAAGGCACAGTCAACTTAGTGTATGTAAACTTCTGACCCACTGGAATTGTGATACAGTGAATTATAAGTGAAATAATCTGTCTGTAAACAATTGTTGGAAACATTTCTTGTGTCATGCACAAGCAGATGACCTAACCGACTTGCCAAAACTATAGTGTGTTAACAAGAAATGTGTGGAGTTGTTGAAAAACGAGTTTTAATGACTCCAACCTAAGTGTATGTAAACTTCTGACTTCAACTGTACAAACACACAACAACACGGAAACTGGGGAACATAACACCTGCAAACTTTGTGTTTAAAAACGTACAGTAAAGAGTCACAAGTTCTAAGAGGGAAAATCTCTGCACTTAGAGAAGCTGTTGAAAAACAGCTTGTCAAATTGGAGTCAGAAGGGGTCCTTACTCTAGTTAACTACAGTGAATGGGCAGCTCCAATTGTGTGTATACTGAAAACAGACAATACAGGTAACTATCAATCCATGGCTGGAAGTAGATCAGTATCCGTTACCAAAAACGCAGGACTCGTTCACCAAGCTGACGGGGTGAGAAGTTCACAAAGCTGGATTTGTCACAGGCATACCATCCAGTACAACTAGAGGAGAGCTCTCGTACTTCCGGCACCGACAGAGATGGCCGCCTCGCTTCGCGTTCCTAGGAAACTATGCAGTGTTTAGTTTTTTTACGTGTTATTTCTTACGTTAGTACCCCAGGTCATCTTAGGTTTCATTACATACAGTCGAGAAGAACTACTGAATATAAGATCAGCGTCAACTCACCATCAGTACGACCAAGAATATGTTTTTCGCGACGCGGATCCTGTGTTCTGCCTTTCACCCAGGACAACGGAATGGATACCATGCAGCGACCCAGAAAAACGACTCAGAAAAAGAGGGAAACGAGGCGGTCTTCTGGTCAGACTCCGGAGACGGGCACATCGTGCACCACTCCCTAGCATTCTTCTCGCCAATGTCCAGTCTCTTGACAACAAGGTTGATGAAATCCGAGCAAGGGTAGCATTCCAGAGGGACATCAGAGACTGTAACGTTCTTTGCTTCACGGAAACATGGCTCACTGGAGAGACGCTATCGGAGGCGGTGCAGCCAGCGGGTTTCTCCACGCATCGCGCCGACAGAAACAAACATCTTTCTGGTAAGAAGAGGGGCGGGGGCGTATGCCTTATGGCTAACGAGACATGGTGTGATGAAAGAAACATACAGGAACTCAAATCCTTCTGTTCACCTGATTTAGAATTCCTCACAATCAAATGTAGACCGCATTATCTACCAAGAGAATTCTCTTCGATTATAATCACAGCCGTATATATCCCCCCCCAAGCAGACATCGATGGCTCTGAACAAACTTTATTTGACTCTTTGCAAACTGGAATCGATTTATCCAGAGGCTGCATTCATTGTAGCTGGGGATTTTAACAAGGCTAATCTGAAAACAAGACTCCCTAAATTTTATCAGCATATCGATTGCGCAACCAGGGGTGGAAAAACCTTGGATCATTGTTACTCTAACTTCCGCGACGCATATAAGGCCCTGCCCCGCCCTCCTTTCGGAAAAGCTGACCACGACTCCATTTTGTTGATCCCTGCCTACAGACAGAAACTAAAACAAGAGGCTCCCACGCTGAAGTCTGTCCAACGCTGGTCCGACCAAGCTGACTCCACACTCCAAGACTGCTTACATCACGTGGACTGGGACATGTTTCGTATTGCGTCAGATAACAATATTGACGAACACGCTGATTCGGTGTGCGAGTTCATTAGAACGTGCGTTGAAGATGTCGTTCCCATAGCAACGATTAAAACATTCCCTAACCAGAAACCGTGGATTGATGGCAGCATTCGCGTGAAACTGAAAGCGCGAACCATTGCTTTTAATCAGGGCAAGGTGACTGGTAACATGACCGAATACAAACAGTGCAGCTATTCCCTCCGCAAGGCTATCAAACAAGCTAAGCGTCAGTACAGAGACAGTAGAATCTCAATTCAACGGCTCAGACACAAGAGGCATGTGGCAGGGTCTACAGTTAATCACGGACTACAAGAAGAAATCCAGCCCAGTCACGGACCAGGATGTCCTGCTCCCAGGCAGACTAAATAACTTTTTTGCCCGCTTTGAGGACAATACAGTGCCACTGACACGGCCTGCAACGAAAACATGCGGACTCTCCTTCACTGCAGCCGAGGTGAGTAAGACATTTAAACGTGTTAACCCTCGCAAGGCTGCAGGCCCAGACGGCATCCCCAGCCGCGCCCTCAGAGCATGCGCAGACCAGCTGGCCGGTGTGTTTACGGACATATTCAATCAATCCCTATACCAGTCTGCTGTTCCCACATGCTTCAAGAGGGCCACCATTGTTCCTGTTCCCAAGAAAGCTAAGGTAACTGAGCTAAACGTAAACTGAGCCCCGTAGCACTCACTTCCGTCATCATGAAGTGCTTTGAGAGACTAGTCAAGGACCATATCACCTCCACCCTACGCGACACCCTAGACCCACTCCAATTTTCTTACCGCCCAAATAAGTCCACAGACGATGCAATCTCAACCACACTACACACTGCCCTAACCCATCTGGACAAGAGGAATACCTATGTGAGAATGCTGCTCATCGACTACAGCTCGGCATTCAACACCATAGTACCCTCCAACCCTGGGTCTCGACCCCACCCTGTGCAACTGGGTACTGGACTTCCTGACGGGCCGCCCCCAGGTGGTGGGGGTAGGCAACAACATCTCCACCCCGCTGATCCTCAACACTGGGGCCCCACAAGGGTGCGTTCTGAGCCCTCTCCTGTACTCCCTGTTCACCCACGACTGCGTGGCCACGCACGCCTCCAACTCAATCATCAAGTTTGCGGACGACACAACAGTGGTAGGCTTGATTACCAACAACGACGAGATGGCCTACAGGGAGGAGGTGAGGGCCCTCGGAGTGTGGTGTCAGGAAAATAACCTCACACTCAACGTCAACAAAACTAAGGAGATGATTGTGGACTTCAGGAAACAGCAGAGGGAACACCCCCCTATCCACATCGATGGAACAGTAGTGGAGAGGGTAGCAAGTTTTAAGTTCCTCGGCATACACATCACAGACAAACTGAATTGGTCCACTCACACAGACAGCATCGTGAAGAAGGCGCAGCAGCGCCTCTTCAACCTCAGGAGGCTGAAGAAATTCGGTTTGTCACTAAAAGCACTCACAAACTTCTACAGATGCACAATCGAGAGCATCCTGGCGGGCTGTATCACCGCCTGGTACGGCAACTGCTCCGCCCACAACCGTAAGGCTCTCCAGAGGGTAGTGAGGTCTGCACAACGCATCACCGGGGGCAAACTACCTGCCCTCCAGGACACCTACACCACCCGATGTTACAGGAAGGCCATAAAGATCATCAAGGACATCAACCACCCGAGCCACTGCCTGTTCACCCCGCTATCATCCAGAAGGCGAGGTCAGTACAGGTGCATCAAAGCTGGGACCGAGAGACTGAAAAACAGCTTCTATCTCAAGGCCATCAGACTGTTAAACAGCCACCACTAACATTGAGTGGCTGCTGCCAACACACTGACACTGACACTGACTCAACTCCAGCCACTTTAATAATGGGAATTGATGGGAAATGATGTAAATATATCACTAGCCACTTTAAACAATGCTACCTTATATAATGTTACTTACCCTACATTATTCATCTCATATGCATACGTATATACTGTACTCTATATCATCGACTGCATCCTTATGTAATACATGTATCACTAGCCACTTTAACTATGCCACTTTGTTTACATACTCACCTCATGTATATACTGTACTCAATACCATCTACTGTATCCTGCCTATGCTGCTCTGTACCATCACTCATTCATATATCCTTATGTACATATTCTTTATCCCCTTACACTGTGTATAAGACAGTAGTTTTGGAATTGTTAGTTAGATTACTTGTTGGTTATTACTGCATTGTCGGAACTAGAAGCACAAGCATTTCGCTACACTCGCATTAACATCTGCTAACCATGTGTATGTGACAAATACAATTTGATTTGATTTGATTTGAAGCACTATCTCACCATGAATATGCATAAGGGGTTGTTTAAGGTCAACAGGCTTCCTTATGGTGTTGCCTGTGCTCCAGCTATTTTTCAGAAAATAATGGATCTGATCCTACAAGGTATAAATGGGGTAATCTACTATCTTGATGATATACTTATCACATGGCGTAACACAGTAGAGCACATGAGAAATCTTGAAGAAGTGCTAAAAAGACTGAAATCTGAAGGTTAAAAGATTATTTCTTCCCGAACAGCATAGCCTATCTAGGTCATGTGATAGATGCAGAGGGGATGCACCTCATGAAACAGACAACTGAAGCTATTAGGCTCCCATTCCTACAAACACCACTGAGCTCAGGTCTTTTATTTTGTTACTTAACTATTAGGGAAAATTAATTCAAAATCTGTCTACCATAATTAAGGCTGTGACCGCTCAACTGCAGAAAGGTGTCAAATGGGAATGGTCACAGAAAAGCCAAAGTACTTTTGAGGAAGCTAAGAGACATCTAAACTCAGGGTTTTAAACACTGTTTCCCATGCTTGTTCAATGAACCATAAAACATTTATGAACATGCGCCTGTGGAACGTTCATTAAGACACTAACAGCTTACAGATGGTAGGCAATTAAAGTCACAGTTATGAAAACTTTGGACACTGAAGAGGCCTTTCTAAAAACACCAAAAGAAAGACGCCCAGGGTCCCTGCTCATCTGCGTGAATATGCCTTAGGCATGCTGCAAGGAGGCATGAGGACTGCAGATGTGGCCAGGGCAATAAATTGCAATGTCTGTACTGTGAGATGCCTAAGACAGCACTAATGGGAGACAGGATGGACAGCTGATCGTCCTCGCAGTGGCAGACCACGTGTAACCACACCGGCACAGGATCGGTACATCCGAACATCACACCTGCGGGACAGGTACAGGATGGCAACAACAACTGCCCGAGTTACACCAGGAACGCACAATCCCTCCATCAGTGCTCAGATTGTCTGCAATAGGCTGAGAGAGGCTGAGACTGAGGGCTTGTAGGCCTGTTGTAAGGCAGGTCCTCACCAGACATCACCGGCAACAACGTCGCCTATGGGCACAAACCCACCGTCGCTGGACAGGACTGTCAAAAAGTGCTCTTCACTGACGAGTCGCGGTTTTGTCTCACCAGGGGTGATGGTCGGATTTGCGTTTATTGTCGAAGGAATGAGCGTTACACCAAGGCCTGTACTCTGGAGTGGGGTCGATTTGGAGGTGGAGGGTCCGTCATGGTCTGGGGCGGTGTGTCACAGCATCATCTGACTGAGCTTGTTGTCATTGCAGGCAATCTCAACGCTGTGCATTACAGGGAAGACATCCTCCTCCCTTGTGTGGTACCCTTCCTGCAGGCTCATTCTGACATGACCCTCCAGCATGACAATGCCACCAGCCATACTGCTCGTTCTGTGCGTGATTTCCTGCAAGTCAGGAATGTCAGTGTTCTGCCATGGCCAGCGAAGAGCCCGGATCTTAATCCCATTGAGCACGTCTGGGACCTGTTGGATCGGAGGGTGAGGGCCATTCCCACCAGAAATGTCCGGGAACTTGCATGTGCCTTGGTGGAAGGGTGGGTTAACATCTCACAGCAAGAATTGGCATATCTGGTGCAGTCCATGAGGAGATGCACTGCAGTACTTAATGCAGCTGGTGGCCACACCAGATACTGACTGTTACTTTTGATTTTGACCTCCCCTTTGTTCAGGGACACATTATTCAATTTCTGTTAGTTGCATGTCTGTGGAACTTGTTCAGTTTATGTCTCAGTTGTTGAATCTTGTTATGTTCATACAAATATTTACACATGTTAAGTTTGCTGAAAATAAACGCAGTTGACAGTGAGAGGATGTTTCTTTTTTTGCTGAGTTTACTTACTAGCCAGGTGTTAGCTCACTACAACCCGGAGCTACAGCTCATACTAGCCTGTAATGCTTCAGCGGTAGGTGTAGGTGCTGTGATTTCTCACTAAATGAAGGATGGTTCTGAGCAACCTATAGCAATTGCCTCTAGGATGCTTCCCAAACAGAAAGGAACTATTCTCAAATAGAGAAAGTAGCAATAGGACTGGTGTTTGGAGTTTCATGAAATGTCATGAGTATCTGTATGGTAGGAAATGTACCATGCTGACAGACCATAAGCCTCTTCTTATGATTCTTGGTCCTAAGACAGGTGTCCCAACACTTGCAGCAGCTAGAATTCAGCGATGGTCTTTTATTTTAGAAACATGGCAGCATGGCAATGCAGATGCGTTGTCCAGACTCCAACTGGGTGATTGTAGGGGTCCTACACCAAATCCAGTGTATAGAGTGAAAATGGTTAAGCAGTATGTATTCTTTGGGGTTTCAGGGTGGTGATTCCACAAAGCCTGCAAAGCAGACTTTTGGCAGAACTACATGAGTGATTGGGGTGTAGTTAAGATGAAATCCTTAGCTAGAAGTCTTCTCTGGTGGCCCACTCTTGATGAAAATATTGAAACTGAAGTAAGTCTCTGTGACATATGCAAGCAGAAGTGTAGC
This sequence comes from Oncorhynchus clarkii lewisi, assembly GCF_045791955.1. Lineage (NCBI taxonomy): Eukaryota > Metazoa > Chordata > Actinopteri > Salmoniformes > Salmonidae > Oncorhynchus > Oncorhynchus clarkii. Next base: position 18,596,972 of record NC_092172.1, on the reverse strand, counting down.
ATGCCTGCAAAATTGCCAGTACATGGCAATGGGCATCAGGTCAATGGGAGAGAATTCACTTAGACCTTGCAGAAGACCACAAGCAATTGTTTTTGATTGTTATGGATACTTATGCTAGATGGCCAGAAATTGTACACATGCAGAGTACTACTTCAGCTAAAACTGTTGAGGTACTCAGAAATCTGTTTGCTTCCTATGTTCTGCCCCAGGAAGTAGTCACAGATAATGGCCCACAATTTACTTCCTGTGAAATGAAAACGTACTTAAAATTGAATGGTATCAAGCATACCACGCTACCTGCATATCACCCAGCTTCAAATGGGTTAGCTGAAAGGCTAGTGCAAAATCTTAAGAAGTCGCTAGCTAAGAACAGAGCAGTAGGTGGTATGACGTTACAGTATTGTGTTGCTAACTTCCTATATGGCTACCACAACACACCACATACTAGAACACGCAAAAAGCCAGCAGAGCTGTTCTTAAAGAGACAGGTTCGTACACGACTGTCCCTGATTAAACCATAGTTCTCACCGAGTGAACAGACTGAGGGGTCAGTGGCAAACCACAGAAGGTCAGATCCTTCTCTGTTGTTCAAGAGGTCTTGGTAAAGAATTACAGGGGAGGAGAAATATGGTTGAATGGTGTGATAACTAAGGTTCTGGTTCTTGCTACATACATGGTTAATGTTGAGGGTAACTGTGTGAAAAGACGTGAATCAGATGTTGAACATCAAGCCAAGGAGACAAGGTGATGACAGTTCTGCAACCAACACTAAACAGAAAATAACCACCCACAACTAACAGTGGGAAAACAGGCTACCTAAGTATGGTTCTCAATCAGAGACAACGAAAGACAGCTGTCCCTGATTGAGAACCATACCCGGCCAAAACATAGAAATACAAAACCTAGACATACAAACATAGAATACCCACCCACATCACACCCTGACCAAACAAAAAATAGAAACATATAAAACAATCTACGGTCAGGGCGTGACAAGAGTAAGGTTCACAACTAGTTGAAGTTACAGGGGAGGATCTGTAGTGTTTGAGAGATGTGCATAATAACATGCTGCTTCTGGTTAAAATGGTATGCACATGTTCAGTGCGTGATATTGGAAGAATGTATCTGATTGGATGCGCATAGCTTAATTGGCAGGCCCTCACTCAACTGGCTATGTTGTATCTGTTGTCATGTTGGAAATAAACCGTTTCCATGATGTTAATGCTTTATACTGTCGAGTTTCTCTTTGCAATAACTAAAAAGAACCTCCTTCCTTTAACTGGGGATGCAATAATAAAATAGGGGTCACAATAAAAAATAAATGTGTTTGCATGATTAATGTCTAAGGAAATTCATTTCTGTGTGTCCTATCTGTGCTAAAGATCTAAAGCAAAATAAGATGTCAGTGTTATTAAAAGTCTTATTAAATGATTCAGTCAACATTTTTATGAAATTATTTAAAAACCTCCAAATAACCTATAAATTCTGTTCTCAGACCGTTAATAAAACCTCCCAGGAAGAAATTCAAGGAACCAGAATAAAACATTCTCAGAACCTCCCTGCAACCAAAAAATGCACGTTCCCAGAAAAGGCAACATTTTTACTTCTGTTCTCAAAACGTTTAAATAAAACGTTCAGTTTTATCGGTCAGGAAATGTATAGCTTCCCATAACCAATGTGAAATCAAAAACATACAATCCCACAACTTCCAAGGAACCAAATGTGCTAGCTGGGATCTTTCCTGAGTTTGTTATAGACACAAGTCATGTGTACTGCAGGCCTCTGGTGTTGACAGTGGTGTGATGGCAAACACGGCAGAAGGAAATCTAAAGCTGTCGTTCAGAAAAGCAACCCCATGTTTACAGCAAGGTCAAATAATAATGTCATTGGTATTACCATGTCAATGTTGATGCTGTGTACTGCAGGACAGGATCAATCAGCTGGAGCTGGATCTGGATGAGGAAAAGCAAAGTGGAGACCTGCTGATTGTCAGGATAGACCGAGGCAGAGAACAGGTGAGTCCCTTACCACTCTAACTGACCTCCAGTCAGTGGGGCATTCTAACATTCATTAACCATGGTTCACCAATTTGTCTCTGACTCTATTGTGACCGGGAGTCACACTCCTAAACTTCATGAACTTCATTATCATCTGCAAAAGACAGAAAGCATTTCAAGTACAGTCATTCCAGAGCAGCTTGGCATAATGTGACATCTAAGCTTACACCCCGTATCAGTTCTTTGTGCTTGTCTGCCATCCCCTCCCACCATCGACAGCTCAAATACCCACACACACAGACCTACACACCAAGCCATTCTTCATTGCGTGTGTGTGTGGAACAGCCACCCAAAAATCCCACTATCCCAGTTAATTTGTGTTCTGGAGAGAGCAGAGGGGTTATTGCCATGTAAGAGGATCTTGCATAATCGTTCAGTTTGGCAGGCTGCCTGCTCGGTGTAAAAGCGCCAATCCAATTTTCATGCATCAGTCACAAAATACCCCTTTTAATGCACCACCTCAGCCAAAATATGCACACTGCCAAATGTATCAAGTTTACGGCAATGGAGTTCACTTAGCTGTGACTGCGTCTCAGGGACAAATCCATTTCTTGTGGCTGATCATAGTTCTCACATCCTGAGGGAGTCAGACCTAAACACTGCAGCTTTCCTTCCCCTCTGATAAACCTGATGATGTTGCCATTATAAACTCAGATTGAGATAAGAGTACATGCTTCCTGGAGAAAGAGTTGTCAGAAAGCGTTGCTAACTCAGATCAGGAGACTGTTGGTCCGGTGCTTTTTCATGAGGAAGTGACATTATTCCAGATACAATTCATGTACAGAACAAGCTTTTTCTTCTAAGATGTGTTTGTATTATTCAACACGTGCTAAGTGCATTTACCTCCAAGGATCTAGCCTGTTGCAATACCTCTGCAATTCACTGTGCTCTCATTGATTTACATACTGCCAATGCAATCATGATGCATTCTTCATGTCTAACAAAGATAGGACTAGTTATTTTACAGTCAGGTTCATTGTCCCGCAGTAGTAAGATTAAAGGGCTAAGTCTGCACTGTCCTCCAACATTGAAATGGATGAAAATGTAAAGACCTGAACAAAAGTATGAGAGGCCTAAAAGGAATGAACAAGTACTTACATTTCCTTAAAGGCAAGAAACTCCTGGCACAGAGAAAAGAGTAGCACTAGACAGTGACATTACCGCAACACTGGGCCAAGGTGAGTTGCCAAGGCAACAGTGGAGTGGTGTACAGTCCTCGTGAAGTGGATGAGGTTAGGATAGGAGGATGTGGTGGTGGTGGTCAGGGGGAGAGGGGGACGGAGAGAGTGGGGACTGCATGGCCATGATGGCTTGGAGTGAGGGAGGGGGCAGGGGTGGCAGGAAGAACACCTGCGTCTCTCCTGGCACCAGGTGCTCTTCTCCTGTCTAAATGAGAGTAATCTCTCCTCTCTCCTCCCGCCGTCTCTCACAAAGCAGATTAGTTTCTGCTGTATGTTCCAGTCTGCTGAATCAGCTCCCTCAAGCACTGAACTGGGCACACCAGTTATGTGGCCCATCGTTCATCAGAGCAGCCCACCTTCACACACTAATTGGCATAAAATATCACCCATACTAAGCTTCCCTCGCAAAAACAATTGTTGATTAGTTGTCTTTTTTCCATCCACATCTTTATTCCCTTCTCTTGAACTAGTCTGTCTGTCTCTCCCGCTCTCTCTCACTCTCTCTCATTCTCTCTTTCTCTCTGAGACAATGAAGTAGTTTGACAGTTTGAGTTTGTAAGTTTGAGTCAAAAGTTGTTTATTATTCTCAGTTTCTAATCTTTCACAGAAATAGTCAAGCTTAAAAGCTAACATTTACATTTTTCTCTGTCTGGCTTTTGTAAGAAGTTCAACTCCCTGAGGAATTGAGAGGCTTCAGTGCAATCCCAGCACTAGCTATGATAGGTTAATCTAAATATGACTGATTTATTACTCTGAGTCTATCTGAATGTGGATTACTGAGAGCTGACGTGAGATCAGTTCAGGGGAATGCAACCGAAATAAGAATATCCAAACCCCCAATTAACTACAGGAAGGCTCCTTCCACCTTGAGTAAGACACTACAACAACTGCACACCTACACATACAGGAAGGGTTCTTCCTACCGACACATGAGCAGCCTCTCATAATAATTGTGTTCTCAGGTTGTGTAACTATTGAGATGAAGGTCTCCGCTCTGATTGACAGGTGGAGCAGATGAGGAATGAACTCCTGCAGGAGAGGGCAGGCAGACAGGACCTGGAATGTGACAAGATGACTCTGGAGAGACAGGTACACACGGCCCTGTTCTTCCCGCTCCTTCTTCCCTTCCTGTCTGGGGGGAAACAACAGCAGTCTATCTGTAAAAAGTCCCTCTAAAGAATCTCTGTCTTCTATCTGTCCTTCTCTGTCTCCATCTCTATACTCCTGCTCTGAAAATGTTCTTGTTGACCAAAACATTACCTAATAAAGTAGAACTAAGACTGTGTATCAAAATTGTTTCTCACACTGTTTCTAACAGAACAAGGACCTGAAGAGTAGAATAGCCCATCAGGAGGGCTCCCAGAAGACTAACAAGGAGGGCCTGGTGAGCCAGCTGGAGAGCCGGATCCAGGAGCTGGAGGAGAGGCTGGAGGGAGAGGAGCGGTATGGTTAGGGTTGGGGTTGGTTTGGGTTCCTAGGGAGAGGTGGGATTGGGGTAGGGGTTGGAGGGAGAAGAGAGGTCCTGCTATAGGGACCAGTGCTGCCTACAGACTCATTACAGAAGCTGTCTGGCTCTAATTAGGTCACATTGCACTTAACCTTGGTTCTTTGGGTTGGTTAGTTTAGTTTTACATTCTTTAGGTTATACTGCATACTATGTGTAGATGCAGTATGTGGCATATGGCCAATTAACTTGTGGTTTCCAGAGTGTTTTATGTACTGCTACAGTATGTGACATGTAGCAGATCGGTAGTCTTACCCATGATGCTGTGTTTTCTAGGGACCGTGCCAACCTGCAGCTGGTGAACCGGAGGCTGGAGAGGAAGGTGAAAGAGATGATGATGCAAGTTGATGAAGAGCACCACTCACTGCAGGATCAGAAGGACCAGGTCAGGATGCAACATACACACATATATACACACACACACACACACACACACACACACACACACACACACACACACACACACACACACACACACACACACACACACACACACAAAGCTGTTTTAACCCTCGGTGTTCCTCTTGCAGCTGAACCTGCGTCTGAAGGCCCTGAAGAGGCAGATGGACGAGGCGGAGGAGGAGATTGACCGGCTGGAACACGGCAAGAAGAAGCTGCAGAGAGACCTGGATGAACAGCAGGAGGCCAACGAGCAGCTCCAGAGCCAGCTCAAATCCCTGCGCAGCGAAATGAGGTAAAAATGCTAAATACACACGGCTAACAGAAGACGCTAAGAACATGCTCATTCTGCTTTGGCATTTGTTTACCTAATTAATTATAATGCAGCTCTAGCCAGCTGAAGCTAACAGCATGCACCAAGAAATTCCACAGTGTAAAGCACATGTTTATGAAGTTTCACAGTTGCACACACATTATGTGAACCCACTATAATTGATCTGAACACATTCCCTACCACTGTCCTGGGGGATTTATCACACCTTCCCGAGCAATGTAGTCTAACACGAACATAGTAAAATGCAATGTGTGTAGGCTTTAGCCCACTTTCTATCAAACTGTAACTCTTTCATACTGTGTAAACTACCTCACCCAGCCCTCCACCCAGAATAACCCTAGTTTCCCCTCCCTGAAGGCGTAAGACCAACTCTGCTCCACTGGACGACGATGATGATGAGGATGACATCAGCACTGACGGAGAGACCTACTTCCGCTCTTCATCTGGCTATAAACGCTCCTCTAGCCAAGACAACATCCTGTCAACATTCTCTTTGTGAACCAACACAATGAAGAGAATGTTACTAAAACTACAGAAGGACCAAGTGGACTGACTCCTATTCAGAGAGACCACTTTCAGGTCACGGCGTGCTTTTGGAAAACCGGTCAAATAGCATGTGCATGTGTGTTTGCTTTTCCTTTTACAGTACATAGATTGAGAGGGAATGGCTAGATAATAGTTATTGATTAATTGCAATGTCTTGTAAATGATTGATTATAATTTAGCAATAGTTTAATTATCAGCACAATTTCTAAGTTTGTAGATAATCATTGCATGTGTCTTCTTACATTTTATGAATGATCCCGCAAAGAGATGTAAAGGGAATCCAATTATTCACCTTGTAATGCAATCTAAAGGACAGCATTCTGTAACCTCTTATGCCTTATTGAAATGTATCAATTTATTAATCTACAAACACTAGATTTTATATCTTTAATTAAATATGTTAAGCAGCTTATCAAGTCTGATAGCAACACATTTCATTTGAAACATTCATTTTTGTATTGTGCATTAGAATATCAATTCAATTTTGTAATGAAGTCAGGCAGAGTGCAAGGCCTTAAATTGATTTGAGTGAAATATTAGCTATTTATTTACTTTTGAATATATGAAGAAATGGCTGAATGAAGGGCAATATGTTTTTAGGGACATTTGTATGAGGGATTCTTCTTTATACAGATGCATTTTTTGTATATTTTTTTAACCTGAATAAGGAATAGTAATCCATCCATAATGTTAGCGTGGTCTACAGAACACATCTCTGTTTTATCACTTCTGTTTTCAGGTTTATGACTCCTGACTTGTCGCAGTATTCAACCCTGCCTTTATTAAAATAAGATACAGTAGAACTTTTATAAAGACTGGTTAGATCACCATTCTCAAATCAAGGTTCTACTGTGTATTTTTAGTTGGGCTTTTCCACTAACTACTGGGACTGCTCTGTTACTCCTGAGATTATTGTTTAAATCGTCAATAATCCTTTTTTTTGCATTATAGTAACAAACACATTCCTTACTTTTGTTTAAAAGTGATTCATCTCTGTATTTCATAGAAATATGACTTTTACCAGAAACATGTTACAATGTGAGAAGAAGCTATTTATGTTTATGGTATATCCTCCAAGAACTAAACAGTGTTAATATTGGACATACGAGTCAATCTAATGTAAAATTAACAATTATTTTTGTGTTGCCTACCTTTGTATTTGCTATGTGCACCTGTGGGAGCATATTAATATGCTATATGACCATACAGTCAGTACCTGTTATAAGCATCTGTTGTGCCTATCTAATTATCTGTTGGAGGGGACTGTCCTCTGTTATGCAAGTTTATATGATGAGGGACTTTCTACAGGTGAGCTGTATTGACAATCGATCTGTTTAGCTACACTGTGATGATTTGCACTGTCCGAGGGATTATTTCTGAAGGCGTCCAAGGCTGTTGCCATATGGAATGAAGAAGAGGCCTTTGGCTGTGTGCCTCCTCCGGGCGTTTTGGAGTGGGGGGGTTGGGAAGAAATACTGCCGCTACCTCTCTGTATGTACACATCTGTACTTTGCTGAGACTAAAAACCCTGCTAAAATGAAATAAAGTTATCCTTAGTTAATCTCACATGCTTATTGTCTCTGTAAATCATACTGCTGATCACATCTGTCTCTTCTAATCTATTTAGGTACACAAAATAAGCAACTTTGGAGAGTGTTTAGTTGTATGAGGAAGTTGAAAGGATTGACCTCAGTGGTGCGTGAATGCTTTATGATCCTCTCAGTGTGACCTCATTCATCCTACTTATTATTTTATTGTCTGGCCAAAGCAGCTGTGTCAATATCAGCCCCCCATATTTAATGGGGGGCTGAGTGGGCCAGTGGGCCTGCTGAAGCCTATTGATCCTGTGTCCAGCACCTGACACCAAAGCACCGCAGGACAGGTCCTCCAAGGTCTCAGGGGGAAAGGACATGATTGATCCCTTGTGTTAAAGAGATGACACCATATGTGGGAAGGTGCAATCCAGGCTGCATTAGGAGATATGACTACATTATTTTAAAATGTATTTTACAGTTGACTACAGAGGAAGAAAGGGAGTAGAGACAAGGCTTTCTTATCCTCTCAGCAAGACTGGCAGGTCATTGTTCCCAGGTCGTGACCTGCATTTGTCGCCATTCTGTGGAGAACAAACAAATCAACCTTTTAAATGCGTGGGGATCATCTCTGGCCCCTCTGTCAGTCCAAGCAGCATACACACACACTGGGAGAGCACTGCTCGGGGTGGGGCTTTTGTTAGGGCTTTAAAGAATGACCATTCTTGAAATTCTTGTCCCGTGCTTGGGTGAACTCATGCAGTAACTGGTGAAAGATGGGAGTGGGGAGTGAGAAATGGTCATGAGGTAGTAACTTTACAATTGCAAAATATTAAGCTGTCATGGTTGGTGGCTGTAGTGATTTTCTGTAAAGTTGGAAGTAGTGGACCATGGCCTCAGACACTATTTTTTTTTTTACCTCAGGTCTCAATTGTATAAATTTTAGAATGTTTTAGTTGAAATTGAAGAATATCTTGTTCTTTCAGATAATATTGAACAATGAAAATAAGTAGTCCGACCAACTATTGAGAACTTTCTCAAAACTGTACATGGTACTCTGCTGCCCTCTAGCTGTAGAAATGCTAAAGGCACACGTTAGAAGGTACGAGAAAGAATTTCAAAGACATCTGGAATGTTGGCTTTGTTTTGTCTGCTGTAAATTGTGTTCTCAAGTCTTCTTCTCTAAGCTGGTAAAATGCATGCTTGCCTGTTGGTGAGATGGGAAAGAAGCATGACATCTTGATGATGAACAGGGGAGTCATCCACCCATTATTTTAGAAGGGGCAAGAAGTACATGAGGATGGAGGGAGGGAGGTCCAAATATCAATAAATGTTGCATTTTTCAAACATCTGAAACAGTGTTTCTCTGCAATCTTGACATTTTAACCAATAATCCACATTGATTCTTTAAGAACTTTTATGCCTTAGGAGTTTAGTACAACTGCCACTGGGATGTAGTATCATAACCCAATAATTCAATCAATTTTTGTCTCTTCTAAAGTCAAACATTCTTGCCAGCAGGCATGCCAGCTAAGATAGTTAGACAAGCAACTCTAACTTGACTGATAGCCTGAAATGGCTTGGTAAGGAGTTATGAGGATGGGTGATTGGGAACCTATCTAGCTGGCTAGCTAAAGCCAACTTTATAAAATGGCCAGGTGGCTAGTATTACAGAAACAAAAAAAACATTTTTGTTTTATTTATTCATCAAAAAATAATCAATAGGCTTCATAGCTGAATCAAATTCATTTACAGACATACAGTACCAGTCAGAAGTTTGGACACACCTACCCATTCCAGGGTTTTTCTTTAGTTTTACTATTCTCTACATTGTAGAATAACAGTGAAGATGTCAAAACAATGAAATAACACATATGGAATCATGTAGTATCCCAAAAAAGTGTTAAACAAATCAAAGTACATTTTACATTTGAGATTCTTCAAAGTAAACACCCTTTGCCTTGATAATAGCTTTGCATACTCTTGGCATTCTCTCAACCAGCTTCACCTGGAATGCAATAATCTCAAATTTGGACTCATCAGACCAAAGGACAGATTTCCACCGGTCTAATGTCCATTGCTCGTGTTTCTTGGCCCAAGCAAGTCTCTTCTTATTATTGGTGTCCTTTAGTAGTGGTTTATTTGCAGCAATTCAACTGTCATGACGTGGCCCTCTTTGGGTATAGCGTGCCTCCCCCCCTCTCTCTCGCTGCCAGGCTGCTGTTATCTCAGGTCGTAAATTCCTGTAAGAGACTCTCTTCCTCATGGCCAGATAGCGAGAGAGGAGGTTTCACAGGTGTCACGGCCATTAAAAGAACTGGACCAAGGTGCAGCGTGGTGAGCGTACATTTTCTCTTTTATTCTAAATGACGCCGATAACAACACAAAACAAATCGTGACGCTTAAGGCTACGTGCCATCAAACAAAGTAATTTTTTATTTATTTTTTTACCCCTTTTTCTCCCCAATTTCGTGGTATCCAATTGTTGTAGTAGCTACTATCTTGTCTCATCGCTACAACTCCCGTACGGGCTCGGGAGAGACGAAGGTTGAAAGTCCTCCGATACACAACCCAACCAGCCGCACTGCTTCTTAACACAGCGCGCATCCAACCCGGAAGCCCGCCGCACCAATGTGTCGGAGGATACACCGTGCACCTGGCAACCTTGGTTAGCGTGCACTGCGCCCGGCCCGCCACAGGAGTCGCTGGTGCGCGATGAGACAAGGACATCCCTACCGACCAAGCCCTCCCTAACCCGGATGACGCTAGGCCAATTGTGCGTCGCCCCACGGACCTCCCGGTCACGGCCGGTTACGACAGAGCCTGGGCGCAAACTCAGGGACTCTGATGGCACAGCTGGCGCTGCAGTACAGCGCCCTTAACCACTGCGCCACCCGGGAGGCCCATCAAACAAAGTTAACATCCCACAAACACAGGTGGGAAAAAGGGTACCTAAGTATGGTTCCCAATCAGAGACAACGATAGACAGCTGTCCCTGATTGAGAACCATACTCGGCCAAAACATAGAAATAGAAAATCATAGAAACACAAAACATAGAATGCCCACCCCAACTCACTCCCTGACCAAACCAAAATAGAGACATAAAAAGGATCTTGGCAACAGCAGAACAAAGGAACCTCTTCTCCAGCATAGAACTTGAGAACTGAACAATGTACATGTTTTGGAGAAGGTGTACACGGTCTGGGAAGAATCCAGCTACGACCGGTCCATTTTGTTTAATGTTTGTGAAACTCATGAGAGACAATACAGCCACATTACCATAACTCTGTTTATACAAGAGTCTCAGTTATGAGGCTTGCATCTAATTGTTGTATAAAACGAATGAGTAAAGGTGAAACTATTTATGAACTTATGTAATATGATTTTAAACTGTTTAATAAACTGTCTGTGATGTATTTAAAATTCAAGGCACACTTAACCAGCATGGCTACCACAGCATTCTGCAGCGATACGCCATCCCATCTGGTTAGCACATTATGGGACTATCATTTGTTTTTCAAGAGGACAATGACCCAAAACATACCTCCAGGCTGTGTAAGGGCTATTTGACCAAGAAGGAGAGTGATGGAGTGCTGCATCAGATGACCTGGCCTCCACAATCACCTGACCTCAACCCAATTGAGATGGTTTGGGATGAGTTGGACCGCAGAGTGAAGGAAAAGCAACCAACAAGTGCTCAACATATGTGGGAACTCCTTCAAGAATGTTGGAAAAGCATTCCTCAGGAAGATGGTTGAGAGAATGCCAAGCGTGTGCGTGTGCAAAGCTGTCATCAAGGCGAAGGGTGGCTACTTTGAAGAATCTAAAATCTATTTATATCTACAAAAACACTTTTTTGGTTACTACATGACTCCACATGTGTTATTTCATAGTTTTGATGTCTTCACTATTATTATACAATGTAGAAAATAGTCAAAATAAAGAAAAACTCTTAAATGAGTAGGTGTGTCCAAACTTTTGACTGTGAGTCCTGCCCATCACCGGCAGCTAAAAGCAGGACTGAGTTTGGGAAATCAGTATCTAGGAGTATCTAGCATCCTTGCATATCTTTTCTCTGTGGTGCACCTTGGAAGGAACCACTTACTACGGGGGTGGGGTACGCCTGGTCCAGTCAGTGTGCCCCCTCTTAAGTTTAGTAATTAATTCAACAAAACAAAAAAAATATTATTTTATTTAAGATGACAAATCTGAGGGGGCAAGTGCACTTGTGCCCCCTATGGGCATGACACCTCTGATGAAGTTTCATAACAAACCTCAACTACTTATTCATGATGGGAGAGAAAGAACATTTTACAGAATACATATTGAGAGACTGACACTGCTGGAAGATGAATTGTAGACAGTGTTAATGGGCAGGCATGCTGATTGATGTATGATCTCTATGGGTGAGAGTGTTAATGATGAGGTAGCTAATGAATCTCAATAGGGGGCTGTGGCCCCTGGCAGATGGCTTTAATCACCCAGCCTGACTGTCAGGAGCCTTAATAGACCCAGAGGGAGAGAGAGGGTGGCTGCCTTCCACAACCACTGGCCCCCATTCACACCCCAAAACCACCATTCACTACAAAGATGACTAAATCTTAAAGATGCCTCAGTTCTTCAGGAGTCAGATTTCTCTTTAGCGGTGTTAGTCAGTGTTACCCTATATGATGAACCTGAAATATAGTAAAAACTTCCTCATCTTCAGTCATTTTAGTTTACACCTCATCATCACTGAGTCACTCTGAACCCCACAATGACTGCTTGTTTCAGACATATTTTCAACAATATGAAGTGAAAAAAAAAATGCTTCCAACACAAGATCATGCCTCAAGGTTTACAGTAACATCCCACTTGGCACAGACATCAATTCAACATATATTCCAAGTTGGTTCAACGTAATTTAATTGAAATTAGTTGGAAACAGCATTGATTCAACCAGTGTGTGCCCAGTGGGATCAAATAACATTACAAATGTCAAACAGCCAGTTTGCTGTTCACTCACTCCAGAGAACTCCAACAACAGACAGAATAATTGTACAATTGGGACAGACTATCTGTGATACAAGACTGTCTGTCAGTGGGTGACGATTGGCTCTTCCGTGGGGTAGTTGCCAAAACAAAAGTCTATGAAATTCCACGGCTGTAGTGATGCAGGACAGACAACAGCTTTTGTTGTTGGTTACAACAACAACAGCCACTTCACCACGTCAGTAAGTATCCTCATAGAAGAGTAATGACAGTCTTCTGAGGGTCTAATGCAGCCAATGGTTGATAGGAGAGCCCAATTCACTGAGCCTCTCTCTTACAAAACAAACAGAAAGCATCAGAAAGGAACAGACAACCTATAGCCAGCCTTCCAACATCAAACACTGAATTAACAAGTCAGTAGAATACATACATGTTTTGCATGTTGCCTTGTTATTGAAAGGATATGACCTTGTCATCCGTGTCTGAGTTGTCTGGGAGCTTTAGGGTTGTGTGGTTGTCATTGTATGCAGTTTGATATGCTGAGGATGCCAGGTCATGAGGGAATTAAATATTCTGGGCTTGAACTGTTTCTCCCTGGAGGCCTGCTGAGGTCTGAGCTCGACTATCAGATCGGCTCCGGTATGAATCTAGTCATTCTTGAAAGACCAGCCAGGTGGAAACAAGAGTAACACTGTTGAATCAAGTGCCTCCCAGAAGCAAGACACTAAGATCACAATCAACACACCTTACCTGACATATAGTACTCATGGGATAGTGAAATATGGCATCTGAGTTTGATATATCCCTGTGTTACTTTAAGAATTGATCGGTATAGCATGAAAGGTGGCTTGCTGACTGATTCAGAAGTAAACAAAACCATGATGGTTAATGGTTAACCTTAAAGTGTGGAAATAACACTCATATTATTCAGACAATTTACTTACTTTACATATTAGCGCATTTTTGTTAAAACATATGATATATTTCAGTTTAACTTTTCTATACCTCCACTCAATGCCTATGTACAACATGACCTGTTACGCAATTGGTTTTACTATGAGACCACAGAAAATACCCTGAACATTAGTTTAGTTTCTATGTGTCTGTTTCTGCTGAGGTAGGACATAGAGTTGTGACCATACCAATGCCAGGAGTGTGATCCCCATTTTGACATGGAGAAATGTGTCAACTACTTCATGCATTTTTCTCAAGGAAGGTACAGTAGTATATTTATCTATATTTTCACATTCAATGTAAACTCTGGAAGGATCAGCAACCCCTCTTTGTCAAAACCCCCTCCTATAATGATCAAATATCAACTATCACATTTTAAATGAGCAGCCTACCATATCATCAACACATTTCACCCCAAGCCTTAAAACACACAACCTGAATATAAGCAAACCTGTCCATACAACCTTACTGTAATTCAACTCACACATGATTTCCCACAAACCATTCAATGTCTATAATGCATACACTCAATATTGCTACTGTACCAGAAGCAGTTCTGCCTAGCTACCAGTTTACACCTGGTGCTAACATGCATCCTTTGTCCTGATCTTGTCCACATTCCGATTGTGCACACATTTTAAAGATAGGTGTAGACGATTAAAGGACGCATTGTGATCTGATTGCGATCAGATCTTTCTGACCACCTTTGGAGGTAGTCAGGGACCCATTGTATCTGGATATCAATCAAGTGTAAACAGATCTGGATGGTCAAACCATTTACCACTAGAAAATCCTGGCCTCGAGGGACCCCCATTCGAGCCAGTGATTAGTCTTTTGGACGTAAACATTCTAACAGTCTAATAAACAGATTTCATATATGCCATTGCAAAAATAATCGTTGGTCGTTGGTCTTAGGTAACAATCGAATATGAAAGAAAATGTATTTCAAATAAAACAATTTCATGTAACTGCATACAATAAGTACAAACAAAAAACCACTAAAACACCACAATTCAAGTGGTAAAATCCATTGAAAACACCATCATAAAGATCAGTAATTATTAATTTGTTAAGGGCAGGTTTTCAACAACATTTTGAAACGTCATTTTTTCCTTCTTTTTTTCTTCTGAAGAACAGAATGGCATATTCTGAAATTAAATACATGACAATACTTTGAGTGATTTGCATACAGGGAGACCCCAGAAAATCTGGTCACAATGGGGACATAGTGGACGGATAAGAGCCACATTTTAAAACCATGTGTAGAACCAACAAACCTTGATCAGAAAGTGATTTGATCATATTGATCAGATCACGAAACCCACAAGGTGTAAACGAGGCTTCTGTTGATGGATGGCCCATCCCCAATGTGCCATAGAGCTCTACCTGTCCATGTTTGTGACAGCCCAACCCAGGTGGGCGGCGCAAAGCAAGAGAGTGGGAGAAATGTGGCCTGACAGGTCTGATGGGAGGCTCAGGGAAAGAGAGAGAGAGACAGTCAGCCAGGTGGAGTCAGGTGCTGTCTACAGTCTGGGCTGGGACAGTGTCATAGTTCTATACATTAGTAGAGCAGTAGGGACTGTGTGGAGCTGGGCTGTAGTCTAGCCCCTAACTGCCTGACTGGCACTCAACATGAATACCAGGCCTTGTTTATCAACTGGAAAATGAATTATACATAACACTGAAGAGAGAAACTTGTCAGAGTAGAACTTTCTTTCCCCTCCCATCTTGTTCATTCACTCTCTAGTCTCTCTCCCAGTGGCTGGAGCTGGGGGCTGTGTGAGTTTGTACAGTAGTCTGGAAAGAGAGTGAGAGGAAGAGAGGGAGGGAGAGAGGAAAAGAGAGAGCAGGGGAGTAGACAGAGGCCAGGGGAGACATGCTACGCTACAGCTCACCAGGATCGGTCATCACCACTGAGGACAGTCCAGAGCAGCCCAGTGAGGTAAGGAGCCCCAGGGGGCCACTCTGTCCCAGGATAGAACCCAAACATCACTCATTCGCCTGTCAGATGAGTAGCATGGCGTGTTGGTTTGTGTAAGTCAGTGTGTTTGTAGACTATCTGGTGTTTGTTTGCTTTTGTCTCCGCTCCCCCCACTCCCCGTTCGCTTTTCTCTCTCTCAATCTGTTTTCCTCACGTCTGGCAGCTCAAAGCTAGTTTTCGTAGCATGTCTACATCACAACTAATCATTCTCACTTTTTGAGTGTTGCCGGTGTGTTGGAATTTTGCATGTGGCTCAGGGAAATGTGTATCTGTTTGAGCTTGTAATGAGAGCCGAGTATCTGGGAGGCAGGGCTGTCATGTTTATTTGATCAGCCCAGAGCGCCTAGCAGACCACATCTTTAAACTGCCAATAAAAGCCATTCTCACAGCTAATGACGTGACACCAAAAGATTTATAGCAAACATAAAAGCCAACATGGAGTTGGATTAATCCTTATCATGATTACAGCGTCATGTTTCACTCTCAACCAAGAGATTGCTTTAGCAATTGACACCTTTTAAGAAAGTTAATTATTCCCATTGACTTACAGTATGTTAATCAGCTCCTAGGGCACCTCATAGGGCACCTAAAGGGATGTGTTGTAAACAAGATAGTGCTAGGATGAAGTGGTATAAGGCATTTTGATGCTGTTACCTCATTGCAGTTACATTTGCATCATTTTTGTTTGTGGTTTCACAGTCTATAATTATAAATACTGATGGTGACCTGTTGTATTTGGACCCCATCAGAAACATTCCACTGCTTATTGTAACACAACAATCAGGCTCATTACAACACAAATGTTGTGCTCACATGCTTATCACATTACATATGAACCGATCCATTTTTATGTCATAAAGAGTGACACTGGGTAACACAACACATTTTAATTTTCATCCAACTATGACATTGATTACTGGTGCATGAGCTTGAACTGAGTGACCTTGACATTTTATTTTTATGTCTGTGTGTGTTTCTGTCTGTTTTTGATTGCCCCAGAGGAGGATCCGGCGACTCAGACTAACTCTTCATACAGGAGACAATGGACAGAATGAGACCAAGAAACCAACCTCAGACACAGTGAGTCCCAAAACACACACCCAGTCAGCCTCATACACCCAGTCAGCCTCATACACCCAGTCAGCCTCACACGTCTTCATCTTCACCACCCTATGGATCCTGGAACTTATATTTTCCTTCTCTCCCCTCCCTTAATCGTCGCTTCCTCAACCTGTAGTCAGTGCGCTCTCAGGTGGGAATGTTTGTGAACTAGGAACCAGCTTTTATCCAGTTTTTATCCAGCTTTTATCCAGCTTTTATCCAGTTTAAGAAACATTCCATGGACTGTCTACACAATACAGAGACGGAGAAAGGTGGAACCACTGAGATTTACTGCTGTTATGTTA
Organism: Oncorhynchus clarkii lewisi; assembly: GCF_045791955.1. Classification (NCBI taxonomy): domain Eukaryota; kingdom Metazoa; phylum Chordata; class Actinopteri; order Salmoniformes; family Salmonidae; genus Oncorhynchus; species Oncorhynchus clarkii. The sequence continues at coordinate 18,580,106 of NC_092172.1, read as the reverse complement.
TCTGGGCTGTTGGTTACGCAATTGTATCCACACAGGGGTGTGTACACCACACACACATACATACACAGCTGTGTCTGATTTTCACAGCACTCTGCACAAATTTAGAAGGTGCGTGTCCCTTTTCATCTACAGTAGAACTCTCTTCAGCATGCACAAGTCTAGCTGACGACAGAATTACACAGAACCGCATGCTGTTGTCTGTTTTCAGATGTCATATATCATATATAATGTACACGGCACATGATAACATCTTACTGTAAAATTGTATAGGTCGTCTTATACAAATGTTTAGCCAATAAACAGGCACTAAACAATCATGGAACTCTTTTTAATTACACTGTACCTACTGAATACACATGGGTAGCCTACGCCATAATAAAGGCAGACATGTTGTTTGCCAGAGGTGGTTTGCCATTTTGCTCTGTTTGTGTTGAGAAGCTGTGGTCTGGCAAAGTTACATCAGCTAGTTTGTAATCTAAGTGTTTGACAGCACTCAGTGTGCTGCTTGGAATCACATTGAGGTTAGGGGAAGTATGGTTTCGGTCGCTCCTCCACAGAGATTGAGATAGTGACAGAAAGCAGAGAGATAGGTCCATGCTGTTCTTTGTACCTTGTACACTGTTTCTATAACCTGCCCCACCCCTTTGTCATCACAGTTCAGCTGATAGAAGTGTGACTAATGGTGTAATCTGATGGTGTTTCCCTTCAGGAGGCTGTGCATGTTTACAGCATTACTACTGATAAAAGACGACAGCCAGGTCAGGGTTGACAAGAGAGCAGCACAGAGGAGAACAACGTTGGGCCCTAGTTAATTAGGGCCCAGAGTTTTTCCTGGTCTAGTTATGTGGTCTGGAAATACTCAGGGCCCTGCTGATGACACAACACATCTGTGCCAGTCGTATGGGGGCCGTGCCACACTGCCACGGCCAGCTGTGCACTCCAGTCTGCAATGTGGTATCAGTCTGTGCTGAAGCTAGGCCCACTTAACGAGCCAACCAGCGCTAACGAGAGCAGCGCTCCGGAGCGGCCAGGACATATTGCACATCACATTAATAATTATCCCAGCCCATTAACTTCAGAGACCTTACAGATAGAACATAAACAGAGGATTAGTATGTAAGGACGCACAGTGGGAAAGGAGGAGAGAAGGATGATCAAAGTGCCCCCCCTCCTACCACATCCCCTCTAGCTTCCCTTTATCTATTGACTTAGCAGGCATGTTGACTCTTCCCTTGTTGTCAGGGTTTCAGTCAGTAATGCCAATTCAGTATTCCAGTCAGTAATGCCAATTCAGTATTCATCAGTACAGTACTTTGAGTGAATAAAGCAGTAAGCAGATGACGTCACTACTACCGTTCAAAAGTTTGGGGTCACTTAGAAATGTCCTTGTTTTTGAAAGAAAAGCACATTTTTGTTCCATTAAAATAACATAGAATTGATCAGAAATACAGTGTAGACATTGTTAATGTTGTAAATGACTATTGCAGCTGGAGAAGGCTGATATTTAATGGAATATCTACATAGGCGTACAGAGGACCTGTCACGTTTTGACCATAGTTCTTGTGTGTTTTCCTTGTTTTATTGTTGGTCAGGACGTGAGCTGGGTGGGCATTCTATGTTGTGTGTCTAGTTTGTCCGTTTCTATGTATGGCCTGATATGGTTCTCAATCAGAGGCAGGTGTTAGTCATTGTCTCTGATTGGGAACCATATTTAGGTAGCTTGTTTTGTGTTGAGGTTTGTGGGTGATTTGTTTCCTGTCTCTGTGTTCTCTGCACCAGATAGGACTGTTTTGGGGTTTTGCCACGTTTATTGTTTTGTAGTGTGTTCATGTTGAGTTTCTGTTATTAAAGAACCATGGACACTTACCATGCTGCGCATTGGTCCTCCGATCCTTCTTGCTTCTCCTCCTCAGACGAAGAGGAGGAAAACCCTTACAGGCCCATTATCAGCAACCATCACTCCTGTGTTCCAATGGCACGTTGTGTTAGCTAATCCAAGTGCTTTGTTTCTGGCCATTTTGAGCCTGTAATCGAACCTACAAATGCTGATGCTCCAGATACTCAACTAGTCTAAAGAAGGCCAGTTGTATTGCTTCTTTAATCAGGACAACAGTTTTCAGCTGTGCTAACATAATTGCAAAAGGATTTTCTAATGATCAATTTGCCTTTTAAAATGATAAACTTGGATTAGCTAACACAACGTGCCACTGGAACACAGGAGTGATGGTTGCTGATAATGGGCCTCTGTACGCCTATGTAGATATTCCATTAAAAATCAGCTTTTTTTAGTTTACAGCTACAGTAGTCATATACAACATTAACAATGTCTACACGGTATTTCTGATAAATTTGATGTTATTTTAATGAACAAAAAATGTGCTTTTCTTTCACAAACAAGGACACCCCAAACTTTAGAACGGTAGTGTACATCCAATAATAAAGGTCAGCATCCAACATGGAGAGCAACTATCGTAAAAGTCTGTGGGCTGTCATTGACACTGGATTCTTTCATGGTTGAACTCGCTGTATGTAGATGTTATCTTCAGAGGAATTGAAAATATAGGTAACTATAGGTAACACTCCCATATTGTGCACATATTCTTGGTTTGTTAGTCCCCTCAAAATGCCTTAGACATCTCTTTTGTCCCACCCCACACACATGTGGAGATCTCACCTGGCTTAACTGGTACCTCCAGAGACGAAACCTCTCTCATCGTCACTCAACGCCTAGGTTTACCTCCACTGTACTCACATCCTACCATACCTTTGCCTTGAATCTATTCTACCACGCCCAGAAATCTGCTCCTTTTTATTATCTGTCCCCAACGCACTTGATGACCAGTTCTTATAGCCTTTAGCCATACCCTTATCCTACTCCGTTCCTCTGGTCATGTAGAGGTTAACCCAGTTACACTTCTATTCCCCCAGGCACTATCATTTGTTGACTTCTCTAACCGTAAAAGCCTTGGATTCATGCATGCTATTTAGGGATAGGCTTCCCGTCAACAGGGACAGTTATAAATGACGATCAAAGATTTTAGAGAAACAACAAATGTCGGTACATATACATGTACGTTTCTTATATTGGCTGAAAGCTTAAATTCTTGTTCATTTAACTGCACTGTCCAATTTACAGTAGCTATTACTGAGAAAAACATACCATGCTATTGTTTGAGGAGAGCTCCTAACAACAAACACGTTTTCTGAAACGTTCTCTGAAGGTGAAATGTGTACTTACATTCTGAAATCTTGCTCTGATTTATCATCCAAAGGGTCCCAGAGATAACATGACATTTATTTTTGTTAGATAATCATTTTTCATATCCTAAAAAGGTCCATATAGCATGCACGATCGATTTTGTATTTCCACCTGCTCAATTTGCAAAGAAAGGAATCTGTGAAAATCTAACCCTAAACGTTGTTTCAACCAGTCAAATCACATTCGTATTTATTCCTCAGAGATCCTAGAACGTAACCAGACTTCACTATATCATTAGGGGTGTAGTATATCCTATAGGACACCAAATTTGGTCAGAGAGCGACGCCTTCATGGCACGCCGATGACGCGGTCAGTCTTCATTTGACCGACTGTCAAATAATCACCAATCGGGGTCAAACAAAGCTAGATAGCCAATGAGCAGGCCAATGAGCCCCGTATATGCCGCAAAATGTAGCTGCTAACCTTGTGTGACAGCAAGCCTTTTCATTTTGGACAAAAATTATAAGAATATGGAGAGTTATGAAGTTATGAAAACTGGGTGTTTTGAAAATGTTTAACTTATTATATGGCTACTAATACAGGAAAAGCTAAATCCAAGTATACAGATTTGACAATATTCTTGCAGTAAAATGTAATGTGAATGTAAATGTCTCCTTCACGATTTGCCCAAATGTACCTGGGTGACTTCACACTAAATGTCATGTAGTTTGCTCATACTTCATGTTATCCATCCACAACTTTGCACATACACTGCTGCCATCTTGTGGACACCATAATAATTACAACCAGAGTGATGGCTAGATGTGGGACCTTTCTGTAGCATTTCAAAGATGTTGGTAGAAAAAAACAAAAAAAATGTTTTTTTTTCTTCTTTGCATTTTCATCTACCAGATCTATTGTGTTATATTCTCCTACATTTAATTCACATTTCCACAAACTTCAAAGTGTTTCCTTTCAAATGGTACCAAGAATATGCATATCCTTGCTTTAGGGCCTGAGCTACAGGCAGTTAGATTTGGGTATGTCATTTTAGGTGAATATGTAAAAAATGGGTCTATCCCTAAGATGTTTTAACATCAGAAGCCTCCTCCCTAAGTTTGTTTTATTTACTGCTTTAGCACACTCCGCCAACCCTGATCTCCTAGCCGTGTCTGAATCCTGGCTTAGGAATGCCACCAAAAATTCTGAAATGTCCATCCCAGCTACAACATTTTCTGCCAAGATAGAACTGCCAAAGGGGTTGAGTTGCAATCTACTGCAGAGATAGCCTACAGAGTTCTGTCATGCTATCCAGGTCGGTGCCCAAACAGTTTGAGCTTCTACTTTTAAAAATCCACCTTTCCAGAAATAAGTCTCTCACTGTTGCCACTTGTTATAGACCCCCTTCAGCCCCCAGCTGTGCCCTGGACATCATATGTGAATGAATTGACCCCCATTTATCTTCAGAGTTTGTACTGTTAGGCGACCTAAACTGGGATATTCTTAACAGCCCGGCCGTCCTACAATCTAAGCTAGATGCCCTCAATCTCACATAAATTATCATGGAATCTACCAAGTACAACCCTAAATCCGTAAACACGAGCACCCTCATAGATATCATCCTGACCAACCTGCCCTCTAAATACAGCTCTGCTGTCTTCAACCAGGATCTCAGCAATCATTGCCTGAGGCCGTAATGGGTCCGCGGTCAAACGACCACCCCTCATCACTGTCAAACGCTCCTTAAAACACTTCAGCGAGCAGGCCTTTCTAATTCACCTTGCCCGGGTATCCTGGAAGGATATTGACCTCATTCCGTCAGTAGAGGATGCCTGGTTATTCTTTAAAAGTGCTTTCCTGACCATCTTAACTCAGCATTTCCCATTCAAAAAATGCAGAAATAAGAACAGACATTGCCCTTGGTTCACTAGAGATTTGACTGCCCTTGGCCAGCACAAAAACATCCTGTGGCGTACTGCATTAACATCGAAAGACCCCGCGATATGCAACTTTTCAGGGAAGTTAGAAACCAATATACACAGGCAGTTAGGAAAGCCAAGGCTAGCTTTTTCAAACAGAAGTTTGCATCCTGTAGCACAAACTCCAAAAAGTTCTGGGACACTGTAAAGTCCATGGAGAATAAGAGCACCTCCTCCCAGCTGCCCACTGTACTGAGGCTAGGAAACACTGTCACCACCGATAAATCTACGATAATCGAGAATTTCAATAAGCATTTTTCTACAGCTGGCCATGCTTTCCACCTGGCTACCCCTACCCCGGTAAACAGCTCTGCACCCCACACAGCAACTTGCCCATGCCATTTCTCCTTCGCCCAAATCCAGATAGCTGATGTTCTGAAAGAGCTGCAAAATCTGGACCCCTACAAATCAGCTGGGCTAGACAATCTGGACCCTCTCTTTCTAAAATGATCCGCTGCAATTGTTGCTGCCCCAATAACTAGCCTGTTCAACCTCTCTTTCGTATTGTCTGAGATCCCTAAAGATTGGAAAACTTTCTCGGTCACCCCCCTCTTCAAAGGGGGAGACACTCTAGACCCAAACTGTTACAGACCTATATCTATCCTACCCTGCCTTTCTAAAGTCTTTGACAGCCAAGTTAACAAACAGATCACCGACCATTTCGAATCCCACCGTACCTTCTCCGCTATGCAATCTGGTTTCCAAGCTGGTCATGGGTGCACCTCAGCCACGCTTAAGGTCCTAAACGATAACTGCCATCGATAAAAGACAATACTGTGCAGACGTCTTCATCGACCTGGCCAAGGCTTTCGACTCTGTCAATCACCGCATTCTTATCGGAAGACTCAACAGCCTTGGTTTCTCAAATGACTGCCTTACCTTGTTCACCAACTACTTCTCAGATAGAGTTCAGTGTGTCAAATCGGTGGGCCTGTTGTCTGGACCTCTGGCAGTCTCTATGGGGGTGCCACAGGGTTCAATTCTCGGGCCGATTCTTTTCTCTGTATACATCAATATGTCACTCTTGCTGCTGGTGATTCTCTGATCCACCTCTACGCAGACAACACCATTCTGTATACTTCTGGCACTTTTTTGGATATTGTGTTAACAGACTTCCAGATGAGCTTCAATGTTATACAACACTCCTTCTGTGGCCTCCGACTGCTCTTAAATGTAAGTAAAACCAAATGCATGCACTTCAACCGATCGCTGCCCACACCAGCTCGCCCGTCTAGCATCACTAATCTGGACAGTTCTGACTTAGAATATGTGGACAACTACAAATACCTAGGTGTTTGGTTAGACTATAAACTCTCCTTCCAGACTCATATTAAGCATCTCCGATCCAAAATTAAATCTAGAATCGGCTTCCTATTTCGCAACAAAACAAAACAAAACATCCTTCACTGACTATTCTACCGATCCTTGACTTCGGCAATGTCATTTACAAAATAGCCTCCAACACTCTACGCAGCAAATTGTATGTAGTCTATCACAGTGCCATCTGTTTTTTCACCAAAGCCCCATATACTACCCACCACTGCGACCTGTACGCTCTCGTTGGCTGGCCCTCGCTTCATATTTGTCGCCAAACCCACTGGCTCCAGTCATCTATAAGTCTTTGCTAGGCAAAGCCCCGCCTTATCTCAGCTCACTGGTCACCATAGCAGCACCCTCCCATAGCATGCTCGCCAGCAGGTATATTTCACTGGTCATCCCCAAAGCCAACTCCTCATTTGGCCGCCTTTCCATCCAGTTCTCTGATGCCAATGACTGGAACGAATTGCAAAAATCACCGAAGCTTATATCGCCCTCAATAACTTTAAGCATCAGCTGTCAGAGCAGCTTACTGATCATTGCACCTGTACACAGGCCATCTGTAAATAGCCTACACAACTACCTCATCCCCATATTGTTATTTATGTTTAGCTCCTTTGCACCCCAGTATCTCTACTTGCACATTCATCTTCTGCACATCTAATACTCCAGTGTTTAATTGATCAATTGTAATTATTTCGCCACTATGGCCTATTTATTGCCTTACCTCTGTCATGACTGTCCTGATCAGGTCAGGTTACAGGAGACCACAACCCTACAGATTATCTCTCAACCCCAACAGAGGAGGAGAGATCTAGGGGTCTGAAGATGTGGGGGTTTTATGACCCCTCTCGCCCCTGGTAAATCTCAGGCCACAGACAAATTCCTTTGTCCTGTTACTATGGAGAACCAGCCTCAGAACAAATAAAGGCACTTTGGAACAATGGTTTCCGAACGCAACACAAGTTTGAAGACAAATAAATATTTTTCTACCCAAGCTACAGATGAGTAGCTGTGTCTAAGCGGGTGAATTCAAGCCGGACCCCCTAGCATCCAATCCCAGCGAATCGTGCTATCTAAACGGTTTCATCCCTATGCTGTGAGCTCTGAGCTACAGAGTTGTCTGTCCTCAGAAGACCCTTTCCAGAGCAAGGGTGAGGGAACAGACTCCTAAGCCAAAAGGACACTGACATCGTGAGGATGACAAGAAAGGTGCGCATGAGAAGTGCGTCATCGAGCAGCCTGAACGGTCCACGCAGAGAATCCTAGGAGGTCTTCCCCACGTAATTACATCATTATATTCTGACCCATAAGAGCGGCAGTTTGGGGCAAGGCTAGGGTTAGAATAGCATAGCTGACAAATTCACCCAAATGTATATTTCTCTCGTGTACTTTCTTTTTTCTCTCTCTCTTTGAAATCCCCATTTTGGGTAACAGGCGCAATAGTGTGATGGCCCGTTATATTAAGTTCTAATCAATAGCCTATAATGTGTTTTGTCTATGTGTATCTTTTACCATCATTTTAGCTTTCTAGTAAATAAATATTCAACTAAGATTGGTGTGGTACGAACTGGTTAATTAGCGGCTGTTGTAAAAATCGATATTCTGATATTCTTTGAGTTAATTTGGGAAATAGAAACTCAATGAAAACTAGTTTTCCCATGGTGCCCCAGGTTAATGAGTTAATAATTGCTTGATTCAGTTAATCACGCAATTAGAAACTTTTAATCATTTGATGAGCAACAGTCGTCATATTAACTAATACAACGTCACGACACCTCCGTAATCTTACTACATTTGCACACACAGTATATACACTTTTCTATTGTGTTATTGACTATACGTTTGTTTATCCCATGTGTAACTTGTTTGTGTCGCACTGCTTTGCATTATCTAGGTCAGGTCGCAGTTAGAAATGAGAACTTGTTCTCAACTGGCCTACCTGGTTAAATAAAGGTGAAGAAAAAAAAACACTTGGAAGTGAAACCTGGGTAGCAGGAGACAACAAGACTGTGGTGCCACATAGAGATGGAGAGGACGAAGAAAGAAAACACGCATGACAAGATAGTTAAGTGAAGGAGGGAGGGAGGAAACATCTTACATTTAAGTCGGAGATATTATGTTTCGGGAAAAGGACAATGACGAAAGTGGTGATCTACCATGAAATTAAAAAGGGCGTGTCCTGTAACCCGACACCCTGCGGGAGACAGGCTTATCAGTGACTCTGACCTGGATGTGGTGTAATGCATCTGCTCCTTTTGAACTGCCTGGAACTGTGGCACAGAGGTGCTAGACTGAAAGTTTACATGCCTGCAGCGTAAGACCCCCACTGCCACAATGTGCTTGAGTCAAAGGATGGTGTTTTTGAAGTTAAGTCAATTCAATCAAATGGGTTACATTAGAAAAACGTTTTACTTCTACATGACATGTACTGTATAGTAAGTTCCACATACATGTCCTAAAGAAAGGAAATAAAGCTCAGGGCACAAAGCAGTATTAGAGGTATATAGCACAGGGGAGTCTGTCATTATGCAAGCAATTTTGATACACAGTCAAGCTTAGGTAACATTGTCAATTAAAATAGTGAATAGTAAACTCTTAGAAGGAAAGGTGCTATCTAGAACCTAAAATGATTATTCGGCTGTCTCAATAGGAGAACCCTTTGAAGAACCCTTTTTGGTTCCAGGTAGAATCCTTTTGGTTCCAGGTAGAACCCTTTTGGGTTCTATGTAAAACCCTTTCCACAGAGGGTTTGACATGGAACCCAAGAGTTCTACCTCAAACCAAAAAGGGTTATTCCTATGGGGACAGCCGAAGAACCCTTTTTTCTAAGAGTGCAGAATATTACCCATTGCTTTTGATTTTGAGTTCTTCAGACTAGGCCTCTCTCATCTGGTTTTCCATGAATAAATAACACTGTCAGTTCAGTGAGGGTCACATTCCTTTGGCAGGACATTAAAAGCTGTTTTCACAGCCCCTTATCTGACTGGATAGAAGAAGAAAAATCAGTTTCTGTTACAATTCAGCTTCAAAAAAATCCAGGACAAAACTGGAACAAAACTGGAATAAATACCCACTCCGCAAACATGCTGAAACACCTACATTGTAATATTTACGCAATTAAGGCTGACATATGAAGTTCTTTCAGAGGGTGTCTACAGTACCGGCTATAAAACATAATGACGGCCATTCTTCTCTCCCATCTGTTGGAATTCACATTGCCTATTTGGAGCCCCTCGTAATGTCATCCTGCTCTCTCTCTCTGTGGATTATCTGGTGTGGAAATGTGAAGCAACGTCCAGCTCAGGAGGCCATGAAACAACAGTGGCGTCATTATTCCCCATCTCTTATCTCTGCTGGATGGGCGAAGGACGCCTTCTCTCTCTGGCTGGATGGGCTGCAGAGCAGAGGTCTTGGATGATGTTCCTCTGAGCTAATATTTGTTTAGTAGGGAAGCTTCTCTTTTCTCTTCTAAGAAACAAGAGCTTTTTAGTTGTTGTCCAAAATATACAGTACCAGTAAAAGTTTGGACACACCTACTCATTCCAGAGTTTTTCTTTATTTGTACTATTTTCTACACTGTAGAATAATAGTGAGGACATCAAAACTATGAAATAACACAAAAAAGTGTTAAACAAATCAAAATATATTTATATTTGAGATTCTTCAAAGTAGCCACCATTTGCCTTGGTGACAGCTTTGCACGCTCTTAGCATTCTCTCAACCAGCTTCATGAGGTAGTCACCTGCATTTCAATTAACGGTTGGGCCTTCTTAAAAGTTAATTTGTGGAATTTCTTTCCTTCTTAATGCGTTTGAGCCAATAAGTTGTGTTGTGACAAGGTAGGGGTGGTATACAGAAGATAGCCCTATTTGGTAAAAGACCAAGTCCATATTATGGCAAAAACAGGTAAAATAAGCAAAGAGAAACGAAAGTTCATAATTACTTTAAGACATGAAAGTCAGTCAATCCGGAACATTTCAAGAACTTTGAAGGTTTCTTCAAGTGCAGTCGCAAAAACAATCAAGAGCTATGATGAAATTGGCTCTCATGAGGACTGCCAAAGGAAAGGAAGACCCAGAGTTACCTCTGCTGCAGAGGATAAGTTCATTAGAGTTAACTGAACTTCCAGATTGCAGCCCAAATAAATGCTTCACAGAGTTCAAGTAACAGACACATGTCAACATCAACTGTTCAGAGGAGACTGTGTGAATCAGGCCTTCGTGGTCAAATTGCTGCAAATAAACCACTACTAAAGGACACCAATAAGAAGAAGTGACTTCCTTGGGCCAAGAAACATGAGCAATGGACATTAGACCAGTGTAAATCTGTTCTTTGGTCTGATGAGTCCAAATTTGAGATTTTTGGTTCCAATCTTCTTTGTGAGACGCAGAGTAGGTGAATGGATGATCTCCGCATGTGTGGTTCCCACCATGAAGCATGGAGGAGGAGGTGTGATGGTGTGGGGGTGCTTTGCTGGTAACACTGTCTGTGATTTATTTAGAGGCACACTTAACCAGCATGGCTACCACAGCATTCTGCAGTGATACACCATCCCATCTGGTTTGCGCTTAGTTGGACTATCATTTGTTTTTCAAGAGGACAATGGCCCAAAACACACCTCCAGGCTGTGTAAGAGAGTGATGGAGTGCTGTATCAGATGACCTGGCCTCCACAATTACCCGGCCTCAACCCAATGAGATGGTTTGGGATGAGTTGGGCCGCAGAGTGAAGGAAAAGCATCCAACAAGTTCTCAGTATATGTGGCAACTCCTTCAAGACTGTTGGAAAACCAATCCTCATGAAGCTGGTTGAGAGAATGCCAAGAGTGTGCAAAGCTGTCATCAAGGCAAAGGGTGGCTACTTTGAAAAATCTCAAATCTCAAATATATTATATTTATTAAAACACTTTTTTGGTTACTATATGATTCCATATGTATTATTTCATAGTTTTGATGTCTTCACTATTATTTTACAACGTAGAAGAAAGTAAAATAAAGAAAAAGCTTTGAATGAGTAGGCTTGTCCAAACTTTTGATTGGTACTGTATATCAATTACCATCCCCTGTGTTGTTGAAGTCTGTCATTAAGTGCTTCTTCTTAGGGCTAGGCCCCTTTTTTCTTAATTTCCATCTGAATGATGTGCCCAAAGTAAACTGCCTGTTGCTCAGGCCCTGATGCCAGGATATGCATATAATTGGTACCATTGGAAAGAAAACACTTTGAAGTTTGTAGAAATGTTAAAATAATGTAGGAGAATATAACACAAAAGATATGGTAGGAGGAAATCCAAAGAAAAACCAACCTGAAATTTTATTTTGAGAGACCATCCTCTTAGAATGGCAAGTAAAAGGTCATATTGAAAATTAGCTTCCTGGATGCAATTCCTATGGCTTCCACAGGGTGTCACCAGTCTATGTTCAAGGTGTCAGGCTTGTAACTTCAAAAGCAAATAATAAATATCAGTTTTAGTACAGAGACACAGTCTTGGAAATTCGTGTTTGCGCCCGCCATGAAGACAGGACGCACCTGCTAAAATTGGTTTCCTATTGAACATACTTCTTACCGTAAGAAATATTATAGTTTGATTACATTTTAGGGTATCTGAGGAGTAAATAGAAACTTGTTTTGACTTGTTGAAACAAAGTTTAGGGGTAGATTTTCGGATTCCTTCTCTGCATGTTGAACGAGTGGACTACTCAAATCAATGGCACCAACTAAACTGACTTTTTAGGATATAAAGAAGGATTTTATCTAACAAAACAACACTACATGCTATAGCTGGGACCCTTTGGAAGACATATCAGAGGAAGATTTTCAAAAAGTAAGTGAATATTTAATCGTTATTTGTGAATGTATGAAACCTGTGCCGGTGGAAAAATATTTTGATGTGGGGTGCCTTCCTCAAACAATCGCATGGCATGTTTTTTCTGTAATAGCTACTGTAAATCGGACAGTGCAGTTAGATTGACAATAATTTAAGACTTCAACCAATATAAGACACTTATATGTAACTAAATGTTTAATATCCATAATTTTTATGATTATTTTTTTGAATTGCATGCCCTCCAGTAGCGGAGCGGGACGCCTATCCCAAACAGGTTCAGAAACTAGGCTCCTCCTAGCTCGTTCCCCATAAAGCATTGCAGTAGTCCAAACCCGTATTTTTAAAACATGTATGGGTTATGACTAAGATGTGGTCTAGAAAATAGTATAATGACTATTCCCAGTGATCAAAACTACAGTAGACTATGTTCAACAAAGATGGCAATCTGTCATCAACAGTTTGATGAGAACAGGTACAGGATCTATGCATTTAAACTGTACCCTTGGCCCATATCATTATCTGAAAGAGGGGAATACGTACGTTATGTACATTGAAGCACATAATTTGCAAACTAAATATGTGGCTTTAAAAAAACAGGAATTCCAAGCATTCAGTAACAATCAGGTTACAGGGTTGTGAAATATCTCCAGATATTGTGAGCACACAGTTCATTTGTTTCTGTTTGTCTTCTCAGCAAGAGGAGAAGGTTGTCAATGGAACATGGAAGAAGAACAGACTCATCCAGAGAGAGAGGCCAGCTGGCAGTGAGTCACCTGTACAGGTAAACTACCACAACCACAACAAAAAAAGCTATCATGGTTTCCCAAATAGAGGCTTTTGAAAGGGAAAGTTACAGAATGTTATGGTGAGAATATGGGAAGTAACTTCCTGAATTTGTGGTCAACTCTGCTATTGGCGTGTGAAACACAAATATTCAAGCTATGCACTGTATATAAACAAGAACATTTAGAACCTTTTGTACTATACTTGATATAACCTATCCTCAGATAATTCCAAGCATTGATTATGTCGATATGTAGTATTGGGTACAACCCTCTGCCTCTGGTTGAAACAGAGGTCACAATTTGAGTGTCCTGGATTTATCGTCAAAGGAAAACAGATTCACCTTTCATGGTTTATATTGGAATCTGTGGCATAGTAGGACAGGCCATTGTTTTGGCTCCTCTATTGTTGAATAATGTAGGGTGGATAAATGCGGGCTGGCTGCCTGTCTGATCATAACAATGGAAACGTATTGCTTCTTCACACAGTAAGACTTATTTATTATGAGACTTTGATAAGATTCTGTATCTGTCTGTGCCATCAGAGTCCCTGGGTTCGCGCCCAGGCTCTGTCGTAACCGGCCGCGACCGGCGAGGTCCGTGGGGTGACGCACAATTGGCCTAGCGTCGTCCGGGTTAGGGAGGGCTTGGTCGGTAGGGGTGTCCTTGTCTCATCGCGCACCAGCGACTCCTGTGGCGGGCCGGGCGCCACATGACTTTCAACCTTTGTCTCTCCCGAGCCCGTACGGGAGTTGTAGCGATGAGACAAGATAGTAGCTACTACAACAATTGGATACCACGAAATTGGGGAGAAAAAGGGGTAAAAAAAATCTGTATCTTTGTCACTCAGTGGATTCCTCTCATATTGTATGTTACTGTAAGATAACAGAAAGGTGCTAGAGCCACTTCCTGATACTGCTGAGCTACAAAGGACCTGTGTCAGTGTGCACCTGTGCTCCTTGAGAGCCCTGTTGGAGAGGAACAATAGCAGGGAGACAGCGGGAGCTCATATACTGGGTTGCAGAAACATGACACCCTCACTGCACCCTGTTTCCATCCCTGCTTCCCAAACTCCAGATTCAAGTGCTCAGCAGCAATACTTGAAATACCTGGGCATGCGCAAGTATGCAAGCGCACAAACACTCACATAGAGGCGAACACACACACACACACATCTACAGGCTGGTAGAAAGTGTGCCTAGATAGAAACCTGACCGGGTTGATCCTGTCTCCCTCAGCAGCTCAGAGCAGCGACCAATGGGGAGCTAGAGACGTCGCTGCAGCGGCATCACGGGCCCAAGGTGTACGGTGTGTTGCAGAGGACAGGCTCGGACAGACAGCAGGAAGTGATGGCGTGCGAGTGGTCTGTCAATCACCTGAGGGATGAGATGAGGTACATCAAGGAGGTGAGAGGAGATGGAGAAGATAACGATGAAGCTGATCCAAGTTAAGGAGTGTAAACAGAGCAGAGGCCTACAGTACAGTACACCTGACAGGCCTGCAGGGTATCCAAGAGCTAACACCAGGATTCTGTAACATGGACAACATTATGGATTTGCTAATCAAGCAATAAGGATGGATTACTTCAATCGTGTGTTATCTCTGTGCTGCACAGGTGAGAGATTCCCTGGAGAAGGTCAGAGAGAGGATGTACGGCCAGGTTGGAGGAATGCAACAGTCGATGCAAAAACTATCACAAGACATCAGGGTAAGACAATACACGAGGCACACATGACTAATAAGACAGCTAACAGCTGGAAATCCCTTCTCTTTCAATTTCTTATAAACACAAAATGGATACAAAATCTGAGAATTGGGTGTGCTATGTGTCTCTCCAGACTGCCAACTCCCAGAGGAAGACTCTGGAGAAAGAGGTGAGGGTTCGGACTGCAGCCATGGACAGCTTCGACCAGATGAACAACTCCCTTATATCTGCCAACATTGACCTCCAGGTACAGGATCAACGACTGTCAAACAGGCCTGTCACTGTCTCGTCACGGCCATCCCACTGGGCACAGATGTCAGTTCAATGTCTAGTTTTAATTTACATTTGTGAATTCAATGTGAAATCAACCAAAAATGTCACCCTGTCATTGGATTTAAGTTAAAAGTTTGCTAAAAAAAATATGAAATTACCTTAAATTGATGGCTTTTTGCAAATCCAATCAGTTTTCCACTTTGATTCAACATCATCACATAGAATTTTGGGGTTGAAATGATGTGGAAACAACATTGATTGAACCAGTTTTTGTCCAGTGGGATGTCTCATAACCCCCCCATGGAAAGTCTTAATGCTCTTAAACAGAGATGTGCAGCACTATACTTCCTTCTTCTACTGATCTGTGGAGAGTGAAGGATATCCTATCTGGTTCATTATACATGTTTGTTTTATAAAGTAGCTCTAAACTGTTAATCTTAGTTTCAGTGTATGAGTCAACCTTTCTGCTCATGATTGCTGCATTCAATAATGTCCAGGGTTGGTTTGAGGAATTAAAGAACTAGGTTCCTTTGCAGAAATCTCTTCTAGAGAGCTGTCACAATCGTGTGGACTCCCGGGATGAGATGAAGAGTCTGAGAAACTCCTTTCAACAGGCTGAGGAGAGGCTGAAGGAGAAGGAGAGGCAGCTGGAACTTGCCCAGGCTGAGAACCTCACACTCAAACTGAAGGTAGAGTACTACTGTAAACACAGCACACCAGCACCACACAGTGGATGGCACAAGCCTGGTAAGTGTTTGCTTTTTGTTTATGGGGCACAGGATACACCATCCTGGATGGATGAAGATACTCAAAACTTTCTGAATTTTTTTAATCAATTAGATGGATGGTCTAGTCTAATGGTTAGGATTCGGTGCTCTCACCGCCGCGGCCTTTGTTCGATTCCCAGTCAGGGAACACACTATTTGGCTCCCGAGTGGCGCCGCGGTCTAAGGCACTGCATCTCAGTGCAAGAGGCGCCACTACAGCCCCTGGTTTGATTCCAGGTTGTATCACATCTGGCCATGTTTGGGAGTCCCATAGGGCGGCAAACAATTGCCTAGTTAAATAAAAAAATAAAATAAAAAATGGACAAATAATGAATGTACAGGGATCTTGGTGGGAATTGAGTTGTTAAATTTGTCAAATTTGCAGTTATATTTATATATGTATACATTTTGTAATGGTGTCAGGTATTTGCTAAAAAACGTTGTGTTAAAATAAAGAAAATGATATGTGCTTCATTTGTGTAAATACACTGGGTGTATTTGCATATATAAATGTGCTTATAAACTAGGTGGTTTGAGCCCTGAATGGTGATTAGCTGACAGCCGTGGTATATCAGACCATATACCACGGGTATGACAAAACCTTTATTTTTACTGCTCTAATTACATTGGTAACCAGTTTATAATAGCAATAAGGCACCTTGGGGGTTTGTGGTATTTGGCCAACTAACCACGGCTAAGGACTGTATCTAGGCACCCCGAGTTCCTTAGTGCGTTAGAACAGCCCTTAACCTTGGTATATTGGCCATATATCAAACCCCCTCGTGCCTGTTAGCTTAATTTAAAAATGTCACATTGAGATTAAAAATCTCTTTTACAAGAGAGCCCTGTATACGTTACAATAAAAACAGAACAATAAAACATACACATACTGTCACGTTCTGACCTTAGTTCCTTTGTTTTGTCATTTGTTTTAGTATGGTCAGGGCGTGAGTTGGGTAGGTTATCTATGTTAGTTTTTCTATGATTTTCTATTTCTGTGTTTGGCCTGGTATGGTTCTCAATCAGAGGCAGCTGTCAATCGTTGTCCCTGATTGAGAACCATATTTAGGTAGCCTGTTTTCGATTGTGTTTTGTGGGTGGTTATTTTCTGTTTAGTGTGTTTTGTCACCTTACTGTTTCAGTTTTGTTTCTTTCTCTTTGTTATTTTGTTTAGTGTTCTGAGTTTAAA
The DNA here is from genome assembly GCF_045791955.1 of Oncorhynchus clarkii lewisi. NCBI lineage: Eukaryota > Metazoa > Chordata > Actinopteri > Salmoniformes > Salmonidae > Oncorhynchus > Oncorhynchus clarkii. Next base: position 18,563,068 of record NC_092172.1, on the reverse strand, counting down.
TAAATATCATCATGAACACATAACACGCTGCGCTTTGGTCCTCTCCTTCATCCAACAGCCGTTACAGAACCACCCACCACCAAAGGACCAAGCAGCGTGGTAACGGGCGGCAGCAGCAGCAGCAGCGGCCGAAATCGCAAGACTCCTGGACATGGGAGGAGATTTTGGATGGCAAGGGAACCTGGGCACAGGCTGGGGAATATCGCCGCCCCAAGGCTGAGCTGGAGGCAGCGAAAGCCGAGAGGCGGTGGTATGAGGAGGCAGCACCGGCAGCGCGGCTGGAAGCCCAAGAGGCAGTCCCAAAAATGTATTGGGGGGCGGCACACTCCCCAAGTGTGGCTAAGTCAGGTAGGAGACCTGAGCCAACTCCCCGTGCTTACCGTGGAGAGAGAGGGACTGGGCAGGCACCGTGTTATGCCGTGAGGCGCACAGTGTCCCCGGTGCGCAGGCATAGCCCGGTGCGGTACATAGCAGCGCCTCGTATCGGCCGGGTTAGGTTGGGCATCGAGCCAGGTGCTCAGTGCATCTGGTCTCCGGTGTGTCTCCTCGGGCCGGGGTACATGGCACCAGCCTTACGCATGGTGTCCCCTGTTTGCCAGCACAACCCAGTGCAGGCTATTCCACCTCACCACACTGGCCTGGCTACAGGGAGCATTCAACCAGGTAAAGTTGGGCAGGCTCGGTGATCGAGACCTCCTGTGCGCCTTCTCGGTCCGGTCTATCCGGTGCCACCTCCACGCACCAGCCCTCTGTTGGCAGCCCCCCGCACCAGGCTGTCTCTCCGTCTCCTTCCTACAGGTCCTCCCGCCTGTCCAGCGCTGCCAGAGCCTTCCTCCTGCCCAGCGCTACCAGAGTCTCCCGTCTGTCCTGAGCCGCCAGAGTCTCCCGTCTGTCCTGAGCCGCCAGAGTCTCCCGTCTGTCCTGAGCCGCCAGAATCTCCCGTCTGTCCTGAGCCGCCAGAGTCTCCCGTCTGTCCTGAGCCGCCAGAGTCTCCCGTCTGTCCTGAGCCGCCAGAGTCTCCCGTCTGTCCTGAGCCGCCAGAGTCTCCCGTCTGTCCTGAGCCGCCAGAGTCTCCCGTCTGTCCTGAGCCGCCAGAATCTCCCGTCTGTCCTGAGCCGCCAGAGTCTCCCGTCTGTCCTGAGCCGCCAGAGTCTCCCGTCTGTCCTGAGCCGCCAGAGTCTCCCGTCTGTCCTGAGCCGCCAGAGTCTCCCGTCTGTCCTGAGCCGCCAGAGTCTCCCGTCTGTCCTGAGCCGCCAGAGTCTCCCGTCTGTCCTGAGCCGCCAGAGTCTCCCGTCTGTCCTGAGCCGCCAGAGTCTCCCGTCTGTCCTGAGCCGCCAGAGTCTCCCGTCTGTCCTGAGCCGCCAGAGTCTCCCGTCTGTCCTGAGCCGCCAGAGTCTCCCGTCTGTCCTGAGCCGCCAGAGTCTCCCGTCTGTCCTGAGCCGCCAGAGCCTCCCGTCTGTCCTGAGCCGCCAGAGCCGCCCGTCTGTCCTGAGCCGCCAGAGCCGCCCGTCTGTCCTGAGCCGCCAGAGCCGCCCGTCTGTCCTGAGCCGCCAGAGCCGCCCGTCTGTCCTGAGCCGCCAGAGCCGCCAGTCTGTCCTGAGCCGCCAGAGCCGCCAGTCTGTCTTGAGCCGCCAGAGTCTCCCGTCTGTCCTGAGCCGCCAGAGCCGCCAGTCTGTCCTGGGCCGCCTGAGCCGCCAGTCTGTCCTGAGCCGCCAGTTTGTTCTGACCTTAGTTCCTTTGTTTTGTCTTTTGTTTTAGTATGGTCAGGGCGTGAGTTGGGTGGGTTGTCTATGTCAGTTTTTCTATGATTTTCTATTTCTGTGTTTGGCCTGGTATGGTTCTCAATCAGAGGCAGCTGTCAATCGTTGTCCCTGATTGAGAACCATATTTAGGTAGCCTGTTTTCGATTGTGTTTTGTGGGTGGTTATTTTCTGTCTAGTGTGTTTTGTCACCTTACTGTTTCGGTTTTGTTTCTTTCTCTTTGTTATTTTGTTTAGTGTTCTGAGTTTAAATAAAAATCATCATGAACACATACCACGCTGCTCTTTGGTCCTCACCTCATTCCAACGACGATCGTTACACATACACTACCGTTCAAAAGTTTGGGGTCACTTAGAAATGTCCTTGTTTTTAAAGAAAAGCGTTTTTTTTGTCCATTAAAATAACATTAAATTGGTCAGAAATACAATGTAGACATTGTTAATGTTGTAAATGACTATTGTAGCTGGAAACGGCTGTTTTTTTAATGGAATATCTACATAGGCGTACAGAGGACCATTATCAGCAACCATCACTCCTGTGTTCCAATGGCACGTTGTGTTAGCTAATCCAAGTTATCATTTTAAAAGGCTAATTGATCATTAGAAAACCCTTTTGCAATTATGTTAGCACAGCTGAAAACTCTTGTCCTGATTAAAGAAGCAATTCAACTGTCCTTCTTTAGACCAGTTGAGTATCTGGAGCATGTGTTAATATGGCCTGAGTTCTGTCGCTAAGATAACTCTGAAACCATAAACAGGCTGTATATCCCAGGCCTATTCTTGATAACTTCTTCTGCAAAACAGAATGATCAACAGTGTCGAACGTCTTTGACAGGTCAATAAACAAGGAGGCACAGCTCTTTTTAGCATCCAAGGCATTGACAATATCATTAACAACTAGCGTGGCTGCTGTGGTAGTACTATGCCCAGGCCTAAACCCTGATTGGTTTACATTAAGAATACAATTATCAGATAAAGAGGAACAAAGTTGTACATTAATCAAGTATTCAAGAATCTTAGCTAAACAAGGTAGTCTTGAAATGGGGCGATAGTTGTCAAGATCATTTGTATACCCACCGTAATGGAGTGGCCGCACATATGCAGATTTCCATGCTTCTGGAATACTTCCTGATAACAATGTTAAATAAAAAATGTGGGCTACTGAGCCAGCAATGAAGGGATCTGCACACATAAGCAGACCGGGCTCCAAATGACCAGCCCCTGTGGATTTATTTTTGTCTAATGTTAGCATAGCATCCAGGACTTCTTTATCAGTGAATCTTTGAAAAGAAAACTCCTGACCAGCATTTTCAGTATCATTCAATAGATTTTCACCATCAACATCCAAACTACTCTTTTCAAGAGCTGGCTTTGAAATACATTTAAATATCTAGCCTGCAGAAATAAAATGGTGGGGGGCCTCCCGGGTGGCGCAGTGCCATCAGAGTCCCTGAGTTCGCGCCCAGGCTCTGTCGTAACCGGCCGCGACCGGGAGGTCCGTGGGGCAACGCACAATTGGCCTAGCGTCGCCCTGGATAGGGAGGGCTTGGTCGGTAGGGGTGTCCTTGTCTCATCGCGCACCAGCGACTCCTGTGGCGGGCTGGGCGCAGTGTGCGCTAACCAAGGTGGCCAGGTGCACGGTGTTTCCTCCGGCGCATTGGTGCGGCTGGCTTCCGGGTTGGATGCGTGCTGTGTTAAGAAGCAGTGCGGCTTGGTTGGGTTGTGTATCGGAGGACGCATGACTTTCAACCTTCGTCTCTCCCGAGCCTGTACGGGAGTTGTAGCGATGAGACAAAATAGTAGCTACTACAACAATTGGATACCACAAAATTGGGGAGAAAAAGGGGTAAAAAAAAAGAAATTAAAAAAAAAGAAATAAAATGGTGATTAAAGTCATTAATGATATCAATTTTGGCAGTAATAGGGCCAGAATCTAAATGAATGTATTTGGGGAGAAGAGGAGACACAACCGCTTTCCAAAATGTAGCTGGGTTCCCCGTACATTCAGATAGTGTATTAACATAATAATACGATTTTGCTTTTTTAACCTCTTTTGGGTAGGGGGCAGTATTTTGAATTTTGGATGAATGAGGTGCCCAATGTAAACTGCCTGTTACTCAGGCCCAGAAGCTAGGATATGCATATGCATGGTAGTATTGGATAGAAAACACTCTAAAGTTTCCAAAACTGTTAAATAATGTCTGTGAGTATAACAGAGCTGATATGGCAGGCAAAAACCTGAGTAAAATCCATCCAGGAAGTGAGATATTTTTGATGTGGGTACTTTTCTATTGAATTCCTATACAGTATCTAAATGGTTAGGACCCAGATTGCAGTTCCTATGGCTTCCACTAGATGTCAACAGTCTTTAGACATTGTTTCAGCCTTGTATTCTGTAAAATTAGGAAGAATGAGACCATTTTGTAAGTGGCATGCAGAATGAAGCAGAGCTCGTTTGCGCGCCGTTCGTTGTTTTTCCTTTCCATTGAATACGCTATTGTCCAGTTGAAATATTATTGATTATTTAGACAATAGACAACTTGAGGATTAATTATAAACATTGTTTTACATATTTCGACCAACTTTGCCGGTACTATTAGGATGTATTCGTCTGCATGTTATGACCGCCTTTGAGCCAGTGGATTACTGAACAAAACGCACCAACAAAACTGAGTTTTTGGGACATAAAGAGGGACTTTATCGAACAAAACAAACATTTATTGTGTAACAGGGACTCTTGTGACTGCAACCATATCAAGATCATCAAAGTAAGTGATTCATTTTATCGCTATATTTGACTTTCGTGACTCCTCTACTTGGCTTGAAAATGTTTGTATGCTTTTGTAAGCGGGGTGCTGTCCTCAGATAATCGCATGGTATGCTTTCACCGTAAAGCCTTTTTGAAATCTGACACAGCGGCTGGATTAACAAGAAATTCATCTTTAAGCCGATGTATAACACTTGTATTTTTATGAACGTTTAATTTGACTATTTCTGTATTTTGAATTTGGCACTCTGCAACTTCACCAGATGTTGGCCAGGTGGGAGCGTCCCACCTGCCCATACATTTTACACAAAAATTTCTCAATCCCCCTGAAAGACTGGCAGTCTGTGCCTGAGTCTGTGAATCTAGCTTTGGCCAGGGCAGCATCTATGTTGTGTATGACTTCAGATAGCTCTGGACTGAGCCAAGGGCAAGACCTATTTTTAATTATCCGTTTTTAAAGGGATCATATTTATCTACAATACAATTGAAAACACTTGAGAAGTGGCATTGTTGAATACTCGTTTCTGATTGGCTTGAACGGCATTCTAGATCGTGTATTATTTTCCTATAAAGCATGGTATATCAGCTTGGTAAAATTCAATGGCTATAGTTCATTCTTACATGTTCTATGTTTGAGCTAGTTGTGATGGTTTGGTTAGCTAAACCAAAGATTTTAATAACTTATCTCATTGTTATATCTGTGGCTAAACGAACAACTCTGTTTTGTTTGATTACCAAGGCAACTACTGTAGCTATCTAGTAAACGTGCTAGCTATAGTGGATGTTGAACACATTTCTAGCGGCAATAGCCATGGTATAAAAATGATAATCAATTTGGGTCTCTATGCATTCTCTGGACAATAATGCAACTCTGGAATGTCCTAGAGTGGTGGAACACACCTTCCATTTCTTTGATTATTTTCCATATAACACATCGCCCCTGGTTGATTATTCCCAAGCATAAATTGGTGGAACGGGGCTGCAACCACCAAACACTTGCTCTGTCTAGGCCTACCTGCAGTTACCTGTGCTGTCTAGACTGCCTAATTAATGACTGTTGTTGTCACGTTCTGTTGCATAATTGTGTGTCAATAGCCTCGGATTAAAAATCAACCATTTGCGATATCAGACAGACATATCACCATAATCCAAGTGTTCATTTTCAAAAGTTGCTTTCATTTCAGCGCATCTAACTGTATTAAATTCTCAATTTTAAAGTTATCGTTCTTCTCTTTCTTTTGGTGTAAAGTCCAGAGGACGTGTTAAAGCCATGACAAAGTTGCATGGCCGTCTGCATTGGCCATGCAGCATTTTGGGTGATAAGGCATCTGCAGCAGTCAGTGCATTCACACTTCTTGCGCAGAGCTGTTGTGAAGGAAGTTGTCAAGGAAGTGAGTTTGTATTTATACAGGACCTTCCGCCCTCACCTACCGTCAACCAATCATGTCAATGCGGAGCGATAGAGCCCTTTCTGTGTTTGCAAACATTGCTGGACGAGGACGATGCGTGCAAATTGATGGCAGAACAAGAGGGAGCCAACAAAAAAAGCCTATATTTACATGTTGCTAATGAGTGCATTTCACACTACTTTTGGATTATAATTGGATTGTAAGGCTCGTATGAATCTACTGCTTAATGTAATGTTTGTGTCATCATCGCAAATCAACTGCATTATACTTAAAACACTTTTTGGCTATATATTTGGCTAGCTTTTGCTACACCATATATAATTCCAGCTAACAACTGCCGCATCCAAAATAGTTATTTTGCAAAAATCAAAACCAAATATAATCTTAGCGTCTGTTCAAGTAAGAATCAAAACATAATTGTAAAGCGTATGAAAACTCCAAAAGTTATAATGTTTAGAATTAATAAACACCTAAATCTAGGCTATGTTGAATGCTGATGGCTTTCTTACTGCCGCCAAGAGTCGCGTGACGTCCGTGTACTAGATTTTATTTAACTAGGCAAGTCAGTTAAAGTTAAGTACAAATGGCATATGGCATATTGTAATCATGTTTGAATTACTGGCCGGGGTCCCCATTGATTTAATTAGTCAGTCTCACTCAAGTATCATATTAAAACCTGAAAATATTTCTCTCCACTTTATGGAAAAATGTGTAGAATTGCATGAAATTAGTTGTAAAATTACTAAATCTCTCCACCCTACAACAAAATGTGAAGAATTGCAGTAAACTTGCTTTAAAACTGCGAAATTTGCTGTACGCTCCATTGCAAAATGTGTAGAATTGCATGAAATTAACTCTAAAACATAAACATTTTCTCTCCACTGTCAAGAGGGGCTGCTAAAATGTTATTCTTGCAATATGATTGATATCTCTCTCTGGTTTACTCTGTTCAATTCATTTCCCTCTCTACTTCAGTCTCAAAATGCTCTGCTTGATTTCACACACTTCACCCTCTGGTTATTTCATTCAACGTTCGATGTGACTCCCCCGATCCTTTGACTGATTGCCTTCTCTGACCTAGTTTGTCTGCTCTGACTGCTGAACGCTCAACTTCAATTCTATGTGATGATGAATAACAGGTTATTGACAGACAGTTCAAGCTCAAAGAACCAGTCCTCCAGATTTGAACTATTAACATTCATGCCGGACTCACTAGAAAAATACAGAATCAATAGACATTTCTACATTATCTTTAGCAAGTCTTTGAATCGTCACATTGTTGTATGAAATTGACCGATGTGTGCTTGTGTTGTCCAGGTGGAATCGTCTCAGGAGGCCAACAGCCATGCAGTGCAGGAGGTGACAGCGAGGCTACAGAGACAGTATGAGGAGAGACTTCAGGAGGAGCAGAGGAAACACAGAGAGGAGATAGAGAAGCTACAGGTACTGCTGAGTCTCCTTCTGATATCACTTCACCCAAGCCCCTGCCTGAAGAGAAAGGGTGGTGATTGATTAATCATGTGAAAAGTAAGGATGGTGATGTTTTCACCATCTTACATGTTCATGAAAAGTATATATGTAGACCACAGGAGGCTGCTGAGGGGAGAACAGCTCATAATAATGTCCGGAATGGAGCAAATGGAAGGGAAACTATGTGTTTGATACCATTCCATTAATTCTGCTCCCACCATTACCATGTTCTCTCCAATGAAAGTGCCACAAACCTCCTGTGATGTAAACAGTATAAAAGGTTCCAGTTTCACTCTGCTCATACAAGTGGTATGAGTCTCCCTCTAGTGGTACAAGTAACTCACTATGGTACTGTTAAATGTAGAGTAGTCTAACTTCCAAGTGTTGATATGATAATGAGCCCAGATTAAATTGTATGTTCTCTGCCTTAAAGCTTTTAATACATTTTGTTTACCATCAATATATTTCAACTAGGCCCAAATTGATGAGTATATTAGGCGATTAGAGGAGGAAGAGAAGAATGCTAAGATTGCAGAGGCCAAGATTGCTGAAAGGGACCAGAGGATCAGTGAGGTGGAGCGCCTGCTGGACTGTATGGGACAGGTAAGACCCAGAATAATGCATGCAATAATGCATGCAACATTATCTTTATATCTATATCTTTACTGTAGATGTAATATGTCAAGTCCTTTGGGCAAGAATACTATAATAATATGTATTTTTTGTAGGAAAGGGGCCATCTTCAGAATAAACTGCAGGAATGTGAACAGCGTCTACGCTCAATGGAGGTGACATACAAAACAGATGCAACTGTAGCAAAGAGGTACAAATGCCAAAATAAAAATGGCATTTTACATGTTCCATCCCATTGAAATTATATACTGAAGTAATAACACTATAATTCATTATTACAGATCTCAAAAGTTGGAAGAGGAGGCAGGGGAGCTCCGTGAGAGAATCAAACACCTGAATGACATGGTGTTCTGTCAGCAGAGGAAGGTCAAAGGCATGATAGAGGAGGTGAATGACTAAGAAAAGTCTGTCTCTCACACACTCTTTCTGTCTCACTGTCAATGGAAACATGAGTACACTGACATATAAATGTTATACTGATATGCAATGTTTGTTTGTTTTTTTCATCTTGAAAATGTAAAGGTTGAATCATTACGAGCTAAATTGGCACAGAAGGACATGTTCATCTCAGAGCTTCTGGACAGAATTGCTATTGTGGAGTGTGAGGTGAGACTGGACTGCCACCACACTATGTACTGTCCACTTCCCGAACCATTATGAATGTATGGTGTGGTTTTCAAAACTTTAACTTTATGGGTGCATTCATGTCCAGCGTTCTCCTACGTTTCAGATTGTCAATCTGTTTGTTGTGCTTTGACATTACTCTACCTCTAAATTCAGTGTTGCACCTTTTGTGACATCATCTGTCTCTGTCTGGTCCACTTGGATTACATCACATCCACCTCATTTGCATGGATCTGACTTTGTTCCTTCCTCTTTTCTTCTTCCTAGAATAATGAGTTAGAAGACAAGCTGAAATATTTTATGTCTGTACAGAGTGTGCCAAGGGAAGTTGTGCAAACCAGAGAGATAGGAGTGGCCTGTCATCTGCTCCCAAGGTATGAACCACCGTTTCTACTATACATGTGGCTTCATTTCCTCTAGTTGGGTTTCTCTTTTAAGTTTCTCATTCTGTTTTCTCATTTTACTTCCACAGACCTGAAATACAGGGGTATGAGGTTGAAACTAACCAACCCAGACAAACCCCAATCCGTCCCTCTTCTACAGAATACCTAGGACAGTCTAGGACATTCAGATCAGGTCCACCGCCACCCAGCAGACTGGAGTCTAGTTTACTGAGGTACTCTCCTCCTGAGTACAGTAGGTATCTGTCAACCAACTCAAGATCCTTTGGAACACTAACCAGTCCAACGCTGTCTTCGTCTGGCCCGCTAAGCCCTGATCAGTCCAGTACAGAAGAGTCTGCCTCAGTTCAAATCACAGATACAGCCTCAAGTCCAGAGGCGGACATTTCAGCCCCATCCTGTTCTCGAGCAAGATCAAGCCCATCCAAAATCAACACACCTTTCATGAAACTTATAGAAATAACAGCAAAGATTAACATTGAGTAATCAATCACATGAAGAAATATTTTTTATGAAGGCTATTCAGTATACTGTATAAGGGACAATGTTGCATATTGTGTAAATAATCTACTGTTCTGTAAATAATACTTGAAAGTATCCTTTTGAAGAATTATGTTTGGTTTTGTTTACAGTGAATGTTCTTGTATTCACTATCATGTATGAAGGTTTATATTTATACTGTATCTTTTTCTGACATTTTTAGTTTGCACTGTATAAATGAGATGCAATATTAGTCAAATTATGTACAAAATATTTAATATATATATACTTTGTGCCTTTATTAACACTTAATCATTGATACTCCACAACGGTGATGATAATCGGTTGTTTTTTTATCTATTGGATAATATTTAACTATATCTGACAAACTGAAGAACTGTATTTCTACTGATTGCCATCCCTGAGCCACTGGTATAAGTAATTTGTCTACACTGCCAGGACTGTGTATATGAGAAGTTATGATAATCATGATGTGCCTTTCTTGAATGATACTCATTCAGTGCATACTAATGAAATCAGTGTATGTTTTGAAAATGTGCCATTTTACCATTGTGGTGTTTTTATAATCATTCATGAAAATGTTCACTGTCCAGTGGCTGATTGTTCATTTTGTGAAGCTTTCGGGTAGGTTATATGTAGCATACAATGGTTTATATATACACTAGATGACTATAGGGGGCACTGTGTTGAAGCCAACATGACTCAATCTTGCCACTCTGCCACCGTTTAAAATAATTGTTTTGGAACCTATAGAAATGCACTTATTAATGTCTACATTAGTTTTTGCCATAATTATTCTATTAGCGACACTGTAATGCATACTTTTAAATTGTATTATGTGGGCTAAACATAAAAGGTTAAAATATATAAAACATTTTAGAGGTTAAAGTATATATATTTTTAGATTACTAATATTTTTAGATTACCCACTACAACTAAATTCTTAAATACATGTAATTTTGTCCTTGAGATATTTCATTTAAATATTGTAGAATTCCAAGCATTCCTAAGTAGCAGATGTATACCACCCTTCATCCCACTGCTGGCTTGCTTCTGAAATTTAGCAGGATTGATCCTGCTTGGTCTCAAGATGAAACACCAGATGCTGCTGGAAGTGGTGTTGTAGGGCCAGTAGGTGGCCCCCTTTCTAAATATCACAATGATTGAGGACATTTCCCTGTGTAGGGTGCAATCTTTTGGCTGGGATGTTAAATGGTTGTCCTGACTCTCCATGGCACTTATTGTAAGAGTAGGGGTGTTACCCCTGGTGTCCTGGCTAAATTCCCAATCTGTCCCTAATACCATCACAGTCACCTAATCATCCCGTTTAAAATTGGCTCATTCATCCCCCTGTAACTATTCCCCAGGTTGTTGCTGTGAATGTGTTCTCAGTCAATTTACCTGGTAAAATAAGGGTAAAATAAAAAATAAATGGAGGAATGCTCCTATTGGGGAGTGCCAAGCATCAGCAATCCAAGATGTATAAAGTCATTGGTCGCATCAGTGTAATCTTTACTTCTCAACGCTGGGTGGCGCCATCTGATCAATTATCTGCGTTTCATCTCTATTTACATGAAGCAGCTTTGAAAGTATTTTACTGCAAGGTAAGCAAATACATGAATGTAGGTAAATAACATGTAGTTTATGCTATACTACTAGCTCCAAGAAAATATTCAAACACTCAAACGAAGGCTTGTGTGGAGCAGTAACTTACTATAGATTCCTAAAATGTAACAAACCTCTATGGTATGATCATTGGACACTGTGTTAACTAACCTCCAGACTGTCACGCCCTGGTCTTAGTATTTTGTGTTTTCTTTATTATTTTGGTCAGGCCAGGGTGTGACATGGGTTTATTATGTGATGTGTTTTGTCTTGGGGTTTTTGTAGGTATTGGGATTGTGGTATAGTGGGGTTGTCTAGAAAAGTCTATGGTTGCCTGAAGTGGTTCTCAATCAGAGGCAGGTGTTTATCGTTCTCTGATTGGGAACCATATTTAGGCAGCCATATTCTTTGAGTGTTTCATGGGTGATTGTTCCTGTCTCTGTTTGTTTGCACCAGATAGGCTCAGTCACTTTGGTTTTTTCTTTTTTCCTTGTTTTGGAAGAGAAGAGAACGAGCGCCATTCTCCTTGCGGAGATGGTGCAAAATACATAAACACGGTCGGTCCCTGGGATTGGGCTGGCCAACACGATTCGGTTTGCTTGGAAGGAAAAGGAGTTGGAGCCTTTAGGACGGGAAATTTTTGGAAGGATAATATTGATGGAGATTCTAAAGCTGACGGTGAAGGACGTGTTTTGTTTCCAAGGCAACTTGTTGGAGGGAGCATACGACGTGGCACTACATACAGAGGAGAAACACGATGATATCCTGAGAAGGGCAAGAGCAGTGGGAGGTGAGAGGCCGATGAGCCACTATGAAATAACAAGCCTGGCGAGGAACAACTTTAGGGTTGTAACTGTCAACATATACAACCCATACGTTAAGGACGAAGAGGTGAGGGCCTTTCTGGGGACATACATGGATAACGTCTCCTCAGCAAGGCACCTCAAAGACTCCCTTGGGTTTTGGAATGGGAGGAGAGGCTTCCAGGCCCTCCTCAGGGAGGACCCAAAGGGACATGGTGGCTACCTCCATCCTCCTGCTATGTTCTCCCTGGGGGCTGACAGGGGGATGTTGTTTTATGCACGTCAGCCTCCATTTTGCAGGCGCTGTATGGCCTATGGCCACATCTTCGCCTCGTGCAGCGCAAGAAAATGCAGATTTTGTGGATCTGGGGAGCACGAGGCGAAGGATTGTGACGAGCCTAAGGCGTGCCACGGGTGTGGCTCGTTAGCACACCTGTGGCGGGGGTGTCCGGCTCGTCAGGGGTCATACGCGTCTGTGGCTGGGGGGGGAGCAGGAGCGGGGGATGGGGGAAGAAGAGGAGGGGAAGGAAGAATGCCTCATGACCAGAGTACAGGCCCAGAGGGGAGGGTCGCAAGGAAGGAGGAGGAGCAAAATGTGGCGGCTGGAAGAGAGAAGGAAACGGAAGGCACGGGAGTAGGAGAACCAGGAAAAGCGGTGGAAGAAGACAAGCGAGTGGAGGAGCATGAGAGAGAAGAAAGCGAGGGAGGAGTGGTGGAGAAGGAGACGTTGGAAGAGCAAGTGGAGTGGGGGGAAAGTGCCCTGGTGGAAGAGATGAGGGGTATGGTGGAGGAGCTGGCGGGGGGGGGGAGGGTGGTATCTCTCCACTGCCGCCATCACCAAAGAAGAGAATGAAGAGGAGGGTGCGATTAGCCGACAGTGAGAGGGAGGGGATGGCCAAGAGAGTGATGGGGGTGGGAGAAACCTCTGGGTTGCTGCTGGTTTCCCCAGGCCCTCAACTTCTGTTGGGTGGGGACACACCTAACAAGACTCAGGACTGGGTGCAGGAGGAGGTGGGGAGTTTTTTGTTTGGGGACTCAGCCTCCCCTATTTTTTTCCAAAACAGCTGCAGCGCTGGGGAGGGGGAGGAGTGTGGGGGTAGATTTTAATACAGATTTAGGAATAGGGGGGATAGCAGTGCAGGCGCCATCACCGGGCTAATGGCTTGCCATGGTCTGGTTGATGGTGGCCTGCACACTACTCCGAAAATGGCCGGTCCTACATGGCGCAACTCCAGGGGGGTTGCGCGGAGGCTCGACTATATTTTTGTACCCAGGTCTTTGGGTAAGTTGTCTGGGCGGCTGTTGCCTGTTTTCTTTTCGGATCACGACGGGGTGCTCCTGCAGGTGGGGTCGCCAGTCTGCCTCTTTGGTAGGGGGTACGGGAAGTTAGATCGGGATGTGCTGGAGGAGCAGGCTTTTGTTGACGGGTTTTTTGTTTTCTTTTGGAGGCTTGAAGGCCTCCGGTCCATGTGCGAGGGGGTGTTAGAGTGGTGGGAATTAGTTAAGGTGAGGATTTGGGCTTTTATAATAGGGTATTGCAAGAGGAAAAAAAGGGAGGAGAGGAGGGAGGTGGATCGTATCCAAAGGTTAATTGAACTCGAGTACCCTAAAGGCGCAGCTCAGGGAGTTGCAGGAGCGGAAGGCTCAAGCTTTCCTGGAGCGTGCGCATAGTGGCTTTCTAGAACACAATGAGACTTGTTCTGCTATGTTCTTTAAGTCGGTTAGTGCCAGACAGAGTAGGAAGGTAATGCATGGCGTTAGGGAAGAAAATGGTAGTATAGTTAGAGAACCAGAGGATATGGTCAGGGTGACAACTGATCATTTCCAAGGTTTATTTAAGGAAAGGGAAATAGATGTAGAGCAGGGAAATGTGTTTTTAGAACACTTGTCCAGGCGGTTGCCGGAGGACATTAGAGAAGTGATGGAGGCCCAGATCTCACTAGAAGAGGTTGCGAGCGCTCTTAGGAGGATGGGAAAAGGGAAGGTGCCTGGGATGGATGGGCTGCCGGCTGAGTTTTATCTCAAGTTTTGGGGTATACTTGGACCAGTGGTCCTCGAAGTCTTGAAGGCCATCCTTGAGACGGGGGTCCCGGGGGGATCAATGGCTGTTGGTGTGCTGTCACTTTTATATAAGAAGGGGGAAGTAACAGACCTTGGCAACTGGCGGCCGTTGACCATGCTGTGTGTAGATTACAAGCTACTTGCAAAGGTTTTAGCAGACCGGTTGCGCACAGCCCTTCCCTACGTCGTCCATGAGGATCAGACGTGCGGGGTAGAGGGCCACTCTATTAGATGGAACCTACAGTTAATCAGGGACTCCATTGCTTGGGTTGAAGATAGAGGACTGCCTTTAATGGTAGCAGCGCTAGATCAGGCGAAAGCCTTTGATCGCGTGAATAGATCATTTTTATTTTTATTTATTATTATTTTATAGTGTTAGGTCGATTAGGATTTGGGGAGAAGTTCATAGGATGGATTCGTACATTATATGTCGGAGCGGGGTGCCGAGTTAGTGTAAATAGTCACTTGGGTGACGTTTTTGACCTCTCGTCTGGGGTCAGGCAGGGGTGCCCACTCTCGGCTCTCCTCTTCATTCTGTACATGGAGCCTCTGGGGGCTGCCATTAGGGCAGACACAGGGGTGGAAGGCTTGTTGATCCCTGGAAGTGGTGGGCTGTGTGTTAAGATGATGCAGTACGCCGACGACACTTCCTTGCTGCTGTGCAAGGACTCGTGCCTGACAAGGTCCCTTGCCATCTTTGGGGATTTCACCCGAGCGTCAGGAGCAGTTCTGAACCATGCAAAGTCTTCCGTCAAGTTTTTCGGAAGATGGCGCGGTAGAACGGATGTGCCCAGGGGGTTATCTCTCTGTGAGGGGGCCCTGAGGATTCTCGGGGTCCATTTTGAGACCTCCGGCTCAGCGACGCTAAACTGGAACGTGCGTATCGCAGTGGTACAGAGGAAGCTAGCAATGTGGAAGGCTAGGTATTTGTCTTTTATGGGCAAAGTCCTGGTCCTAAAGGTGGATGTGTTGCCGTCTCTTTTGTATTTGGCGTACATCTACCCATTGCCGGCTAGTCTGAGGAGGCCTCTAGTGAGGCTTGTGTTTCAGTTCATGTGGAGTGGCAGGTGCGAGTGGGTCGCCAGGGCACGCATGCTCTGTCCCATCGGGGAGGGAGGTAGGGGGGTACCACATTTCCCCCTCAAGCTGGACGCAATTTTTGTTTCTTTCTTGTTAACGGAGCTTGCTCATCCAGTGATACACCCGTCCGGTTACCTCCTGCGGGTGTTCTTCTCGTATCAGGCAAGAAGCGTAATGGTGTGGTCTAACACGGGTCCTCGGGCTGAACAGCTGCTGTGGCACTTTGGTCATGCGGCCAAGTGGCTGCATGTGCACCCTGAGGTTGAAGTTGCCTGAGTAGGCTTAGATCACAGGCACCTGTACGAGGAGGTCAGAAAGGCAGGAAGTCCGGCGCCTGTAGTGGGCATCTCGGAAGTGGTCTGGGAGGGAGTGCAGGCGCGGGGTCTGGACAACAGGCTCAAGGACCTGAATTGGTTGAGCCTCCATAAGTGCTTGCCGGTACGTTCCATCATGTACCGGTATAGTTTGGTGGAATCCCCCACCTGTCCAAGATCCTCTTGTAGCAGGGAGGAGACTGTGCGCCATGTCTTTTGGGACTGTGCCTTTGCCGGAGTAGTATGGGCTAGGGCACAGGTGTTGTTAGGTTTGGTAAGGGGGGATTTTGTATTGACGTGGGCCAGGTTAGAGAGAGGTGTAGGGAGAGCGAGAGGGACGGATAGGGACAGGTTTCTGCTCTGGCTTCTCATGAGTCTCTTTTAAACGGGGGCTGTGGGAAGCCAGGCAGAACATGGTGAAGACAGGGAGAGATTGGGGGGTGGAAGGGATAGTGAGGAGGGTGGAAGGAGATTTGAAGGGGAGGATGAAGAGGGAGGAGAGGAAGTGGGGGCAGCATGCTGCCCGGGAGAGGTGGAAGGGGGGTTTAGGGCTGGGTGTCATTTAGATTTGTAAGGGGATAGATTAGGGACGGGGAGATAGGGAAAGGTAGTTTGTAGGATGACGGGGAGGGAAGATGCTCCCCTGAGGTTTTGTTTGGGGTTTCTTGTTTAGTTAAATTAAAATACCATTATTGAAGTATGAATGAAAATTATGATTTGTAAAGAATGAATGGTATTGAATGTAATAAATTATTTAAAAAAAAAATAAAAAAAATAGGCTGTTTAGGATTTATTTATTTGTTTAAATTATTATTTTTTTTTATTCCACGTTTATTGTTTTTGTATACTGTTTGTGTTTTCATCTTTATTAAATATGTATACAAATAACCACGCTGCATTTTGGTCCGATCCCTGCTACACCTCTTCAGAGGAAGAGAAAGAAAACCGTAACACAGACGAGCTTCAATGCCATACAACTCTCCTTCCGTGGCCTCCAACTCCGCTTAAATGCAAGTAAAACTAAATGCATGCTCTTCAACCGATCGCTGCCCACATCTGCTCGCCCAGCATCACTACTCTGGACGGCTCTGACTTAGAATATGTGGACAACTACAAATACCTACGTGTCTGGTTAGACTGTAAACTCTCCTTCCAGACTCACATCAAGCATCTCCAATCCAAAATTAAATCTAGAATCGGCTTCCTATTTCGCAACAAAGCATCCTTCACTCATGCTGCCAAACATACCCTCGTAAAACTGACTATCCTACCGATCCATGACTTCGGCGATGTCATTTACAAAATAGCCTCCACCACTCTACTCAGCAAATTGGATGCAATCTATCACAGTGCCATCCATTTTTGTCACCAAAGCCCCATATACTACCCACTACTGCAACCTGTACACTCTCGTTGGCTGGCCCTCGCTTCATACTCGTCACCAAACCCACTGGTTACAGGTTATCTACAAGTCTCTGCTAGGTAAAGCCCCGCCTTATCTCATGTCACTGGTCACCATAGCAGCACCCACCCGTAGCATGCGCTCCAGAAGGTATATTTCACTGTTCACCCTCAAAGCCAATTCCTACTTTGGCTGCCTTTCCATCCAGTTCTCTGCTGCCAATGACTAGAATGAAATGCAAAGATCACTGAGCCGGAGACTCTTACCTTCCACACTAGCTTTAAGCACCAGCTGTCTGAGCAGCTCACAGATCAATGCACCTGAACATAGCCCATCTGTAAATAGCCCATCCAAGTACCTCATCCCCATACTATATTTATTTATCTTGCTCCTTTGCACCCCTGTATCTCTACTTGCACATTCATCTTTTGCACATCAATCACTCTAGTGTCTAATTGGTATATTGTAATTACTTTGCCACCATGACCTCTTTATTGCCCTACCTCCCTTTTCTTACCTCATTTGCACACACTATATAGATTTTCTTCAACTGTATTATTGACTATGTTTTGTTTATTCCATGTGTAACTCTGTTGTTGTATGTGTCAAACTGCTTTGCTTTATTCTTGACCAGGTCGCAGTTGTAAATGAGAACTTGTTCTCAACTTGCCTACCTGGCTAAATAAATAATAATAATTGTCGGTACTTGTCTGTCTTGCTGAGTTTTGATGTCTTTTCCCGACAATGTCAAGTTAGGAAGTGTAATATGATTAGATAGGTTTAAAAAGTGGAATGGGGTGGTGTGTTTTTTCTATTTTTATAGAGGGCAAATAGTTGACAGGGCAATTTAAATGTTTCCCAATTTTGAATTACCGTATCAATAATTTATTGTCGGTAGGCGGTGAATGGCTTCACACACCAGTACAGTAGGTGGCGGTGTATGCACCTAAAAGTTGGACGCGATCCGCCAACCAAATCCTAAAGCAAAAGAAGAAGAATATTGAAGGTAACGTACTTCCGGTTACAATGAAAGCGCGCCGGCTACGTAGCAACCAAAATACAAATTCAATCTAACAGACAGCTGAAGATGAAAGTATATTTTATTGAACAACATAATCCCGTTAAGTGTAACGCTAATGGACTAACAAAGTCATGTTTTTATAGGGTAATTTTAGTTATTCGGTAAACTTATTTGGGCGGGTTTTAGACTAGTAGCTACTAGCTAGCTAACAATGTTCTCGTCATCGTGGGCAGCTCCATCAGAACGCCAGGGGCAAGTGGGGGTTCTCAAAACCAAGAGCAAAGAAGAACTTGGTGAATTACTGTCACGCCAAGATAAACTATTATCTAACAAGTATGTAACTTCATATCATTCATCTGACAGAAGCTTACTCAAATTATTAATTAGCTGCTACAACAACATTACATTCTTCTAGAAACTTCCAGCTGTTGGCTAGACAGTGGTGCCAGTTTTGGCGCATGTGTGTAAATGCTATCCGCCTCAATGTAGGGTAACTGATGTTACTTCAACTAGGGAAATGCGTTTTACCATGAACCTGACATTCCTTTGTTTTTACTATCACTGCAAACTACATTTTCTTAAAGTTGAGCTGAAAGCAGTGGTTAGTTATTCGTTATTTCTCGTTGACAGACTGATTTGATATGTTGTTATCAACAGTTCATACAGACCCTTCCAGACAAAGGGAAGAAGATCTCAGACTTTGCAGAGAGAGTATGCCTTGCTCTTGCCCACAATGAAGAAGAGGAGATGAAGCAAGATATGCTGTCATCTGTCAGGACAGAGCTGCAGTCTAAATACCAGCAGACTTTGACACAAAGACGACGTGGTAGCCAGAATAAACCAGAAACTTCCCAACATAGGAGACAAGCTGGGGACACAGCTCCTGGAAATGTCCAAGAATTGGACGTCTCACCTCTGTCACCTAATGTTCAGGAGAGCAAAATAGTTGACACGTTGCAAGAAGACAGTGTGTCCAAAGTATTTGCTGCTGAAACCATGGAGGTGGCCCAGGCTGGTGGTGATGCAGGGGCCTCTCTAGACTCTGACAGGACAAAAGAGAGCGACCTAGCGGAGGCCTTGCAGAGGGTCACTCTGTCTGACCACTCAACTGGCTCGAGTGGATCCCCTAAAGACACATTCAACAGACCTGCTACTAGCAACCCCTTCCTTGGAAGGCAGCCACAGAAGAAACTACACTACATAGAAGTCCTGGCGAGGACTGAGAAGGACCCGGCTATGAGGAGACAGCAGTATAAGCCTAATCTGTATGTCCACTTTGTATGAAAGTATTTAAGAATACTGTATAGTTCAGTGATGCTGCCTTTAGTTATGGCAATGCACTTGTATTCTCACCTACTAACTCTTATATTAACTCTTCCTATAATGTTTGCAGGTTTGCCCACAACACATATGGCTCCCCGTCAGGGTCTCTGTCACCCAACCAATCCCCTGGAGGCTTATTACCATCACCAGTGCTCTCCGTTGAGGCCAGGAGGGAGCGAGACAGGAAGCACATTGACGACGTCACTGCGGCCAGGCTGCCACTGCTCCACTACAGCCCTGCCCAGCTGCTGACACTGGAGCAGTCAGCTGACCTGCTACTCGAGCAGACCAGGAAACACCAGGTGAGTGGCCCCTGGGTATGTCTGACACAACAGAGGAACATTAAGGTCTGTCCAACAACACCAAAATGCTCACTGCTCAAGGTAACAGTTACTCCTGATCAGATGTACGATCAGATTACATGAGGGAATTAAATGTGTTATAAGTGTTGAGGCAACGTCTACCTAGCTATTCCATTATCACCACAAAAACACTGTGCTCATCTAATGATGAACACTCCCTATGCTACTTCCATTCATGGTATAGTATAGCAGCCTAATACTTACTGCTAAACACTTGCTCATTTTTTCAGGTTAATTACCCTATCAATGTCAGCATCTCTCCTGTATTGTGTGTTTCCCTCAGGATTTGCAGGCCAAGCTGGCAGCCCAGAAGCTGTCTGAGGGACTGAGGTTCAGCACTGGGAGCTATGTTGTGGAAGGGGGCCCGCTTGGGCGCCTACAGGGAGGTTCATGATGACGTAGCCCAGCTTTCCTCAGAGGAAGACTAATCCGGGGGGGGCCGCAGCAAGGAAACCCAGGTGACCCCTGACCTCTGAGACAACAGTCTCTGTGCCCTGCATCAGGGCCTATGGAAGGAAGGGGATTGGCAATTCAAAGACGAGAGGCCTGCCTGAGGAGATGGAAAGGGTCATGGGCATCGGGGTGGTTTTGAAGGCACAGTGGGTGTCCCTGTCTTGTCTATCCAGGGAGGTGAATTGTGTGGGTCTTGGTTCACCATCAGTAATTCACTGAGTTGTCACCCAGTCAGCATCCTGTCCAGTTTATCAGAGCTGCCACAGAACCTTAGGCCTCCTGTTGGGTGATGTGTTAGCCTCTTGCAGGGAGCATTAGGTATGCTATCTCACCATGTTGTCAGAGAGTAAAATATCAGTTGTGTGATGAGGCTGCTACAGTATTGTCTGGTATTGTTGACTCCCATGGTGGTTGCATTTCCAAAAGACAAAAGTATTGACCGTATGCATGTGAGAAATATAAAGAAAATATTTTTTGTATGATCTTTTTCTAAAGTGTTTGTGATTGAAAATAAAAATCTGTTCTTACCATATTTTGGTTGATCATATTCTTGAAATGGGAACAAATCATCATAGCCCTAAGTTCTGTGAGCTCTGAAAATAAAGATGGTAGTGGTTAATTGCGGTCTAAGACGGAGCAGCGTGCTGACATTTTCCAGCAGAATGTTTTCTTAACCCTGCCACAGTTTGATGAGAGCTATGACTCCGCTGTCATTTAAACCCTGTGATGTTATCAGTGGAGAAATCTGTGACACGCTTTAGAAGATTAATATATGGTCTAGTGAAATATTGCAGCTTGATGGAATCTGGCCCAATGGCTGAAATACATCTGGCTTGCATTTGGCTCATGTTACTTCCCGGAGTGGCAGGGTATGATGGGATGGCAGCAGACTGACATACCATTTTTCAGCTTTTTTCTTACTAATGCTGATAAGGAGTGCCAGCAACATTAAAAACTCTTCCCAAACATCCATTCCCATCACCTACAGTCCAATCCTCCCTAGTAGTTATACAGACCCATTTTAACTTTATTATGATTCAGGAATTTTAATGAGGAGAAAGAAGTGATTGAGGCGAGCTCAGGGGAAATGAGGGAGAATTCATGTTGGTCTGTCTGAGCTCCATGGTTGATGCCCTTTGATAACCCCTGGTAATTGCTGCTGAGCCATTGGTGGGAGCTGCTATAGAAAAAAACCACCATCTGGCTGCTGTGTGTTTAGACACAGGTCTGATGGACTCCAGAAAGCTCTGCTCCGACGTCCAATAATAAATATGTCAGCGAGCTCAGGAGAGGATCTTCCTCGTACTGGTATTAATTAAGCCTACCTTGCTTACATAAATGTGGAGACTGTTACCAATTACTGGGTTGCATTTTTCCTACAGCTTTGCTCCATGGTTTCTGGCCTGCGCTATCACTCACAAGTACATTGATATGTCTGAGCTGGAACCAAGCATGCGTTCTATGGCCAGAGCCTTTAAGTTGTTCGTTTGGGAGGTTGCTTATAGTTGTGGTGAATCCCACACGTTTTACCTCAGATTAATAATCTGCTCAGCTAGTCTGCAAGTGATTTGCTCCAACTGTGTGTCTGAAATCACACATCTCTGGGGAGCTGGAATAATTTGGATTTGGGAAGGGGAAATGGCATATGATTTTAAAACTGCCTGTTCAAAGAGCAGCCATCTCGCCCGTACAGTGAACAGTGATGTATAGACTGGCATTAAGCTCAATCTCAGTTAAATGATTGCATTATTTTACGTTTGCCATGTTACAAAGTCTGAGGTCATAATTTTTTTTTCAATTCTCTCACCTCTTATGTTTTAAAAAAAAATTCTCAAAGCACAAAGGATATTAAATAATGCAGCAGTCAGCAGCTTTGTAATGGTAGTTTATCTTCCCCTTCCCAATTACAACCAGCTCTGCCTCCTCTTACTAGGACCATGTGTTCCAGGTTTTTTGTTTCATTCATTGGTATTTTGATATGTGTATTGTTGATCAATTGTACATTTCAGTCTAATTTTCTATTTATGATGTAGAGCTTTTTTCAACCAATGGTATTCACCAGAAATCTGTTTTCACAATCAATCCTGATGCGTGGAAGACATACGTCAAAGCAGGTCAGAAAATGGTTAGTGTTTTGATAACAGAGAAAATTGTTTTCAGGGAGTGGGTGCTATTGAACTGGTATCCTGCTGTGTTATCTCATGGTTGTACATGTAAGTGCAGATATTCAGTATTATTTTACCCAATTCCGCTGCTATTCACTAGTCTAGTCTGTTCTGTCCAATGAGAACAGGTTACTTATAACTTTAACAAGACAACAGTGGGTTTCTCAAGCCTCTGTCTCAGGTTTTTTTTTGTGAGAAAGTTGTGTGAGACAGAAGGCAGTAAGGAAAAGGGTTGTTTATGTCATGCCTGATGTCTTCCAGAAGAGACATCGCACGTGGCCTCAACAGTCCTGAAAGTGTGTGCAGCTGCCCCATCATCAACACCATATGCAGATAAGATCACTGAATTCCCTGGCTGGTGTTACTCCTATTAAAACAGTGCATTAGAGATGCACTACAGCTGTCTGGAACTGGGTCTCATCATGCATGAAGTAAACATCCCCTTCAAAATGCTGCTATTTTTAGATGAACACCATCATTTACTTTTCCACGAGTTGAAGTTGATTTTAATGTTTGGTTTGTATGAAGACAGCGAAAGGCTTGGTTGTGTACATTTTCTTTGTCATATTGTGATTCAGTGCCTTCAGAAAGTATTCATACCCCTTGACTTATTCCACATTTTGTTGTTACAGCCTGAATTGAAAATGTATTAAATAGATTTTTCGCTCACCCATCTCCGCACAATACTCCATAATGCCAAAGTGAAAACATGTTTTTAGAATGTTTGCAAATTGATTGAAAATGAAATACAGAAATATCTAAATGACATAAGTATTCACACCCCTGACTAAGTACATGTTATAATCACATTTGGCAGTCTTTCTGGGTAAGTCTCTAAGACTTTTGCACACCTGGATTGTACAATATTTGCACATTATTCTTTTTTAAATTATTCAACATCTGTCAAGTTGGTTGTTGATCATTGCTAGACAGCCATTTTTAAATATTGTCATAGAAGTTCAAGCCAATTTAAGTCAAAACTGTAACTAGGCCATTCAGGAACATTCAATGTTGTCTTGGTAAGCAATTTCAGTGTTTATTTGGTCTTGTATTTTAGGTTATTGTCCTGCTGAAAGGTGAATTTGTCTCTCCGTGTCTGTTGGAAAGGAGACTGAACTAGGCTTTCCTCTAGGATTTTGCTTGTGCGTAGCTCTATTATTTTATATTTGTATTCTGTACAGTCTTCCTTCTTTTCACTTTGTCAATTAGGATAGTATTGTGGAGTAACTACAATGTTGATGATCCATCCTCAGTTTACTCATCTCTATAACTGTTTTAAATTCACCATTAGCCTCATGGTGACATCCCTGAGCGGTTTCCTTCCTCTCCTGCAACTGAGTTAGGAAGGACAAATGTATCTTTGTAGTGACTGGGTGTATTAATACACCATCCAAAATGTATAGCTTCACCATGCTCAAAGTTAATTTTTATTTTTTTTACCCTTCTACCAATAGGTGCCCTTCTTAGTGAGGCATTGGAAAACCTCCCCGGTCTTTGTGGTTGAATCTGTGTCTGAAATTCACTGCTCGACTGAGGGACCTTATATATATGTGTGGGGTACAGAGATGAGGTAGTCATTCAAAAATCATGTTAACCACTATTATTGCACACTGAGTGATTCCATGCAACTTTTATGTGTCCTGTTAAGCACATTTTTACTCCTGAACTCATTTAGGCTTGCCATAATGGGTTGAATACTTCTGGACTCAATACATTTCAGCTTTTTATTTTGTATTCATTTGTAAACATTTTCAAAAACAATTCCACTTTGAAATGATGGGCTAGTGACAAAAAATCTCAATGTAATCCATTTTAAATGTAGGATGTAACACAACGAAATGTGAAAAAAGTCAAGGGATGTGAATATTTTCTGAAGGTGTAGATTCATTAGAGAAGGCCCTTGCACAGGCAGGGATAAATTGAAAAGGTGGTGCAAAAATAACACTTAACCATAGAAACATTATTTAGATAGAACTGATCGTGACATGGACAAGTTATGGCCATGAGTAGTAGCATTTGATATCTTTAATATAGTGCTTTGCCAGCATAGCATTCTGAGTGATATATGTCAAGATATAGGCTACTGTACTGTATGTCCAGGTCACACATTGCATGCAGAACTGTATCCTACCGAGGTTCCATGTGGAATACAGTATGCCAGGCTCTGCACTCCTGTGGCCTACAAGAATAAGTCACGTCAGTTTCCCTAACAAAAATATTTATCTTACAGTAGCTGTATCCCTGACCACATATGGGGGGAAATAAACATTACATGGCTGTAATGAATTACTATGACGTTTTCAAGCTTCCTCCAGCAGATGGGACTACAGACGTACCTACAGTATGTAGCTTCCACAGTCTAACACTAGATGGCAGTAGCACCACTTTGCGCCCTTCCTTACGTTACCTGGAACCTGGACAGACCACCAACATACAGTAAACTTTGGATAAACATAGGAAGGTTTTTATTGGCCAGTTGACGATAATGATATACATGCAGAAAATAACTAGGTTCTGTTTTCACGCAACTGCTCTCATGGACATACAGTCAGTGTTGTTTATATGAGTTGGAAAGCAAGCACACCAGCAAGGCCTCGGCTATGAAGACACCTCATCATAACGAAAGTACGCAACAAGTGTCACCATTTCTGAAAGGATCCGACTGAACAGCTGTCAGCTTTCATTTTCAGTCCTTAGCTGACATATTTGTGTTTAATTCCAGAACCTGCTGTTCTGAGGTGTGGTGGATGTCCCTCATGTGTGGCCCATTGGGCCACAGCCCAGCATCTGCTTAGTCCAGATAACACCAACAATCAGCCCAGATCTACGTCTACAAATCTACCAAGAGGGGAAACAGTCTGAAATCCCTGTCTACATCTGTGGCTAAGCAGACTCCAACAACTGTTGCTTGGAGAACTTTGCATAACAATCATGAGGCTGCAGAAAGAAAAGCAGAGAAAAGAGGGTCTAGATGGGCCGAGGCCCATGGTGCGCGGAGAGGGCCAAGAAGCTGCCAGCGTCCCAGCCGCCCCATGTCTGGGCTGGCACGGCATTAAGCGGGCTGTTTCGAGGCCTGTCAAAAGCTCATCACTGCGAGGAAGCCGTCTCCGTGGGGATGCTGCGGGAGTGCCAGGGCACGGTAGGGGAGAGAAACCAGAGTCTTGTCCAGCAGCTTGGCCATAATGAGGAGGAAAATTCTCATTCTTGTATCCAAATTAATGTAACAATAACAATTTGCTTTTGTCCAACTTTTCTTTTTTTTTACTCAATACCCTTTTTGCCTCCTTAATTTCTGCTCATCAGCTATACCAAGTGCATTAATTATGATTAGTAGGCCTATATTTTCTGTCTCACCTATTTATATCTAATGGAGTTATGTTACGTGGTAACCTCCCAACACATTACACAAGTCCAGCTGCCTGGCTTATTAGAGGAGTTGTACTGTATCCTGGTGCATGAGACTGCTAACTCTGACGTTGTGTAACATCGTTACTTAATTCATGTGGTGTCTTATAGTGGTACAAAGTGAGCATGTTTCCATTCAAAGTGACAGATAGAACATTGGTTGTCTCGGTATATTTGCTAGTAGCCTGGTAGATGGCATTAGAGAGGTTGTCATGAGGCTCTGATGACTGGATGATGTCAGTTATGGCATTCAAGATGTAAAACACCAGTTTTAAGTAATAACTTCTTGGCTGGGGCATTTACATGTGACGTCAATCTGAAGTTGTCAGCAAAGAGGCGTGATGAATACAATGTAATTCTGTTTTTCATTATTTTCATTATTTTTAACTGAAATCATGCCTCCTGATTTGTGAACGCACCAATTGACAAGCACCAGGAGTGTAAATTAGCAGCAAATCAGGGAATGGTGCCAGACATTACATATTGAGAGCACTAACTTCATTTAAAGGGTCATAAAATACAACCTCTGAAATGTCAAATATCATTTCCTACATTCTTTTTAATGTTGCAGGTGTGAAAGTTGGATGAGGGCAGGGAGTTGAAAGGGGTTTTTAGATCAAATCTGAAGGACAGTTCCTCTCTCATGACGAACATAAGCTACAGTCATGGAGTAGGCTACAGATGAGGGGGTGTTGCTGGGGAAGGTGGAGGGGGGTTCTGTACTGTATGCATTTTGGTGAGAATGTCTTGTATTCTATGAAGTCTGCATTGTGTAATAAAGTTCTGATCTGGGCACTGTGTCTTACAACAGTAGTAAAACCCTGCTGTAAAAAAGAGGCAATCCTCCTTAGCCCAGCTCATAACAATTACAGGGCCTCTATATGGAACTGCAGGCTTGTTTAAATGCTGTAATGTTGTGTCCACGCCAAGCTCATTCTGAGCCCTGGGGCCTGGTGGTTTTGATTGCTGCAGGGAGTGTGTTGGAGTGCTGTGTCTGCAGCATGGTTCTGGCTCTGCGGGGCGGCTTCAGAAGGGTGTGATCCGTCAGAGGAGACACAGTGAGAGTGGGAGTTTTTTCCCTGTTTGTTTTCTTGTTTGTTTGTTTGATACAAACTGAATCTGTCAGGGGAAACAGGAAGCCCCCTTCTTTTTTTCTCACTCCAGTCCCATCTCTCCGTCCCCAAAACAAAACATATGTGTTCAATGAGGAGGAAGACACTGTCCAATTCCAAACGGTAATTGTCTTAAACTGCTCCAGGCTGTCAGCGTTAATACTATTCACAAATGATGCTTAGTCAGCACTTTTCTGATCAAGTTTCTGAACGACTGAGTGTTACATCTCTGTCTGATATCTCCTTTTGTAGCCTCTCACAGTCCTCTTGATGGTCTTGTGTGCCTCGTATGACTGCCACACAAGATATCCTACAAGTTGTTGAGGTTGAGGAAAGACATAATATACCTGAGTGTAATGTCAGGAAGCCTCCCACTGGTTGTGACAGGAGAGAGCAGTACTGTAGTGTGTGGCCCTGCTCTCACTGTGCTGCACTGGGACTGCTTCATATCCATTTACAGCCTGGGTTGCTGCTATTGTCATTAGGATTTGGTTCTATTATTAGTCAAAATCTCATGAAATCCAATCCCTTTTTAATGGTGAGAGAGTCTGGATTTGCCACCTTAATCATGTTCAGGAACATGGGCCATGTGACTGTGCAGTGTGAGTGTGTTACAGGATAGTATAGACTCCCGTATCCATGGCCCAGTCAGAGGGATCAGTCTCCTGTTCCTGTATTAGATATTTTAAAGCAGACAGGATGAGGCAGGGATGGTCTTAAATGAACCTTACACACTCATCCTCCTCTAGTGTTACATACATACATATACTGAACAAAAATATAAACGCAACATGCAACAATTTCAAAGATTTTACTTGAAGAAGGAAATCAGTCAGTTGAAATAAATAAATTTGGCTCTAATCTATGGGTTTCACATGACTGGGCAGGGAAGCAGCCATGGGTGGGCCTGGAAAGGGCACAGGCCCACCCACTTGGGAGCCAGGACCACAAAAGGGCTTTATTACAGACAGAAATACTCCTCAGAGTTGGTGCCCCCCTTTACTGCTATAACTTGCTTCCATTCAGCCACAAGACCATTAGTGAGGTCGGGCACTGATGTTGGGCGATTAGGCCTGGCTCGCAGTCGGCCGTCCAATTCATCATCCCAAAGGTGTTCGATGGTGTTGCGGTCAGGGCTCTGTGCATGTTCTACTGACAATGTTTGTCTATGGAGATTGCATGGCTGTGTGCTAGATTTTATACACCTGTCAACAACAACAATAGCAGAACCCATTCATTTGAAGGGTTGTCCACATACTTTTGTATATATAGTGTACATACAGTGTAACTGTGAGTAAAACTCTCCTGCTGTTGTTATTGGATCCATTGTTTATTGGTGGGTTTTGAGATGTATGTTATATATACGTCTAGAAATGGCTCACAAACAAAATCCTATGGGAAATGATTACATGGAATTCTCCACCCATAAACATATGGTTAAAATCCAGAATAACTATCCCTTTATCTATAAACAATCTCTGTTGACATAATCACAGTATGAAATGGAAAGGTAAAGGGGGCAGAAAGAAAGTGCTGTCTTCCTGTTATGGAGGGCGGCCCTATGATTCAATCGTATGATGGGTGGAGTGTCATCCACCCATCCACTTAACTAAATTCATAAAGGCTGTTTGTCTTCCTGTTCTTCTTTGTTCTTCGCCAGCACAAAACAAAACAGAATTACACAGAGGACCGTGACCAATGGAGAATGTATCACACTCTGGCAAACGCTCACAGAGCTGCAGATGGTCATGTTTGTACCTCCCTGCCTGAGCCCCTACAGGTGCCACAGTGCTGTCTAATAGAAAGCAGAGTTTGTGGAGGAGGAGAGCAGATCAGAGCGAGGGATGATGGAAGGAAGGAGAGGGGAGGGCTCCACTCCTCTCTGACATGTTTTACATGCAGCATGGGGTGCCTCCGCAGGCAGGTATCCACCCTCTCATATCATTTTCACTTCTTGCAGATATACAGTGGTCTCCCAGAGAAATAGAGCCCTCGTAAGACATAGACAGGCCATCTACCATACCAACTGATCTCCCGTCTCTGTGTGTGAAGAGACAGTGTGTGTCTCAGATGTTGCACAGGAACAACAGTCTCAGATGGTGTTACACTGTGAGGTCTCAAGGGGTTTGTTTTATCTTCCGGAGAGATGTCTCTTCCTCTTCCTCCTTTCAACAAAATAAATATGTCAACTCTGACAATTATTGAAATGCGTTTAACGACTCGACATAATCTTCAAACCCTTCTGGATTAATATTTCTACTGGGAACAATCCACCCTTACATCTGCTGCTGAGCAGCGGCTCGCTCCATTCAACCTGAGTGGGTCTCCTCTTCCCGTCTGGCAGTGGATGGGGACTGGTGCACATCCTTTGGCAGGAGCTACACACGTCTCTTATGGCTTTCGGCTCGCGCAGGCCCCTGACAACGCTCTCGAGAGTTCTTATGTTTCTCTGACAGCGTCTATCAATCTGCTCTCAACAGAACGGTCATTATCAAATCAGCCACATGAGGGCTTTCTTCTTCCCCCTCCCCCCAACTGGCTCTCCTCTTTAGCGCAAGAAGGGGGTACAAGTGGTCCAAGAGATTGTGTTCTGTGAAATAACGCTGGCTGTATAAAGCCTGCTCTGTGGGGTCCCCTTTCACTGAAGCACTTGTAAACTAACCCAACTTCCCACCAAACCATTGAGTTTCCCCCAGCCTTGTGGTAGAGGGGGGTTTGAAGGCAGTGTTCCTTTAAATCGCTAAGAATTAATAAAGTTGTTATATATTAACATGGCATGCTCCTCGCAGACCGTATTGTACAATCCAATATAATACTGTCTTTTGACAGGTGCAGGATGTTAAAGACCTAAAGATTATATGACATTTCACAAGATATAGAATATAGCCCATAGCTACAGTGTGTAGTATTATAGATGGTTCACAGTAATGGGCTCAGTAGTTGAGAGTCCCTCTCAATATATCAACATATCTCCATATTCTCTCCAGCCCTTAGCTGCAGACTCACCAATGTGTCAGTGATAATTTCAGTGAGAAGGTTTCTGGACCACTTCAGAATGCCCAGGGACTGCATCTCTCCATGGAGGCTGCTCCCACACTGTCAAAGCTGTCTTTGGTTAATACTGTGGTTTCTCCTCAGCTGGCGAACAGAGCTGGCAGAACCACTCACTCTTCTCTCACAACAGCCCAGTCAGCACAACACAGGGGAGGAACCTACTTAAAGAGCAGCTAATCAGGTACCCAGGTTCTTCAGAGAAAGATTGGAGAGAGAAAATGGTGTTCTCTCTTTTTCTTCCCTTTCTCTCTGTTTCTTGGAAATGATATTAGGGGAAGTTGGTCGATTTAACAGAGTGAAACCAGGGGCAGACTGGGACCAGATATCATCTCTGGCATTTTTAACACACCGGCCATTTTTTCCCTCGTGGCCCCCACGTGGCCTATTGTTAGCCCTTTATTAGCCAGATAATTCTCATTTTGTGCAATAATGCCAAGTTAGAGAGGCCCACTAGGCTATGAATGTACCAGCCCATCTGGGATCACCCCTGAGTGAAACTATCAGAAGGATTTGCTCAGCCTATAGACACATAGCTTTAAAGTTGATTCATTTGGGTTTATACTTTGAGCGTGTTGTTAGCGCTGTGCTGTCAGTTTTACAGTTTCCACGGTTTACACCGCAGTCACGTAAAGTAACATTTCTGAAGCATCCTCTTCTTTGCGTAGCTCCTCTCTCTGTGCTGCTCATGGCTGCTGACAGGAGGATTTATTGATCCCAGAGCCTCTGGCACGGGGCCGGTGTTGGCTCATACAGCCAGAGATGTGTGAAGGTTATGTTGTTTAACTGGAGGAGGCAGGTATGCTAAACACCCTGAGAGGGCAGGAGGGACATCTGCTCTCGTACTCACTGGGCTAACTGAGTGCATAACTCAGAGCAGGCCCAGAGCCCCCCGTCCCCCAACCGGCCCTGCCTTCCTCGGTGCCGGTCCCTGGTACTATACAATAGGATCTCACAAAAACAAATAGCAACAGAAGACCTGGCAAAGGGAGGGACCCAGCTGGGGCTGGAGGTCCTGTGTGACTATTCTTTAATCCTGACACCTGCAAGCCATTTCATCATGATTTACAGTGGGGGAACGCAGGCTGGGGGCGGGGAGCCCACGACGGGAAGTGTTTTCCTAGCAAATGACGGGGAAAGCACTGTTGTCGGTTGTTGTCCAGGCATTTGAAGTTTGTTGCCCTCTAACCTACTGGGAACTCCGATCTGCTGTTTAAAAGCATATGAGAGAAAAACGACAAGTCTCTCACCATATCATTCTCTCTCTCTCTCGCTCTCTCTCTCTCTCTCTCTGTGTGTGTGTGTGTGTGTGTGTGTGTGTGTGTGTGTGTGTGTGTGTGTGTGTGTGTGTGTGTGTGTGTGTGTGTGTGTGTGTGTGTGTGTGTGTGTGTCAGGATAAATAGGTGGGCGGGCTGGGGACAGGAAGGAAATGGAGTCCACATGGATGGTCATTAGCAGGATCTCAGCAGACCAGAGCAGAACCGCTTAGCTGCTGAAACCCACCCAGCTGCTGGCCAAGAATGCCTTCATACTTGGGCCTGGTTTACACTTAGATGCATTCTCATGTAATCGTTAGTTGATGGATTATTACATTGAATCAAATGTGTTTTCTAGTGTGTTGTGCAATTCAAAAATGTGAATGGTGGTCTGTTGGCCAGTATAGCTGATATACTGACTGTTCACATGCCTTCTATGATGAAACAAGATTAAGTTGTCCACCCATTCAGTTTAAAGTGTATTCTGTCCAGTCCCACTACACACAGGGTGGATGGGAGGATTGTTGGACTGCTGATCTGCTAAGTAAAAGCCAATCTTCCTCTCTTACCTTCACCTTGCCAGACAGCAGACTGAAAGAACATCTGAGAGAACTGATGCCAAACTAAAAGGATTGACTTGATCTACATCTATGAGGCAATTGTTTGTTTGCCGTTGCTAAATAGGAGTCCCTCAGTTTTCATCCACAGCGCTCTGTATGCTAAGTTGTTTCATGCCTTATTTGTTAATGCCGTTATTTGTTAATGATGTCGAAACACTCTACTATGTCATTGTTCACTAACCTCACTATTTATTTATATTCTCCCAAGGGTGTGGTAGTGGATGCTATTATATAAATATAAGGATTGCTCAATTCGGTAATTGCCTTGCATTTTCCATCCACATAATTGCACACTCTCTCCCACCGAACGTGGTGCGAGCTTTGGGCTGTCCGTCACTGGTGCCCATTAGAGCTGAGAAGCATGTCAGCGATGGGGCAAACTAAAACCACATTGAGAAATGGAATTAACACCTTTCTCTCTCAGGAGCGGGGATGCAGGGCTCCATGTGGAGCACCGTTAAATAATAATCCCCAACCGATAAACCGACTCCTCGCAGTCTGCCCAGAAAAACAAATCCTGCCGCCACTCAGCTTGCCTGCACCACTGCTGAGGCTGTGGCGAGGAGGGGGCGAGAACGGCCTGCGAGTGACATCATCTATGCTGGACAGCTCAACATGGTGAGCTGAGCCTGTTGGCCCCATCCTATGTGTTTGACTCATCTCCAGTGCTTTGTGCTGTGTGTACAGTTCTGAAGTATTAGGAGACACTGGAAGGTGGCCCTATAGTCTGCACCTTCAGTGTCATCTGGTATTTTCTCCAACTGACAAGAGGTTTGCCAGTTAAAACTTGGGTATACAAATGACAAAATAAACAAAATATTAAGCAGTAATTGGCCATGACTATGAGGTCTTCCACCTGAACACTGGGGAATTTGTGTGACGTTGCAACACAGCCTCCATACTGTGCAGTAAGCGAGATGTTTGCTACCATAAGGGCTCTGTATGACATCACCCCTGAAGCATTGTGATTATTGTGATGACGTAAATCTTCTTTTCATTATCACCCATGTCATTGTCATAAAGCAATTATTCACCTCGTCCGCTTTCCCCATCCGCTCCCACGAGGGTCTCGGATTCACAGGGCTCAGCCAAGCAGCTTGTGTTCCACCTTTGTGTTTTGGCATCAAGGTGGATGGATTTAAGATCCCAGACCATTGGTCTGATAATACCACACACTGTTTGAGTTTAACAGGATATACCAGTACCTTATCCCACTTGGCCACTTCCCTGCAGCAGCTATATTTAGTGCTCTCATCCATTGTGCCATGCCAGCTCTTCCTTGTTTAACCCACACCCTTCCATTTTGTCACAATTATCTGAAAATGTTCTGTTAAAAAAAGAGAAAATGTGAGTCATTAATCATTCTCCTTGGCTGCACTTCAGTGAACTGTACTGTATGACAGTGAAGGGAACACACATGGTTGTAGTATGTTCATGTCTTCATAGTTTGGTATACTTTACTTTGGGATGATTATTGTAAGTATCTATATTTAAAGTTGATCTGATTGCAAAATGACCGCAAATTCCCGAAGAGGGGAGAGAGAGATGAGTGGAAGTGGCATCAGTCTGTGTGGGGAGGAAGGCCCATTGGCAAAGAAAGGTACACAGTAGTGCTCCATATTGCCATTTGTTTATGGGCCTTTGCTTTTGTCAGGCACAGTAACAACTAACAAAGCACAAGGGTCCAGTGTCTCTCTCCTCTCAAACTCTCTCTCTAGCTCTTTCTAAGCTTTATAAGTCCCACTGGGCACAACACTTCATTTCAACGTGGATGATTGGGTAATGTTTGGTTTAGACATTGATCATTAAGATTACAACCTATATTCACCCAAAAGTTAGTTGAATTGTCAATGTG
The DNA here is from genome assembly GCF_045791955.1 of Oncorhynchus clarkii lewisi. Lineage (NCBI taxonomy): Eukaryota > Metazoa > Chordata > Actinopteri > Salmoniformes > Salmonidae > Oncorhynchus > Oncorhynchus clarkii. The sequence continues at coordinate 18,529,615 of NC_092172.1, read as the reverse complement.
TTATCACTATGTTTTCAAGCATCTAAAAGCACAACCAAATTCCAGTGAAAAACAATGTCAGATTCTTCATTTAGCTGTCACCCAAATGTCTATCACTGCGCTTTCAACATTTTACATGACTTTTAAGTAATTTAGCAGACGCTCTTATCCAGACCTACTTATAGAAGCAATTAGGGTTAAGTGCCTGGCTCAAGAGCACATCGTCAGATTTTCACCTAGTCGGCTCAGGGATTTGAACGCTCTTAACCGCTAGGCTACCTGCCGCCACAACCATTTCAACCATTTCAACCATTTAAAAGCAAAGTTCAAATGGGAATACAATGTCAGATATTTTGTTTATTTATACAACAGATTCATGTGCTATCATTGTGCTTCTGTAACAGATGTGAAATGGCTAGCTAGTTAGCGGTGGTGCGCGCTAATAGCGTTTCAATCGGTGACGTCACTTGCTCTGAGACCTTGAAGTAGTGGTTCCCCTTGCTCTGCAAGGGCCGCCGTGGCTTTTGTGGAGCGATGGGTAACGATGCTTCGTGGGTGACTGTTGTCTGTGTGCAGAGCCCGGGTATGGGCGAGGGGACGGACTAAATATACTGTTACACTTAATTTGCTAAACAGCTGCTACTACTGACAGGGTGTTTGGAGTTACCTTCCTAGCTAATTGTCTATGTTAGAGTTTACACAACTGTGGGGAGGTCAAAATTATAAAAATATATCTACCAAATCTATACATTTTTAAATATTGATAACTTCTCCTTGCCATTATCGTTCACCTATTGATAAGAAAAGACATATGGATATTTCTTTTTTGACTAATTGTGAAGATCTGTGATGACCTATGCATGTTATCTTGAACATGGAGGTTTTATATCATTACATAAGAATACATGTATACTTGCAGTAACCTCAAAAGGTGGCCATGGATCTATTACTAATTTTAAGGTTGAATGTTACTGTAAAATACTTTAAAAAAAAGTATTATTGGTTGACAACGTAACCAAATATCAATATTTTAAGGAGATGTTTCTACTGCTTGGATAGTTCCATCTGGGCCACTGACCTAATCCCATTCTTTAACTTTTATTTTTGGTTAACCAAAAAGTCTGTTAAGTTGTCAACAAGTTAATAAGCTATTTATTGTATTTCAAAATTGATATTGAATTGTGTTTGGTTATTAACGTAACCAAATATCAACATTTCAAAGTAATGTATCTTCTGCTTGGATAGTTCCATCTGTGCCACTGACTTAGTCTGGTTTTAATTCCAGTTTGTCTACAAATTAATAATTGATATGTTGGATTCACTTCTCCATCTCAACCAAAAATCGCAAGTTGAATTTGATTTAGTTCTATTTTTTTTTTTAAACTTTTTTTGTTGAGATGGAGACCTGAATCCAACATATACATTATTAATTTGTAGACAAACTGGAATTAAAACCAGACTAAATCAGTGGCACAGATGGAACTATCCAAGCAGAAGATACATTACTTTGAAATGTTTAAGATACTTTTTGAAGAGGTAGGGTTTCAGATATTTTCGGAAGATGGGCATGGACTCTGCTGTCCTAGCTTCAGGGGGAAGCTGGTTCCACCATTGGGGTGCCAGGACAGTGAAAAGCTTTGACTGGGCTGAGCGGGACCTCAAGAGACCAGGGGTGGCAGAACGGAATACTCGGGTTGGGGTGTAGTGTTTGAGCATAGCCTGAAGGTAGGGAGGGGCAGTTCCTCTTGCTGCTCCATATGCAAGTACCATGGTCTTTTAGTGGATGTGACCTTCGACTGCAAGCCAGTGGAATGTGCTGAGGAGCAGGGTGACATGGGAGAACTTGGGAAGGTTGAACGCCAGGCGGGCTGTTGCGTTCTGGATAAGTTGCAGGGGTTTGATGGCACAAGCGGGGAGCCCAGCCAACAGCGACTTGCGGTAGTCCAGACAGGAGATGACAAGTGCTTGGATTAGGACATGCGCCGCTTCCTGTGTGAGGTAGGATCGTACTATACGGCTGTTTTAGGAGCAAGTCACTGCTTTGATGTTTGTAGAGAAGGACAATGATAGGAGAGACCATGTGAGGATATGACGGCGCCGACTGACTTGGTGTATAGAGAGAAGAGGTGAGGGCCTAGAACCGAGCCCTGGGGGACACCAGTAGTGCGATTACGTGGTGCAGACACAGATTCTCTCCATGTCTCCTGGTAGGAGCGGCCTGCCAAGTAGGATGTGATCCAAGAGTGTGCAGAGCCTGAGACGCCCAGCCCTGAGAGGGTGGAGAGGAGGATCTGATGGTTCACGGTGTCATATATCTATTATACGTGGGAATACTTATACGTGGGAATACTTTAGAGCAGATTTCCAAAATTAATATTACTTGGAGCTGATTTGCTGGTGTTTTCGGCCTCTGACTGCCAGGTAGGGAACCCTGCCCTAGGCCTATTGTATTGTCTATTTTTGTTGAATTCTAGGTTTAATCGAAACGATAGCTGTTGCTAACTTGGCAAATGCATATACTGTAGGGCTAAATAGCACCATTGATGATATGAGTGATAATGAATGGTCACGTTTCATTTGCTCTCTTATACCTACCCATTTTTAAGTGGAGATCTCTCAAAAGCACATTGGTAATAGTCATTGACAAATATCAAAGCTAAGCAGGGTTGGGCTTGTTTAAAACTGTATGGGAGATAAAAGGTTAGCTGTAGATATATCAATTCTCCAGTAGGAGGTGCTGCCCTGCCTATTGATTTTTTTCTTTCTGATATTGGATATAATGCTGAGGTACAAAATCAACATATTTTATACAAGGTTTCTCTATGTTGAAATTTGGTTACCATTATGACATAATCCAGCGGTTGAAATTTCACCTTTAAAACAACACATTGATTACTTTTTCCAAATCCAATGTATTTTCCACATCACAGTACGTTGACAAATTACTTTGAAACAACATTGATTCAACCAGTTTGTGCCCATTGGGGTGGAGAGTCAACCTGGAGTGTGTTACTGGTTTGTAGATCCTGTTTTACATGTCTTAATTTTTCTGGCCATGGAAACCTCCTTCCTCCCCAGAGGAAGATCAGCAGAGCCAAAAGACCTGATTCTAACCACCTTCTTCCTCTCCTGTTGGCCAGAGAGCGCTGTATTTCACCCGTTCCTCCCCTCTGTGACCGCAACATTCTGCAAACCCTGGTAAAACAAGACATTATATATTAGTTTGGATATCAACAAATCACTCCCATCTGTGTGAGTGTAAATACTTGCACCCTTTGGCTTTTCATTAAGCATGTCAACTGGTCATTTTGGAGGCTATCTTATGTGCATATGATTGATTCCAGATAGGAAAATACTAATTTAGAGGTAGGGAACAACTGTATCGCAGTAATAAACTAAACACAGACACAGCTGTCTTCTCAAATATAGACCAGTATTTCTGTGTTTTATCACCTGTGATCCGATGGCATGTATACGAGTGACTGATTCAAGAAACATATATTTCTGTTTGCCTGACTAAGTTAGTTTGCAGTCTCTTTGGATGCAAGGTTACTCACCCATATGACAACAGTAAAACCTGCTTTGAGTTTTCTCATGCCCCTCTCCTCTCTGTCACTCCCAGACTCCTCATCAAGTCTCTCCAGCCTCAGATAGCTTTGGCACAGCACAAGCTCACATCAGATGGAGGGTGGGGAGATGTGTCCCCCTCCCTCCCACGCTGGAAGAGAATGTTTGTCTCTGTGCTGCCCTTATCTCCCCATCCCTCTACTGTCTGATGTGGCATAAATCACAGGAGCACGGCAGTATTTACGATGCACGGACATTTATTAATCTCTCCCAGCTGCCTGTGTTTCATTGACACAACACCTTCAGGGCACTGGATCTGCACCATGTGCTCCGGAAAAGGCCTTTCTCTTCTCTCCATCCAGCAAGCCACAAATAAACCTGATTAAGGGGGAATTTTGTGCTCTTTATGGTGAATTTTCACAAACCCACATTTGAAGATCCAAACTGGTTTATGGTATTTATAGTCTACATTACTTGTGTTTTTATTGCAAAACATGAGGAGATGCCTGTATGTGATGGTGAAAAAAGTCAAAATGTCAGTAAATGATATCACCTGTGTTTACTCTACAAATAGGAAATGAGAGTTTGCCCTTATTAAAAGCTATAAAATATTCCAGTATAATAATGTTATTGCTCTAATTTGGGCTCCATGGTTTCAATGGCTCTCATACTATCAACTCCAGGAGGGAAGCATAGTTCAATATATGTACAGTACCAGTCAAACGTTTGGACACAGCTACTCAAGGGTTTTTCTTTATTTGTACTATTTTTTACATTGGAGAATAATAGTGAAGACATCAAAATTGGAAAATAATCATGTAGTAAGCAAAAAAGTGTTAAACAAATCAAAAGATAATTTACATTTTAGATTCTTCAAAGTAGCCACCCTTTGCCTTCATGACAGCATTGCAGACTTTGCCTCTCACATACAGTGCCTTGCGAAAGTATTCGGCCCCCTTGAACTTTGCGACCTTTTGCCACATTTCAGGCTTAAAACATAAAGATATAAAACTGTATTTTTTTGTGAAGAATCAACAACAAGTGGGACACAATCATGAAGTGGAACGACATTTATTGGATATTTCAAACTTTTTTAACAAATCAAAAACTGAAAAATTGGGCGTGCAAAATTATTCAGCCCCTTTACTTTCAGTGCAGCAAACTCTCTCCAGAAGTTCAGTGAGGATCTCTGAATGATCCAATGTTGACCTAAATGACTAATGATGATAAATACAATCCACCTGTGTGTAATCAAGTCTCCGTATAAATGCACCTGCACTGTGATAGTCTCAGAGGTCTGTTAAAAGCGCAGAGAGCATCATGAAGAACAAGGAACACACCAGGCAGGTCCGAGATACTGTTGTGAAGAAGTTTAAAGCCGGATTTGGATACAAAAATATTTCCCAAGCTTTAAACATCCCAAGGAGCACTGTGCAAGCGATAATATTGAAATGGAAGGAGTATCAGACCACTGCAAATCTACCAAGACCTGGCCGTCCCTCTAAACTTTCAGCTCATACAAGGAGAAGACTGATCAGAGATGCAGCCAAGAGGCCCATGATCACTCTGGATGAACTGCAGAGATCTACAGCTGAGGTGGGAGACTCTGTCCATAGGACAACAATCAGTCGTATATTGCACAAATCTGGCCTTTATGGAAGAGTGGCAAGAAGAAAGCCATTTCTTAAAGATATCCATAAAAAGTGTCGGTTAAAGTTTGCCACAAGCCACCTGGGAGACACACCAAACATGTGGAAGAAGGTGCTCTGGTCAGATGAAACCAAAATTGAACTTTTTGGCAACAATGCAAAACGTTATGTTTGGGGTAAAAGCAACACAGCTGAACACACCATCCCCACTGTCAAACATGGTGGTGGCAGCATCATGGTTTGGGCCTGCTTTTCTTCAGCAGGGACAGGGAATATGGTTAAAATTGATGGGAAGATGGATGGAGCCAAATACAGGACCATTCTGGAAGAAAACCTGATGGAGTCTGCAAAAGACCTGAGACTGGGACGGAGATTTGTCTTCCAACAAGACAATGATCCAAAACATAAAGCAAAATCTACAATGGAATGGTTCAAAAATAAACATATCCAGGTGTTAGAATGGCCAAGTCAAAGTCCAGACCTGAATCCAATCGAGAATCTGTGAAAAGAACTGAAAACTGCTGTTCACAAATGCTCTCCATCCAACCTCACTGAGCTCGAGCTGTTTTGCAAGGAGGAATGGGAAAGAATTTCAGTCTCTCGATGTGCAAAACTGATAGAGACATACCCCAAGCGACTTACAGCTGTAATCGCAGCAAAAGGTGGCGCTACAAAGTATTAACTTAAGGGGGCTGAATAATTTTGCACGCCCAATTTTTCAGTTTTTGATTTGTTAAAAAAGTTTGAAATATCCAATAAATGTCGTTCCACTTCATGATTGTGTCCCACTTGTTGTTCATTCTTCACAAAAAATACAGTTTTATATCTTTATGTTTGAAGCCTGAAATGTGGCAAAAGGTCACAAAGTTCAAGGGGGCCGAATACTTTCGCAAGGCACTGTATATCCAGGCATACCAACAGGTACCTAGAATAATATAGATTTATTTCCCTGCAAATCCAATTGAATGCTTTAATTCACTCCTCCTCTGACACCTCTCACACTACCATTCCAACTGTGTTCTTTCCTACCATGGCATGACTCACAACACTTTCTGTTTCTTCACACTACCATTCCAACTGAGTTCTTTCCTACCATGGCATGACTCACAACACTTTCTGTTTCTTCACACTACCATTCCAACTGTGTTCTTTCCTACCATGGCATGACTCACAACACTTTCTGTTTCTTCACACTACCATTGCAACTGTGTTCTTTCCTACCATGGCATGACTCACAACACTTTTTGTTTCTTCACACTACCATTCCAACTGTGTTCTTTCCTACCATGGCATGACTCACAACACTTTCTGTTTCTTCACACTACCATTCCAACTGTGTTCTTTCCTACCATGGCATGACTCACAACACTTTCTGTTTCTTCACACTACCATTCCAACTGTGTTCTTTCCTACCATGGCATGACTCACAACACTTTCTGTTTCTTCACACTACCATTCCAACTGTGTTCTTTCCTACCATGGCATGACTCACAACACTTTCTGTTTCTTCACACTACCATTCCAACTGTGTTCTTTCCTACCATGGCATGACTCACAACACTTTATGTTTCTTCACACTACCATTCCATCTGTGTTCTTTCCTACCATGGCATGACTCACAACACTTTCTGTTTCTTCACACTACCATTCCAACTGAGTTATTTCCTACCATGGCATGACTCACAACACTTTCTGTTTCTTCACACTACCATTCCAACTGTGTTCTTTCCTACCATGGCATGACTCACAACACTTTCTGTTTCTTCACACTACCATTCCAACTGTGTTCTTTCCTACCATGGCATGACTCACAACACTTTCTGTTTCTTCACACTACCATTCCAACTGTGTTCTTTCCTACCATGGCATGACTCACAACACTTTCTGTTTCTTCACACTACCATTCCAACTGTGTTCTTTCCTACCATTGCATGACTCACAACACTTTCTGTTTCTTCACACTACCATTCCAACTGTGTTCTTTCCTACCATGGCATGACTCACAACACTTTCTGTTTCTTCACACTACCATTCCAACTGTGTTCTTTCCTACCATGGCATGACTCACAACACTTTCTGTTTCTTCACACTACCATTCCAACTGTGTTCTTTCCTACCATGGCACGACTCACAACACTTTCTGTTTCTTCACACTACCATTCCAACTGTGTTCTTTCCTACCATGGCATGACTCACAACACTTTCTGTTTCTTCACACTACCATTCCAACTGTGTTCTTTCCTACCATGGCATGACTCACAACACTTTCTGTTTCTTCCTATGCTTTGTCTTTTTTCTTCTGTCCTTTCCCCTCCTTTCCTTTCCCCTCCCTTCCTTTCCCCTCCCTTCCTTTCCCCTCCCTTCCTTTTCCTTCCCTTCCTTTCCCCTCCCTTCCTTTCCCTCCCCTTCCTTTCCCCTCCCTTCCTTTCCCCTCCCTTCCTTTCCCCTCCCTTACTTTTCCTTCCCTTCCTTTCCCCTCCCTTCCTTTCCCCTCCCTTCCTTTACCCTCCCTTCCTTTCCCTTCCCTTCCTTTCCCCTCCCTTCCTTTCCCCTCCCTTCCTTCCCCTCCCTTCCTTTCCCCTCCCTTCATTTCCCTTCCCTTCCTTTCCCCTCCCTTCCTTTCCCCTCACTTCCTTTCCCCTCCCTTCCTTTCCCCTCCCTTCCTTTCCCCTCCCTTCCTTGCCCAGAAATGACATTGTCAGATTTTGAAACATCTCTCTCTTTGTTGGCACTTCCCTACATTTCCCTCCATCTATCTGTTTCTCTTTTGTGAGGACCACACAGAGGGATGACATGCTAGAGGCACGTCCAGACTGGGTGGCCCAGCTGCACACAAAATGTGGGTGACAGGATCAGCCTTCAACCGGCTATGGAAGTAATGCGTGTAGACAGTGTAAAACCAGTCTCTAAGAGACCTAAAGAGGAAAACAACACTGTCAAATCTGAATAAATGGACATTTAAAAAACCTGAGTATTTTGGCACTCTTTTCAGCTGGAGCCACATGCACTAACTCCCATGCACCGGACTCACTAATGGGTTCACACATTAGGCAAGATGTAAAAAGATAAATAATCAGTCTTCCTTTTCTACCCAGTGTGTATGTAAGGTTATCATGCAACAATTAAATAGAATATATAATATACGACCAAGGGATTGGATATGTAAACTCAGCAAAAAAAGAATCGTCCTCTCACTGTCAACTGGGTTTATTTTCAGCAAACTTAACATGTGTAAATACAGTGGGGCAAAAAAGTATTTAGTCAGCCACCAATTGTGCAAGTTCTCCCACTTACAAATATGAGAGATGCCTGTAATTTTCATCATAGGTACACTTCAACTATGACAGACAAAATAAGAAAAAATAATCCAGAAAATCACATTGTAGGATTTTTTATGAATTTATTTGCAAATTATGGTGGAAAATAAGTATTTGGTCAATAACAAAAGTTTATCTCAACACTTTGTTATATACCCTTTGTTGGCAATGACAGAGGTCAAACGTTTTCTGTAAGTTTTCACAGTATTTTCACACACTGTTGCTGGTATTTTGGCCTATTCCTCCATGCAGATCTCCTCTAGAGCAGTGATGTGTTGGGGCTGTTGCTGGGCAACACGGACTTTCAACTCCCTCCAAAGATTTTCTATGGGGTTGAGATCTGGAGACTGGCTAGGCCACTCCAGGACCTTGAAATGCTTCTTACGAAGCCACTCCTTCGTTGCCCGGGCGGTGTGTTTGGGATTATTGTCATGCTGAAAGACCCAGCCACGTTTCATCTTCAATGCCCTTGCTGATGGAAGGAGGTTTTCACTCAAAATCTTACGATACATGGCCCATTCATTCTTTCCTTTACACGGATCAGTCGTCCTGGTCCCTTTGCAGAAAAGCAGCCCCAAAGCATGATGTTTCCACCCCCATGCTTCACAGTAGGTATGGTGTTCTTTGGATGCAACTCAGCATTCTTTGTCCTCCAAACACGTCATTCACTAGGTCCCCCCGTGTGGTTCTGGGATTTTTGCTCACCGATCTTGTGATCATTTTGACCCCACGGGGTGAGATCTTGCGTGGAGCCCCAGATCGAGGGAGATTATCAGTGGTCTTGTATGTCTTCCATTTCCTAATAATTGCTCCCACAGTTGATTTCTACAAACCAAGCTGCTTACCTATTGCAGATTCAGTCTTCCCAGCCTGGTGCAGGTCTACAATTTTGTTTCTGGTGTCCTTTGACAGCTCTTTGGTCTTGGCCATAGTGGAGTTTGGAGTGTGACTGTTTGAGGTTGTGGACAGGTGTCTTTTATACTGATAACAAGTTCAAACAGGTGCCATTAATACAGGTAACGAGTGGAGGACAGAGGAGCCTCTTAAAGAAGAAGTTACGGGTCTGTGAGAGCCAGAAATCTTGCTTGTTTGTAGGTGACCAAATACTTATTTTCCACCATAATTTGCAAATAAATTCATTAAAAATCCTACAATGTGATTTTCTGGATTTTCTTTCAAATTTTGTCTGTCATAGTTGAAGTGTACCTATGATGAAAATTACAGGCCTCTCTCATCTTTTTAAATGGGATAACTTGCACAATTGGTGGCTGACTAAATACTTTTTTTGCCCCACTGTATTTGTATGAACATAACAAGATTCAACAATAACATAAACTGAACAGGTTCCACAGTCATGTGACTAACATAAATGGAATAATGTGTCCCTGAACAAAGGGGGGTGGGAAAAAGTCTAAAGTAATAGTCAGTATCTGGTGTGGCCACCAGGTGCATTAAGTACTGCAGTGCATCTCCTCCTCATGGACTGCACCTGATTTGCCAGTTCTTGCTGTTACCCCACTCTTCTACCAAGGCACCTGCAAGTTCCTGGACATTTCTGGGGGGAATGGCCTTAGCCCTCACCCTCCGATCCAACAGGTCCCAGACATGCTCAATGGGATTGATATCCGGGCAGAACACTGACATTCCTGTCTTGCAGGAAATCACACACAGAACGAGCAGTATGGCTGGTTGCATTGTCATGCTGGAGGGTTATGTCAGGATGAGTCTTCAGGAAGGGTACCACATGAGGGAGGAGGATGTTTTCCCTAAAACGCACAGCATTGCCTGCTATGACAACAAGCTCAGTCCGATGATGCTGTGTGTGACACACCGCCCCAGACTATGACGGACCCTCCACCCCCAAATCGATCCAGAGTACAGGC